>NC_134703.1:79874004-81074004 GCF_043290135.1 Rhipicephalus microplus
TGATGTTTTTTCAGTGCCGACAAAAATGTCATGTAAATACGCAAAATGGACATATTCACGTTTTATTTGTTGTTTTTGTTTACAATATAATGTACGTATGCGTGTATGTTTTTGTAACAATTTTTTTGCGTGTGTGCATGTTCTGTTCTCTTGATATGTTCTGTTAAAATGTCATTGATGTCCATTGTCTGTAAGAATAAATGTCTATAAACAGATAAAACATGAATTGACAGGCTTGTAGCAGATGGTAGAAGAAGGATGCTGCTATATACCTGGAATGACAAAAACCAACTCTTTCATGCCGCGGCTGACCCCTGCCGCGTCGCGCCTGCGTGGTCATCGTTGTCGTCGCTGAGTCGGCACGCCAGCACGAGATAGGCTCATTGAGAGTAAACTTATCTTCTCGCAATCAAATATGTAATAGTTCAATGAAACCTATAACCATGTAGTTCACATAAAAGTCAGTAATAAGAAGTGCCTTGCAAAACTACTTTTTATTGCGATGACCTTGGGATGTCAGAAGGTCAAGCAACGCAAACTGAAATCAACCCGCAAACATGCCGACTGAGAACATGGCCACATAACCGTCTTACTCGGACAGTTCGATTGCAACCAATATTTCCATTTTCGCGATTCGTTAGTGGACCGACGCCGTGCCCGACTTATCGTTTTGCGATTGTGTATCGCTGGTGAACCGTAGAGCGAAAGAAATGCATGGATACGTTATCATGACTCTGCTCACGCGATGAAGTTCCTCCTCTGAAGTTCCTCCTCGTTGTCGTTTATATGTCTTCTATTGCGTGCTCTGGGCAGCGACCTTTGCTATAATAATTACCAATTGCGCAGTGTTTCCCTTTATGTTTTGTTGTCTCCACCGCACTTATTGCCCATATTCAATGCGATAGCTGGCGCTATTTTCACTGTTGCGATGTAAGCTTCGTACCCTATACGCCATACGTCACAATATTTCATGATATAGGCCTCTAGCTTGACGCTGGATTGACAATATACTTCAGTACTTCGACTCTTATAAGTATCTATGCATTTGCGTTCATTTATGCTTTATAACGACCTTACATCCATTCTTTAGCGGACTCACTGTCTTCATCAGTACGCGGGACATGCTCTCGCGATACCCGCAGGTGGCGGAATAAAAGCCGACTGCATCGGCCTCGACGGAGGTGAGAGTACTTGAGGCCCGTGTACTTGTTCGACATTCCCGTATCCCATACGGTGTCCCTCATAATACGATCGTGATTTTACGACTTCAAACCCCAACAATTAGTTTTAATACATGCTCTTGCGAGATGAGTCAGTGCGAAACGACTGGGCCAACGGATGACTTCGACGTAGGATAAGAGTGTCGGTGTGAGTTTAAATGTATTTACTAAGCCACTTTGTGTGGTCTATGTACAGATTTTCATTGATTGTAAAGTGTTTTGACACAAACCGAAGTTATTTTTTTCGCATCGTTCGGACCTTGATATACCAACGTTTAAAGTGCCCGGCTCGTTCGTACAGCTCATCTCGAATATAATAACATTACGAGTGGCCTTAAAACGGTATCTTATTTTTTTGTTATCTGGCCGTCGGGTGACGTACGTTGCTATAAGATTGCGTACCTTCCAGCAGGGTCAATGCACGGCGCGTCCTCGCTCGTCTCCCAGTCGCCGCCGTATTGCAGTAACATAGAGTAGGTGACCGACGAGGAGGACAGCATACATACCTGACAGCGTGATCGCTTGTCGTTAAGACCAAGCATATCCATACTGGAAAAGGGGCTCCTTCTTCGGAAGTCTCGTAGCATCTTGTTTTTATGGCCGTCTCACTGTGCGGCACTGTTAGCCGCTTGCTGTTATTTACATGCATGGAACGGTCACTGTCGCACGCAATTGATGCGATGATGCAATCAAGCCGCCGAGAAAAACCGCACCGTATTCAACGTCATACGTTGTCGGCCGTACACACGGTTGGCGTGTTCGTCGTAAAGGCGGCTGCTTCGATTGTTGAAAGCTCCTAAAACCTGTTTCGACTTCATGCGAACGTCACTTGGTGGCGGTTGTTACAATAAAGCATTGTGCGCAGTCGTAATGTGTCCGCCGCAGATGTGGCTATCGGCAATACAAGTGCTATAAATCAACAAGGGTCTGCCTACATATATCACAGTAGCATCGTTTCCTACAAATATTGTAAACCACACTGATTGTACATGACACGTGGTCTTTCTAAAATGAGGGTTCTCTGTCCAAGTAGTCAAAGCAATGTTTTCTTCTCTACTTCGAGCACTTCTGCGCGTCTTATCAACAGCCGGCTTTAGTTCCAAATGACCATTCTCATACAGACGACGAAGGTCGCGTACATTGAACCCGGGGTTGCTCAAAAGGTTGGAATCTCAGACTGTTGTTCACGCAATGGCATACAACTCCGGTTGTGTGTCAGAAGAACGACAATCAAGTTTGAACCGGGAGAAAACACTGTTAATCTGCCCTCCAAAGTCTGCGTTTGCCCCTTTGGGGGTCGAACCTCGCACGCGTATGCCTGCCTATAGCTTGCGTGTCGCATTTATCTTACTGGGTGTACTCAAATAGCCCAGCGACGTGCGGTAGGACCGCTAGGCACGCCTAGTCTAGGCCTCTTATCAAGTGCGTACACGTCTGTGATAAAGCACTACTGTGGAGAAATTGTTTGCTCGTGATAAAAATAGCACCCACGCGATAAAGGCTGCCGTGCCCAAAAGCATTCGCTTTGGCGGTGAAGAAGGGCTGTGACAGTTGGTCGAGATTAATGAGATCAACACTGGCGTAAATAATTAAGGGGACGGGGGCAGTCCTGAGCCCCCTTACATTCAGGCTGGAGCTATGGGGGAGAGAGAGAGACTTATATATACGTTGCAAGTGTCCCGGCTCCATGATCGTTTATTTTATTTCATTGCGTGATTTTAAGTTTGATCGAATAAAAATAAATTTATGCCTGTCTTTATAAAATCTAAATGGCCGCCATGACAAGATTTGTCTCCCCGATAGCGATTTTTCTGGATTTATGCCACCGATTGCACAAAAAAAAAACGGTAGCTGCACTTGAGATTGTTAAAACTTGTTGTGATTGTGAAAACTGCGATTATACCTGAAGAGCAGACACCCCTTTCACCTTTACCTGAAAATAATTTAGCGTATACCCGCCGTGAATGAGCTGTTGGTTACGGTGCTCAACTGGTGACCCGGAGGTCGCGGGTTGGAAGTCCGGCCACGGCGACCGCATTTCGTTGGAGGGGAAAGGCTACCGAGCCCCTTGTGCTTACGTTTTAGGTGCGCGCCAAAGAACATTTACAGAGGCCTCCGCTATGATGTCTCTCATAATCGCGTCGGTGTTCTGAGACTCGAAATCCCTACAATTATTACATGTTGAGAAATTCAGCGTGGCAGTTCTGATAGTTCAAAGAAATGCAAAATGACGCTTTGGCAGCACTGCTTGGTCTGCGTTCACAGGTGAGTCCGTATAAGATCGGAAAGCAAGCCAATCGTCAAGCATGACCAGCGGAGGCTCGCAAAGAGCGTCGGAATCTTGTCGGAGTCTCGGGCCCTTGCATTTTCACGTGCGAGCACTCACACTCCCTTGTATTAATCAGACCCGTGTGCAGTCGTGACTTGAAAGTGCCAAATACGGTCCAGTCGACTTCTATACTGATTCACACGGGCCTGCCGTACCAGATCGGCCGGCATATTTGAGCTTGTTACGCGCAAGGATTTTCAGATGAATGTATAAGGCACAATGAATCAGTTCATTTCATTCCCACGATTACACGTAGTAAAAACAGATATTCTTGTACCCTAACTCTACAAGCTGTTTATCAAAGTAACAACGTGGCTCAGCGTCTTAATACGGAACAGCCGTATCTTGGCCGCACTTGGGATAGAGAGAATATGCTAGAGGTCCGAGTGCATAGATTCAGATTAAAGAACTCCAGATGGCCAAAACTTCCGGAGCCCTCACTGCAGAGTTTCTCGTAATCACATCGTGGTTTCGAGTCGTAAAACCCGAACAATTATCATTAACCGAACAGCGGAGATTACAATACCCTTATGTATATCCTGTAACGTTTCGACACTCGCAGGCGTTTAAGTGGACCTATATAAATGGAGAAAAGTGGTGCTACATGCCTTTATATCATACGAGATCTAGGCAAATAAATATAGCCTTGAAACACTTTTCGAGCATAGTAAGAAAACAGTGCTCACTTAGGTGACTGATTACTGCCAAAAAAACTGTCCGCCACAATGCATAGACCACCCGGGCGAAGAAACTACTCGCATTTTCATCTTTGCATTAATTAAAACGTGCGTTTTCAGACCTTGAAATATCTGCACGTATACAATGTGGCTCCGCTTCTTACGAAGTTATATATTGGGCAAGCTTTTAGAGTTATCATGCACGGCATCATGCGAGGAAGAGTGAAAGAAGCAGCACATGCCTGTGTCTTCAGTTTCTTGCTCAAGAAAGAAAACAACGAAAAAACCCACAAACGAGCGCGCGCACACACGCACACACACATACACACAGACACACGCATAGAGAGAGAGGGGGGAGGGAGGGGCTGAATTTTATTGTATGTCCTGGGTGGTTCCAAGGTGCAGGTAATTAAGAGGACAGGATGAATGGATGAAAGAACTTTTTGAAGTCCACAAAGATAGGATGCATAGAGGCATTTTCTTGATAAGGAAACTGCTTTTAATGTATATATATATATATATATATATATATATATATATATATATATATATATATATATATATATATATATATATATATATATATATATATATATATATATATATATATATATATAATTTTGCACGGAGCACGTTGAAGCACCGTTTGTTTTGTTTTTCTGCTGCGCGACATCTTTATCGAACAGAGTCTGCAACCACAGCGTATGACGAGGTTATTAAAATAAGGCTACATATGTGCAAACCGCATAGAGACCTGGTGTATACCACAGGGACGCGACGAGCTATCACCATCAACGCCACTGGCATGCGCGCATGGCACGCCGCCGGAGGCGACTCCACTGCGATGCAGACACGTCTTTCGTAAGGCCCTTCAGTCAGTCCGAACTCGGATACGAATGAAAAGTATACAATAAAAAAAGAGATTGTCTAACGTGCGGGCTTCTCCTGAGTCACCTTCGAGAGTCTCAGCTGGCCGGCAGCCACTGCACTGAGGCGACAAAATACTGGGAGGAGGTGAGAGCCGGTATATACGTATACCTAAAAAAGCAACGTGCTATACCTTATGAATTTTTGTGAGGGGACTCGATGAGGCAAGCCCTCGTCTTCTTCTTCTTCATTTTCCTCTCAATCGGTTGTAATGAATACAATAACTCCGTTCGCCGCGGTGGAACAGAGGTGACGGCTGCTGATCTGTTGGAGGCTATACTCTAGAGGCCCGTGGACTGTCGGTGCACGTTAAAAAACGTCGGATGATCGACATTTCCGGAGCACTCAGCATGTGGAGTGAGGTTATGTCATGTCATATAGTTACGTCGTGATGGCCTCACAAGTGGCGTCATCGCACGGTTATTAGAAGCGAAGCTCCTTATAGCGGCACCCGTTCGTCCCTCGCAGTCGTATAGTCGTATACTGTGTAACCAGTCTTACGCTTTGACCTCCAAGGTGGTGTCGGTGGGAGATTTCTCCTGTGCGTTGTTGAACAATAAAAAAATATTCGCAGCGTGCGCGTTAACTAAAAGCCGAATTCTTCTGTCTCTCGTCCCCATTAGCAGCCATTGGCATGTTCCTGTAGGAAACGTTAGTAGAAGTAGAAATGTTAAAAGCCGACTTCTGCTGTCTCTCATTCCCAGTAGCAGCCATTGTCTAACTCCAAAGTAGTGCCTGGTGAGATTTCTCCCGTGCGTGATTAAACAATAAAAATTTTTTGTTCAAAACGCCGTTGATTGATGAAATAAACCAACGAAAGACGCTAGATGTTTTCTAAAAGCAAAACGAAAAGACGCCAGATGTTTCTAAAGCAAAAAAAAAAAAGACGCCAGCTGTTAACGAAAGACGCCAGGTGTTTCCTAAGCAATGGTTTAATAATCAAAACCATATCGATACAGGTTTGTAGTTGCCGATGCTCGTTGCCGTCGGTGTGTGCTCGTATGGATAAGGATGCCGAAAGGCGGGCGCGCAGGGCAGCGGCGGTGCGCGCTCGCAGACAGGACCTTGAAGTGAGAGCACGCGAGGCAGAAGCGCGCCGGGAAGCTGCGTGACGTCGCCGCCGAGATCCTGCTGTACGGGAACAAGAAGCCACATCAGCAAGGCAGCGTCGGGAAGATCCCGCCGTACGTGTTGAACAAGAAGCTGCAGCGGCAGCACTTCAGCGTCGGCAAAATCCTTCCGTACGGGAACGAGAGGCCGAGACAGTACGTCAACGTCGCGAAGCATATCTTGAGTGGTAGACGAAGAAAGTGCTTAATAGCGCAAACGACAGGAGGGGATAGAAGAGACGAGAACAGAGCGCTCTGTTCTCAGCGTTCTGTTCTCGTCTCTTCTATCCCCTCCTGTTGTTTGCGCTGTTAAGCACTTTATTCGTCTACCATGCAGCACCAACCAGCCCAATCAAGCAGCTTGTTACAGATCTTGAAACCTTCGACAATGGGAAGCGGTGAGGAAGCGCGCATATCGCCAGGCGAATTAACGGAAGAAAATTTCACGGTATTACTTCCACCAGGAGCTTCGCCCAATCTCATCATCATTCATCTTGTGAATCTGCCGTCATTTTTTTTTTTTGCATCACTCGCGTCGATGCCGCTGATGACCACTTTTAGCGTTCCGTCAGTCATGCAAGGCCTTTTCTTTAATCAGTGTCTTCTCATCTATAGCGTGACAGCAGAAAACACAGAACTGGGTTGATTGGCTGAACATGGGAGAGGTCTTCGCTCTGCAGTGGGCGTAGTCAGGCTGACGACGATGATCATGATCTCGAGCGGGTAATATCGAAAGATGGTAATTTCTTGTATTTTGTACAACGCTCGGTCTGGTTAGCGAGATTATTATTTTTTTGTACGGGTAGGTCTATTTGAAATCTTGCCTCTCCACAATCGTGTGTACACGTTCTCACCGTGACTTCCCGCCAGCCGTAATCGCGAGGGCGACCCCGCATATGCGTGCGGCGGACGCCGTTACGTAAGCGGTCAGCGCGAAGTGTTGCCGAGGCCGAAAGAGAGCGAGCGAGCGCGCTTCGAGGTCATCGCAGCCATGCGTGGTCAGGCGTCGTCATTGGCGCCGGCCTTACACACTTTATATATATAAAGTGGACCCGCAACACGGGAGCCTGTCTGGCCCGCCTCCGCGGGGGCCTTTCCCCGACGCCCCCTTCAAAACGACATCAGCGACCGGGTCGCCGGGATCGTGTACACACATACACTCACACCTACGCGGCTATACCATATACGCTCGCTGATCTGCATTCGGCACTTTTCAGCCGGCGCGTACGTTTTCTCGTGCTTGATGATGATGATGATGATGATGAACCTTTGGCTTTGCTGGCACTCGCCCACAAAGGGGGATCGGCCAAGAACCGGGCAGCAGGATCATCAAGTGTGTTCAGTCAGGCATTAAGGTAGCCTCATAGCCGTATATAATAACAATAGGCTAACAGGGTAATCTCTTTGTTGCCCTTATGTACTCGCACACAGCAGAGAAAACCTCCCTTTGGCTATAACCTAATGTAATCCCTCCGAAGGATAAAATTAGTTCCACGTTTATTTTTAAACCTAGCTTCTCAATTGGTTCGACCAAGTATCTTTTCCTTTGATAAGCATAACGTTTATAGGATAAAAAGAAATGATCTATTGATTCCGATTCCTTGCAAAAGAGACACAACGGAGATGCTGTTAGTCCAGCTTTATGTAGGTAGTAATTAAGATGCGGAATTCTGCATCGTAATCTGGTGATTGTAGTTTTTAACTGCCGAGATACACACCCCTGTTTGTTCCAGCAATATCTTAGATCGTGCTTTTCCGTGAATTCGTGGCTCGTGCACCTGCGTATGTGAACGTTTACGGATATGTGTGCATTGTATGTTTCTGGATGTATGCAATACTTGCTTGCAAATACGGAACCGTCCATTGGGAAGCGCTTGGTATGACTATAATTTATGACGCGACGTGTCAGTTTTAATCAGATGACATTGTGCTCGCTTGTTCTCGAACGGCGCTTACGAAAGTCACGTTAGAATTATTCTCGCAGTGCTATGACAAAGCCTGGCTCACCTGTCGGAAACATTGAATACATATATCGTCTTTCCAGGGTACTTATATAAGTGCGCTGTGTACGAGAGCTGGGAAAATTGCTCCACGTGTGTGCTTCGCGAGAACTCGTGCTTCACGAAATCGCGTTCCAGGGGCAGCGTCGGAAGGCTTGACTGCATGCTGCCTTATTGGAATCCAATAAACGAGCGCTTCAGACAGGAAGAAGTGAGTGCGACAGCTACATCGCCGTGTCTATCATCACTTTGTGCTGTCTGAAAGCGTTTTTTTCAATTCTATCTCAGTGTGTTCCTACTAGTGTGGGCGCAATTCGCCGCGAACGAGGGGACGAATCGGCAAAGCATTCTCCGCGAATATCGGGAATAATGCATTATTCCGATGCTCGGCAGCGGAATTAGAGACGCATTACTATCAAAGATTTTCTGCGTTCCGCCGCGCGGATCGAAGAAACACCCAGAATACCGCTTTGATTCACCCTATACCTTCTTTAGTCACTCGCACCATAACTGGTACGGCATACACAATGCATGTTTTCATCGAGACCACCTTGCGTGTTACTTTGTTCTTTTTTAACTAGAGACAGGTTTAAGCGATGTATGGGGAGCCGCACTATGTGGAGTCGTCCAGGTACGTCGGGCTAACCCTCCTGTGGCATCATCACCGCCACTGTACCAAGGCCGTAACTAGAGGGGGGGGGGGGAATTTGAGGGAGTTTTGACACTCCCTGTATTATTTTAACTTTTCAGGTGATACTAACGTAGGGGCGATAACATTGCCATTACATCGATCATCAGTTGTCAAACTTGGTCGTTCTACAAAACTAACTCCCCCTCTCCCCCCGAAAAAAAATCGTGGGTACGGCTCTGACCATAACCATCGTGGGCCCTCTGCGGTGTGTGGCACTTGATGTGAGAGAATATTGTGAGAGTGTGATGTGAGAGAATATTATTGAATAGCGCGTGCTCCTCAAAAGAAACAGCTGAGCTTCAAACTTTGTGCTCTGGGCAATCAACCACCGCCACTATAGGGACGATACTTATGTCAGAGCCTGTTAGCGAGCTTGAAAAGACATCTTTTTTTTTTCTTTTACGTACGAACACAAGAGCTCGGAAATTTATTATACGTGCCATGTATATGTATAATGTATACTGCCCGCTTTACGCACCCTCCCAGCTTCGTTGTTGTTTATTTGTGTGTACTCTAAAGGTTAATTATTACAGAGTGCTAAAGTGCCGTCTTCGCTATAAATAAATTACCTGTTCGTTGATTTTTAAACGAGAGGCGCAGTGCATTCACGTAAGCCAAAGGTGGTTAAAAGCACTACGCCTTTAAGCTCTGTAGCCCCTTTCCCTACAATACTTCCCGCTAAAAGAAAAAAAAACGTAAACGCAGCTCGACGAATAGCGCATCTCTCAGAATATGCGAGAGCACATTGCACGCGGTGGTGCTTAAACGAATCGCCGCTCTGCACGTGAAGCTGAATCAGGTACAGCTCATCTCCGAATGCTCGGTCTTCGTGCAATAAACGGGCCGACATGCCGGCTGTCGAATTACCGCCGATTTTTGTTCTTTGCTCCCTGTCGTTTCCTGCCAGTCGTGAGGCCGGATATGTCGATGCCCGTGAGAGTTTGACCTGCGCCACGCTGTCGATTCCTGCGCGCTGTGCTTTGGCGGCGGCGGCTGCTGCATCCAAATGCCTTCCGTTTCGCTTACGACATCCCTCTCGCTCGGTCTCTACGCGAGACCCACCAGCGCTGTGTCTTCCACGCCCAACAGGCGACGTGCAGGTATATACGGTGGGCACGACCCTCCCGATTGGCCTATACAGTGATCTCTATCAAGTAGAGACAGCTATATCCAATTGCGTTGGCTCAGCAGTAGCAGCAGTGGCGTAGCCAGGAGCATTTTAAGGCTAAAGCCTCGAGCTGTGTCAGCAAATGCAAAAATTGACCGTCCTGTGAACACAAGTGCTGCAAAACCTCTCCACGCGATGACGTCGCCATATGAAGTCATCATGACGTCATATCGTCGAACGCAATACCACAGTTACATCATCCTGACATCACCAGATCGCTTCATCTCTTGGCATCGTCGCTTTGTCAAAAGCGGGTGGATCCCGGAAGCAGTGCCAAGCCTGAAGAAGGTGCAGGGTGCTTTTAATGCCTCCGATTTCGGACGCAGTACACAATTTCGTCAGCAGAAAAAAAGCCTTGGAAGGTGCGGCGAGAATCAATTAATTGACCGAGAATAAAAAAAATGGCGGCTTTTGCCTTTGAGTCGTCTTGGAAGAATGCTTGAGACATCCTGTGTGTTTTTCGGGGGGGGGGGGGGGGTGGAGGAACGCCCCTACATAAACCAGCTCTCACGTAGGTCCCTGCATGGTGTGTGTGTGTGTGTGTGTGTGTGTGTGTGTGTGTGTGTGTGTGTGTGTGCGCGCTTCAGGCCCGTAGCCAGCGAGTGTCCTAGGAGCCCCCCCCCCCCCAAGTTTGAATGAAAGGGATGGACCATCCCGCGTCCGTTCCATTTTCCACTCATTCCTGTTCGTTTGCTACAAGCCTTCATTGAACTAGCTGGCTTTGTCCGTCACGTTCAATGCCGTTAGACAATATCGACCGAGATAGAGGGTGCTCTACGGGTGAGGGTGTTGCACTTGGAGGGGGGGGGGTGCTTAATCGTCGTCTTCCGACCAGAGGGGGGACGGCGCAAGCGCGCACGCGTTGTTAGGCGGCGAGTCGTTCGACGACGCCCACCGCCTCCGCAATTATACGGCCTCGGCGCTTTAATTGCTCCGTGGACGAGTTGCCAAACGAACGCGCAGACATGTATGGCGAAGCGAGCAGCCCCGACGACGAGTGGCGTCGTTTTAGTGCGGGGCGACTTGTCGCAGAAGCTCGCTGAATATGTTTGAGTCCGGCTGCGGAATGGTGGCCGAACTGGTTCGTTCGTCCCTTTTCAAGCTGCGCGTAAAATGAGACGAGATGGAAATAGGCGGAGAGAAGATATATAAAAAGTTAGCCAGGATTTAACTAGGGGCTAACGGAAGATTGATAAGGACATCCAGATTGTTAGTGACGAACGCTGTCTATTAAGCTGGATCAATTGTGAATGTGCCTTTTAAAAATTTATTGGAGATAGAATGAAACGAAATGAGCCTGTATTAGGTTGTTGTTGTGACTTTAGTTAATCGAAAGCAAATAAGCCTGTTTATTCTCAACAGCGTTCCAAACACACTTTCTTGATGGTTCCATAGCATTTTAAGCATTTTAACGAAGCGACATAGATCATTACTAATAAGTAAACTTCGTTGCTAGGTTGTCTTAGCAGCGTTCCGCGATGAGGGCATAGATCGTTAAATAAAAAAAAACTATGGGTCAAAACATCCACATACGAACACAAGCACGATGTCTACGTTGCTTGATCAATATTGCTATGAAGCGTGTACAGGACCGTCCAATGTTAAAGGGAACACTCAAATTAACACCACCAATATTGCTGGCCCTGTAACCGAAATTGGATAAGAGAACAATCTTCGTGCATGTCACTAGCCTGTCAAAAGAAGTCGGAACTGTCAACCATCAGTAGTCTTTTGCAAATCAAGGCCACTATGCTTCTGTAAGATAGAGAAACCTAAACATGCCGTGCACGCATCTGTAGAAACTTGCATCTAAACAAAAGTACCTCTATTTTCAAACTTCGAATGAGAAGAGGATATCTTTATTCACGTGATCGTATCGATGCCGCACCGCTGAGGGATCAGCGTACGAGATAAGTCAGCAAAAGGTCAAAGGAAAGCTTTAGCGAACTCACAGAAATGCACTTCAGTCATCTGCACAAGTTTTACACTAATTGATTTACTGGTCATCTCTCGTATCGGATAATAAAAATTCAGTGCTCTGGTTTCACGAGCCAATACCAATATCACAAAGCGGGTCCTAGGAGGCTACTAACTTCAACCATCTTTGATTTTGAAAAGACTAGGCGCTCTTTTCGGCTGGTCAATTGGTACCTGTTCACAGAAAACGAGGAACAGCGCTGACCAAAGTACAAGTACAGAGGCGTACCAGGTGCTTGATCCGTCTCCCACTGTTCCTCGTCGTGCCCGATGTTTTTTTATGTCCATTTATATCTATAGGTACACGTGTGTTCCAGTACTTCACCATCTTAGGAATGTGGCTGGTAGAGCCTGGAATCGAACCCGCGTCTTCGTGCCTAAGCGGGTCACCAGCGGCGGTCCCGCACAGGAAAATAAGTTTTTTTTCTCCAATGCATACAACGTTCTTCGTGGCCTGTTCCGTTCCCATTCAACGCTGTATGATGATTTACAGCCAAAAACATGGCTTTATTATAGAGGCAGCGCTCTCAACTAAGTTTTATATAGTATTTAAGAAGCCGTATATAAATGTACACATTGTGTATCTGTAATACACCATACATGCATACTAAAAGTGCTTATTAGCATTGACTAGTGTGGGATAAATTACGGCCAATGTCGATTAATGCTGGCTGTCCGCTGCACTTAACGTCAACATTAACTTCGTTGAAACTCACTACAACAATTAGCTATCCACCAGTCTTTATTGTAAAGCGCTACCGTATACCGTCTGAAACTTGCCGGTCTGCAGTTATAGCTCCTCCGAGGCGACTGTCTAGTGATCACCAAGCATGTCCACACACCCGCATGCCCGCGGCGAACCAGGAAGACAGGCTATCGGACGTGCATTCAGAGAGCCGGCTTTCTTGGCCCGCTTTCAGCGCCACCAGTAGACGGGGGCGCAGCGTGAGCACGCACCGGTGCTCAGCACGGCGCGCACAAAAGAGGGCCGACCTCGTTGACCGCGGGACTTTGGCGCGCCGTGTATCCACGCCCACCTACTGAACGGTCCACAAGTGATCGCGCGAGAATAGCGCGTACATACGAGGAGGAGTGGGTGCAGCGTACAGTGTGTGTATACATGTATGTGGCATGCCGGGTATAACCGTTCTTATGTGGAGGTGTACAGAGAAACCGAGGCGGCTTCAGTACGAGTCAGGGTGAAAGGAAACGCTCTCGGCGCTGTTGTGAGGACACGAGCGATCGTTTTCCGGGGCAAATGAATCGGGTTTATACCATATGTGTACACCGTCGTCACACGACGCGCTCCACTGTTGCTACACTCGCTGTTTCATTTTTTTGTCTTCTTTTCCCAATGTCGATTCGGTTCCGTGCATTGTCCTTCTCCGTTCTACTGATCGACCGGCGGCGCTATGACAGGATCGGCAGGACCTTGTTTTTGTGAACCGTTCTGTATCTTTATTTATTTGGAAAGCTTGCCCTTTGACTTTGTAGTAGGTGGTGCCAAGAATACACGTGCATATTTGCTTCGTGTGCAATGACAGGTGGTAAGGTCCACGGATCTAGTGGTCGAAGTCAGGGCCAGGTCAGAGGCCCCGTTGCTCGAAGGTGGCGAAGACGGTTTAGTGCCAGGCCAGTGCAAGTCCACAACAAGAGAGTGGCAGTCACGTCATGCATTGGGGCGTCCCAAATTGGGCGCGATGTATAGCGTATTGGCCGCGGTCTATAACGTTGCGCGAGTGGTCACGGATGGGCTATGCTCAACCCCGCCTACGAACGCGTTTGAAGATGCCAGTGCGCAAGCCACTCAGTCAGGCCTTATAAGGCGTAACGAAATTCTTTTTTACCAAAGCGCAAGTGCACAGACGATTCCTACGGATAAGGTCCTGGCTTCTTGCTGAACACCGGGGTCGGTTAAACAATGAATCACCAATACAAGTGATGGCGGCGAAAGGTGAAACCGTTAAAGCGAAATCATGTTGGTTTAAGGGTTTTTCTTTCTTTCTCCCATAACGCTCTCTCTTTTTAGCAGAATTCGCTACACATATTTGCAAACGATGCTTCTCTTTTTATGTGTCCTGAAGTGCGAGTCCGGGCTGTCTACCTTTTTGCCTTATATCTGGTTCCTTGGGCCGCGGAAGCTGCTTGAGAACAACATTTAGCCAATACCCCCGAGCACACTACGATTTCTGTGAAGTATGTATGTATGGGAATTTAGTTAAGGAATTAATTCGACTTTCTTTCCTTTCTTTCTTTCTTTCTTTCTTTCTTTCTTTCTTTCTTTCTTTCTTTCTTTCTTTCTTTCTTTCTTTCTTTCTTTATCTCTTTTTTCACTTTGTTTGTTTCTTTCTTTTTTCTTTTTCTTTCTTTGTTTTTCTTTCTCCCTTTATTTCTTTCTTTCTACAGTCAGACTACCCTAACCTGCGGCATCTCCCGCATCACCTTCCTTCCTTAGCCGGCCAGGAAGGAAACAGCGTTCTTTTAATCCGTCTGAGATCTACGCTGCACAAGTCCAGACACCTGCTCGATGCAGGGGCACCGCGAAACCTCTTCCGTAGCGCACGCGGTGCGCCAAATAGTTCTATAAACGGCAAGCGGAGGCCGGGGTGCGCGCATTGCAACCGTGGCACGGTGCATGTCAGGATCTCGATCCGCGCGGGACGTTGAACCTTTCCGAGCCCCTAGTGGCGGCGGCGGCGACTTCTCAGTGCCCGGGCGGGCGGGCCTGCTGGTGAGCGCCGTGTGATCTCGAGGCACAGATCCGCTATCGAGGTGCACCGACCGTGGCGGCTGCCGGCTACAGGGCACAGCGCACCAGCACACCCCTCGGTCGCCAGCGAGGCCAAGGCATGCAGCAATGCTCACCCGATCGGAAAGTGCGCCGTATCACGTCGCTTATTATAACGCGGGTTGTATACAAGGCGCACTTAGCGCCAACCACGAACCTGCCTTGGCTGTAAAAGGTGACGTGCCCAGAAAAAAAGAAAGAAAAAGGAGAAAGGAAGAAAGATAAGGAAAGGAAGAAAGAGAAGGAAAGGAAGAAAGATAGAGATGCAGACGGACAAATAGAAGAAAGAAAGAAAGAAAGAAAGGAAGAAAGAAAGAAAGTGGAAGGACCTGGCGGCACGATTGTTTCGAATGTCCGGCATTACAGGACAAAAGTGCGTGGTAGAATCGTGGCTCCTCCTTTGTATTTACCGTCACCGATGCGCTACAGCTTTATACTACTTCTTCCACGTGTTCAACTATAATTACAGCTATAACTGTAGCTTTTCTTTTTCGTACGCTCAACTGAGTTATATAGATGCGTGCAGCGCCCGCTTATGTAGCATTGGGGCTGTCGTAATTCCAGTGTGTGGGGCAAGACGTAATAATAGCAATTAAAAAGAACGCTTCCGGAGCCATCACGTACAGTGCTTCGCGTTAACAAAAAAAAATGTTCTGGCGATTGTCGGCGCGGTTGGTGTGCTCTCGTTCGCGACATGCATCATGCATGCATATATACTTACAACCGGCGATGTATATATACGTCCGGTGAAGAGCCGCTACATAAATGAGGAAATGTGACGAAGGTGCGAATTAGCGACGTCTAGAATGTATCTTCCGGGTCCTTCCCGTTTTAGAGAAGAGATGCTGTCACGTTGCCTGATCGCAGACTCTATAACAGTAACCGTGGGTAGTGCCGCATCCACTTACGTCAAAAAAGCGTTACGTGAACTAGACGACTTAAAACTATCCTTAGCGCTCCCCGGACGCAAAATCGTCCTCCCTCCGCAAGACCTCCTCTCCATCTGTACCTCACTATAAATAAACTACGAATGTTAGCCGGGAAGTAAACGTGACGAGCTTTGTTGAAGAAAGAATAGAGTAACGATAGCATACTGCTGAGACGCGTGTCTTTTCGGAGCAAAGTAATTTGGTGTGATGTAACAAACAGAGACTCCGCCCGCGCAGCCAGCTATAGGCGTTCGCACAACAACCAACCGAAAAACCGAACTACCAACCAAAAGCAACGAACCTAAACTGACAACTCAAGAGGGGGAGAACAGAACAGCCGTCTTGACGAAGGGTGCAGGGTAATTCATATTTAAGAAGCTCGAAACGCTGTATACGTACGATGCCTTGAGATTTCAACTCTACCGGTGAGTGAGAAAAATCCCAACATCATATTATTACTCCGACGTAAAAGAATCATTTAGTAAAGGTCAACCGTCCTACATTCAGTACTGCACAAACTGTCCACCATGACAATTTTGAATGACGCGAGAGGCACAGCTGAAATCGATAAACAGAGAGGCAAGCTGGTTTTAGGAAAATGTGTTTTAAGTGGGAATTTCGCTTGACAGGTATAAAGTAGCCCATTAACCGCATTAAAGAGATCGGTGAGGATATTTACCTCGACAGTCGACACGAAGACCATTGTCAAATAAATAAAACGGCTGTGCAAGTGCACCTTCAGTCCCAATGTTTCGGTTATGGAGTCCAAATAAAAATTGCAGCCGATGAAAACAATTCTGATTCTTCCGTCTGTGCGCAGAAATAAATATTTTTTTTTTGTGCGTCGACGGAAACGGTTGTCATAGACAAGGCAATAGAGTATACAGTGCGATATTCTGAATTGTAAAAAAAAAAGCCTAATGTTTGCGAAGAGATCGGATTAACAAGAAAAAAAATAGCAATAAACAAATGTTTGCGAAATAGCTATTTTAGGGGCTACTATGAAATACGATAATTAATAATGACTCAATGGCTGTGCTTGGCAGGTAGTGAAACCCGCAACGTGTCAGTGCACAGGAAAGACAGACTGGAATCAATAACACACCATAATGTCCTCAGTTGCAATACGGCTTTCTAACGAAACAGTTTAACGATACAGCAAAATATTCATGCAGAAACAAACATTATTGGAGTTAAGGGAGAAGACAGTGAATAAAAAAAAAGAAAAAATTCGGTTCGCGAGATCCAATCATCTCGCTTTCAGTATCTTACGAAATATTCACCATGACGATTTCGAAAACACAGGGGGCAGCTGGTTTTAGGAAAATGTGTCCTATATGGAAATATTACTTCATAAGTAATAAAGTAGCCCATCGCCCGTATAGTAAAGAGATAAGTGATAATATATAACACGCTGTAGGATGCACTATGCAATTAATTCAGCATAGGACTCCGACTCGAGTGGCACTATGCTCCTAAACACGAGTTCAAAGTTGCGACGGCTCAGTGGAAGCATGTGGCGACGTATTTTCTATCTTGCGTCTTATCTTAAAATCTCCGCGGGAGCGCTTAAACGGGAAGGCATTCCCTTCGCAAGAAGGAACACAGACGCTCTTTGTCGCACGAGTCGACTCCCAGTACGCGCGTCTGCGAACAAGTGAGCGAGCTGTTTGTTTAAAAACAATATTTGTTCGTGCACTGGAAGAGTCCGCGGTGTGTCGCATGAACGACCGTCGTTGTGCGGCTCACGCCCACGTATAGGTACTAGCACAGCGGCCACACACGTGACCGAGACTTCACGACTACGGCCTCGCGCTGCCGTCGGCGAGCAAATGTTCTGTGGCGATTCCTCCCTCCCACTTTCCGGGAAACTTAAAGGCACGACGTACGTCATGAATTCCTGATGGTGTCGCGTGCTAGGGCCTATATATGTCTATACAAATAAAAACAGGTGTGTGACGCGGTGAAGTGGTTATGGGTCTCGGCTCCTGACTCGAAGGTCGCGGATTTGATCCTGGCCGTGGTTGTCGCATTCTGATGGAGAATCAATCAATCAATCAATCAATCAATCAATCAAATAAGAATTCCTTACAATTTGCTGGCGGTCCTTCAGGTTAGAGAAATGCTGAGAACCGCGTGCTGTGCCATGTCAGTGCGTGTGAAGAAACACCAAATTGTCGAAATTTCCGGAACACTACACCACGGCATCTCTCAATCATATCCTGGTTTTGGGACGTAAAACTCCAATTATTACTAGATAAAAATGGGTTGCGTTGTGTTTTGAGGTAGCCTCAAGTCACAAGTTTCAGGAACCTTTGTTTGAACGACACCGATGCGAAAATATCAAAAGATAATGCGAAATCCACAACGTTGCACTGAAATACAGGAATTTGGTTTTTCGGCGGGAAATTTAAAAGACTAAAATTTGAGTTTCATTTTATGACAATTGTAATTCAGCACCAGATGGACAGTCATAGGCGTGCGCAAGTGGGGGTGACCCCTTCTACAAGGGTGGGGGGGGGGGCGCAAAGTTAGCCCATACACCGACTTAATAGGGAGAGGGGCGCTACAACCCCCCCACCCCCTCCTTTCCCTTGATGAGGAACCCTATGTGGCACAGGTTGATATGATCACCCACACAAAATTGGTTTATTCTGAAATACACACCACTTTCATACGTACCGTGATTTTTTGCCAGCCTCTGCAGGGACTTGTGGAGATCGTCGTGAAAATTGCAGCAATTTCGCGCAACCTGCAAGTTACTTTATTGCTTTGTGTGGCGCCACGCCATAAAGTCGTCATCAAACAACATCGCCCGCAGTTTGTATGAGCGGTGACGTTAGCGGAGAGTATTTTATAATTTGAGCTCCAAGTCTGCTGCAACCAGTGCTGCCGCGTAGCGGGAGCGACGTGAAACAGGGTCATCGATGCACGGCCTCAAAGAGCCTCGAGGGAGCTGAATGCTGTGCAGTTTCACCTAATCTACGAAGCGCTTTCATCATCGAATCTTTGCATCACCAATAAACCGGAATTTCATTCTGTCGAGAATGCGGTCAACAACTACTTCAAAGAAACGGAGTTTGCGCAGATAATATAGACCATGGGTATATAAATAGCCCCTGAGATTGAGCGGTGAATGCAACAATTTTCGGAGGCCACGCTTTGAGAAAGTGTTTTCTCCCAGCAGCACCCCATGGCAGCACTTGTGTTTGGAGCGCGAAGCTAAAATAGTCTCATTTTCTTGCACGAAGGAAGGGGATCCTGAGTGCTCGTTTCTTTTGTATAAAAAAACAGCATGTCTTCATTATTTTTTTTTTGTGCACGAGGAGGTATTGTGTCTCAAGGTGTTTGCTTTGGTTTGTGTTGGTGAGTATCTCCATTTAGAACTTTATATGCATTTTACACATGTACAGAAAACATGCTATCATTCCGTAGTAAAGCGGGAACACGAGAAAACGAACTAGTGTGCCAAGAGATATCCACATTCTTATCCATGTTCACTGCAATGCCTGACGCTACGGTAATTCGTTTCATCATTGCGTCCCCGTTCTATTAGGTCAAAGTATGGAGCAGACTTCGCGTCCCCCCCCCCCCCCCCCGTCCCACATTACGTGAATAACGGGGGGGCGGGGGTCGCGTTTACGTCTCAGTGACAAGTGAAAAACGCATACATAGTGTATGAAACTTGACAAAACTAGAAAGTGGCGCTACCGTACTTCGTGTTTTATTTGATTCGCTGTCGGCTTTAATAATTGTACGGAATTCGCACCCGCACCCAGTCAAATAAGATAATCGCACAACGTTGTACATCCGTGCTCGTTCGCTTCTTGGTGCGTGGGTGTAGTACCGTTCAATCACGAGTTACGAGCAACTAGCCCACGTTCCAGTCTTGTTATGCTGTTATGCAGGCATATATCAGACTGGACATCTGTCCTTCCTTCCTTATAGTGTGCATCCTCATACGAGAATTCAGCGCCCTATACTTGGCAACCATTACTAAGAACCAACTACAGCTGAAGGGAAACCGTCTATATTGTCAAGCGCCACGTTTAGCTGAACGAAATGATAGACGTGAAGTAAGAAGTGCGAGTCGTGAAGTCCCACGACTCGCACGGTGCCAAAATGTCGTGCGCGGTCGTAGTTCATGCGGTCCTGTCGATGTCCGCCAGAGTTCGGCCCTCCGTCTCCGGCGTGAGGCAGACGGCGACAGCGCACAGAAGCAACAGTGCCAACGCAAGCAGGACGGACATGTAGTCCATGCGCGCGAATGCCAGCAAGTCCTCGTCGTAGTGTAGCACGGCAAAGGCGAGTAGCCATCGCACGGCCCACACCACCGGGGCGCCAACGTAGTGCATGCACCCGGCGCCCGGACACATCTCGGCCGTAAGCAGTGCCGGCACGTGGCACAGGCCGACCGAGTAGCTCAGCACCAGCAGGTTCACCGAGTACACGGCCACCCAGCTGGTCTCGCTGGGCGATCCTCCGAGGTTCCACTGGCTGCGTGCAGTTGAGAATCAAGTATACACTCAAATCAGGTCGTATGTATACAGAATGCAGGGTGGCCATGCAGCTGACTCTAGCCACAGTTTCAACATATTCCGGCTCGCTGTTTGCTGGATGTATAGTTATACAGTTTCCAACTTTATATTTGTAAGACAGTAGTGATGTTTTTTGCTTCATACAGGTGCACGAAAAATGCGCGCAAGCTGGCATGTGACGTGGACTTCTTAAAATTTTGTAGTCATCACGCAGAAAAACACTAATGCTTAATGTAGAGGGACTGTCTAGCCATTGTGCGCAATAGTCTGAAACTTTTAATTGGAATTTCTTGCCCAGATTCGTTGCCTTGAAATGTAGTTATCGTTGCCCATTAAGCAATAACTTAAGGCATAACACACACAAAAAAACAACTCTGTGGCTTATTCCATATCATAATCAACAAGCTCTACTTAGTCTCATCGTCATAAACTGCGCCGGCATATCTTTGAACTACGGCTCGAGTTGGCTATGGCATTCCGAACAGGTGTGTAGTAGTCAGGCGACCTTTTCCGCTCTTTGTCGCTTTTCGTGTCGTGAACTTGTGGCATTAGTTTGTCCAGCTTATCGTCTCTAAGGGGTAAGCACTAGACTTGCGAAATATAATTGGCGCGCTGATACTTCAACCTGATCGAGTGAATTGACTGCGAACCTCGAAAGAACCTTTGGGATATGATTTGGAAGCCAACCAGTCAATTTGTGTGCAGTATGCCCTACTATTTGTGTGCGCACTATTTGTGTGCAGTATGCCCTACTGAAAATCCTTCGTGAAACGTTAATAACCACCGTGTAGCAACGATGGTGCGCGTTCATTACATACTAACATTACATTGTAATTATGCACGTCGTGAAGACGAGTCAAATCTCAGAGCACTCATATATGATTATTTGAATATCCATTCAGCCAGCAAGTGCATGTTGTGGAACGGTTTGTGAAAGGTGTTAAGAGAGCTCGCCCAAATTAAGTGGGGCCACTCTACGCAAGTTAACAACGCCGGTTAATTGCGTGCTCTCTTCCGGAACTTCCCACCGTCCCACCTTCTTTCTGTCCTGCATCATACCTCAATTTCCAACACTGGCTGGTTATATCATTAACCTATTGCGTATATATGAGTACTTGAATCTGAGAACTGAAACATTTGGTGGAAACTGATGAATCGACCCAAAAGAAAAGTTCCCCTATTGAAATGATCCGTATGCGATGTCCAATAATTCCGTGTGTTTCCGTAAGAATACATATTTCCTATATATTTCCATATATTTCCGCAAGATTCTTACGGATACATACGGAATTATTGGACATCGCATACGGATCGTTTCAATAGGGTCACTGTACCGAAAATACAATACAAAGCGTTTGTTGCGGTGCAAGTTCGCTCATTACAGATTATTCATAAACAGGTGAATTGATACTTGACTCGGGCCTTCCTGCCCCCATAATCTGCTGGCAGCGCTTGTAAAAAAAAATGTCCGTTCCCTTACGCATTAGCCTTAAACAGCTCCAAAGCGAAATCTTTCTGTGTCTTGTCAGTCCATCACGTTGATCACACCGTCGCTCTATATATATACCTGACACGTCCAGTACCGCACGTGGTGTACACGAAACCTCTGCAGTCGGCCCGCCTTTGAACAAGGGGAGAGTTCATAATGTCACGATAAGTCACAAGTACTGGGGGATTCATTAAACCACCGGGTAGCTATCTCTAGGACGATGCGTCAGTCGTGGCTGGCTCTCGAGCAAAGAAGAAGCACGCGATCTTCTTTTTTTCTCCAGTGAGAGCCGCTCTCGCTGTCGACCCACTACATGCTGGTGGCAATATCATGACGCAATGATACGCGATGCCAAAGTAACGTTACACATTTTAGTGACCTGAGACGTCTTCATGGTGTCAGCTATGAATACGTGACATTTTGACGCGTTCCTCCCGGTGCCGGCTCCACCGATATTTCTTTTTTTTTAATTTGATGAGACGTCCATAGACGGGAAGAGAACATACTTATGGTCTATTAGGTATGCGTCATTCAATTGGGCTGTAGGGCAGAAAACACAGGAACCAAGGAACATACTGTTTCAGAACACAGGGCCAAGTAGCGCACGTCCTGTCCTCTTCCTTGATCTCTGTGTTTTCAGCACGATGGTTTCGCTGAACGTCTCAATAAGGTTATCGCCTTATAAGTAGTATGCATAATAATAGTAGTATACGCACCGAAAGGTCAGATACTGAAATGGCGGGACGACAACGAAGCACACGGCGATGAGCGCCGTAGAGACGCACAGCAGGTGCCGCCGTCCCGCGGCTCGCGTCAGGGTGGCGAACACGACCACAAAGCCCGTCTGCATGCTCGTCATCACCAGGGCGGCCAAGGGAGCGGCTATCTCGGCCACCACGCTAGCCATGGTCTGCATGCTGCGAGACGTGAACAGCTGCGTCAGCGACGCCCCCTGGAGGAGGTGCAGCACCAGGCACGCGCATAGACGCCTGCGAGTCGACAACGCGTCCTCAAGCGAAAACAGTGATGAATTAGTGCAGTGCGTTAATGCAAGATCACTGCTCTGTCTACGGCACTTGACTTCGAGGAAACGGCAAACGCTGTCCGTCTGTGCTTCATCGTTTTCCGTCTTTTATTTTCAGAATGAATCAAGACCGACTAGCCCGTGGCTGTATGTACGTTTTGCTATTTGCTACCTGTGTAATTTGTGTCATGTTTCGTAAGTCAAGGGTTCAAAGAGATATTCTAAGCTTAGCGTTACGCAGGGCACTCCGCAAACGTAAAAGAATTATGAAGGAGATCTGGCCCGTAGCCAGGATTTTTTTTTTCGAGGGGGGATGGGGTGTTTGTTAAACTTTGACTATGCACAGGGAGACCAATATTCTCAGTAAGTGGTGTCCTTTGGTAACGTAACCTCTAGTGCTTAGCTGCTCCGCAATTCATAAGCCCTAATTTTTGTTAATGCGGCCTCATAAATTGTGAGGCCTACGGGACGGTCTTTCAGCTCTCCCATAATAGAGTACCAAGTACTCCAAATCGTTAACCACTTTTTCTTTAAACATAATTTTTTCATTATTTTCATTCACAATTAATGGCAGTAAGTAAGTTATGTTACTTTTTCAAAAAGCACGGATTTGCTTATAGTCTTCGTACTTGCGGGTGGTCAATCGCATTTGTAGCTTCGTTTATTGCTGTGTTTCGGTTTAGTTTCGAAAGGAAGAACGGACTTTTATGAACTTCGTGACCCGATTTCAAAATGGTAAGCCTAAAAGATTAAGGTGGTGAAGCGCAACTGCTCAACATTTGACGATCTTTGTTTCGTGACAAAGCAGCTTCAAGCCGCACGGAGCCGAAAATAACGTGAATTACGGAGACTTGGCAAATCCGTGTACTACCAATAACTTCCATGCTCGATGAAGCGCCATGCGTTTCAGCTCCCATAGACACTAGCGCCAGAGTTCCCTCTAGTGTATATTTAGGAAACTCTATGATGACGCCATGAAAACGTCACACAATGCGGCTATCTGTGAGGCGCAATTCATATGGTAACATCGCCACGTGATGAGTTCTTGCTTCACTTGTGTCGACGCTACCGACGGTTACTTTTTACCATAGAGTTTCATAATATACAGTAGAGGGAACTCTGGCGCTAGTGTCTATGGGAGCTGCAACGCACGCCGCTTCAGCGAGCATGGGAATGATGGGTAGTACACACATTCGTCTAATATTCGTACTTCTGGCCTGCTTTTGGCTCCATGTGTGTTCGTGTGGCTTGGAGCTGTTTCCTCACGAAACAAAAATCAGCAATTGTTCAGCGGTTGCACTTCACCATCCTATCTTTTTTTAGACTTACCTTTCCAAATCGGGTCACGAAGTTCAAAAAGTGCATCCTATCTTTTTTTAGACTTACCTTTCCAAATTGGGTCACAAAGTTCAAAAAGGTTCGTCCTTTCCTTCAAAACAAAACCGTACCAACAATAAATGAACCCGCAAGTACGATTCGCCGCCCGCAAGTACGAAGACTATAGGCAAATGTGTGTACTACCCATCATTCCCATGGTCGCTGCAAACGATCGCAGCGCCAGAGTCCCCTCGAGTTAACTTTAGGAAACTCTATGCTTTTTACGTTTGATGAGACATCCAAGGATTTCGAATTAAAAAAAAATGCTTTACTTTTTAGAAGACCTGTATACTAGCCTGATAAATACGCGGCGTTGTGCCGGCGTCCTTGCCGAGCTTTCGGCAGCCTTGCTGCTGTGCCTGAACTCCTGCGGCAGGTCCAAGCCGTAGAGGCGAGCGGCTGCGGTGTCCGCGTCGTGTGTCTTTCCGTGGGCGTTCAGCCAGCGTGGACACTCGATCAGGTACCTCTGGACGCCCAGCATCGAGAGGGACGCCGCGGCCCATGCCGTGGCCTGCAGTCGCCACGAAAAGCCCTCCAGCAGGCAAGATGCCGCGATGCCGAAGCAGGTAGCCGCCTGGCGATGAAAGTATAGCAAAAAGAAAGAAAGAAGTGTAATGGTTGGAATAAATATCAAGCTGAATGTACGTCCCCTAGTGTGAAATCTTATGAAGTGCGTATAGCACGTAGTTCTTTAGAGACTGCCTACTTGTTACAGCTATATAAAGTACGCGTCCTCTGCCGTGAGTTCCGTCAGGTTACTTTCTGCAGTGACGACGGCGCAGGAGAGGGAGATTCTCGAGGCCTTAAACAAAATTGATTCCCTTTTATGATATGAACGTATGTTCCTTTTGATGATGCCCCTTTTTTAGGTTTATGATAAAGAACGTATGTTTGTAAGCCTTATCTTCCAGTCAATACTTGCGATTACAAAACTTCCGCCACAAGGTACATAGAAGGAAGAGCATAGAGGGAGTAGGGGCAATGGCAAAGGGCTGAAATGATGCCCTAAAGTTACGTCACCACAAAATTGTGGCGTGGCCATTTTAAAGACGATTGTCTTTCTTGGGGACCTTCGACGCAAAAAATTTAGTCTGTCTGTACATATGTTTAGAAAAAGTGGTTAACGATTTGGAGTACTTAGTACTCGACTATGGCAGAGCCTAACGCCGTCTCGTGGGCCTCGCACAAACAACTTGAATGATTCGTCTGTTTGTCCGCCCTTAACGATACCCTAAGCGGTACCAATCGATACACCAAACGGCTGACCCTATCTGCAGCGCCCACCAATATTGCTCAAGCTTCAGCGTTCATACTTGTGCGATGGTCAATTAAAAAAATGGCAGCATATTCACGGAGTGAATGATGGAGAGCGGGGCGAAGCATTCGTCCGTCCATGCGTCCGTCTGTGTGACCGTCCATGCGTCTGTTTGTGCGCCCGTCCCTGCGTTCTTTCATGCATCCGTCCCTGCGTCCGTTCATGCGTTCATCCATGCATCTGTTTGTGTGTCCGTTCGTTCATCTATTCAACACTCCAAGTCCCACCATCTCGCATCTTTTTATCATATATTCCCCATATAGAAGCACCGCCATCCAGCGGACATTCCAAGGACTAAACGAGAGGTGGCACACGCACACTTTCTTACGGCCTGCGCTTTGGGTCCACTTCCCACCTTTAACCACCTCGAGTTCATGGTATATTCTAGTTCACTGTATTCATGGCACTGCGACCAAACGCTCGCTAAACGATAGTTATTGCGCGAGAACAAAACGACGACACAGAGACAAGAAGGACACGAAAGACACGAGCGCTCGTGTCTTTCGTGTCCTTCTTGTCTCTGTGTCGTCGTTTTGTTCTCGCGCAATAACTATCGTCATGCCATACCAACTAGCCCAAGCTGCCACGCTCGCTAAACCTTTCGAAAACCAAGGAGGTTACGCCCAGCGAGTATAACGTAGCAACCTTTCCCTGCCAGATAGGGCTCAATTTACATACCAATGGCTGCTAATGAGAAATGAGAGACATGTGAATTCGGCTTTTACTTTCTTACGGCTTGCGCTTCGTATCTACTTCTCATTTTTAACCACCTTGAGTTCATTCATGGTATATACAAGTTCATTGTATTCATGGCACTGCGGCTCAACGCTCGCTAAACCTTTCTAAAGCTAAGGAGGTTACACCCAGCGAGTATAATGTAGCATCCCTTTCTTGTCCGATAGTGCTCAATGTACATGCCAATGGCTGCTAATGGGGATCGCAGCGTGCGCGTTGACTAAAAGCCGAATGCTCATGTCTCTCATTCTCCATTAGCAGCCATTGGCATGTACATTGAGCACTATTTTTTATTGTTAAACAACGCACAGAAGAAATCTCTCACTGGCACCACCTTGGAGGTCAAGTGTTATACCTATTTCGGGTATGTGCCACTGGTGGTTACATACGAGGGACGCCCAAGCCACGCCATAAGGAGCTTCGCCCCTAAAAGAAATTGTTGCGCATATCTGAGGCACCACAACAACACGTCCATATTCTGTATGCGTGTCTTTTTACTAGAAAACGCATACCGAAGTAATTGTAAGGACCGTAGCGCTTATCACACTGCGCCTACGATGCAACGCTTGCACGAAAAGGCAATTTCCAACGGTTTGCTAAGACGACACGGTGGTGGCACCTACCCGTCGTCTTGCGTTCTACACCTTATCGCCTCCGAGACGGGCGCGTACGCCGCGCGCTTCGTTTTCCAAGATAACTGCCAGATAGCGCTCATGTCTCACGCGTAACGTGACTTGATGCGCTCGTTCGCCTCTGCTGCACGCTCGAAGCACTCCAACGCAGCGCCTCCAGAATACCATTAACCGATTTTCTTGCGCGGAGCATCAAATAAACGTTTTATTCACTCTCTCCAGACGCAAGACTATCTTCTTTTGACGACATTTGCAGTGTGATATGTTGATACAGGGCCAGTTTTTTGCTCCTTTCTTTTCTTTGACAGTATACATATATGAACCGTTACTGGTTCAGACATGCATGGCGCCGGCGTATGTAGCCTTCGAAATGGTTCATTGTCGCGCATTTTTGATTTCACAGGCTGCGTAGATGATGACAGCATTTCTGAAAAAAGAGCAAGCACCTCTTGGTTCTTTTAGCCATAGATTGTAAGTTTCCTGATGCGCGCAGTTCCATGTTGTCGAGGTTTCCTATGTTCAAAAAAGTGTTGAAAGCTCCAAAATGTGTCTAGACGCTAGACAAGCTGTCATACTTACAAAAAATGAGCGCATTTGTTATTTGGCCAGTTTTCAGACATAAGTGATATCGTGCAGAGCGTTACTTTATTTCAACATGAACATGTTCAGGATAGTATTGAGTCGAACGCTTTCCTGAGGGAGATAAAGAATCAATCCTTAATTTATGAGGCTGAATAAAGCATCCGATTTTCTCCCTAACTTATACTTTTGATATATACCAATGTCTATCACAGTAAAAAAATGTATTTGGGACATCAAATATACACTGCATGTGCTAATCTCATTAGTTATGTTCATTTCGCAAGTTGGCAAAGACGAGCATGAATTGGCACCTCGGCGAGTCCCGTGTAGAAGGCGCGCTTCTCGGCGGGCGCCACGTCGGCCACGTACAGGCTGACGCTGATGGTGATGAGACCGAGCCACAGACCGCACGACACCCTGGCCGCGAACAGCACGACCAGGTCGACGCACGCTGCCGTCACGATCCACGACACGGACAGCCCAACGACGCTGGTTAGCATCGTAGTCCGGCTGCCGAACGTCCACAGGGTTAATCCTGCGCGTGTAACAAGGCTCGAAGGCAACTCGAGAAACCGACGAGGCTTCGGTTCGTAGGTGATCGGACTGGGGCCGGGGGGAAGGGTGGTGTCGCTTCCTGAATCATGAAAGGGGGGGGGGGTGTCACGTTGACACCAGATGTTTACCCATGCACATACCTTAATTGAGCTTGGCGATGTTACGAAAAGGGAAATCAAAGAATGAAAGCCTTGCCATAGGTGAGAACCGAATCCAGAACTTCCGCATATGATGCACTTGCCGTATACTCGGCACTGCTACGATGTAATGGCAGCTGTAACCCTTTCCACCCACTTTCCTGGATATTTGTTTGTATATACATCTAATGCAGAATACATCCTATCCGCATTAAATGCGGGGATGTCACAGTCAAACAGGGTGCAGTAAATGCTGTTGTCGTTTTTCGTAAGAGCACCGCAGACGTTCCCTGAGATTAAAAATGAACAGAGACTCTTTTTATATCTCGTTTCGGTAAGTATACTTAGGCACGTCTTCCATTTAGTGATTGGTATTTCCTTCCCGTGAGCATGCGCATAATAATAGTTGCACCTTCAGCAAGTATGAAGGCAACAGGAGGGAGTGTTGCTCCACTGAAAAAAAAGAGGGAAATAAATGAATAGGGAAGGAAGGAAAGAAAAGTAATGACTCATACACGCACACGCCAGGCTTCACTTGTGCCCCTTTTCACGATAGTGGAAGGGACCGTGAGTTTCTCCTGTATTAGTGCGACGCCTGTCTTCAAGTGAGAGGACGTCAACTACGTCCTCGTAAACGACCCTGACTCCTTTCGCTAACCCGGGTATCTTCATCTCACCCGACAAGAGGGCACCTCCGGCGGCACCCAGCATCAGCGAGTCCGCGAGCCAGTGGTTGTCGGGAGGCTCGCTGCCGGCCAGGTCGTACCAGGTCTCGTGCTCGATGTAAGGCATGGCGACCGACGCGAAGCCCAGGCTCGTGGCGGCGGCGCTGGAGCCCAGGCAGGCGGCCAGCATAGCGCGCACGTGCGCGCCTCGAGCCATGCTCGCGTCGGTGTCGGTGACCGGACTGCCCCCCTTGGCCGGCGGCTGCAAGTTTCGCAGCGCCTCCATCGCCGCGTTGCTCGCAATCTCGGTGACGTCGGAGCCCGGACCGTGAGCTGACGCTGCCGAACCAGAAGATCTGCGAGAGTTGTGGAGCTGTTCGATTAACTTTATCAGAGGTGTGAATGTGAATGTACAGTGTAAGATAACCAGAACTTGTAAGTGCAAGCGATCGATGCACGGAAGAGCAGGAGCGTATGTGTGACGTAATAAGTGATGGCAGGAGAATACTGACGAGGAAGTGTTGCTGCTATGGATCAAAAGCATGCTGTCGGAGCCAAATCATCTCTCATTCATAGCATATCTCTCTCTCTTCACACACACACACACGCACACACACACACACACACACACACACACACACACACACACACACACACACACACACACACACACACACACACACGCACACGCTAGTTTGATGGCTAATTGTGGTGCGCGTGGCCCTGACCTGGCTACAAAAAGTGAAGTGATGGGCTGCATGTTACCGGTGCAAGGCTCTTCCGCAAAGATACGCGATATACTGTTTTTTTTTCTGTTACGATTAAAAAATATAAGTTCTACACACAAGGAGAAAATGGTGCTGGAATTTGTCACTATATTTGACGGTATTTTCGTTTATACCAGCATTTATACACTTTCTGACAAGCTGTCGGTCCCTTCAAATGCTGTATGGCTGCATACCAACTAAATGTGGAATGCAGCGACACAGCATACTACTATTTTGCACAGTGCGCTGCTAGTACCAGAATTGACTCAACAGAGCGCAAGAATTATCTCGCCACTTTTGAATACATTGAATTTTCTATATCGGGCCGGCTCAGTTTGCCCTGTGTCCAGTATCGGCGAAACAGCAGTCAATGTGCTGTCGAGGGAGAGCCAGAAAAAGGTTCTCGACAAAATGCAAAGGATATAGGCATTTGCTTACGCGTCCGATTTCTTGTGAACCGTCATGATTGTGGTAGAAGAGAACTTGTTCTTGTTCTCGTTCTCCTGTTGTCCGTGGTACAACAAACTTGCTTCTTCGCAGGAATTCTCTTCTTCTTCTTCTTCTTCTTCTTCCGGCACGAAAACACGTGACCCCGACCATGCTGCTTAAATCTTCATCTTTATCATATGTATAGAGGCACTTGATATTTGTAAATTTTTTATTCATACACGAGAAAAAAATATGGGAAGGTAGGCTACGTTAGGGCCTGCTATGCGATCTTGTGTATTACTGTCACGATGTCGAGGCACTTTATAACGCGCAGTGGAATGACGAAAAATAGCATAGCGAATGTGGGCCTTCTACCAAATTTTATTAATAATGCCGTAGTGTTCATCAAGCAAGTGTACTTGCTGTAGTTACCCAAGGAGTGTTTAGAAAAGGCTCTGAAAGTCCGCTATTCTATCTTTCGCTGTGACTGTGCTGCGCCTAACGCGCAGGCCTGGCGTTTTTTCTTCTTTGTTGGCATTTATAACACCCCAAGTTATAGTGTGCGAACACCGCTTGGTTCTTGTCGTGACCCAGTGCCTGTCTTTCATAGTTGATATGTGTAATCGTTTATGGAATCATGACAGTATATGGACGTACGATTTGGAATGCATGTTTATTACATTACATTCCACACACATACTATGCAGAGACATTTACGGACAGCCTCAAGCAGGTGTACTCTCACATGATCCTCAAAAGATTCCAAGAAGTTGCCACTGCTAAGGCTACTGAAACGTAGACAGTCCGTATTCAGCCGCCAGCACAAAATGTGTTCTTCAAAGCAACTGGACTGCAGAAACTGACGATTACTGCACGGGTACCTCTGGCTGTACGCACCTACAAACATCCGGCCAAATTTTCGCTTTTTAGTCCACTTCGCGTGCGATCATGAAAGGTGAATCCTAGTTTATTTCGTTTATTAAATAATACTGCCGATTTCACAAGAAGATCATTGCAGGTAGGGCATACAGATAACAGAAAAGAAGCACCGTCAATCAATTGTAGCATGCATAATACAACAGGCAATCAGTACGTTATCAACAATAGCAGCACACATGATAAGACTGGCAAAAAACCTTACCAAAACAATTATAATGATATAGCACATGAAGCAATCAGGTAATATGAAGTACGAAGTCAGGATACGAGTTACGAGGAGACAAAAAATGACAAAAAAGTCACAGCATATCCACGGGGTGAAAGATGATGAGTGGGCGAAACTCCGGAGGGAATCATCGATAAACAGTGAATCTTCCGTGTAACTAGCTCAGTCGATCATCCTTTAAAGACGGGAGAAACGCTGTGTGTGTATGCCGTGCCGCTTGGGCCTCCCGCTCTCGTACGGCAGGATCTTGGTAGTGGTGTCGCGCAGATGCACGGCGCGCCAACAGCGAATGAATTTTATTACAATGCTCCCCCTAGCGTACATCACTGCACTAAATTGAACGATTGCCTTCCACCAATGACACGCGCCGTATGCGACATCGTTTCTATTATAACATCTGGCATCTTTCATCATCAACTACAAGTACCGCCATCTAGTTTTTATAACATCTCGCATGTTTTTATCAACTACGCCAAGGGCCGCAACCTAGTGAACACTGCAAGAACTAGAGGTGGGTATACCTACTACTACAACTACATATCAATAAAGTTCACAGAAACTGCTCAGCATGTACGTTTACATATACAGTACCCAGCAACTTGTTTAAAAATGAGGTATTGGTAACATAATGGTGTAATTGTGTTAAGTTAATAGGCTATGATGTTATCCCTAGGAGAAAGTTTATGCATAACTAGTGGCTTCTGTAAAGAGAGTCGATCCGACACTCCGCTGGTGGTGAACGGGCCCGTGAAGTTATCACACTCCGTGGACCCCCTCAAAATACTGAAGGACGACAAAGCCGTCAAGGTTGGCATAGATGCCTCGGGCAATGCAAAAAATAGCACCATTTGCTTACGCATCACCCACGCTTATGGAGTACATGTCGCCATTTTTATTCTTCACAGGTTCCCAGAGTAGGCGTGAGTAAAGTGCTAAAAATAGTCTGTTTCAACTGAAGAGTTTTGTGACGCGTACAAACTGCAGATAGCTAGCCACGTAAACTGAATATATAAAAAGTTCGAATCATCGGATATGCCACTCTATTTCAATCGCCGGGAAATGCTACGTTCAAAAATGAAAAAAAGAAAGGAAATGCATATAAGCAGGCCTTTGGTGCACAGAATCCGCTGCACAAACAGCCATGCAGTGAACACTGCAGACTGACCTGAATTCAAGGGGAGAGCTCGCGTTGCGCTAATTTCGCCTGAAGCATCACCTGCGCAACCACGTTCGCAGTCGCCCAGACGCTTTACATTTGTAGAGACGTAATGGTTATGACATCACATTTACGTACTTAAAAATGATAGGTAGTACAAATGTTCGGCAAGATGTATAGAAACAAATTACACTAAAAGAAACAACACAACGCTGTTCTGGGCTGAAGCCAACGTTTGGCTTGCAACCGGCAAGTGTGACGGTAGGCCAGCACAACATTGTTGATGGAGAAGAGTCACCGTGCTCGAATGCTTTCGTCACTCGTCGCGGTGAATGTTGGCCAACGTGCGGCCCTCTGTTTCCGGCACGAAGGGAATGGCGGCCGCAGCGACCAGAAGCAGCGCCAGGCCGAACGCAGCCGAGGAGAGGCTCGTGTACTCGCCGGCCTCCAGAAGGTACGCGTGGAAGTGGACGACAACGAAGGCGATCAGCCAGCGCCACACCCAGAGGAGCGAGGCGCTTAGGATACGCCACTTCTTCAGCGGGAGCAGCTCGCTGATCACCATCGGAGGCACGTGGCAGAGGCCCGTCGAGTAGGCCAGAACAAGCAGGAACACGGAAGACAAGGCGTCCCACTTGGTCTCACTAGCAGCCTCGGGCGACCACTCACTGCAAGGATTGGTGAGTGCACTGTTGAAGAAATTGGCACTAAGGAAAGATAAACGTTTTGTCAAGTTGCAGTTAGGGGTAGCAGACAGAGCATCGCAAGTTGCCTTTAGTAGAAAACACCCGCAAATGCATAGGGGGAGCTAATCGTCAACTGTCGCTGGTTTTAGGCCGAAGACTTGGACGTGTCAACAAGTTTGGTCAGAGATATATCATCACTGGTACATTGCACATGTCACCTTTTGATGTCGATTATTAACTCTACCGTATGTTTACTATTGTGTACTTTTTTCGAGCATCTCGAACATGGGTTATAGCAGAGTCCTTCAACGCTTGAGGTGTTCTGGTAATAGCTAACACGAGGGGTGGCAAGTGCTAGAGTAAGCCCGTAGCAGTTCACGATCATTATACCATCTGTATTTCAGTGCAGCGTTAAGGCGTTACTTCAACTATTATGGCGGTACTGTTCGCGAAAAAGTCAGTGAAATTCGCACTTTATCCCACCTATTTTGGGCTGCGTGTACATGTCATTGTCGCTCTCGTTGTGGTTCAACTATAGTTAATTTAACATAGCTGAGCAGAGCATCTATTTGTTTAAATTCTGCAAATTATAGCCAGGAGTTGGAGACATGCGAACGTTCCGCCATCAGTCGTCGGCGACAACGGTAGCCTAGCGTAATCGAATAGGAAGTAGGCAAAAAAATATCTCACAAAAATATATTTATAAAACGACTCCTGGCTATATGCAGAAGAGACCATTTGGAACAGTCTGGTAAAATTTCACTGTCGCGCAGCTTCCTAGAGTGGTTAATATATTACAACGGGACCTCATGTATGTCCAATGGGCAGGGCTCAATTGTACAGCGCGCTGTTCATTCGGTATACGTGCCGCTGAGAGATGGCGACGCGTACAGACGTCTCCTAGCGTTCTTCAATGCTTGAGCTGAAGGAGAGCGTGCATCGTGGAAGGCTAACATCAATAAAATCTGGGAATGGTGGCGGCAAAATAACGAATGTAGCTCTGGCAACGGACCGAAATGCAGATGTACTGACGCGCGTGCGCTGTCCGTGCACACCTGAAAACGAGGTGGTCGAACGGCCGCAAGGTGGACAGCACGCCGGCGACCAGCACCGAGGAGAGGATGAGCAGCTGGCGGCGGCCGATCAAGCGGGTCAGGGCGGTGAACAGCGTCGTGCAGCTGACGTGCATGGCGAACAAGAGGCAGGCTGCCTCCTGCGGCGCCATCACGTCCACCAGGGGGCCCGTCACCTGCACGGCTCGCAGCAGAACGAGCTGCGCGCAGGACATGTTCCGCAGCAGGCTTAGCAGCATGCTGACCGTCAGCATCCTGCGAGTTGTTAGGACAGGATGTTCTTCTTCCATACATCGAGAAATCAGCGGTATTCTACAGTGTTTCAGTAAGGATCTCGAAGTACCGAAGGAAAACAGTTAAAGGGACTGTCTACCGTCCTTCATTGCTCTCCTGCTTTGTGTCGCAATAAGAAGCGTACCATGTGAACTGTCTAACCTTGCAGTGGTTTCTCAGGAAAGTGCGTAGAAACTTTTAAAACCGAGTTTTTCTGTCCGCGTTACGTCTCCTTCCATCGGTGGGATGAATGCCGACAACACTGGTGGGTGCCGGTGAAAATCGAAAACTGAAACTGTCGTGCGGTTTTCGCAGGCTTCATCAAGTTTGGTTATTGATGAAACAATTGCCTCAGTGGTCATTTTGGGCACGCACACAACTTTTTGTTCTTCTCACGAGTGGCGGCGGACGCCGTAGTAGCGTTTTTCCGCCGTTTGCATGCAGGCATGCAGGCAAGCGGGCACACCGCCGGTTGCGCCACCAGGCGCCTATTTGAACGCGTGAGAAAAAAAAAAGCAAAAATTGGTTTCTGGCGCAATACAAAGCTGCCTTAAGTGCATAAAATACAAATTCAAGTGCAACTTGTTTGCTTTTAAGCAAAAAAAAATTCTAACAACAGCTATTTCTCGTACTGCCAATATATTGTGAAGATTTCAATGACTCCACAATCAGAAAAAAAATTCCGAGCGGTAGACAGTCCCTTTAAGGGTTGCGCCGTAGTGGCGAGTTTTAGATCGCTTTCGTCAGCTAATCTTCGTCAATGTTCGCACAAACACTATTAAATCTGCCAGAATTTCTAAGGCGGTAACCTCACGTGCCTCATCAAATGGATAAAGTTACCTACGCCGTCAATACGACTTGATGAGAAAAATCATCAGGGGATGGTGTTACGAAAAGCCCACATTTAGGACGTCATATTACGTCATTGGGCTGTGACTGCGATGTCACAACGTGACGACGCCGTATGACGACGCCACCAGAGGACAGTCACTTGTGAAAGGTGGGCGGATCCCGAAGGCACTGGGAAACAGCGTGTTGAGCTCAAAACTTGAAAGGTCTCCGAGCTCACAGGCAGTACACAATCACGTTAGGCACTGAACGCTTTATACATATTTTTTGAGAGGAATCAATACAATCTCCATGATTAAAAAATGAGAGAGAGAGAGAGAGAGAGAGAGAGAGAGAGAGAGAGAGAGAGAGAGAGAGAGAGAGAGAAATATTTTGACGAAGAGCTGGAGATATTTGTCTTGCTTTTAGCCTGGCGCGCTGCTCCACGTTCTGAGCGATGATCATGATATATGTAGTGGTAAACGCATAGCTCATACAGCTCACACACATGGACTACACTATATGCACCAAGTTTCACTCGGGCTTATGGCCCGCAAATGAATAAGATTAAACAGATGGCCTGAGTCGTCTTGGCCAATGCATATGAGACCGTGCGATTTTTCGCATGTCATATAAAGATGCACCAGTCAGCGATCTTTCGGTTGTTAGGCTATACGACAAACACGCCTTGCACCGTGTCCAGTGATTAGGGAGATTTAGAATACCGTTTGCAAGCGCTGCGGGCATTGCGGGCGTAGCGGGCGCCATATCAGTTTTAGAGCAGCGTTTGCCCTGCTGCAACGCAACGCACGACCGCAGCGACACCGCAGCCTCGAAACCAGCGCTTGCGGGCCACATGCGGGCCGCGATGACCGCACGCAATTTCGGATTTTTGCGTGCGGTCCGCGAACGCCGACTCGCGTTACGACGCATGCGCAGAGGTAGCGACCGCACCGCAAGGGCTCGCGGTGCGCTATTCTAAAGCTCCCTATTATCGATAGCTCGGTGGCAGCAGCTGCTACGTAAACGAACCCTTCTTAACGTGAAAGACGATTACGTGGTCTCGTGGGTGATGCAGGCTGTCGTGCAGTGTCGTAAAACAGCGCTGTTGTGCATCGAGTCAGTGCAAGTTCAACAAGCTGTTTCCAGCCCTTGCAAGCTACCTTAGGCCGTTCCTATTGGTCAAATCAGCTGCGATATCATCCAGCATCACAAAATATAAACAAAGCGCCACATTCGCTATCCTCTCTGTTGATTGATTACACCACTGCTGCGCCCTTTCTGTCTGGCTCAAAACTTCTAAACACCGTGTATCTTTCGCACTGATCAATTGTGTTTGCTGACCGCGGAGCTATCTTTGCAAGCGCAACGCAAACTAGTTTATTGGCACAAATAAATCATGTTCCTTTACCAAGAACTTCTGGTCAAGCACTCACTTCCGGGTTTTAACATATTCAAAAAATATGATTTGGAAACTCAAACTGCTACAAAACTGATGACGCTGGTTCAGGTAAAAATCTATACTGGGCACATCTTATATTGGGTCAGAAGCTTTGCATTAAGGGCCATAAGTGTCAATTTGAAAAATTAAAATGAATTCAGCAATTCATTGTCGTAACTAAGGGGCTGGTTGTGAGTTAAAACCCCCTAATTTTTCATCCTTTTCATGGCTATATTGTAACACACCGTTCAAACCACACTTCCTAATAAACTAACGAAGGTGACACGAACTTGTGCCCGAGAATGAGGACAGCTAGAACAAAATCTCCAAGTAGTCCCGAAAGCAGTCTTCTTATTTTCTCCTCTACGTTCTTTGTGTCCCTCATGGGTCGCACGCAGTTAGATCCCGCAAGCGTGTGCGCTGCAAACCATTCAGAGGGTATAAGGATCAGCCAGCGCGCGTAACTTGAAATTTCATTGTGTCCTTGCCCCCTTTCCAGAGTGCGTCATCCCGATGACAAACTGGTTGCATTGTGGTTGAATTATAACACCTCTTCGTGGATGCAGTTGCCGTCGAACAGCCTTTTGTCTTCGATTGTTCATTGCCGGTCGTAATACGGTTCCATCCTGACTACGCGCACAGTTTCCGTGTGGTGCCGCTGTCATGATTAAATATCCTGTCTCTCGGAATAACTTCGTAGTTCAGTGAGCCGAGGCGGTGGAACGACCGAAATAGCGGCGAAGCAGCTTTACAGATTGGCCACGTGCCCTTACGGAAATCCACACCCAAACTCTGTCTCCCAATGCACACTAGACATCTCTTCGTCGCATATTGTTTCGATGCGCGTCGGTTTCTTGTTCTTGTCGAATACGATATCGCGCCAGCTGTTTTGCTTCTTTTGCTCTTTGTACGTAGTCGCCGACATCATAGTCATTCTTGGACGTCCCGTCAAAATGTAACATTGCATCTAAAGTTGGGCATCGGCTTCGATGTTTCGACATCTCTCACGGAGGGGAGCCGGTCGCTAAATGAGCATTCAGCAACCAGCACAGTGCGACGCTCCGCTTACCTGACCATCTTCTGTCGACCCATCGCGGAGATGTTGGAATCCTCTCCCGTCCTGCTCAGTCTCATGTCGGTGGGCGCGTCGTCTCCGTAAAGACGAACCATGGCCGTGTTCGAGTCACGGTAACGGCCTTTCGTCGCGAACCAGCGCGGGTTCTCGACGACGCAGGCCTGCAGCACAAACACGGGCACTGGCGCCAGCATGAACAGAATCGCCGAGATGTGCCACTCGATACCGCCCAGCACGTAGGATGCTAGCATGCCCACGCTCAAGGCCACCTGTAAGTGGTACAAGCCTGTCAGACGACTGAACGAACCTCTCTTATTAAACAAAATGCGCCATTTAAATGTAGACTTGACCATAAAAAGGATAATAAACCGCATGTTAAGAATCATCTGTCGATGATATTAGAGGCCAAAACGTAAAAGTCGTCAAGAATTCGCTGATATTGTAGCAGTGGGTGCCAGCCGCACATACTTGAGAGAACGTCTTAAACATCGAGGTGAAATGCCGCATGTCCACAGAAAAACTTACGCGCCGTTGCTTATCAGCTGCGCCCACGGACGGAGATAGTCCGCGGTGCAGATAGTTTTTCGGTCGCGCAAGCAGACTACGAGTGGTTAAAGGCCCGCGCTTCTAAGGGTGATGCCACAGCCAGCTGTGCACGTTATTTTTGGTCCCGGAGTTTGGATATTCTTGCATGGTCTGTGACAAAAAGCGGTCCGACTCCACTTCGTCTATGCAAAGAAAAGACCTATAGTGAAGGCCACTTTAAGCCTATAAGATTAACCAGCTTCGCTGCTGCTTAAGCTTTACATGGCTAGTGTGGACTTCCAACACTTCAAAGAAACCCTAAAGTGTGCCCTTGTATCGCTGGTAACAATCTATCGTTCACCTTAACTTGACCATTAGTTCCGATTTTCACCTCTTTTTTTTTCTTGTCTCGGTGGCAATGATTCATCATTTACCTTGATGATTAGTTCAGATTTCCACCCATTTTTCTTTGTCTTGCTGGTAGCAATCTATCATTTACCTTGATCATTACTTCTGCTTTCTACCATATAGCGGTACAGTGCAACGGAGACAGAAGCGACAAATTCAGATACAGCCTAAGAAATCATTGTTCAATTACCGTACAACACTAATTGCATATTACATGTATCAAGCAATCGCTCCTAAGTGGCCCACGTAAATATATGTAACGGGAAAAAGCACGTTTACAACAGTAGCGCGCCCCGCCGCGATGGTCTAGTGGCTAAGGTACTCAGCTGCTGACCCGCAGGTCGCGGGATCGAATCCCGCCTGCGGCGGCTGCATTTTCGATGGAGGCGGAAATGTTGTAGGCCCGTGTGCTCAGATTTGGGTGCACGTTAAAGAACCCCAGGTGGTCGAAATTTCCGGAGCCCTCCATTACGGCGTCTCTCATAACCATATGGTGGTTTCGGGACGTTAAACCCCACATATCAATCAATCAACAACAGTAGCGCGAAGTCACACGAATGTACTCGTCTTGGTATCAAACTTCAAATCAACATTTTCATGCGATTGTCTTCCGATCATCCAAGCGACTGACTTTACGTGAACATTAAGTAAAGGCTACACCGTGTTAAAGAACGTATAAAGGCTCTCCTTCAAATAGTCCGTCGACTTCACTCATTTACAGAATGAAAAAAAAAAGACATGTTAAACGTTACAGCTCACTCTTAGAAATAAGACAAAATACCAAGTGTGAAATTAAATTGCTTTTTCTTTTTCTTCTCATTTTTGCGTCAACGTGAGAGCGAACCCTTAGCACCTCCGAGTTGAGCGCTAAGCTGTTGCAGTGGTAACAAAAAGCGTAGTCAAAAACCTTACGGACTACTCGGTGCAATAAGAGAGTTGCAATTATTCTGCCAGGTAGCTTTCTGTGCGATCACAGCGAAAGCCATTCGTGACAACACTGAATTTACAACTTAACTATAGGGGAATCAAATTCGCACCATCTTCTAACGAGATTGAATCGTGTAAGATATGTCGAACCTCGGTGAGCCCGCCAAAGAAGGTCCTCTTTGCAGCAGGGGCCACTTCGATGACGTAGAGGTTCACGGTGTTGGTGGAGACTCCGAGCCAGATACCACACGTTACTCGGCCTATGAAGAGCATGGTGACGCTGTTGGACACGACGATGCACATCCAGGCGTTGATCAAGCCGAAGGCGGACAGCAGCAGCGTTCTTCTGTGGCCCAGCATGTGAAGCAGAAATCCTGGATGCGTCAAATAACGAAGCAAAAACAAGACAGTAACGATCGGTGTTATCGGTGTTCGCGCGTGCTCTGCTGTCTCGCGTCCGTGTGAACCTCCTCACAGAAAAACGTAGAAGAGCACTTGCTCGTGACAGTGACCCTCACATGCGCTCCTGTCAAAATCCCAAGGCTAAAAAAATGTGAGTGGCATGCGCCATCGTAATAGACCCATGTTGTCGCCCCAGGTTCGATATAGACGAGGAGATTTTAACTAAATTGCCGTAGTGGGCTTGCCGCCTCAAGGGTCAAGTTGCGCCCTCCAAAATATCGTGACCAATGCCACCTTCTTCGTGACGGCCTTCCGAGAAGACAAGAAAGGATTATCCTTCATTGCTGAAGCACTTTTATAAGACACATTTTTCGACAGATACTAATCAACGTGTGACTTAAGAAGCCTCGGAGGTTCTGACAAACATGATTAGAGATCAAGCCGTCAATACTAATCTCAGTATGGTAATTTCGTCGTGATTTCCGATTTCATAACCTCGCATTTATATTAAAGGGACACTAAAGTCAAATAACAATTTACGCCAGAGTGAAAGCTGAATGTATGGCAACATCTAAAACGACAATATTATCAGCAACAGTGCCCTACTTACCGAGAAATTAAGGTAAATGCACAAGAACACAAGCGCCGCAGTAGGACATTTTCAAAATAATCCCGATGACATCAGACGGACCACCTACAATTAATCACTAGTAATCGATCTAACTGCACTAAATAAGGAACCTTCCGGGCATTAAGAGACGTAATAAAATGCTGTTTTTTCGTTTCTATTTGATTCATGGAAAAAAGAACCACCAGACGCTATGGGGATGGTGCGAGTGATTCAAAAATTCAATTTTTGCGTGTTTACACGGGACAGGTGGTGCCATCTAGCAGAGCGGAGCTGATACAAAAACGTCTGCAGTCTCGAAGGCAATGGCGGGAAATTGATCGATAGCCGTTGTTGCTGCTGTGGCTCCCGCTGCTTTTGGTCTGCTGCTACTAGCGCAGTAAAGCCGGGCAACGTTGTGCATGGCAACAGTGACGTGAGACGGTCCGGTCGGTCCGCTTCTTGAGGCGGGTAGTATGAAGTGCGCTAACCCGATGCGAGGCCCTAAAACGTGATTTTATTTCAAAATAGGCCCTTCCTTGGCACAACAGTAACACTAAGAGGTTTCTGGACGGTCATTTCAACAATCAACGTTGACTTAATAGTTGACTTTAGTGTCCCTTTAACAGAGCAATACCAGTTGCCTTCGATGCGCACGACACTAAATAACGCGTTGCGATAACTTCCACACGGAAGTTTTTTTAACCTCCTTTATATATACCAAGGGCCCAATCGATCATGAGAGACGGATTGACATGAGTGTGACAGTGAGCCGTCACGTGTCCAACAGAAAATAACATAACGGTTTTTAGACGTCTGGCCACGATGGTACACGTCTGTGACAGCCTCACTAGGGTCCCTAGATGAAACAAGTTTGTTTCATCTAGGGACCTTAAGCCTCACCGGAGAGCAGCGCTCCAGCGGCCGCCCCGAGCAGCAGGATGTCGGCGATCCACTGGTTCTCGGGTGTAGTGCGCGGCAAGCTGTACCAGGGCTCGAGCTCGATGCCGGACATGGACACGGAGGCGTAGCCCAGCGTCGTGCCCGCCGACATGTTGACCAGCAGGGCGACCAGCATGGCACGCTGGTGGCAGCCCCCGGCCTTTGGATCGCCCGCCGCCAATGTGGGCGTGGCACCCTTGACCGGGGGGCGCCACCGACGCAGCGCCTCCATGGCGGCATTGCCGGGTGAGACAGACGCCGGCTGTGGTGGAGGCTGCTGCTGCTCGTGCGCGGAAGCAACCAGCGAAGGGTCGCTCGGCGTACTGCGGGGGGACATCATTTCAATGATGTTTCATGGTGGCGATACAGTAGTGAAGCATGATCTTTCAGAAACAGACCTGCTCCCAAAATCTGAGTGGGATCTGCGGTGAATCTAATGGTGTATCTCTAGGGAGGTGGGACTGAACAATATTAAAAAAGAGAAAACGGACCTCCGTAAGATAGCCTCAGTGGCGACAGAGGTTGCAGCTAAATTCAGACAGGCTCGAATAGGTTGTCTTTAAATAAATAGTACGTACTACCAAGATCACCATAGTTCCTGAACTTTTGATTCCTCGACAAACTTCATTATCCACTACACTCATATCCAAGTGCTGTTGATTATATCTGAGTCTGAAAATAGAGTTTTTGTGCGCTGCCCAATTATGGCTAAGTTCCAACTCGCCCGCCTTTCAGTCCTACTATAGAGCTTTAGACCTAGCGACACCTGTAGAGACACGTTAGGCTAATATAGGGAGATATTGGCAGATAGATGAAATGTACCGTCCGCCTTCGCAATCTCACGTCGTGCGAGATACCGTTAGAGGGTCCTGCGATCCAACATCGCCTTTGAGTCGCCAGCTTTCTTTAAGCTCAACCGAGGGCGCATTCTAGAACAAGCAGTTGCTGTCTTACCGCTGCTACTATTCGTGTGTTCGGCATAGTCCAGCTGGCTCAATGCTAACACAGCTACTAGTTGCATCGTTACTTCGGCCTAACTAAAATACGACTACCAGGTGCGTCTGCCTATGTAGTTAATGGGGTATAGATTACAGAGGGGCCACACTCACCCTCGGCATTTTTTGTCAGACGCCAGGGTGACAGCAGAACGGCTTGTAACGCAGCTGATCCACTACTAGATTAATCGCCTTCTTGAGCGCGAATCGCTGCCACGTGGATCGCGTGAACGGAATGTTCTTCTTCGTCACTTGAGTGGCCAGCCGTCATAAAATTAGTAGTCATGCGAATCCTCTATGGGGAGCATCTCTTGCAAGCTACTCGAACACATCATCGTCTCTCATATTTACAGTCATCTTGAGTCTAATAACCTATTCTTTGTAAATCAACATGGTTTTTTGGAAAACATTATCGTGCGATACTAAACTTTTCGAATTTACGCCGGATTTACATAATGGAAATAATAATAATAAAATCATCGATTGCATCTTTCTAGACATTGCGAAAGCATTCGACAGAGTTGCCCATTGTCGCCTAAAATATCGGCTATTAGACTTGAGTGGACGTTATCTTGGCTCCGGAATTTTTTTATGTAATCGACAGCAGCTTAAATTTGTCAATAACTTCAGCTCATCCACTTCATTCATTTGTCTCGTCAGGTGTACCCTAGGGTAGTGTATTAGGCCCTCTTTCTTTTCTCCTTGATATTAATGGTTTGCTGTCACAGAACGAGCGCTAAAAAAAGGAGCGCGCCGCCAAATCCTTGCGACAACGGGCGGCAGAAACGCCGCGAGGTAAAAAAGAAAAAAGAAAGAGGGCAAACATCCAGGGCTCCCGGGCGCGCGCTCTCCCCGCAGAAGCACGGCTTCGCAGACGATCCTCCTCACCCCACATCGGCGGCCCAGCAAGGCCGCGATTTTTCTAGAACGAAGGAAGCGTGGTCAGACCGAGTGAATCATCCTCCGGGGAGGGCAGTCGAACCGTCTCGTGCCTCTCCCCAGCCTTCGCTGCGCGTCGCGCCGACGAAACGAGGAGAACGTTCTGGAAGGTGGCGCGGAAAGTATTTAATCGAGCAGCCGAGACGAGAAATCAGGAGAAGACGGAAAGTTAGCGCCGGAGTGCGTAGGAATTCCGCCGTGTAGTCGGCGAAGGTTCTGCCCGTAGTGACAGAACAGGAGGAGACGGAAGTGAGCGCCAGAGTGCGTAGAGATTCCGCCGTGTAGTCGGCGAAGTTTTGGTCCGTAGGGACGGCTCGAGCTACAGGCAAGAGCGTGGGTTTACCGCTATTGAGCGAGGACGCGTGGCAACAGCTGCGTGTGTGAAGCCGACGTGTTCGGGCGAAGAAGTTGAAGTTTGAAGAGTGGCCAATTGAAGACGGGAAGTTTCCTGGAAGAGAAACTTCGAGGGCTGCGGAACGACAACAACGCTGGACTTTGAGTGAGTGATTCTCGGAAGAGTATCATCTCGACTTTGGTTCCAAGAACTTTGGACTGAATAGGATTTCTATCGCTTTAGTCCTTAAGTGTCTTGGTTGTTCAATGCATGCGACTGCATTGTAGTGCGTATTGTTGTCCGTGTCCGTTGTTTCAAGTGTGGCTGATTGTATTGTGTAGTACGTTGATTGATTGGTTTGATTGGTGACATATTGTATGCAACTATTGTGGAGTGTGCATTTTTGCGTATTGTTTTCGATCTGCCATTATTGAGAATATAATTTGTTTGTTTATCAACTCTCGGCTCTGTCTTGTTCTTTGGGCCACAGCCGGCGTCCGCTGGCGCACCAATAAGGACCACTTCTAAAATGTCCACGCTTTCGTGGTGCGGTTCGGGGGGCAGATACTTCGGCTCTTGGAATTAGCCCGGCGATCGCCTCCCTAATAAACGGGACAGGTGTGACAATTAATCTGGCGTCCGCGACAGGACCCTTTGGTGCACAGTGTGTCCAAAGTAGTGAGAAAGAGCCTCGAGTTGTGATAGTGCTATCGGAACGATTTTGTGTGTTGTTCAGTGTTCTCGTTAACGAGTGCAGGGGAGTGTTCCGATAGACTGATCTAGGCAGATACTTTTTGCACGCGGCAAGGTTTTATTTGCGAGACACCATGGGTCTCGAAAAGTTAGTCGCTCTTGGTGAGAAGATGGGTCTTTCTGGCGCCGAACTACGGAAGTGGGTAAGCCAGAAGGAGAAAGAGGCGGTGGAGAGAGAGAGGTTGGCAGCTGAGAGGGCCAAGGAAGAAAAAGCAGCTGAATTGGAGAGAGAAAGGCTGGCCGCTGAAAGGGCGAAGGAAGAAAGAGAGCAACAATTGAAGTTGGAGTTGGAGAGAGAGAAGTTGGCAGCTGAAAGGGCGAGAGAAGAAAGAGAAGCAAAGGAGCGACAGCTGAAAGAAGAAAGAGAGGCAAAAGAGCGACAGCTGAAGGAAGAAAGAGAGCAGCAATTGAAGTTGGAGCTGGAGAGAGAAAAGTTGGCAGCCGAAAGGGCGAGAGAAGAAAGAGAAGCGGAGATGGCTGAAAGGGAGCGGCAGCGGCAACACGAGATGGAACTCGAGCGGCTCCGTTTGCAACAGCGAAGTGAAACTCCCGTCCAAGCTAGAGTTGAAAGCAGCGAACGGGAAGATCACGGCTTCCGCTTGAACCCAAGCAAGCTGCTCGTAGCGTTTGATGAAAGGAAGGACGACCTAGACGCGTACCTCCACCGATTTGAGACGATTGCGAAGAGCCAGAATTGGCCGGAACATCAATGGGCAACTGCTTTGAGTACTTGCTTGAGTGGTGAAGCGCTCAGTGTGTACGGTAGGCTGACGCCGACCGATGCAGCCAACTACGCAAAGGTGAAAGCTGCTTTGTTGAAGCGATTTAGATTCACGGTGGAAGGATTCCAGGACAGATTTCAGACAGGAAAACCAGCTGATGGTGAGACGGCTACGCAGTATGCCGCCCGACTTTGCCATTATTTCGACAGATGGATTGAACTTTCAGGGACAGCGCAGGAGTACGATGAACTTAGAGAGCTCCTAATTAGAGAACAATTTCTTACTAGTTGCCACCCAAGCCTGTCGCTGTATTTGAAAGAGAGGAAGGCTGAGTCATTTGAAGGAATGCTTGAATTGGCTGATCAATTCTTGGAAGCGCAAGGTGGCACTAATTTGGCCAAGGTAAAGAAGGAGTGCCCCTATGATTCGAAGAAATTGGATGCCGAAGAAAAGAAGCGTGCACCAGAGAGCATTCCGCGATGTTTTCTGTGCAACCGAGTGGGTCATCGCGCGAAAAACTGTCGAACGATCTTTACGAGCCCTACGGCAGTAAAATGTTTTAAGTGTGGTCAGACTGGGCACAAAGCAGACGCTTGTCGGAACGGAGTGAGTCAAACTCACCAGGTATCCTGTGTGCAGGTGGCACCGAAATCCGATAATAATGCCGTCACCGACGGATTCGTAGAATTGAAAAATGGGGAGAAAATTCCTATTGTGGGTGCTGTAATGTCAAAACAGCCAACCGGTGTTACGAAAGGAATGCCAGCGCTGCCTGGAAAAGTTGCGGACAAAAAGATTACGGTGTTAAGAGATACCGGCAGTTCCACTGTTATCGTGCGGAGAGATTTGGTACGGGAAAGGGAGTTAACAGGCAAAACGAAACCGGTCTGCTTAATTGACCGTACAGTTCGGATGCTTCCTGAAGCAGAAATTGAGGTTGAAACCCCGTACTTCAGCGGGAAAGTTACTGCTTTATGCATGACAAGCCCCCTGTATGACCTTGTCATTGGAAACATCGACGGGGCGCGAGGGCCAAGTGATCCAGAATGTTTGGGAGAAGACCCGAAGATAGAGCCCTCGCCAACTCAGCGGCCGCGAGATACAGTGGAGGAGCATCCCGTGACGGGTCTCACCAGAGCCCAAGGTGAAGCTGCGGCGCAAGAGACAGCGAAGGAGAAGACGATCGTGTCGAATAAGTTCACAGGCCGAGCAACTGGATGTACGTCGGCACGACCTCGACCGACTGACAGTGTAAAGGAGACGGAGTTGGCCAGCCGGGCAAAAAGTAGAGGCATTATCAAGCGGGTAAATAAACAGACAGGACCCGTCGAATGTAATGACGCATTAACGGTGTCGGAAGAGACAACGATGGCTGAGACGACGCCTCAGATATCGTCGTTGGAAAGGGCTCGCCGAAAAAGAACGTGGAAGCACAAGAAGAGATCGAGCGAGCACCGCAAAAAGGGGCGCAAGCGCTGTTCGAAGTATTCAGGATAAGTGCTGAGGTCGAATCAGAATGTGTTGGGCAGTGCTGAGTGACATATGTTGTGTTAATGTCCTCGTTATCCTGTGTCTCAAGTGTATGTCGAGCGAGTCAGTGTTCTGTGTGATGGTGTGATGTATAGTGTTGTATAATTGTTGGATAGACAGAACTTTGTACGTTTTTATTGTTTAGAATGTGTGATGAAGTGTTGTAGGCATGTACCTGTGGCTATATTTCATGTGTTGTGGAATTGAACTACAATGTACGATTGTATTGAGTGATATATTGTGAATGTGAAGTGTCATGAGCGACGGATTGTGTTACAGTCTGTGAGAATGTGTGGTGACTGTTCGCGCTCGTTTGTGTGGTTTTGAATATTATGAGATAATATTCTTAAAGTGGGGGGCAGTGTCACAGAACGAGCGCTAAAAAAAAGGAGCGCGCCGCCAAATCCTTGCGACAACGGGCGGCAGAAACGCCGCGAGGTAAAAAAGAAAAAAGAAAGAGGGCAAACATCCAGGGCTCCCGGGCGCGCGCTCTCCCCGCAGAAGCACGGCTTCGCAGACGATCCTCCTCACCCCACATCGGCGGCCCAGCAAGGCCGCGATTTTTCTAGAACGAAGGAGGCGTGGTCAGACCGAGTGAATCATCCTCCGGGGAGGGCAGTCGAACCGTCTCGTGCCTCTCCCCAGCCTTCGCTGCGCGTCGCGCCGACGAAACGAGGAGAACGTTCTGGAAGGTGGCGCGGAAAGTATTTAATCGAGCAGCCGAGACGAGAAATCAGGAGAAGACGGAAAGTTAGCGCCGGAGTGCGTAGGAATTCCGCCGTGTAGTCGGCGAAGGTTCTGCCCGTAGTGACAGAACAGGAGGAGACGGAAGTGAGCGCCAGAGTGCGTAGAGATTCCGCCGTGTAGTCGGCGAAGTTTTGGTCCGTAGGGACGGCTCGAGCTACAGGCAAGAGCGTGGGTTTACCGCTATTGAGCGAGGACGCGTGGCAACAGCTGCGTGTGTGAAGCCGACGTGTTCGGGCGAAGAAGTTGAAGTTTGAAGAGTGGCCAATTGAAGACGGGAAGTTTCCTGGAAGAGAAACTTCGAGGGCTGCGGAACGACAACAACGCTGGACTTTGAGTGAGTGATTCTCGGAAGAGTATCATCTCGACTTTGGTTCCAAGAACTTTGGACTGAATAGGATTTCTATCGCTTTAGTCCTTAAGTGTCTTGGTTGTTCAATGCATGCGACTGCATTGTAGTGCGTATTGTTGTCCGTGTCCGTTGTTTCAAGTGTGGCTGATTGTATTGTGTAGTACGTTGATTGATTGGTTTGATTGGTGACATATTGTATGCAACTATTGTGGAGTGTGCATTTTTGCGTATTGTTTTCGATCTGCCATTATTGAGAATATAATTTGTTTGTTTATCAACTCTCGGCTCTGTCTTGTTCTTTGGGCCACAGCCGGCGTCCGCTGGCGCACCAATAAGGACCACTTCTAAATTGTCCACGCTTTCGTGGTGCGGTTCGGGGGGCAGATACTTCGGCTCTTGGAATTAGCCCGGCGATCGCCTCCCTAATAAACGGGACAGGTGTGACAATTAATCTGGCGTCCGCGACAGGACCCTTTGGTGCACAGTGTGTCCAAAGTAGTGAGAAAGAGCCTCGAGTTGTGATAGTGCTATCGGAACGATTTTGTGTGTTGTTCAGTGTTCTCGTTAACGAGTGCAGGGGAGTGTTCTGATAGACTGATCTAGGCAGATACTTTTTGCACGCGGCAAGGTTTTATTTGCGAGACACCATGGATCTCGAAAAGTTAGTCGCTCTTGGTGAGAAGATGGGTCTTTCTGGCGCCGAACTACGGAAGTGGGTAAGCCAGAAGGAGAAAGAGGCGGTGGAGAGAGAGAGGTTGGCAGCTGAGAGGGCCAAGGAAGAAAAAGCAGCTGAATTGGAGAGAGAAAGGCTGGCCGCTGAAAGGGCGAAGGAAGAAAGAGAGCAACAATTGAAGTTGGAGTTGGAGAGAGAGAAGTTGGCAGCTGAAAGGGCGAGAGAAGAAAGAGAAGCAAAGGAGCGACAGCTGAAAGAAGAAAGAGAGGCAAAAGAGCGACAGCTGAAGGAAGAAAGAGAGCAGCAATTGAAGTTGGAGCTGGAGAGAGAAAAGTTGGCAGCCGAAAGGGCGAGAGAAGAAAGAGAAGCGGAGATGGCTGAAAGGGAGCGGCAGCGGCAACACGAGATGGAACTCGAGCGGCTCCGTTTGCAACAGCGAAGTGAAACTCCCGTCCAAGCTAGAGTTGAAAGCAGCGAACGGGAAGATCACGGCTTCCGCTTGAACCCAAGCAAGCTGCTCGTAGCGTTTGATGAAAGGAAGGACGACCTAGACGCGTACCTCCACCGATTTGAGACGATTGCGAAGAGCCAGAATTGGCCGGAACATCAATGGGCAACTGCTTTGAGTACTTGCTTGAGTGGTGAAGCGCTCAGTGTGTACGGTAGGCTGACGCCGACCGATGCAGCCAACTACGCAAAGGTGAAAGCTGCTTTGTTGAAGCGATTTAGATTCACGGTGGAAGGATTCCGGGACAGATTTCAGACAGGAAAACCAGCTGATGGTGAGACGGCTACGCAGTATGCCGCCCGACTTTGCCATTATTTCGACAGATGGATTGAACTTTCAGGGACAGCGCAGGAGTACGATGAACTTAGAGAGCTCCTAATTAGAGAACAATTTCTTACTAGTTGCCACCCAAGCCTGTCGCTGTATTTGAAAGAGAGGAAGGCTGAGTCATTTGAAGGAATGCTTGAATTGGCTGATCAATTCTTGGAAGCGCAAGGTGGCACTAATTTGGCCAAGGTAAAGAAGGAGTGCCCCTATGATTCGAAGAAATTGGATGCCGAAGAAAAGAAGCGTGCACCAGAGAGCATTCCGCGATGTTTTCTGTGCAACCGAGTGGGTCATCGCGCGAAAAACTGTCGAACGATCTTTACGAGCCCTACGGCAGTAAAATGTTTTAAGTGTGGTCAGACTGGGCACAAAGCAGACGCTTGTCGGAACGGAGTGAGTCAAACTCACCAGGTATCCTGTGTGCAGGTGGCACCGAAATCCGATAATAATGCCGTCACCGACGGATTCGTAGAATTGAAAAATGGGGAGAAAATTCCTATTGTGGGTGCTGTAATGTCAAAACAGCCAACCGGTGTTACGAAAGGAATGCCAGCGCTGCCTGGAAAAGTTGCGGACAAAAAGATTACGGTGTTAAGAGATACCGGCAGTTCCACTGTTATCGTGCGGAGAGATTTGGTACGGGAAAGGGAGTTAACAGGCAAAACGAAACCGGTCTGCTTAATTGACCGTACAGTTCGGATGCTTCCTGAAGCAGAAATTGAGGTTGAAACCCCGTACTTCAGCGGGAAAGTTACTGCTTTATGCATGACAAGCCCCCTGTATGACCTTGTCATCGGAAACATCGACGGGGCGCGAGGGCCAAGTGATCCAGAATGTTTGGGAGAAGACCCGAAGATAGAGCCCTCGCCAACTCAGCGGCCGCGAGATACAGTGGAGGAGCATCCCGTGACGGGTCTCACCAGAGCCCAAGGTGAAGCTGCGGCGCAAGAGACAGCGAAGGAGAAGACGATCGTGTCGAATAAGTTCACAGGCCGAGCAACTGGATGTACGTCGGCACGACCTCGACCGACTGACAGTGTAAAGGAGACGGAGTTGGCCAGCCGGGCAAAAAGTAGAGGCATTATCAAGCGGGTAAATAAACAGACAGGACCCGTCGAATGTAATGACGCATTAACGGTGTCGGAAGAGACAACGATGGCTGAGACGACGCCTCAGATATCGTCGTTGGAAAGGGCTCGCCGAAAAAGAACGTGGAAGCACAAGAAGAGATCGAGCGAGCACCGCAAAAAGGGGCGCAAGCGCTGTTCGAAGTATTCAGGATAAGTGCTGAGGTCGAATCAGAATGTGTTGGGCAGTGCTGAGTGACATATGTTGTGTTAATGTCCTCGTTATCCTGTGTCTCAAGTGTATGTCGAGCGAGTCAGTGTTCTGTGTGATGGTGTGATGTATAGTGTTGTATAATTGTTGGATAGACAGAACTTTGTACGTTTGTATTGTTTAGAATGTGTGATGAAGTGTTGTAGGCATGTACCTGTGGCTATATTTCATGTGTTGTGGAATTGAACTACAATGTACGATTGTATTGAGTGATATATTGTGAATGTGAAGTGTCATGAGCGAAGGATTGTGTTACAGTCTGTGAGAATGTGTGGTGACTGTTCGCGCTCGTTTGTGTGGTTTTGAATATTATGAGATAATATTCTTAAAGTGGGGGGCAGTGTCACAGAACGAGCGCTAAAAAAAAGGAGCGCGCCGCCAAATCTTTGCGACAACGGGCGGCAGAAACGCCGCGAGGTAAAAAAGAAAAAAGAAAGAGGGCAAACATCCAGGGCTCCCGGGCGTGCGCTCTCCCCGCAGAAGCACGGCTTCGCAGACGATCCTCCTCACCCCACATCGGCGGCCCAGCAAGGCCGCGATTTTTCTAGAACGAAGGAGGCGTGGTCAGACCGAGTGAATCATCCTCCGGGGAGGGCAGTCGAACCGTCTCGTGCCTCTCCCCAGCCTTCGCTGCGCGTCGCGCCGACGAAACGAGGAGAACGTTCTGGAAGGTGGCGCGGAAAGTATTTAATCGAGCAGCCGAGACGAGAAATCAGGAGAAGACGGAAAGTTAGCGCCGGAGTGCGTAGGAATTCCGCCGTGTAGTCGGCGAAGGTTCTGCCCATAGTGACAGAACAGGAGGAGACGGAAGTGAGCGCCAGAGTGCGTAGAGATTCCGCCGTGTAGTCGGCGAAGTTTTGGTCCGTAGGGACGGCTCGAGCTACAGGCAAGAGCGTGGGTTTACCGCTATTGAGCGAGGACGCGTGGCAACAGCTGCGTGTGTGAAGCCGACGTGTTCGGGCGAAGAAGTTGAAGTTTGAAGAGTGGCCAATTGAAGACGGGAAGTTTCCTGGAAGAGAAACTTCGAGGGCTGCGGAACGACAACAACGCTGGACTTTGAGTGAGTGATTCTCGGAAGAGTATCATCTCGACTTTGGTTCCAAGAACTTTGGACTGAATAGGATTTCTATCGCTTTAGTCCTTAAGTGTCTTGGTTGTTCAATGCATGCGACTGCATTGTAGTGCGTATTGTTGTCCGTGTCCGTTGTTTCAAGTGTGGCTGATTGTATTGTGTAGTACGTTGATTGATTGGTTTGATTGGTGACATATTGTATGCAACTATTGTGGAGTGTGCATTTTTGCGTATTGTTTTCGATCTGCCATTATTGAGAATATAATTTGTTTGTTTATCAACTCTCGGCTCTGTCTTGTTCTTTGGGCCACAGCCGGCGTCCGCTGGCGCACCAATAAGGACCACTTCTAAATTGTCCACGCTTTCGTGGTGCGGTTCGGGGGGCCGATACTTCGGCTCTTGGAATTAGCCCGGCGATCGCCTCCCTAATAAACGGGACAGGTGTGACATTTGCCTTGTAACATTTCTTTTTTAAATTTACCTTTTCGCGGGTGACTGCGTAGTGTATAGGACCATTAACTCTGAAGAAGACCATGTGAGATTTAAGAGGACCTCGACCTAATTAATCAGTGGTGTGACCGATGGCAAATGCCGCTTAACACATCTAAGTGCTGTGTACCTTTTTTCACCCGTAAAAATGCTTTTCTCTTTCCTCACTCTGTCTGTTCCGCTATAATTCCTCGTTCATCTACTTACAAATATCTCGGCGTTCATCTTTGCTCTAATCTTATCTGGTGTAGTCACATTGAAAATGTATGCGCGAAAGCTAATAGAACTTTGGAATTTTCGCGCCGGAATCTGCATCATTCCCCATCTTTCATATGGCAACAGGCCCACTTACCCTTTGTACGCCTTCAATTGGAATACGCGTCATCGATCTGGTCGTCTCATCAATACCTAATAGACAAAGTTGAATTCCTCCAAAATTGTGCAGCCCGCTTCATAACTTCAAAGTACAATCGCTATTCCAGCATCACCCAAATCGAACGTGATATTGCCATCCCTAATTCGAATTCCCGCCGCTCTGTCGCTCTCCTATGCATCTTCCATAAAGAACGCTACAACTCTTGAATCAGTCGTCTCTCGATTGAAATTCCTTCGCGTACATCACGTCGTATTCATAACCATCTCAGTTTCAGACGCATCTTCGGTCACACACCGCCATTCAATAATTCTGTTTTGCTGTGCTCCATCGCACTTCGGAACAGTCTTCCTGATGAGAGTGTTTCATTAAGGGACCCTGTCAAACTTCTGTAGCATTTGCAAGTTTATACGTTCCCTTGATTTTCGCATAATGATGTTTTACTGAAATGTATTATAGCGCTTGTTCTTTGCTCTTCCATTGTATAATTTTTTGTTCTTTTTTTCCTTGATGCAGTTTCTTTCTATGTTTTATTCGTGGTGAATTTTCTGTAACCCCCCCCCCCCCACACACACACACACTCAATGATCTTCGGGTCCTGTAGGGTATTTTAAATAAATAAATAAATAAATAAATAAATAAATAAATAAATAAATAAGTAAATGATGAACTACATCACTACATCACTGGCTCACTCCCGCACCGGGAAAACGGCAAAGAAACGACCAAATATATTTAATAATTGGACACGCATAGATTTTATGACTTTAAATACATTTACAATATTTATTATGAATTAATAATAGTCTATCACAATATTTTTTATTCAAAACCGTCCGGATTCGCTTTCTTGATGTGTTTTGCTGTTTGTAGAAAAAAAGTGGACTCCCAACCCCAGAATATTTGAAGTGGTGAAATCAAGTATATATGATTGAACTAACCGTTTCTTTTAGAGAGTTTCTCCTGAGTAAACGGAAGGTGACTGCGCGTTATAAAACAAAGCGCGAAATTGTTTCTTCCTTATTGCAGAATGAACAGGGAAGGGAAGGATCCCGAGCAGCTTCATGCATATAAATGTTTCGTTTTGGGGTGCGGCAACGTAAGTTACTAAACTTAAATAGCACTAGAAGCGAAAGTTGGGTTAGTTGGTGGTTCATGCTTGGATGTAAAAACAGCGCGAATATGCAAACAAAGGTGGAAGAAGAGTCTTGTCAGCGCCTTGTCGTCTCTTCTTACGTCTTTGTCTGTATATTTGCGCTGTTTTTACATCCAAGCATAGTAAACGTGAGTTCATATTTTCATGTAAAGCAGGAATTTCAGCAGACGGGGGAACAAGAGGAGCTGGTGTTCATTTAAATGAGTAACTAGCCAATCCTTGTTCGTGGTCTGTTTCGAGTTCCTGACTTGGCTTGGATTGAAAAGAACTTCATTGAGTCCCGCGAGACGCGGCATGGTCGCGCTTTCTGGTCAGTCCCTCGCAGAGACCGGTAAGCCAAGTCGGCCGGCACTAGACAGCCGTGAGCTGATCATTTGGAGCGAAGATGCGTGGAACCGTCCTCCCCTCCACCAAACTGAAGCTTGAGCCAATGGCTTAGCACGTGCTGAGGAGATGCTCTACTGTGGCTGTCTTGCCACATATAGGCTGTATGGGAAGACGTCCGTGTAGATCTCTGCAACAAACGCAGGACTGTGACTTTATTGTCCTCATTATATTAATTATACTTCAAGTTCTACACAACACCAGTTTCGGCAATACAATGGGCAGTGTATTCGCTTCGTCTATATAACAATCATGTGTTGGTGGCTGTTAATGCAAGATCTATACATGAAATCTTAATAATAAAAAATGGCAGACTTTGGGGATTTTGGTGACAGTGGGAATCAATGATAGGCGAAGCACGAATGAGAAAGGTTGATATGCAACTTTAAAATCAGAACAACAGTACGAGGTGGAGGTAAATGATGCCGTACATGACTTCCATGTCATTATTATCATGTTTTGATGTGTCGTTCACCTATGTCGTCCGTTCGCGTCGCGTAATACCGAGTTTGGTACATGTGAAGCTAGCGAAACGGCCGCGAGTGCATCATGAGCGTTGCATGTAGTCATGTTGTTATATGACACGCATATTATGTTTATTATGTTTGCAACAGTGTCATACCTTCGTCATCCATTCACGTCCCGTAATACCGAATTTGGTATAAGTGAAGCTAGCGAAACAGCCGTCAGCGCATCATGAGCGTGGCATGTTGTCATGTTGCTACGTGACACGCATCTCATGATTATCATGTTTGCACCAGTCACATACCTTCGTCATTCATTCGCGTACCGTAATACCAAATTTGGTATATGTGACGCTAGCGAAACGGCCGCGAGCGCATCATGAGCGTGGCATGTAGTCATCTTGTTACATGACATGCATGTCATGATTTTCATGTTAGGGTGTGTCGCTTGTGTTCACCATGCAAATGTCATATCATACCAGTTTTGCAACATGTCACGTGACGAAACCACCACAAAAGCTGCCGGACCATGAAATGTACATCATGACATTCATGACATCCATGTCACGATATTCATGTAATGACTAGTCAAATATGTTGTTCATACAGTCATGTTATACCATACCAAGTTTGGTATCGATACCATTATCGAAACCGCAAGGAGAGCTAAAAGTCGTAGACCTCTAGGTAGATACGCTCAAAGTCACCAAAATTCGCTTAGAAATGCTTCGAATTCAAAACTGCGATTCATAATGGAAGAACCAGCGCAAAGTATTTGGATATCTCTCTTTAAACGGGGACGCCTTGAATGAGCACATCGAAGTACCAGTTCTTTTTTACCCAGTGGCCGCAACTACTATAGTCTTTGTTATGCTCGATTTGAGGCCATCGTTGCCCGTGTATTCTTCAGCTACCACGAAGGTTTTAAATAATGACCTTTGGCGACAGTCTTCGGTATGGAGATGCACTACTAGGCTTTGATGTGGGTGCTTCCACGTCGAAGGAAGCTATATATCTTCCAAGCAGCAATAGATGCTGCGCAAGATATCGTACATCAACGTACGAAAAAGACAAAGTCACAGGATCCCTTACGCGTGTGCCTGAGGTGACTCGAAGGCGTAAGCCATCTTTTTCTTTTCAGTTGATATATTGATACTGCCCCGCACATCACCGAAAGCTGGATTCTTTCATGCCTATTTTTTAGGCTCCAGAGCAAGTTGCATGACTGTTTTGTGTTATTTTTGTTATGCATTTTAATTGTTTGTATTGGAGTGAGGGAAACATCTTTTTTAGGTCGACAATAGATGCGAGTTAACTTAACGTCACCCTGCTAGGCGCACCAGGGGGCGGGGAGTACTTATTTTTTGCATATGTCTGTTTTTTCCGCTCCTGTTATAGCCCTGATAGGGCGGTTGATAGCTTTCCGCACCTAACGGGTTTTAGCGAAAACCCCAGAATAGGAGGTGTCGCACGCTTTCCGAACCTCACCTGACACTGCTTGCGTGATCGGGCCATGCCTTTCTCCAAGCCACGATTTGATGTGATTTACGACATGATGTAGCGTCACATGATGTACCCGCCTCGGTGGTTTAGTGGTTATGATGCTGGAATGCCGACCCGCACGTCGTAGGATTGAGTCCCGGCCGCGGCGGCCGTGTTTTCGATGGAAATGCTCGTGTGCTTATATAGCTTTGGGTGCACGATAAAGAGCCCCGGGTGGTTTAAATTTCCGGAGCCCTCCACCACGGCGTCTCTCGCAATCACATCGTGGCTTTTGACCGTTAAATGCCATCGGTCATTAATTATGTCACGTGGTATGACGTCATAAAATTGGTTATCTTTGAGGTCATGATGGCGTCATATGGTAGCCACACCACGTGATTGATGAGCCTTTGCGTCACTCGTGTTGGCGTCGTTGCCGGTAAATTTTCGAGTTCCATGAAGCATCCAAGTCTTTCGTCTTCAGAAAACATCAAATACATCTGCGAACGCAGAATTCACTTTAATGTTTCACCAATTCCTTTGACCATGTACCGATTCGTTTTACCATTGAGCATATTTTCAGTAAAACTATTGCCCAGTTGAATCGACTGCTGTATAAACGAATTTGATGTGTCGATGAAGATGCGCTTACTGAAGTGGAACCTCCCCCTCCCCCCCCCCCTTGATTTAATGTTAGTCGGGTGAGCGGTGCACGGTCTCAACGAAGAATAAAACAAAATCCAGTCATTTGAAGAAAGTCAGAGAGTGAGAGAGAGAGAAAGAGATGCTTTATTAGAAGGCAACCTGACCAAGTTCGCAGCATCGAACCATACTCCATGACCCCGCCGACTGCGCTTTATCTCTTTGTTTGCAGAGCTCGTGGAATATTGGTTTGGTTGAGAAAACTTTACTAAAGCGTGATTATCACCAAGCGTGCTCCTGTTCCGCATAATTTTCTGCGTGTGCTGCTCCAGTGGATTGTTTATTTTCTGGCTACCATGCAGATCCGATCGCCTTCGTCGTCTCGGCCTCCCTCCCCCGTATCCTACTAAAGCAAGCGCGAGAATTAAAAAAAATCTTCGCAAGCCCTACACGATGAGTGATTTACACAGACATACTGGGGGCTCACAACAAAATAACAAATGCAACCAGACATGGTAAGGAACCACGTTTCTTGCAATACTTGCTTTTGCATCATATCGCTTGGTGAAAAGCTTGCAGCACAAGATGATGTAAGCCACACCTAAACAACAAACGCAATTGTTTTAGGCTTCTTTGCGAGGGTGTCGTGTAGCACCGATCAGCTCGTTGACAGGGTGAATATCACGGTTGATGTTGCCACCGCTACTTGTGGGGCACCAGACCACAGTGACACCTTCGTTTACCGGAGTGTGGCTGTCAACCAATAAGAAGCTTCCATCCAACTCCCCCCCCCCCCGAAATTTGGATGTATTTGTGTGTTTTACCGAGGACAATAATAAAAATAGGTGTTTTTCATTACTTTCAACAGGTGCCCCCCCCCCCCCTAAAAAAATTCCCGGCTACGGGCCTCCTGTCAACTGCAGTGAAGAGGTATAAGAAGCGATTCAGGATTCTGGGAATAAAACACACACACACACACACACACACACACACACACACACACACACACACACACACACACACACACACACACACACACACACACACACACACACACACACACACACACACACACACACACACACACACACACACACACACACACACACACACACACACACACACACACACACACACACACACACACACACACACACACACACACACACACACACACACACACACACACACACACACACACACACACACACACACACACACACACACACACACACACACACACACACACACACACACACACACACACACACACACACACACACACACACACACACACACACACACACACACACACACACCGAGTTTTTTTAAGCCTCCCTTTGCTTCACACGTCGTTGTTGTACACACATCCATCTGACACGAGTGTTTCGTTTGACATAATCTCTCAACGAAAACAAACTTTCTCGTAAAAGAAGGCGCAAACTTCGTTTCGGGAGAGGCACTGGTTATGCGCGAATTTTGCACTCCTTCTCTTCAAAATGGCTTACAAAATTGCTTACAAAAATTGCTTACAAAATTGCTTACAAGTGCTTTCAGAATAAGCCCAGCTTTGCGTTGGCATATCCCGACAACCAAGCGCATCTTCTGGCAGTATACAGGCAAGCCATAAGCGGTAACTAAACGCGTGTTTTACAAACGTAACCCATCCTTGAATACTCAAACACATGCGAGTACTAGCGCTCGCACGACACTAAAGCGCGCGGACGTCGTCCACGTTAACAGCAGACATTGCATATGCTAAAAATAACCTCACATTGCTTCTTGCCCCTCGCAATTTCATCATGTGCGCTCACATCCAAACCCATATGGCTACTCTTTCTGCTGTAACGACATGACGCGACCGTGTACGTGTCAATAGACCTCACCCTGTTTGTAAACAGTGTGACGTCACTGCGGGCACCCCGCCCCCCATACCCTCTCTCGGAGCTGCTGCTGGTTGGCAAGAAAGTTCCTTCGGAGGCATCTTTCTGCATAGCAGAGCAGCGTATATCTGCATTCCTTCGACAGAAATTTCTGCATTGCTGTGTTCTAAAGTCACAGCTTCTGAAAGAAGGGGGTAGCCGAAGGGTCGCTACTCATAGTGTGGAAATTTGCTCGTCGTAGTTGGATGGATGGACAAACTTAGTTTTGAGTACTGAGAGACGTGACTAGCACGCAGTGGGCTTCACCCGCGTAGATGGCAGCCATAAAAAAGAAATCTGATCTTTTTCAAACACGAACGTTTTGAATGTACACGGTTACTGGCACTTTGAGAAATATTTGCATGGCATGGATGTAAACTTATTCGATTTCCATCGTGGCATGTGCAATGCAGTTTTAAACGAGGTACAGCATTGGCGGCGGCATGGTTTTGAGCTGCTGTGCGCGACGTCACGGATAAGCATCTCACTCATTGCCCACGAGTCTGATCAGAGATGAATAAAAAAAAAAAGAAACACTTGTTGCCATGGGTTAGGCTGAGGTTAACACATCCTCGTGAAAATCAAAGTGACATTCTGCCGCTGCGTTTTTCAGTAACCCAGTGAAAATTCATGTGATATAAAACCCGACATCTTAATATATAATATCATCTGGAACACTTAACTTGCTGCATTTAACACCTATAACGTGCTTTCGTACATACATATTACTCCTTTAGGCCTAATACACACTTTTAATGCGCATTGTCACTTCATAAGAATCGAGCCATAAAAGTACAATGTAGATAAGAAACGAAAATTTGCGCTGTTTTTATTTACACGTATCAGGTATTCAATAATACGAGTTATAGCCGTGAAGCATATATGCAGATTCATCAGCGCTACAACATGCTTATAGCTCATGCGTTGATTGATTTGTGGGGTTTAACGTCCCAAAACCACCATTTGATTATGAGAGACGCCGTAGTGAAGGGCTCCGGAAATTTTGACCACCTGGGGTTCTTTAACGTGCACCCAAATCTGAGTACACGGGCCTACAACATTTCCGCCTCCATCAGAAATGCAGCCGCCACAGCCGGGATTCGATCCCGCGACCTGCGGGTCAGCAGCCGAGTACCTTAGCCACTAGACCACCGTGGCGGGGTTTATAGCTCATGCGTAGTCGTACATATCACCGGAAGATCATGAACTTTTATTTTTCTTCGGCTGCTGACCCGCAGGTCGCGGGATCAAATCCCGGCTGTGGCGGCTGCATTTATGATGGAGGCGGAAATGTTGTAGGCCCGTGTACTCAGATTTGGGTGCACGTTAAAGAACCCCAGGTGGTCGAAATTTCCGCAGCCCTTCACTACGGCGTCTCTCATAATCATATTGTCACGATGAGTCACAAGTACTGGGGGATTTATTGAACGACCGGGTAGCTAGCTCTAGGACGATGCGTCAGTCGTGGCTGGCTCTCGAGCAGAGAAGAAAGCACGCGATCATCTTTTTCCTCCAGATTGAGAGCCGCTCTTGCTGTCGACCCACTACGTGCTGGTGGCATTATCCCCCCTTCCGAAAAGAAAAAAAAACAAGTCCCAAAAAGAGGAAAGAAAAGTACATAGCATCACCGCGATGCTACTACATAGGCACGTGAAAAAGAAATTGGAAATTCGGATAATGTGAAAGTAAAAATTGAAGAGCGTGCCAATATAAGAAACGGCAATGAACGAGAAAGCAAGTTCACACAAATAAACAAAAAACACAAAGAATGCTGTACGGTAAAGAAAAAGTTACGAGCAACGCGCAATAAATGGTTTCATGCGCAACACATGAACGACGTCCGGCCTCAGCCGTGTCCTGCTCCGTGCATGGGGTGTTGAGTCCGGAACCACTTCGTAGTTCACGTCACTGAAGCGGCGTAACACTTTATATGGGCCAAAGTACCGGCTCAGCAACTTTTCGCTAAGGCCACGGCGGTGGACGGGCGTTCACACCCAAACTTGATCTCCGGGGCGGTAAAACACTTCTCTGTGGCGGGTATTATAGCGTCGTGCGTCTGCCAGCTGTTGCTGGCCGATGTGCAGTCGCGCGAGCTGCCGGGCTTCCTCAGCACGCTCTGCGAATTCTTCGGCGTCAGTTGCCAACTCGTTTTCGTCTTGACACGGTAGCATAGAGTCTAGCATGGTCTGCACTTCGCGGCCGTAGAGAAGCCGAAATGGCGTGAATCGCGTGGTCTCTTGCACGGCGGTATTATACGCGAAGGTCACGTAAGGTAAGATCCGGTCCCACGTTTTGTGCTGTACGTCGATGTACATTGAGATCATGTCTGCGAGGGTCTTATTCAGTCGCTCGGTAAGTCCGTTGGTTTGCGGGTGGTACGCAGTTGTTCTTCGGTGTCTGGTGATGCTCAGTTTGAAAACTTCGTCCGTAAGCTGCGCCGTGAATGCCGTCCCTCTGTCCGTTATTACACTGGAAGGAGCACCGTGTCGTAACACGATGTGGCGCATGAAAAATTGTGCTACCTCAGAAGCCGTGGCTCGTGGGATCGCCTGGGTTTCAGCGTAGCGTGTCAAATAGTCGGTCGCGACGATCACCCATTTGTTGCTGTCCGCAGACAGGGGAAATGGCCCGAGAATGTCCATGCCGACTTGGTCGAATGGCGTGCAAGGTGCTTCAATGGGCTGAAGCAAACCAGCTGGCTTAACAGATGGTTGCTTTCGGCGCTGACATTCCCGACAGCTCTTCACGTACTTCTTGACGCTTGCCGAAAGAGTTGGCCAATAGTACCTCTCACTCACTCTGGCAAGTGTTCGTGAGTAGCCCAGATGACCGGATGTGGGTTCGTCATGGCAAGCGAAGAGGACGTCGTCTCGCATGTCTCGAGGAACCACCAGGAGGTAGGCACGGTTGTTCGAACGAGCGTTCTTCTTGTACAGCACACCATCTCGAAGGCAGAACGACGGCAACGAGCGGAATAAATGACGTGGTATGATTGTGTCCTGGCCCTCTAAATGATCGATGATCGGACGAATCTCTGCGTCATCCCGCTGCCGTTTACTCAAGTCTGATGAGCTAATGGCGCCCAGGAAGCCTTCGTCTTCCTCTGCTTCCTGACTGACGACATGAAGGGGCGCGCGTGACAGTGTGTCAGCGTCTTCATGCTTACGGCCGGACTTATGGATGATGGCGACGTCAAATTCCTGCAGCCGCAAGCTCCACAGTGCTAGCCGTCCTGAAGGGTCGCGCAGGCTTGCCAACCAGCAGAGGGCGTGGTGGTCCGTCACTATCTTGAAGGGACGACCATAAAGGTACGGGCGGAACTTGGTGATTGCCCACACGACTGCGAGGCACTCTTTCTCCGTAGTGGAATAATTCGCCTCAGCACGCGATAGAGAGCGGCTGGCGTAGGCTATCACTCTTTCGATGTCTTCTTGACGCTGAACGAGCACTGCACCGAGCCCAATGTTACTAGCGTCGGTATGGACCTCCGTGTCAGCATCATCGTCGAAATGAGCGAGAACGGGCGCTGATTGCATGCGCTGTCGCAGCTCATCAAAAGCTGCTTGTTGCTCGTTTTCCCAGACAAACGGTGTGTCGTCCCTTGTGAGACGAGTCAGAGGTTCTGCTATCTGTGAAAAGCCATGAATGAATCGGCGATAGTAGGCGCACAAACCAAGGAAGCGCCGGACGGCTTTCTTATCGACAGGAGCTGGTAATTCGGCAACAGCGGCAAGCTTGTCCGGATCGGGACGGATTCCTTCGGCGCTAACTACATGTCCAAGAAACTTTAGTTCTTTATAGCCGAAGTGGCACTTCTGTGGCTTTAGTGTGAGGTCCGCCGATCGGATAGCCTCCAGCACGCTGCGCAGGCGCTGAAGGTGCTGCTCGAACGTGGCAGAGAAGACCACCACATCGTCAAGGTAGACAAGACAAGTCTGCCACTTCAGCCCTGTGAGGACAGTGTCCATCATTCGCTGGAAAGTCGCCGGCGCTGAACACAAGCCGAAAGGGAGTACTCGAAATTGGTATAGGCCGTCTGGAGTCACGAAGGCTGTCTTTTCGCGGTCTCGCTGATCTACCTCGATTTGCCAGTACCCGCTTTTGAGATCGAGAGAAGTGAAATAATGGGCACGACGAAGTCTATCTAGCGAATCGTCGATACGCGGTAGCGGGTACACATCCTTTTTGGTCACGTTGTTAAGCTTTCGGTAATCGACGCAGAAGCGTAGCGACCCGTCCTTATTTTTGACAAGCACGACTGGAGATGACCACGGGCTGTTGGATGGTTCGATAACGCCATCGTCAAGCATCTCGCGAACTTGCGTACGTATCGCTTCACGTTCTTTAGCCGACACGTGGTAGGGGTGCTGGTGTATTGGGCGTGCGTCCTCGTACGTGATGATCCTGTGTTGAGTGATGGACGTCTGGCGGATCTTCGAGCAACTTGCGAAGCAAGACCTGTACTCGAACAAGAGCGCTCGCAGCGCAGTCTGGTTATCGGTGGACAGATCAGGATCGATGTCAATGTTGCTCATTGATGTGTCTGCGTTATCCACTACTTCTGACGTGAGACAGTTGGTTACGTTTGCTACTTCGTGGGCAAACGCTATCGAAGTGCCACGGGAAAGGTGTCGATGCTCGTTGCTAAAGTTGGTAACGAGCAATTCAGATCGGCCGTCACGAACGTGTATTACACTTCTCGCTACACATATGCCTTGCTGCAGGAGGTGTTCTAAATTTGTCTCGGCCACCACATCGCCATCGCTCAAACCACAGCATGTTACGTCGACTAGAACACTGGCTCGGGGAGGAAGCGTCACGCTCTGTTCAGAAATACGGAGTACGTCGACACGCATTCCGTCATCCTGCACGTTGATTGCTCGCTGGGCTGAGAACGTGACGTGGCGCTCTTGCAGATCAATGATAGCTCCATTTTCCTGTAGAAAATCAACTCCCAGAATGACGTCACGGGAGCATTCACGTAGAACAAGGCAGCTTGCTACGAATGTGTACCCTTGAATCTGTACTCTAGTTGTGCAGGCACCCAGTGGAGTAACGACATGGCCACCAGCTGTCCGAATCTGCGAGTTATGCCATGGTGTGATTACTTTCTTCAGCTGCATTGTCAGTCTCCCGCTCAGTATGGAATAGTCTGCGCCGGTGTCCACTAACGCATTAACTACACAACCATCAATTGTTACTGCTATGTCGAGTGAAAGCCGGCTATCCTTTGCAGCAGCAGGTGATGTCGGAGCAGTTTCTGTACGGTTCTGCGTCAATAGGAGGTCTTCAGCGCTTCGACGTTCAGCGACCCCGCCCCCAGAGGTCGCTTCGGCTAGTTTTCCCGGCGGGGGCTGGAAGATCGTGCGGTAGAATACCGCTGGGGCGTTGATGAAAATCGCCTCGGTGATGGCGAGCGCGACTGGCGCCCGGCAGACGGTGGTGCATGCTGCTGGGAGAGGTAGTTTTGGATGTCGCGTGGTCTCTGACCGTAACGGGGTGGCGGCGAGTACGCAGAGAAGCCGCGAACCCCAAGACGGCGATATGGGCACTGGCGGTACAAGTGATCAGCTTCTCCGCAGTGAAAGCACAGAGGCCGGCGATCAGGTGTGCGCCAAACATCAGACTTTCGAGGAGACGTGCGCCGATCGTCGATGTACTGAATTGGTTGCACTGAACGATGGGCGACAGAAGCACCAGGGACGAAGGGCAGGGGCGGTGGCGTGTACGTGCCTTCGTAGTACGGTATGTGCTGCGCTGACTGTAGTGAAACAGCAGGAACAGGATGGACGAATAATGGCGGCGTTGCAGCAGGGCGTTTCAAGGCTTCCGCGTAGGTTGTCTCGCGGCGGTATTCAGTTGGAGCTGGCACAGCTGTATCATGAGGCAAGGTGTCCCGGAGGGCCTGGTGCAGCTCATCCTTGATCACAGTTGCAATAGAGTTGACTGTAGGATGAGGTGTTACACCAGCCTTTTGTAACTCTTCACGTACTATATCACGGATGAGTTCACGTAGACAGTCGTTGTTGGTTCTAGTGGCGGTGAAAATGTCGGCAGTAGACATGCCACTGACTTGCCTGTCGTATTGGTTGGATCGCTGCTGCAGCATTTTTTCCATTGTCACGGCCTCGGACAAGAACTCCGCGACCGTCTTCGGAGGACTTCGCACGAGGCCGGCACAAAGCTGGTCCTTGACACCGCGCATCAAGTGACGCAACTTCTTGTCCTCCGTCATTCTTGTCTCGGCCCGTCGGAAGAGGCGCGTCATGTCTTCGACGTACGCGGTCACAGTTTCGTTTGGCGACTGGACGCGGGCAAGAATAGCTCGTTCAGCTCTTTCTTGGCGGTCAGTGCTGGCATATGTCTGCAGAAGTCTACGACAGAATTCGGGCCACGTCGTCAGCTGCTCCTCCCGATTTTGATACCACGTGCGAGCCCCGTCTTCGAGATAGATGTAGACACGACCCAGTTTCGCCGCGTCGTCCCACTGATTCAAGTTGGCTACGCGCTCGAAGTCCGCCAACCAGTCCTCAACGTCTTCGCGCTCCGTACCATGGAACGTCGGCGGTGCCCGTGGGCTTTCCAACGTATAGCGGTTCGGCGACGTGCTTCCCGTGCCGGTTGCCAAGGTTTGTACCGAAGTGCTGGTCATGTTTGTTGACGTGGTGGGAGCAGTATCGTTGACTTCCGGAGGCAATCCCCTGATTCGGCGGCTGGTCCGATGCACGGGAGTGTTGACTGGCACTGGACTCGTATTACGGCTTCCTGGGGGGGTCTGCAGCATCCGTGAGGCTACCCAGCACCTTCCACCAATTTGTCACGATGAGTCACAAGTACTGGGGGATTTATTGAACGACCGGGTAGCTAGCTCTAGGACGATGCGTCAGTCGTGGCTGGCTCTCGAGCAGAGAAGAAAGCACGCGATCATCTTTTTCCTCCAGATTGAGAGCCGCTCTTGCTGTCGACCCACTACGTGCTGGTGGCAATATGGTGGTTTTGGGACGTTAAGCCCCACAAATCAATCAAATCAACTTTTGTTTTTCTGCACGCCGCGCATACGCCGAGATGTACCCAATCGCTGATGATCGCGTCAAATGTATTTTTACTTTGACTACAATGTCAGATCGTAAAGTTCCATCGACAACTTGCAACCGGCCCACAACGAATAACAATGTTTTCGCAAACAGGACGCATCGCGCTATTCACTCTGCACACACCACGTACGATATTCCCAGTTTCACCGTCCGTAAAGGTGAACCGATATTATTGATGCCTTTCAACGCACACTACACGCCACAGTCAACACTACACATTTTAGAAGGCGATGCCGCTGTTCCTCGCACAGGCAGCCACGTGTGCTCGCTTCTCCGAGATAAACAGCCAGGTAGCGCGGCGAATATTTCATCACGCACTTTATCACACACCTAGATTTTCTCTGACACATACCACAGCTAATGTTGCCACTGTGAGATGAAAATTAAGCTTTCAAAAAGAAAAAAAAATGTGCCCCAAGCACCGAGCGACTGCACCATACTCAGCCACCGGCGGGAATGTTTTGCCAACCACCGCCTTGCACGTGCACCGGTGATGTCACGCTGTGACGTACCCCGGTAGAGGTCTATTTGTGCATGGTCATGAGCCTGGTGTCCTCACCAATGTCTGGATACAGTTTGGATGCTTCCGTGAGTAGGCATATACATGACTATGAGGAATAACTAGCCTTAGAGTCACATTCTTTAACTATACACTACCGCTAATGCGGCTTCTACATCTTTGAGCCTGTTGCAACAAAAGACGCAATGCATCACTTCTTGACCTTCAATGTTGTGCGCTTGTCACTTTATTTTACATGAATTAGCATGTGTTGGGCGCTATATTGCTTTTCCTTCTGCTTTATGTGTTTTTGTACCGAGTGACTTGTTGGTAAGCAAGTATCATGAAACATATTGTGTTTATGTAATTCAGAAGTCGTGTTGATTCTACGTAAGTCTCAAATAGGCCAGGGTAATCATGGTTCGATTTGTCTCTGCTAAGGGCTACTTGTTAACAGTGCATCTCGACTTCAGCATTCACAAACTTCTGGTGTTGATGCATTTGATTCGTTTATCTGAGTATTTCTGTAGTTCATATCAACTGTAGTTCAATAAATGTAGTTAAATAACGTCCGCGCTGAGTACTCTTGTCATCTCGATGGTGATCGATTGTTTCACCGCCTCGTGGCACCAAGTTGCCTAGCTGGCCAGCCGCAACGGTAGCACACTGACAAAGCAAGCACGACACCGATATGGGACACTTTCGCTCTCCTTGTCAGACCAACTTGCTCAGACACTGAAGGCTTAGGCAAAGCAAAAGACGCGAGACTACCACACCCGTGAGGCACCTGGAGGCCGGCCCAGCAAGGTTGCCCAGACTACCACCACTGAACAGTACTGCTTCATTGGCCGCAGCCTTCGCATTAATCGGGACCACCGGAACGTCTTTCTCGCTCACTTGCACTGCCTCGCCTTTCGGTTTCGCACGATCGTCGCTGTCTTCCGTCGTGTGCTCGGACACCGGACGCGTCCGGCGGGTCTTGGCACCTGCGCTGAAGTCATCCACTTCCTCTAACGCACCGCCGGATTCCGCCCGCTCCTTGTCATGATGTGTCGCCGATGGCAGCCCTTGGGGTTCGTAATCCTCGTGGCACTGCAACTCTGCTAGGCTTAGCCCGGCCACTTGAGTTCTGCAGCTCTCGTTACTCGACGCTCCGTCATTGCAGCAGGTGATGTCCCGCAGTTCGCGATGGAACTTGCCGTTCAGCGTGACATTCTGCAGGCGCTGCACCCAGGCGAGACGGCAGTCGCAGATAAACTTGTTTCCTGCGCCACAATGTGAGTTTAAATTAATCCTGTGTATTCCCTAATTACCATACATGGCCAGAACATATTAAAAAATTGCGATTAAGCTAGCCACCGCCTTGCCTTAAAATCAATTTGAAATGTGGTTACTCTATGCTCGAGCGATGCCACCAGCTCAGATACATTTCTAGGGTAGGCTAGTTTAATCACAATTCGGTGATACTGTGTATGCCCACATATGTGGACGGTAATATACGAAGTGTTAAGTGATGTAGGTTCTCAAGAAATGTGGTACGCATTATGAATTTATTCATATTTTTTATCACGGAAGGTGTATTCTAAAATGTAAGAAGAACGTTTAAGGAATATTTCATAGAAGAGGACAAGAAACAGTTGCTTTCGTTCGACAGCTGTTCGTGACTCACGAGTTTGTGTTTTTTTACCGTTGCTCTCATTTGCTTTTACCTTACATGTGTACGAGCTGCGATATTTTTTTTTGCTCTTTGGTTTTTATGTACATACTCCTGAGGAGGCCATTCCCGGTGGTCATTTGCAATATATCTCGTTCGTTATTGTTGTCCTTGTTTATTGCGTACATATTCGCATACAGCTACTATTAGTGCAAGTATTACTACTGATAGTGCTAGTCATAGTAATCTACAATAAACATTCTTCATCATTAGCACCTACTTTTTGTCGAAGCATCTACATAATTGAAAGAAATCATTTCACATTTCAATATAGTATGCGAAGTCCACAAGTACGTCCGATTCTATGCTTGCATTTGCACATTTCAGGGGTGTTTCTGTTTTTTACATCTAACGTTTATTTACAAGCACAAACGGTACGACAATTTTCCACTTACTTCTGAGATGTCACCCAGCAGCACGCTTACCTGTAAGACCCATGTGGAAGGATTCGGTGTCAATTTTTCTCAAGTCTTCAACCGTCCTCCAAGTAAGCGTCAGCAGCTCATTCTGGGAGAGGTCAACGCTCAGAAGATTCGGAGCACCCGCGAACATCTGGGCGGGAAGAAAGCGCAGCCTGTTGAACGCCAAGTAGAGGATGTTCAGTTGCGGCAGGCCCTCGAATGCCAGGGGGTCCACTTCGGCGACACCGTTGTACTTTAGGTCAAGCTCGACAAGCGCGGCCATCGGGCTGAACACCCGAGCTCCGAGTCTTCTGATCTTGTTGCGAAACAGGTCGAGTCGTATGGCCCTCGACAGGCCCTTGAACGTTCGCTCAGTTAGGTTCTCAATGACGTTGTCGCTCAGGTCGAGCTCTCTGAGGTTGGAAAGCTCCTTGAACGCGTAGTCTTCGACGTTCTCGATCTCGTTCCTCTCGAGGAAGACCTGAGTAAGGGTTGGAAGACCGCGGAAGGAACCGGCGGGGACGACTGTCAGCTTGTTGTCTCCGAGTTCGAGTCTCTTCAGGCGCGGCAGGTCGGCGATACATTCTTTCCCCAGGGTCGTTATGGCATTCGAATCCAGCGAAAGCCACGCTAACCTAGTGAGGTTGTAGAATGAATGTGTTTTGAGAGCACCCAAGTCCGACTGCGTGAACTTCAGTCGCTCCAGCCGGGAACAGTGTCTCAGAGCACCGGAGGGCACGAAAGTCAGTTTGTGCTTGAGGTTCAGCGCGTTGAATCCCAAGGAAACTACGGACGCGTGGCCTCGAAAAGAGTTGAACACAACGTGGTCGGGAGTTATGGGTCTGGTGACGTAACAGAACACGTCCGTGGCGTCGTCCGCGAAATCTTCGACATCGCACCGGCAGTACAGCGGCTGGTCCATGAGGCGGCAGAGGTTTGGCACTAGGTCCGATGAGTCGGTGCCGGCCACGAATAGGAAAATGCATGGCGATGAAGCTATGGAAAGGCTGTAACAGACGGGAAAAATATTTGAGAGCTATATAATACAGAGTGACATGACAACATCGTTAAACGACGATGAGCAAGCAGGGCCTGCCTCAACATTTCGGGTGCATGACCACTTATTGGCACCACTTACGGCACATGAAAGTATGCTCGGCGCTGCATACGTCAGCATGACAGTCCCAACTGGAAGGTGTCGTTTACCAAAGATTTACAGGCTAGCATGGGTACACTGGGGTGGGCGATCCAGGCTTAGCCAGTGGAATGAGAAGAGTGTCACTACTGGGTGGTTACTACGTCACTACTAGGAGCTAAACGTTCACTTACAACTGCACCTCGGCAAGTCTTATTATTATTATTATTATTATTATTATTATTATTATTATTATTATTAGAAACATATTCACCATTATGATCAAACTAGTGAGTCACAACACAGGAGCTAGTGTTTAAAAAATGACTACTCTAATCTGTCAGTGGCTATTGTTTTATTTTATTTGTTATCAATGTAAAGCCCAACTGAGTAGTCGTTAATCAATCTCAGTAAGTGGTGTTTAGAAAAAGAATAGCGAGCCGGTCCACCTATCAATAGCGTGGGAACAGCAACAGAGTCGATCTTCAAGCACTATTAAAGTACCTACGGGAAATGAAAGTATGATTGGAACTGTGCTTACGTCGGCATTAAAATGCCAACCGGAAGGTGTCGTTCCAAGTGTTCAGCAAACATTTACAGCACGTGACTGGGCTCCGCGCAATGTACCTTCCGTCTATCGTCTCACGCTTCAGTATTTCTTCTACCGCATCGGACGTCCCTCTTTCGTGCCGTCGTGCAGGGGAAGTCTTGTGTCTGGTTTTAAAATTCAGCAAACTGATGTAACGCTACCACTTGTTTATCAAATTTGCATTATTGGGATAAATAATAAATCCTGCCACACACGTATATACGAGACTCAAGGAGATATATGCGAACTGAAGCCGAATTTTCTTTCCACGTCAATCGTTCTAGGTGTTTTTATCTGTTTTCGAGTAGCGAAGGGAAAGCTTATTTTTAAGCAGCTAGGCGGAGCTGCATGTGCCTTGCCGCCCCCTCTCTCAATAAGCTTCTTTCATTGATAGAGCCGACGAGAGATCGATTCGGGCGGCAGTGTAGCTTGAGAATTAATAGGCCCCAAAAAATCAAGCCGTAATTTCAGCTTAGCGAGTATCTACATGCCCGATTAAAGCAGGCCACATTGCTTCTTGCACTGGTGTCACTCTATCAAAAGTTTCCAGCTGCCGTTTTAAAGGGCTGCCTTTTCTGAAGCTCACATAGCGTCACGGCTCTGTCGCAACATCCTCGCAAGAAAATTAGAGGGGCAGAAACGAATCACGCGGAGCCAACGGCCGGTCAGTTCAACATTTCGTAACTACGGCGCTCACCGCGCGGAGCTGTAAACGCGAGCAACTTTCTTCGGCACTCAGTCGAGTCCGCAACCGTGAGAGCGCACCATCCTACTACTCGCGGCGACCGTAGCAGCAGCAGCGTCGAGAACCGATCCCAAACAACGCCGTTTATCGCCACCCTCCTCCATCCCCCCAAGTATAAACCTCGTCGACCAGGGCGGGCGGCTCGCTGTTCACGACCTCCTCTCCCTGTGGTATAAGTGCCGCTCCATTTCCGTGGAGGCCGCCCCAACAAAACGCAGGCTGGTATGCAGAAGTGGACGGGTCTTGAACGTGTACACGTTCTCGTGTGTGTTTGTGTCTTGGAGGGCAGTGTGCCCGGACGGGTGGTGCGCGCTGGAGCGGGCGTAGTTGAGGTCATCTGTGGCAAGCGAGGGTCAACACCTCAGTGAGAGGGTGCAGTTTCGACCGGTGTGCGCTTAGCATCCGGAAGCCGCAGCTGGAGCGACGTGACGTCTGACTCTCTCCACCCCGGAGCCATCTGGACCGTACTGACTGCCAGTGCGCCCCCCCCCCCCTTCTCCCAGCCACGCCGCGTCGCGTCTGTTACGCGGACCAGGACAAGGAATCGGGTGTTTGCGACCCGTGCTGCTGGAGTTGCTGTTCACGTTCGTTGACGATCCAACGCGCTCGTTGTGGCGTTTCAAAGCGGAGCTGCGCGTGTAACGTAGGCTCGAAAGGACGATCGATTGACGCCGAATATCTGTATCATTCCACTAAATTGTTTAGTTTGCCCTTCTCATCAACATAAACGGAGGGTGTATTCTAAAATGTAACGAGGAACGTTTAAGGTATATTTCATAAAAGGGGACAAAAAACTGTTCCTTTCGTTCGACAACTGTTCGTATATTCAGCCACCATGATTGTTCTATCCAAGTCTACGTAAAGGCGGAGGTCCTGTAGCCACAACAACATCTCGCGTCAGACTTTGTCCGCAAGACGAACTCTCAGACAACTCTGACCAGGATTAGCGAAAGTTTCAGCGTAGAACAGATACGAAGCACTTTGTCGATTTAGCCCCTCTATTTACTACGTCCGTTCAGCAACTTTCAATGTGTACGGTCTCTCTTAAAGTATTAGGCTATACAGAAAAAAAAGCAAGCTGTATGGCTCTGTGCATTGCAGGTTTCGTAATCCGCCGACAACCCGAGCGCTGTACACCGTGTAGCCACCGGTTACTTCGACCTGCCTTGTGTGGTTTCGCTGGCAGCGCGGCTGTTTCGCCGGAGTCCGCCATGCACAGTCGCATAGGTCGGCATACGTCGAAGACCGGCGAACGTACACAACACACAGGGCGTCCTTTGTGATCAATAGCTTGATACAGAGGAAGAGATGATATCGAGGAGGAGACGAAGCCTTTTCAGCGCGGATACCGTGCTTGCCAGATCACCGCGTCGATGCAGTCGTGGGGCATTGCACGCACTCGCGCCTGCAAGTGCTCACTTTTGAACATTTACAGCAGAGCTGTTACATAGAGTCGAGGTTTGCCGTTTGTCGTTGATAGAAAAGTATCACCGTAAGAAATAGGCACGCCCTCAACAACCCCCAAGCGCTCTGTAGTGATGGTTGCCAAGAGAAGCTGCAAGGTGCGACCCCTAATCGGAGGTTGCCGCCCGAGTGTACCTGTGTTAATATTTAGCGTACAAGCTTGATGGGTAGCGGGATATGCCCAATATATGTGTCCCATACGCGCTGTAGGAGTGTTTTAGAGCAGAGATGTTGTCGTCGTGATTTGCCTACACTCATTGAGAGGTAGAAACAGAAAGAAACAAGTTAATAAAAAATGAGATAGATAGATAGATAGATAGAGAGAGAGAGAGAGAGAGCAGCTGTGTATAGCAAGGAATGGGGAAGAGGCAGGTGAGAGCGTAAACGTCTAGCCAAGTTAGGACAACCTAGATGTTACCAGCTGTGCTGTTACCCAGGCTTGCGTGACTTAGTTCAAGCTTTGCTATTTTTTTTGTTGTTGTGTTGTCTAAACACTGTGCCAGTTATTTGTATATATCGATTTCTTGATATTGTCTGCAGTAATCATGTCAGCTGCTTCGTTTTCATTATACACGTGCTACTTATATTTGTGCCTGTCTTTTTCAATATTCATTGTACTGTTATTCGGAACAGTGAGCATTGCGTCGATTTAGTGGGATTTTTTCGACCCTCATGGGACAGGCGCATCGTCGGGCTTCATTTGCCTTTCCACTGGTACCCTATGTACTTTTCTGCCTGAAGGAATAAACTTCATCTTTCACCCACATGTGAAAGCTCGTCGCTGAACTGAACCAATGTAATCATGTGCCCTCGTAACGAAACAGACGCAGGTCAGCGCCAGTCAGAGCGTGAATACCGCCACCACACTCTCTGGCTTGGAATGGGTACGAATACGTACATTGCACTCCATCTTCCACTGTTATCATGCGTCGTGTCGGGTGCCCCTTCTATATGGCCCATTTAAGCGGTAGCGATGGTCCACGCTGATGAAGGAGAGCAGGGAGGATGAAATGTGAAATGTACCGTTCTGTCTTTGGCGGAAATGAGGTGGGACTAACAAGAAAGACGCGCGCCTCCTTCGCAGTTTGAGTGACAAACGAAAATTACCAAAATGTGCGCTAGGCGATAATATACGCGACTGGTACACAGAATGTTGCATATTCTTGCTCAGTGCAGAAATACAACCATCCGTTTTTAGAACGCGCAGATGATGCTTGCTGGTAATCTATATGTGAGTTGTGGTAGCGTCTTTCCCGATACAAAATGTGTTCCCTTCGCTCGGTTTGTTTGTTCTCCACTGTTGCTGCTGATGCATTAAACTTCAGGGAAGGATTCCCGCGCGAAACCGACGTTAGTTTTAAATTTTACGCCTTCTGGCAGAAAAAAAAAAAAACCTTACCTGTCAAACTGCGTCGTTCGCCCAAATGTTGCTTCTCGCGGCCGTGGATGCTCCTTTGGGCCACGTTTCCCGCAATCGTTAATGCAAAGTCAATGTCTTCGACAGTGGTGGCTAAAGCCCACGACACCTCATAAACTTCGCTCAATTGAGCTTAAGACTTCCTAGTGTACGTGTAACACATTCCACAATATTGCAGGAGGAGAGGCCGCTTATTGCGAGTGTCAAATGAGCCCCGTGTTGGACTTAGCCGCGATTGTCGCTGCTCAATAAATGAAACTTCGACGACAAGTAGGTCCGGTGAGCTCAGAACACTGCATGAATGAAGTGTTGCCATTCTTAACTGGCAAGACGTAAACGGTTGTGTAATTAGTAATTACTTCAGTGTGGCTGGTCCATCATGCACTTTCGTTCTCAAAAACGGCTCCGATTCATTCTCATTCTCTACTGAACGGATAATACACATGATAACAATAAGTTCCAGCTACTAACATTTCAACGAAAGATGCTCATTTAAAATTAACGAGTTCATTGAAATACTGATGCGTGGAACTCGAAATGTCTCACCTCAATATCAGCAGAGGAAGACACGAGTTGCGCCGCGTCGTCTTGTCCGACAGCTGCGAGCCAACGACCGGCGAGCGGGAGGCCAAGGGCCACCGGTTTTGTTTGTCCGAGCGCGCGTCCACTGCGGCGGGCATTCTGCGTGTCCAGCCGGCGGAAGAGCCGTCGCAGAAAGAGGTACGTACGCGCGTGAGCACAATAATCCGTGTGACAGCGCCGATGTGGACGGGCCGAGATCCATCAGCACTGGCAAGACAAACGCGAAAGGTTGGCTACGAACTCGCTCTCTGCTGCCGCCGTCACTTGCTGCGGCTTAGAAGTGTTTGAGCCGTTTGAACCGGCCGGGCCGGGCGACCCCATGAGTGAGCAGGCGCCCGTGGTGCGGCGGCACCGTCGTTATTGAGCAGAGGGGAGACGTGAGTGAGTGAGGGAGTGAGTGAGAGTGTGTGTGTCAACGGAGGCTTGTTGTGTGGGACCGGGCATTAAAAGAATCACAAAAAAATTATTACCAAAGTAGATTGAGTTGATATAAATACACTCGTGCTACGGTATTTCTGCAGAGTGCTGACCGGAGTGTTTATTCGCCCGTCGACGATTGATATAATGCAGAAACACGTAAAGATGTAAATCACAGCGAGGAGAGTCTATTAATGGGCTGCTGAAGGCTCCCTCGAGAAGAACACCGCTACGTATTTCATACACCCTCCCTGAGAGGGGTTATTACGGTTTTTTTTTTGTTGTTGTTGCTTATGCGGTGCTTGGAGGATGACGAGACCTTCTGCTGTAGCATGAACAAATAATTTATGATGGGACAGATTTAGGAGTCACAGAGAATGGCACGTTTCTACATATGAAAACTAGAAATTTCAAAATCGCGTATTTTGTTACTTTGTAGCAGTGTTGCGAAATGGGCACCTCCATTGCAATTCCATTCCGAGGAATCAGAACTTGCCGCAGTTCCATTCATTTGAATTCCTCGGAATGAAAGAAAAAAAACAGCTTATTCCCATTCCGGGAATTGCCAGGAAGTTCGATTTCAATTCTTTTAATTCCTCACCGTAGGAGAGGCATCTTGATAGTTTGATAGAGTTAAGGATGAACGCCCCATATAGCTGGTGTCATCACATGCATTAAGAACTGCAGAAGTACGCAAAACATGTTACCAAGGTCCAGGGATAGTAGCGTTGTGACATATCTCGTGCAGTACAATCACTGTACTAATTCCCGTAGGGCCAGTTTCTACTTACAGTGTTTGCATGGTCAGGGTGTTGAAACGAATGGTGATATTTTAATATTGTTTAGGCTTAAATGTGTTGGTGCTAAAATTATGACATAGTGTATATGGACTGTTTTTCTTTTGTATGCAGTTTACAGACCCCCTAATTCATCTCCTGATGTTTTACTTGTCTTACTAAATCACTTGTGACCACACAGAAAACACAAAATCATACTTGCCGGTGACATTAACCTCAAGTAAAGTGTGGGATTGGGCTAGTTGGTAATCCATATAAAACTTCTAGGCGCGTAAAACTTCAGACAACTAACATAAGAGACAAGGACATTAACCTCCCATTTATTAACTGGAGCCGCGTATATTAGAATCCGAAATCTGCACGCGATGTGGATATACTGTTTGATATTATTCTTGCAAACAACCTTGTCCAGATTGTCGAGGAACCTACGCGCTTTGCCAATAACGCAAGTTCTGTGCTTGATCAGGTGTTCGTAGATCGGTCTGTCTCATATTAGGTGTTTCTGTTGAAATGGGTTTCTCTGACCACTTGCTGGTTTTAGTTTCAGTTCTACTTCCTGCTAATCACGTCAGGCATCTGCCTGGCTTCAAAACTGGGAAAGACTACATGCGTGCCAATGATGATGCCATTTTGAATCATCTCGAAACTGAACTTGCGGTATTTTAAGAAGGTGATACTTTACTGCATTGGTCGAACTTCAAAAATATTTGCCTATACTGCATCGATCATTTTGTACCCAGTAAAGTTAAAAAAAAACAAAAAACGGCAAAATATACTTCTCGGATAAAGAGACACATTAGTCACTTAAAACGCAAAGCTAAGCGTTTGAGAAAACGGTCGCCTGCTTCACATGCATTACGTTAAGTTCGTACGGAACTCTGTGAGGCTGTTCAAAAGGCAAAAAACGTTTTATTTCAACACTACCCTGCCGAGCTTTATGAAAGATGAGCCACAGAAATATTCGAATTATATTAAAGAGCGCAAGGTGCCAGAACATAAATTTTCACGTAATAATAAAATACTGGATCACTCAAAGGTTGTCGCCAACCATTTAAATAACCGATTCCATAGTGTATTTTCTGTTACTTCTGATAATCGTGCCGCTGGCTCCTCGTTGAATTCTTTCGATGTTTACCTTGCATATTATGAGAGAGTTTTTAATATGATAGATTGATATGTGAGGTTTGACGTCCCGGAACCATTATATGATTGAGAGACGCCGTAGTGGAGGGCTCCGAAAGCTTCGACCACCTGGGGTTCTTAAACGTGCACCCAAATCTGAGCACACGGGCCTACAACATTTCCGCCTTCATCGAAAATGCAGCCGCCGCAGCCGGGATTCGATCCCGATACTTGCGGGTCAGCAGCCGAGTACCTTAGCCATTAGACCACCGCGGAAGGGCGAGTTTTCAATATGCTACTGAAACTGAAGGTAAAATCATCACCTGGACCGCATGGAATACCTAACGCATTCCTTCGCCGACATGCTGAGCCCTTAGCTACTAGGTTTCTTGTAACAGTATTTCAATCTTCTTTAAAAACCTCTGACATCCCTCATGACTGGAGAACAGCATGCGTGGTTCTCATACTGAAAAAAGGTGATCCGTTGTCAGTTGTACATTACCGCCCAATATCTATCATTTGTTCGTGTTGTAAACTCGTGGATCATATTGTGGCTACTTTCATAACTACAATTTTAGACGACAATAACATACTGTCACCACACCAACATGATTTTAGAAAAGGATTTCCTACCATTACTCAACTGGCTTCTGTTGTTCATACTTTAGCATCCGTTCCTGGCAGGAGCGGTCAGGTCGACATGATAGACTACAGCAAAGCCTTTGGCCGCGTTTTTCATGACAAATTAATTCAAAAACTGTACAAGATTGGCCCTCACAATTTTCTTGTTTCATGAGTTTCCGTCTATTCGAATAACGGCACACAATATGTAGAATACATGGGGAAACATGAGGCACTGTTCCAGTATCTTCAGAGGCGCCCCAGGGCAGTGCCCTGGGGCCACTTTCGTTCTTAATTTACATCAATGACAGTCTCAGTCTTCAATGAACCGATGAAAATAGGCCTATTTGCAGACGATTGTGTTTTACACAACGATATTCATTTCACAGACGATCAACGTGCGCTTCACGTAGCCTTCAGTGAAACCCTTACATGGTGTGATGAAGGGGGCATGGACCTTAGCACTGATAAGACTATTTCTTCGCGTCACAAAAACACTTCAACCACTTAAATTTTACTATTCCATTGGCTCTAAACTCTTAACTGAGGTCTGTGAATATAAGTACCTAGGTGTCACTTTAACAAATTACTTAAGTTGTAACGCCCATATTGCTAACACATGTTCTGCTGCTCTTCGCAAACTTTGCTTTATACGGCACAAGCTAAAGAATTCACCACCACACAAAACATTTCTATCTAGGACGCAGGGTCTTCCCCCCCCCCCCCCCTCCACGCAGTAAACTAAAGAGAACTCAGGCCGTTACACTCAGGTGATTACAAACAAGAACATATCCGGATCCACTGTTAATTAACAAAACTTATCCGGAGTTTGGCGTTCCTACAACATGCGATGAATGCCATGACGCCACAGATCTTGCTCTTATGCTCTGGCGTTGCTACGCGTTACGCAGCGACACGGAAAATGCCGAAGAACCATGGGACGCAGATTTGCGCAGTCCTACATTGGATGGACAATTACTACATTAGAGGTTCAGGTAGAACCAATGAAGAAATATAATTTGTGGCATCCTTCAGTATGTGCTGGGATAATGCATTTGTGTGTATACTAACTTATGCCTCGGTTTCTCTTTTAAATATCGGCAGATCGTTCATACTTTTACATCATACCCTTGGCTCTGGCTGACAAGGTTGACTAAAAGAAGTTGTTGTGGCTGATAGGTTCGGCTACGAAAAAAAAAAATGTACTCAGGCCTGCATGAAACCGTAAATCGTCCGTCCGTCCGTCCGTCCGTCCGTCTATCTATCTATCTATCTATCTATCTATCTATCTATCTATCTATCTATCTATCTATCTATCTATCTATCTATCTATCTATCTATCTATCTATCTATCTATCTATCTATCTATCTATCTATCTATCTATCTATCTATCTATCTATCTATCTATCTATCTATCTATCTATCTATCTATCTATCTATCTATCTATCTATCTATCTATCTATCTATCTATCTATCTATCTATCTATCTATCTATCTATCTATCTATCTATCTATCTATCTATCTATCTATCTATCTATCTATCTATCTATCTATCTATCTATCTATCTATCTGTCTGTCTGTCTGTCTGTCTGTCTGTCTGTCTGTCTATCTATCTATCTATCTATCTATCTATCTATCTATCTATCTATCTATCTATCTATCTATCTATCTATCTATCTATCTATCTATCTATCTATCTATCTATCTATCTATCTATCTATCTATCTATCTATCTATCTATCTATCTATCTATCTATCTATCTATCTATCTATCTATCTATCTATCTATCTATCTATCTATCTATCTATCTATCTATCTATCTATCTATCTATCTATCTATCTATCTATCTATCTATCTATCTATCTATCTATCTATCTATCTATCTATCTATCTATCTATCTATCTATCTATCTATCTATCTGTCTGTCTGTCTGTCTGTCTGTCTGTCTGTCTGTCTGTCTGTCTGTCTGTCTGTCTGTCTGTCTGTCTGTCTGTCTGTCTGTCTGTCTGTCTGTCTGTCTGTCTGTCTGTCTGTCTGTCTGTCTGTCTGTCTGTCTGTCTGTCTGTCTGTCTGTCTGTCTATCTATCTATCTATCTATCTATCTATCTATCTATCTATCTATCTATCTATCTATCTATCTATCTATCTATCTATCTATCTATCTATCTATCTATCTGTCTGTCTGTCTGTCTGTCTGTCTGTCTGTCTGTCTGTCTATCTGTCTGTCTATCTGTCTGTCTGTCTGTCTGTCTGTCTGTCTGTCTGTCTGTCTGTCTGTCTGTCTGTCTGTCTGTCTGTCTGTCTGTCTGTCTGTCTGTCTGTCTGTCTGTCTGTCTGTCTGTCTGTCTGTCTGTCTGTCTGTCTGTCTGTCTGTCTGTCTGTCTGTCTGTCTGTCTGTCTGTCTGTCTGTCTGTCTGTCTGTCTGTCTGTCTGTCTGTCTGTCTGTCTGTCTGTCTGTCTGTCTGTCTGTCTGTCTGTCTGTCTGTCTGTCTGTCTGTCTGTCTGTCTGTCTGTCTGTCTGTCTGTCTATCTATCTATATCTATATGTCTGTCTGTCTGTCTGTCTGTCCAAATCTCGTACCACAGTCGAAATGTTGAAAAAAAAATTCGGACGACGGACGTTGCGAATATCTTCGATAAGTGAAGCTATAGATCAACGACACTGCAGAGGTGAACAGTCGGACTGCGTTTGCATATCGGGTTTCCCATGACGTGTGTTTCCCTTTACTCGCGAATGCGACCGCTGCACGCACGGTCTCTCGTGCATGCTCGCCTTCATCTGAAGGTTAGCTTTGTCCGGGTCACGTGTTGACGAAATGCGAGGCGCTCTCGTTTCGTGGGAAAGCACCGACTGGCTCTACGTACACAACGAGGAGCGCTTCTATCCATGCCGAGGAATGGCTTAATGAGACTAGTAGCATGTGTGTATATGTATTTGAGTCTGCGCGTGCTTGCACGCTCGCGTATGTACATATGGGGCAAGATGTCACGGCCACACAAGCAAATCCCACTATCTCTTGGTTCTCTATCTTTCCGTTTATTTATCTGATTGCACCTCGGGTTATAACGCTTTTATACGCGTCCGTCTTGCGCAAATCGACCGTACGCATCAAGTGTCTCTGTTATTTGCTAGGCCAGACGGTTGACAGATGTCTCAGTACATGCTGTTAGTAGAGAAAGACGACACTATATGGCTGTCACCGACCACTACTACACGTTACTGCATTTTCGCACAGCGCAGGGCGAATGACTTATTTTTATTTTGCTGTTGTTTCTTCGTGCTCATTCCTCTGAAGGGTTCGCCGTCATCGTGTAGACGTTACGGTGTCCGTCCGTCGACCTGCTGAAAATCGCGGGGTCGGGCCTGGCCGCTGCTTTCGCTTTTAGACGGAATCAAAATGCTCCAGGCGCGTGGACTGTGCAGCGTCTATATGCATTTCAAATAACGCCAGATGGTCTCAATTTTTGGGTCTCACAGGAATCGGTGCTAAGTGCCTGACTACAGTTATGATGTGACCTACGTATACGTTCTGCGTACATGATTATGCAGTGTATTAAAGCAATACCTACGGAAATAATTACACTTCAGGTTATTGTCACCCACAGTACTCGTGCCACAAGCTTTGAACACTCTTAAAGAGAATCTCGGTATGGGTGCCAAGTATTTGGAACTGTTGCTGCAGATGAGACGTATTATACGTGACAAAATTTCTTAGCTAAAACCCGAGATTTGTTGGCGACGTTCTTGCGGTGCCAAATTTACTCGCATACTACAAGTACTGGTTAACGCTGGCCCGTGTTGGCTATCGGCTGTTGCAGGAGCAACATATCTTCCGTTCAATCTCAATGATTCAGCCTTTGTTCTCGCATTCACGCACAGATGAGCCACAGTTTGGTGTATCTGAAGCGTCTCTCAATCATAGGGTGGTTTTGGGGCGTTAAACTCCACATATAAATCAATGGTCATATCTGAATATTTTAAAAAATAAAACTTGTTCTTGGGAAACTCGGTTCATACTTTGAAGTAAAAGTGGTATGCACGAAAAATACAGGGTCGCAGTACGAACACCGGCAGGCGCAAAGTCACTGTTGCGCCTGTCCCTATTCGTTCTTACTCTATCCCTCTATTTTGTATGCATACCAGTTTCAGTGCTGCGCAGTTCATAATTCCCACGAGAAAACAGCACGCTCTAGTGCGTCCTTTTATTTCCGCAAAGACAGAGAATCCGGTCCATAGGCAAGGAACCCCTTAGGAGTAGGAGGGGGTAACAAGTATCAAGGGTGGCCTCAATCCCCCCCCCCCCCCCCCCCCACCTATTTGCCTGGTCTTTCCAACGCCCTCTAACTAACGATCAGAACTCAGTGCAAAGATGACGTGTTAGATCCACCACCTCCCCTGCACGAGCTACTACAATCGAGCCAGCAGCCTCCGCTGGACGTGGACCGCTTAAGCGAATGACACGCTGAAGTAATTGAACTGCAACCACGCCGCTTCGCGTCTTCAGGTTCACCTTGCAAGCTCAGTCCAGCACTACCCTATAGGGTAGTGCACAGTTGGCGGAAACCACATTTGCGAGACGCAGGGCTGTGCGCACGCGAGGCTATAGTTATTCCGAGCTGCCGCTAATGGAGAACATTGGCGTGGATTTGTTACATTTCCGGTATAGGAGATGCGGACGGTTTCACAAATTGAAGCTTCTGTTGCGCGCACGCTCGGTCGTCTCAATGCCGGATGCACGAACGAATCATGAGAGTCACGCACATGTCTCGCGAAGGAAAATAAACATAACACATGCTAGTGAGTCGTAACATCCCAGCACGCCCTTTTCTAAACACATGCTTATTGCTTATGTGAATGCGTGTGTGTGTTGGTACATGCGTTTAGATGTCATCCACTGTGGAACCATGTTTAACGCAGGATGCTACAGTTTGCATAAAAAATTAGTTATGTTACCACTGGGAATTCGAAAGCCAGTTTCAAGCCTTCAGACTCATCGGACAGCGATGCTGTAAGCGGGATGCTGTGTGATGGGGAAGCTGCAGGTTCCCAGGTGTCGTAAATTCGCTGCTAGCTTTGAAAGGCGCGCTTTCTCATGTTTTTGCAAGCGTATATATATATATATATATATATATATATATATATATATATATCACGACGGTTAGGACACTTCCCTGGGTTCTGGGTTCAAACCCGGCCTTGCCAAGAAAACTAACGCCGTTTCCTACATTGTTTTGCTCACTTTTGAAGTTGAATCTTGCTATAAAGCGCAAGAAAACAGGGCTACATGAAGGAACTTGAACAGCACTAGACGTTAGCGCTCGTCTGGTGTAACTTTGACTCCTGTGTTGTCGTTTGCTATGCACTTCTTGCACAAGCGTGAGCGCCGTGAAACTCGTTTCAGTTCTTATTCTTCTAAGCGTAATACCAGCAATGACCCCACTTTTTACTTGAAACAGTCGCCCGAAAAATATTTTTTTGTGGAGGACACCCATACTTGTACCATTCCATGTGGGAATGCACCAAAACACGCGCTTTACTCAGAATATCCAATCACTTGGGAAGCCGCTCTCTCGAGCACATCCCTGGCCGAGAAGTGAAGATTGATTGACCGGGCAGACGCATAGAAGCACCAAATTAGAAAAAAATTACAGCATATCTGCGGAGTGAATGATGATTAGTGGGGCGAAACGTCCGTCCAGACAGATTGACTGACGGATGCACGGACGGACGGATGGACGGAAGAAGGGACGGAAGCACGGACGGACAGACGGACGGGTAGACTAAGGGACAGACGGACTCATGGACGGATGGACGAAAGCATGGGCGAACAGTCACACACAGACAGACAGACGGATGGACGGACAGATAGACGGACGGAAGCACGGACGGATGGACACACGGACGGACGGACGCTTCGCCCCACTGATCATCATTCACTCCGTGGTTGTGCTGTGAACACCACTAATGCCATATTATTCCCAAGGTTCTATACACACTACGCCCTCTATTGAGCAACTCATAAACGACGTAGCTACATACTACTACTATTACTACTACAGAGGAGGGAACTATTCACGGCCTAAAAAGCTCCCAACCCCCCCCCCCCCCCAAGTTTTATACATGCTTTCACGATGACGCCAGAAGGCTCGGCCTGACGGTACCGACGTGGACGCGTGGCCGGCCTCGGTCTGAAAAGACCGGGCTTCAAGACACTAATAAAGTTCTGTGATTGATTGAATGAAAGAATGCTGCTACTGGCTAATGTTGGCTAGTACGAACTAAATCCGGCTTGCTGTTACCCGGTATTACGTTGTGTTGGCTGCTCATCATTAGCATTGCCAGTGGACGGCATGATCAGCTCAAACATCACACACCACAGTCGCACTCGCCGCAGTGTTTTTTGATGAGCGTACACTCTCGGTCAAGTCCTGCGAAAAATGTTTGCCATATGCCGGAAAATAGACCACCTAGGCTAGTTTCCTGTTTATATCCGACGCTTTAGCTGCAGGACGTCATTTGAGTGTATAGTCAGAAGCGTTCCCTGTCTTTTCCTGTTTTTTTCTGCCAACACGTCCCGCCGAATGTTTGAAGCATTCGGACGGAAACCTTCGTGGGAATGTCAACGGGACAGCGCTCCTGTCATCGTGCAAGGGCGATGTGTCAATGACTGCACGCCTGCGAGCCCCTACACTATGCGAGGCCGAGTGACGGAGGCCTTACGTCGAAAACACTGACAGGCTTTCCCGCCACCCGTGGAGCACTCGCCTCGCCATTGAATGAAAACCCATTGATGGATGCGTACCCACGTTGTTTACGACGCAGAGACGAAAACGTGTGGGCTTAATATTGCTGTGCACTAAGCAAGGACATGAAATGCCCTCACGCCAATTAGGTCTTGTTCGAGTTTTTTTTTTCTCAGCCTGAAAAGGTTGAACGCATCTTGACAACTAGTCATACATTAGTTGTGTGATCGTCACGAAACATAGCTTCAGAAACGATCAGTATTCGAGTGGATGGTTTATTTATTTCTGTTTTCCAAAGTGTCTATTCTAGGGTCAATGCCGACAACCATAACTAGTTACTTCTTAAAATACGAGACCCTGTTGCGGACGCTCTATACCAGGGGTGCTGAGCTCGCCTCAGCCAGCGGGCAAGGGTGACGAAATTGAGTCTGCTCGTGGCCTCCGAGATTGCGGGAGCGCGGCGGGTTTTACTCCGGCCGTCCCAATCGCATGGAAGGAACTTTCAGGGACAGCGCAGGAGTACGATGAGCTTAGAGAGCTCCTAATTAGAGAACAATTTCTTACTAGTTGGCACCCAAGCCTGTCGCTGTACTTGAAAGAGAGGAAGGCTGAGTCGCTTGAAGATATGCTTGAATTGGCTGATCAAATCTTGGAAGCGCAAGGTGGAACTAATTTGGCCAAGGTCAAGAAGGATTGCCCCGAGGAGTCGAAGAAATTGGCTCCCGAAGAAAAGAAGCGTGCACCGGAGAGCACTCCGCGTTGTTTTCTGTGTAACCGAGTGGGTCATCGCGCGAAAAACTGTCGAACGATCTTTACGAGCCCTACGGTAGTAAAATGTTTTAAGTGTGGTCACACTGGGCACAAATCAGACGCATGTCGAAACGGAGCGAGTCAAACTCACCAGGTGTCCTGTGTGCTAGCAGCACCGAAATCCGATGATAAGGCCGTCACAGATGGATTCGTAGAGTTGAAAAATGGGGAGAAAATTCCTGTTGTGCGTGCTGTAATGGCAAAACAGCCAACCGGTGTTACGGAGGGAATGCCAACGCTGCCTGGAAAAGTTGCGGGCAAGAAGGTTACGGTGTTAAGAGACACCGGTAGCTCCACCGTTATAGTGCGAAGAAATTTGGTACAGGAAAGTGAGTTAACAGGCAAAACGAAACCGGTTTCTTAATTGACCGTACGGTTCGGATGCTTCCCGAAGCAGAGATTGAGGTTGAAACCCCGTACTTCAGCGCCACAGAGTTCCCTAAAATTAACTAGGGGGGACTCTGGCGCCGCGATCATTCAGCGACCATGGGAATGATGGGTATAGTACACACATTTGCCTATTGTCTTCGTACTTGCGGGTGGCGAATCGTACTTGCGGCTTTGTTTACGGCTGGTTACGGTTTGTTTTGAAGGAAAGAACGAACCTTATAACCTTGTGACCCGATTCAAAATCGTAAGCCTAAAAGTGGGTAAGCCTAAAAGAATAAGGTCGTGAAGCACAAACGCTGAACGCTTGCTAATTTATTTTTTGTGAAGAAACAGCTCCAAGCCACACGAACACACACGGAGCCAGAAGCAGGCCAGAAGTACGAAAACTAGACGAATGTGTGTACTACCCATCATCTCCATGCTCGCTGAAGCGCCGTGCGTTGCAGCTCCCATAGACACTGGCGCCAGAGTTTCCTCTAGTGTAAATTAGGAAACTCCATACTCGAAACAATAACAAGAGACCTACGTTATCACACTCAAGCGAACGGCTGTGGAGAACGCGAATAATACGCTTACCCAACGCGTTCGCAACGGCCTGTAGTTAATGCTCTCGCCAATGTTGCTTTTAGAAAGCTGGAGAAATCAGTAAAACTTAAGTAATTTACGCCCGTGGCTATTCACAACGCATGAGTAGCGCAGACTGTGGTCTTTTTTTCGTGGAGCAGGGAGCTTTTGCGTCTGTTCTTGTTTTCCCCGTCGTGTGGTCTTGTGTTTGGAAAAAGTGCTTAACGATTTAGAGAACTCGGTACTTTACTATATGAGAGCTGAAAGCCGTCCCTTGGGAATTATAACTCTTCTATCGTCGTGTCTTTTTGCGCTGTTACGATGATCTGTGTTTCGAAAAAGTTTAGAGCACTCGGTACTCTACTATGGGAGAGCATAAAGCTGTCCCGTGAAGGGTCGGAAAAAAAATCTGTTTGGAAAAAGTTGTTAACGATTTAGAGTACTTCGTACTCAACTATGGGAGAGCACTGAGCCGTCCCGCTATGCTCAACGGGAGAGGGGGGGTAGAAAAAGTAGGTAACGATTCAGAGTACTAAATACTCTACTATGGGAGAGCATACAGCCGTCCCGAAGGCATATAGAACATTGCCGAAGGTTTGACAACGGGAGAAATTCACTTTCTCATTATTGTTTGCAAAGAAGCCGTCAGGCAGGGCCAGTATTGCAAACTTGCACCTGTGCGAGTGCGGCCGTCGGAGGTACTCCGGTTGCCCACATATTTGCATGCGTAGTTTTCTAATATCTCATGCTTCTTTGGTCGTTGGCTTGACGGTAATCAACAGTTTATAAAATAAGGATGTGATCTTTTATGTATATATGTTGCCATTTTACGTTGGCACGTTTCATAGCTGCGGTTTTAGTGTCGCATTTTATTACAGACCGTCAATGCAACTCGTAGCAACGGATGTATCGTGTTTCTTAGCACGTGGGTGTAGGTCCCATTCCGGGCACTGGGGAGGAGATAACACGTTAGGAGGAAACATTGCGCAATGCGATAAGGAGAAAAAAAAATAGCAGCTTATCCACGGGGCGAACGATGGAGAGTGGAATGAAGCATCCGTCCGTCCATTCGTTCTTGCTTCCGTCCGTCCATGCGTCCGTCTGTGTGACCGTCCGTGCGTCCATCCGCACATCCGTGCGTGCATCTGTTTGTGCGCCCGCACGTCCATCCGTGAGTCCGTCCCTGCGTTCGTCCATGCATCTGTCTGTGTGTCCATTTGTCCATCTAGTCAGCACTCTAAACCACCATCTCGCATCCTTTTATCCTATCTTCCGCATATAGAAGCACCGCCATCCAGCGGACATTCCAAGGACATAACGAGAGGGGGCACACGCACACTTTCTTAGGGCTTGCGCTTCGTTCTTACTCTCGACCTTTAACCAACTCAAGTTCATGGTATATACTTGTTCACTGTATTCATGGCACTGCGGCCCAACGCTCACTAAACCTTTCTAAAACCTAGGAGGTTACGCCCAGCGAGTATATCGTAGCAACTCTTTCTTGTCAGATAGTGTTCAGTGTACAATGCTAATGGCTGCTAATGGGGAATGAGAGGCAGGAGAATTCCGCTTTTAGTTAACGCGCACGGTGCGAATTTTTTATTGTTCAACAACGCAAACGAGAAATCTCCCACCGGCACCACCTTGCAGGTAAAAGCATAAGACTGGTTACGCACTACGACTACGACGAGGGACGAACGGGTGCCGCTTTAAGGAGCTTCGCCCCTAAAATCCAGCATATCCGTGGAGTGAATGATGATGAGTGGGGCGAAGCGTCCGTCAACCTGTCCATGCTTCTGCCCGTCCGTCCGTTCATTTTTGCTTTCGTCCGTTCGCGTGACCATCCGTGCATCCATCCACATGCCCGTCCGTCCATCCACGCGTCCGTGCGCTCGTGTGTCCATCCGCCCGTCTGCCAGTCTGTCTGTCCGTCCATGCATCCGTCCGTGCATCTATCTGGTGAACACTCCAAGTACTGCCATCTCCCATCTCGCATCCCCTGTGGCACATACCCTCTCTAGAGCGGGTATATGTGCCACCGGTGGCCACCTACACTATACATACATCGCAGGATGTACAGACTCACGCTTTAAGAAGCTTCGCCCCCCCCCCCCAAAAAAAAAGAACTGCCCAGCCATCAGACAGGCCTAGAAGTTTCAAATGTCCGAGCAGTGTCTTCACAATGTCTGGGTAGGATTCCGCCAGCCACTCCTCCAGGGTTGCAGACCTTAGGTTTATAGATATGTGCTTGAGGCTCTCGCCCATGGCTGCGCGACCACCCGGACAGTCCCAGAGAACGTGAGCGTTATCCGGGAAGCCACGGCAGGCCATGCAAGCAGGAGACCCGTCCTTGCCTTTTTACATTTACGCGCGTGCACCCAGTTCTTCGTCCGATGAAGCGTTTTGCTAAACCTTCCGCGAAGTGGACATTATAGGCACCCGGCAATGCAATTTACGAGATCTGATGGTAGCGCCAGAACAGACAGCCTAGCGAGTTGACGCAGCAAAACCGGACTTGCAAGTGCATATTAATTTCTCCTTTAGTTGTGAGCATGGGGGTCACGGCTGATTATGTAAGCGCCCAGGAAGCCTTCTTTGAAAACGCGCCAAAAAGGGCATTGACACTTCAGCGTCTCAATGTGTTCAGCGAGAGTTCCATTTTCTTGGTATCTGCGGCGGCTGCATTTCCGACGGTGGCGGAAATGTTGTAGGCCCGTGTGCTCAGATTTGGGTGCACGTTAAAGAACCCGAGGTGGTCAAAATTTGCGGAGCCCTCCACTACAGCGTCTCTCATAATCATATGGTGGTTTTGGGACGTTAAACCCCACATATCAATCAATCAATTTTCTTGGTATCCCTCATGGTAGGTACCAACAATGCTGAGGCGGCCCAAAAAGTTTCATCGCGTCCTCTGGTCCACTGTCGGGGGCGTTCCAACCTTAAGCGCTTTCGCGACGCATGGGAAAAAAATCTGGGTACGAAAAAAACAACAAAAAAACATGCTCACAGTTCTAAGGTAACTGCAACAAGTGTCCAGGTAATCAAGTTGCAACCTTCTGAATGACAGTGTCGACGGTAACGCGTTACAAAACAGCTTTATGGTTAAAGCTTTTAAAGGTAAATGCCATGAGTAAAGGAGAGGTTCAATGAACTTGTAGCTGGGCGAGTTCGTTCATAATTGAACCAACTCGTTGTCGTTCGTCTGCATTTGCGCACACCAGGTTACCCAGAGTAAAGGGAGAGGCACGTGCCGCACGTGGAACCGCGGCGACGGTGCACGAGGAGAGGAGAGTGACCCGAGTGCACGCGCACCATCCACTTAGACGCAAAAGATTAGTCGGGGAAAGGCTCGTGGCACGCGAACCTTTCCCCGAGGATGAGCTGACACTGTGCGTTGGTACGCCGAGCTGCGAAGACGGAAGCAGCAGAACTGCCCAGTTCTCAGGATGACGGCGAATTGGTACAAGGAGTGGCCGTCGATATCGTAAGAATCAAATGAGGCTGCCCGGACTTGCTGCAACCTGTCACAGCAGTTCCTGGGTAGACTACAGCTCCTCTGCTTCCACTGCAGTCAAGACGCCGTTGACAAGTTAGGCGTAGCCAAACTGTGCCGGAGGATACGACAAAGACCGGAACCAACCGGGAAAATGGTCGAGCGGCTCGTACGGCGGCGGTTTCGAGGACGAGTATACGATGACGGTACCAGTTCGTCGTAGCTCCGAGGGTGGTATCGGAAGAGTAGGGAGATTTAGGATAGCGCACCGCGAGCCCTTGCGGCGTGGTCGCTGCCACTACGCATGCGTCGTAACGCGAGTCGGCGTTCGCGTTCGCGCCCTGCATGCAGAAAATCCGAAATAGCGTGCGGCGATCGTGGCTCGCATGTGGCCCGCAAACGCTGGTTTCGAAGCTACGGTGTCGTTGCGATCGTGCGTTGCGGTTTGCAGCAGGGCAAACGCTATTCTAAAGCTCATATGGCGCCCGCTACGCCTGCAACACCCGCAGCGCTTGCTAACGGCATTCTGAAACTTCCCAGTAAGAATGTTCTACGATTGCGAGATTCGCTCGCTGGATTCCGAGCTGACCGGTTGTGCCCTCGTGATCTCCGACGACAGTGCAGCTCTGGCCGACTTGGTTGGTCCTACGCCACCTCCTGACGCCGGTCCCCGACGCCGACGACAGCGTAGCTCCGGCCGACTCGACTCGCCCTAAGCCATCTCCTGACGCCGATCTCCGACGACCGCGAAGCTCTGGCCGACTGGTGCCCCTTCCTCGGACTCCTTTGACTGTCTCCATCTTTCCTATCTTCTCTTTACTTCCGTCGTTCGCTGTCCCTGCGCCTCGCTCTCTCCTTCCTGTCTCTCTATCTCTTTACCTTATTTACATTTATTCCTATCCTTTTAATATCTCCTCCGCCCCCACCCCTCGTGAGCTACTGTTGAGGTGTCCTCCCCCTGAAAGACAGTTACGGGGCTCACTTTTCTCTTCTTTTCATTTAAAATCACTCCCCCCCCCTCCCTCACAAGAGTGGCTACCGAGACGCCATCTTGGCTAGAGACAGATTAGAGTTAAGGATCGAGTCAACTTATCTTGAATTAGTGTTACGGTTTCGTTTGTATAGCCGATAATTGAGTACTTGTTTATTTTTGGGAGTACATTCCATGTACCAGATTGCTGTTTGCCGTTTTTTTTGTGTGTTATAAAGGGTGTTAGTTGTGCAACACTCGTCTCTTCCGCGTATCTCTCTCAATTTCATCCATCGCAAGCGCTCCCGAGATGAGTTCGTGACAGTAAACATATTTGCCAGACAAATTGTGTAACTGTGAAAGTTATCACAAAATTGTGACAATTTTGTGTAACTAACGGACCTACTGGTTACTAATTCGGAACTCTAGCGGGTAAGTTTTGTTAAAATGTTTCGCTAAAGTGGCGTCTCTTCGTTTCTCGTAACTTTTTGTACCAACTTTTAACGTAGTCCTACGCAAGATTAGTTCGTTCTGTCATAGTGCCTTTCTTAACGTGTTACCGCCAGCACTGGTGCGTGTTATAAATACCATTCATTTCTCTCGACGTTGAGGATGATAATACATGCATTGACGGAAATAAAAGGTAAAAAAAGGAGGCGGAAATGTCAAGGATTGTTTTTCCATTCCAGGATACAGCGGGCATCGCTGCTCGCTTGGCTTGATCCAGAAGACCCCTTTGGGTTTCCAGGTCAGTTTGGGCGATGTCGTCCTCCTAAGGCTCCCCCATTGCCGTGATTCGTCGTAATCTCTGGCATAGTCGCTCGATTTGAGGCAAACGTGAAATGTCATACGTATAGATTTGCTTATTGAAATCAACATAATGTTGAAGTACAGACTCTAGTAATATTACCCTATATACTTTCATGAAAAAATTCGGCACGTCCTATGTATACCTGGGAACTCGACGTTGTGCGAAGCGTGCGGAGGGAAGGTGACCGTGTGGCAATTTTTTTTCATTGAGTGACACGTCATGAAATGACGCTAAATATATTATGACCGCCATCGGTAGGCGCCATGCTGTCGCTGAGAAGCGGGCCGGGCAGCGTTCCCACGCCTGGAACCCCAGTTTTCTTGGAACCAGCGTCGAGAGCTGACGGGGGAGCGGCGCTCTTAATCCTCAAAGAGGTAGCCGACTGGTCGGCTGCCTATGCCCGCCAGGTATTGTCCCTGCTAGCCGGAGAATGAGACGTCGTGTCGCCACGACGCCGTTCCAGAGAGGACAACAAAGACAGCGTCTTCCTTTGAAGAAACGGCGACCGCCGCCACAAAGTGCCCTGCTAATTGAGCGGACAGATTGGCGGACCGTTTGATGTCTGCTGTCCGAAGCTTGGGACCCCTCGACCAGCGACACACACGACGAGCAAGAGCTCTTCTGGCGCCACCTTTCAGTGCAGTGATCTCGACTCAAAATTGGATGTTCACGTGTGCCGTGCATGCTCGTACCCCTCACCTGTTGTGTGTGTGTGATTGGTGTTCCCATCAAGAAGGAGGAGCCCGACAGGGCTTATAAGGACGCTGCAGAGTGCGGGACGTCGCTCTGAACCATGTAAAGGTTCAACCACCACGTTCATAGTTTGTGAAGGCTCTGAACCATGTAAAGGTTCAACCACCACGTTCGTAGTTTGTGAAGGCTCTGAACCATGTAACGGTTTAACCACCACGATCGTGGTAGAGTGCCTAGAATATTTCTCCTAGTGTCGTGAACGGGCCGGCCGAGGGGAAATGGTATGCGATACAGCCGCCAGGTGGCAGTACCGCTCTCTGGCGCGTTGCTTTTTCGGCAAGCTGGGAAGGCAGCAAGCCGGAGCAGACGCTTTGCGTTGAAATTGCAGTGGTGGTTTCATGGCTTAGCACGTGATTGCCTTGTTATCCTGTGTTTTCCATGCAGACTGTAAATAAAGCGTGTGAATTTGAACGAAATGTATGCGAGCTCTCTGCCTTGTTGAGATTTTGTGTCCTCCTGACGTGCCGCCTCTTCATAGATTGGCCGCTCGCGCGTTACCAATGCTACTTTTTAAATTGCGGTAATTAAGGGGTGGCCAACCGGGGGCTCCCAGCGGTACGACTGTTCAACACAAAAAATCACATATTTCTCTCCTCATCCGCGACCACCATTCCCTCCCGTAGGCGCACTTAGTGCCAGCGGCAGGCTCAATTTCGCAGCCGCAACAAAGAAGCAGATCGTCGGCCCTTTTCAGCGAAGCGAGTGCGTCAGTTTCGGTGCTGACATAGTGCTCTTCCACATTTATGCCGCGGCAGTAAGTACTGCAAAGGTACCCATCTGCAGCACCTACTTCCTTGCTTGACGAAAACACTACGTGTTTCAACACGTAGACGTCACCCAGCACTGTATTGTAGTGCCATGCGAAGCACAATGCTTCTGGGTTACTGGGCAAGCAAATTTTGCTGCAAAATGCCGACGGCGGCGTTATGCTGTGAAACGGGTGCGGCGCCTGTGCTGTTTCCTCGCCAGCGGCAGCATCGTCACAGGCCTGGGAAGTCGTGGGTTCATTCGGCGCTTTACGCTTAGCAGGCGGAGCTGTGCAGTCAGCAATATTCCTCTCTTTTCTTTTTCGAGGCACTGGTTTAGTCAGGTAAGCGGGGCCATCCGGGAAAATGGTAGGAACGGCGTCCGGCGTTAGCGATGGTCGTTCACGGTCGAATTCGATGTCCTCACCGTTGATGACATGCTTGAAAGTTCTTTGGATGTAGCGATCATCAAAATGACGAGAACACACTACACAAGTTTCGTCTAGAACTTTGTCACCTCTTTTGATGTTTCGCGCCCATTCTTGAAGACGAACAGGGTCTGCCGGAGCCCTGAACAGAGACACCTTCTCTTTGAAAGACTTGTACCCGCCTTTGCACAAAGCACGTTCTTCCTTTTTTTTTTCAGGCATAGTCACACACAATCGCTGCACGAGAATTCACGGCACATATTCGAAACGTAGCGAGAACACGCTTCACCACACAGACAAGTCGCCACCCGACACAACGTTGAAAGGCCTGGCCGGCACGCAAACTGACGCGCCAGTTGCAAGTAGCGCCCCCTAACGCCGAATCCAAATCAATTTCCCAGCCGCCGATGGGGAAGGCGCCACTAGGAGAATATTCTAGGCACTCTAATCGTGGTTTGTGAACTCTTAACCTCATGCTGTAAATATTTGTAAATAGTGCCATAAATCTGTTTGTTTTTTCGTATCCCCATCTTGTAAGCGCTCGTTTCCTCAACCCGAAGCTACACCACGCTACCACAAGAGACCGGGTTTTGTTTTCGTATCCTCCAGCGACCTTCCTTCCGACCCGCAACAACTGGTGATGAGCGGTGGGATACGACTCAGCACCCCGAGTCACAACAAGTACAAATGTTGCACACACAGACATATGTTGAATAGTTGCAGATGCTTATATAACCAGTAGTTTGCACTTGCGCAACGACGTCAACTGGAACATGCGTATTAGAAGCACCAGAATCTGATATAAAGCGCTGACGCTCGTGAATGATGCTGGCCCTGGACACGGCTACATAAACCAACTTCAGCGCATGGCAACTAACCACAATTGACGGTAACGCGACGTGGTGGCTGTATAAAAGAAGTGCATGTTATGGTGACCCCGCTACTAACTGCAGCTGACGATCACCGCGGGTTCACGCTTAGCGAGCCACAGGGCCGTTTCTCCGTTTACTCGCGTGTAGCGCACCGCTCCGCACGCGCTCATCTAATAAGGCGTTTAGCGCGGCGTGGCAAACAGACAGTGTTCTAATGCAAAAAAAAAAAACGCAACACTTTATCGCCTCTGGCGGCACCCTGCACAACAGTACAACGTCCGCTCCCGGGACGCGGGTAGCAAAGGCACCCGCACGCGGACGTTCACAAGAAGGGGAAAACCGCGAGCACGTCGCAGCTGGCAATGGCGAGCTTTGACACGCCGGTCGGGAAAAGGTCCCTCGCGGCTATGCTGTGCACTCTCACGATGGCCAATGGGCCTGGTCGCGAGTGTTAGGGCAAACCTCGTACGCGTAGGCCTACGGCAAGTGCGGCTCGTTGTGGTACGACCACTTCAAGCACTAGGCACCGCTGTGGGCTTAGCGTACGCTACCGAAGCTAGCACTCAAGTAAACACGCCTGCCGAGGTGCCCAAGGCCACCCCAGGCAGGCTACAGTCCGGCGATTCCCAAAGGGGACGCGGACGAAGGGAAACACGTGCTTACCTGGCGCCGACCACGGAGAAGAGAGCTCAGCTCCCTCGGCGCGCACGTAACTCGTGCCGCCCGCACGTGGCGCCATCTATCGCCACGTGGTGTTAGCAGAGCAGAAAAGCAAAAGGGTGTGGCCGTGTGGCGGAATGCCCGCGAAATGGTCGCGGGCGCGCCTCAGATTCCCACATCCTTCTCTCCTTAATTCAACCTATATACTGGTCTGCAAAGGCAGCTGGTCGTCGCCCATTCATGCAAAGGCGTCATGCAATGGGCCACAGCTAGCCTCAGCCTCGCTCTGCAACTGCCGCTGAAGAAAAAAAAAACAACACAACAATACACTTGAGAAATACAATGGCGCCGCGGAAGAGGGGTAACGGGAGTTCATTATGCTCATGCAAGAGCGCGTCCATGGCTCGGAGGCGAAGCGTGACGTAAATGTTTGACTTGGGTGACTGCGTGGATGCGAGAGTGCAAGGCAAAAGTCCTGGTTGAGGCCCTCATGCGAGGAAAGGGCTCACCTTCATCTCGTCGATCTTGACGACAGGCCCGTGAGTCCGACGAACGCCGCCTCAATGGAGGTACCTTGTCAGGTATTGCTTAACGCTCACGCGTTAAAAAATTGCCCGTGTGTGTTGTCGTCATTTCTGGGTAGATGATTTGGGTGCACGTTAAAGAACCCCAGGTGGTTGAAATTTCCAGAGCCCTCCACTACGGCGTCTCTCATAATCATATGGTGGTTTTGGGACGTTAAACCCCACATATCTATCTATCTATCGTTTCTGGGTAGATACTAAGTGTCTATCACCTGTGGCACATACCCGCATAGCAGCGGCACATACCCGCCCGAGGGTATGGGCGGAAAGTGTTTGACGACGTACGCGACGTACTTGTGACATTACCAATCTGTTGACCAGCGTGTCATTATTTTTCATACCATCTTACCCCCCCGCCCCCATGCTAATTTTGATTTACGCCAAGTTAAGGGGGTGACCACGAAAGCACCCAAATGTAAGCGGCTATAAATAGATAGATAGATAGATAGATAGATAGATAGATAGATAGATAGATGGATAGATAGATAGATAGACACGCTGAAAAACTGGCCGAAGTTCGCTAAAAATGGAAGAGTAGTGGGTGTAAAAATAATACACCCACTACTCTTCCTTGAACTGCGTACAAGCAACGGTCACAAGCCAACAGCAGCAACAACCTTAACCTTCGTCCTAAACATCTGGCCACCTGGTTCTTGGCTCATCTCCACTCTTCAAGGAGTGCCATCGGGAACGGGACGTGATCATAATCATCATCATCACCGTAGTTTTCACGAGAGCCCGAGGAAGGAATCTGTTCTTTAAACTTGTTCGATATTACTGTGATTTATATTCAAGATATATACTATACTCTGGTCGAAATGGCGAAAAAATGGTTGCACTCTTTTTGTTCTTGAGTAAGTTTTTTCCTCGTTATGTTAGGACTATTACTTGGAAGGCTTGAAAATTCATGTAACCAATTCTTGGCGAACCATTCTGAAGGGTATAAGCCGTGGTATCTTTGTTTGTTTTTTTTTTGAAAATTTGGCAAATACCCACTTTGAGGGATTGGCGGGGTTGAGGCATCATCATCATCGCCCTGCGTCACGTTCCTGAACGGCCTCGACTTGGCAGTCGACATGGCGGTGGGCAGTACCGCGGTTTCGCAAGATTCCCGGCCGCACGGCGACGCGCCATCCAAAGCCGACGGTGATACCTTCGGCTCTAGCCTGTCTACTAGGTCGTCCGACGAGAAGGCCGATATCCAGGAACCGTGGGACAGCAGCGAACTCGGAGCAGTAGGCCTAGCGAAGCTCCTGTGCTACCGCTACGGCCTGGTCGTGACGGCCATGAGTCTGCTCATGGTCGTCGTGGGCTACGGCGCGCCGGCATTGGTGCGAGCGTACGCGCTGAGCTGCACCGACCCGGGCTGCCTGGAGCCCACCGCGGCGCTCGAGCGCTCGGTGGCCGACGCCCGCGGGGACCCTTGCGACGACTTCTACGGTTTCGTTTGCGGAGGGTGGCAAAGGGAAAACCCCGGAGTCGCAAGCCATTTCCAGGTTTGTGAGATGTCGTGAATGTGGCACTATGGCGGGGTTACAGGTAGCTAAAAACGAAGCGCTTTTCGATTGAAAGTCGACATCTCTTTCCAGAAACTAAATCTAACCCACCACGACGATTGTTACAGCGCGAGAACAGAACGATGACAAAGAGACGAGAAGGACACGACACGAAGGACACGTCGTTCTGTTCTCTTTGTTCGTCATTCGTTCTGTTCTGTTCGTCGTTCTGTTCTCGCGCTATAACTATCGTCATGTCATACCAGCTAGCCCAAACTGCCACACTTCTAGCCCACCAAGAAGGTGGTCGGTCAGCGAAGATGTTGCCTCTCTCACTCCGTCCCTTCAGGTCTATTCTTTCGTTTTGCTCAGTTAGTTCTAGTGAAATCTGGCTTCTTCGTTATTTCTCCTAAGTGAGGTTTTCAGTTCTATCTTCGGCTGTGGTCGTCGTAGGTTACTGTAGACCTAACCCAACCTAACTTAACCTGACCTATAACCGAAACCTCTCTTTCTGGCAAGCCCTCTTCCGACCACTCCTATAGCCTACCTTCTGCATTCCAGGGGCGAGAGTTCCTTTCTCAATCCACCACATGTATTGACCGCCTTATCTAAGCTTAAAGACGTGACCGTTGCCCGTTTCACAGGTTACCCGCTTTCCATAACCTCCTCTCATCAGACCCTTTTCCTCTTTGCGCTTGCCACGTAGCCATTTTTAGCGCAACGAAGCCAATGATGCCCACGGCTCAGGGCCATAATTTAGACGGCTATACCGCGTAAATTTCGGGATGACGAAAGGTTGATTCTTAACTTCCACCATTTTTAAGTTCGCTGTCACTTGGTTGTCAGCGTCGTGGTGTAGGTATATTAGCGGAAGAGTTTTAAAGCAATATAATAACAAAGCAAATAAATGATTTCACGTTCGTTGTACGACATTTCATTATGTACAATCGATTGCAACCCACCTAAATTAGGATTCTAGCACTTGCGCAGCTAGCCTAGAAACAGCCAGCCTTCGTACACTGGTGTGGAGAAAGCGTAACGCAAGAGAGACAGGCTGACTATGTAATAGTGGAGACTAGACGCAGAAAACGCATACAGATTTCCATGCAATAGGCGCAATCTCCTGGAATATATTGACACACATCTGGTGATAATATCAGCGCGAGAACGAATGGTGTAACATATTTTGTGAGATTTGGGTATACACCTAACTTACCCCAACCTAACAGTAACTGTATATGGTGCTGAAATCATTCAGTGTGGCTTATCATCAAATTTGTCTGATCATCGTTTTTGCAGCTTGAAAAATTCTTACTTCATTTTTTGACACTACTGCTGGATTTATTTTTATAGACTGTATCTCAAAAGACATCATTATTCAACGCCCTTGCCCAATACGTGCCTACTGTCTAAATTATAGCGAGATATTTCTTACCAAGGCTGACCAGCTTGCAGAAAGGCGAAACTGTAGGCAAATCTATGTAGCAGTAAAAGTTCCGGAGCTTACTAGAATACTCTAGCACACAGTGATGTATTTGGGTTAAATGGCGTATCCATGGGGAAGTAGTGGGCAGATGCTCCACCAAGGTGGCAATCCTTCTCTTGCAATTAAGGGAGTGCGTGCCAGCGGTGGTCACCGGCGAGCCCGCACTCTAGGCCTCTCGATGCAATTACATCATCACGCGGATAATTTTTTATAAGTGCGGTGGGGAATCGCTGGACAGGATACGAACCACGTACCTTTTGCGCGTGAGGCTGATACTCTAACTACTATGCCATCGCTGTATACTGAGTAACTCAAGGCACGATGAATTGCAATTAATGATTACCGAGTCGGACAAGGAGAGCAGAAAGGTAGCTCTTAAAATTATCTGCTGGAAACGGAAATAATATACAACAGCTGCGGAAGAGAACAGCGCTTCGAGATCGGTAGCAGCGCACTTGAAGTTGTAAAAAAAAAAAATCTCTGCTTAAAACAGGTAGTAACCGCGGAGCCGAACTACGAGATTGAAGCAGCTAGAAGAATAAGAATGGGGTGGAACACATTCGGCAAGCATTCTCAAATCATGATACCTACCTTTAGCCATGAAGAGGAAGGTATATAACAGCTGCATTTTGCCGCTGCTTATCTACGGAGCAGAAATCTGGAGGCTTGCATAGAGGGTACAGCCTAAATTGAGGATGACGCAGCGAGTGACGGATAGGAAAGTGACAGGTGTAACCATAAGAAACGAGAAGAGAGCAGAGTGGGGCAGGCAAAAAGTCGGAGTTAAAGATATAATAGTTGAAATCGCGAAGAAGAAATAGGCATGGGCCGGGCACGTAGCGCGTAGGCAGGGTAACCGTTGGTCATTAAGGGTAACTGACTGGATTCCCAGAGAAGGCAAGCGGGTCAGGGAAAGAGAGAAAGTTATGTGAGCAGATGTTTGCGGGTATAACTTGGCAGCAGCAAGCACAGGACTGAGTTGACTGGCGGAACGTGGGAGAGGCCTTTGTCCTGCAGTGGACGTAGTGAGGCTGATGATGATGATTATGAATGTATTTAGGGTTATAGCGTGCCACTGTTAAACATGTGCGCGTGGACATGGCAGTCCAATTGCGAGGGATCCATGCAAAAAAAAAATGTCCCTGCACTTTCATGTGCACGTTGAATCATCGGTAGTCAGAATAAACTTAGCCGCTAATCGCGAGTGTCCCAGAATGGTGTGCCTCATAACCGTATCCCGGTTTTAGTTACGTAAATCCCAAATTTTGACTTTTTACGGCATTATCTTGCACCATTGAAGCTTGACTGAGCGTGCAAAGGAGTCTTCCGCACCCTATACACACCCCTAGAGTAATGTACTAGTTCATCAGCCTGACTACGCCCACTAGGGCGCTGGAGGAGGAGGGAAAAGGGTTAAAGCCCTCGAGAAGTTTCAAATTTTTTTCCGTATATACACACGCACATAGAAGCGCATGCACGAAATTACACAAAATATGGCTGAACACCCCCCAAAAATATTCCGGCTGTGTCCTGGCGCCCACTGCAAGTTAAAGGATTCTCCCATGTTCATCCAATTAACCTGGTCCTGCACTTGGTGCGGTCACGTTATTCTCGCAAACTTCTTAGTCTCATCTACCCACCAAACATTCTGCCTCTCCATCGCGGGCTTGCCTTCTCTATCAATCCACTATGTGACTCGAAGTTAAAGCTAGCCTCTTAAACGATTCTTTTTTCTTTCAAATTCAGACTCTGCAGCAGCGCGTCGCCACGGCGGCGATCATTAGCCTCGTGCTGGATGATGGTGAGGGTGCACTTCCCTCGCACCAGGTGGCGCGCCTTTTCCAACGCTGCGGACAGGTGGCCTTCAACGGGCAGCACAGGATCGACGAGCTGCACGCCTTCCTCGACCGCTTCAACCTCAGCTGGCCGACGCCGCCTTCGAGGTGACCACCTGAAATACATTGTACAGATGTACTGTATGTACATTGGCTGCGTATCAAGGAGAGATATTCATGCCTCACCACATCCCAACTTGTTATATCTAAGTATTTCAGAAATATATATATATATATATATATATATATATATATATATATATATATATATATATATATATATATATATATATATATATATATAGAATGGGTGGCAGAATGTTCCGACATCGCGAAAAAATTTAATGACGAACAGCGAGTTTTGAAGGTCTTGAACTGTGCCTTTCGTTCGGACGTCTCAGACTGACAAACACTGCGAAAAAAAAAAACACCGTCCCGATGTCACTGGAACAGAAGTTTCGAAGAAACGCAATTTCTTACGCTAAACCAGCCTGCTTATGCATCGTTTTTTTTTTGTAGACAGCTGAAAGCATTTTACGTGGATTTATTTTTTTTTTATTCTTTCCTCTGGAGATATGCTTCGATTCAGTTTTCTAGGGGAACTAAATAGAACAGTTTATTTTTTCTGTTAATGAGCAACGACGATGTCATGCGCATCTTCGGCAGCGTAGCGTACTGTGTCTCGCCGATGTAATACTACAGACCTGCAATGTTGCTCGTCTCGCACTTTAGTTTACGTGACAAGCAGGAGCTACACGCGTCGTCACAACAAAAAGTGTGATCATGCCGGTGCTCGTGATTTTATGCCGCGCGTTCACATGCAGCGCCAAGAATCGTCAACTCACGTTTGCGCGCAGCTGCGTCGAGTGTAAGATATGTCACCGGAGTAGGCGTGATAGCTTCGGAACCAGTATAATATAATTACCAAACGAAGCAAAGAAAACTCATCGCACTCAAGGAGCGCCATTTACAGGACGAATGTCTTAAGCTTGTTTTCGTGTGGGCCTCTTGAGCGAGACATCGCAGACTAATGAACTGGTACTGAAATCCGCGTTGCCCACGTCCCCAATGACGTCATACTGAGGTGTCACCATGTGACTCTATCATCACCTCGCAGATGTTTCATATATGTGATGTGTGACACCCACATGTGACTTTGTCAGATGACATCGTTGCTTAGTGAAAGCGGGGCCGATCGCGTGGAGTGAAGAGGGGAAGGGGGGTGTAATTCGATCGATGAAAGACGTCATTGTAAATTAATGTGTTTTTCACACTGTGGCAGGTCATGTTTTGTGATAGGTCTGATGCATGGTTCTATGACCTAATGCATCGCGAAGAGCGAAGCAGGATTTGTACTTGCAATATTACGCACAGAACAACGTTCTGCAGAACTTTGATACCACTCGTGCACTCACGAAAAACGCCTCTCTCGTGGCGTACAGGTCCAAGCTGGAAACTCTGGACGTGATGGTGTCCTTGTCCCTGGACTGGGGCATACCGGTGTTCTTCCAGTTGAGCGTGGACCGCTACTTCAAGCGTCCAGGCTTCCGCACTCTTCACTTCTCCGGCAACCCGTACTTGCTCGAGTGGTTCATGACGCGCAACGCGCTCCAGGAGAGGGGCGTCCTCCTCGCCTACTTCGACCGCGTTTCGCTCATTATGAACGGCTCGAGCGCGTCGAAGCGCGTCGTCGACGAGGCAAGTGTGGACGCAGGCTCTCTTTTATCGCACAATGAACAATTATTCGTCCTCGGTATATTATTACAATGTGTCTAGATGTAGCAGTACTTGGCTTCCTTTATTAAGAAATCTGGCAGCTCGGGAAAAAGGTCATGACCGTTACACCGTGAACGGAAGCCAACAAGGAGTTTTATAAGGTAGTAGAAAAAACAAAAACAAAAACAAAAAACAAGTTGAAAATAGTCGGCCACGAGGAGTCGTATATACATCTAAAGAAAGCGCTAGATTAGAGACGGACAAGGGAACGTGCAAGGATGGACACCCGTCTGTTTTTGTGCATTTTATTGTCCGTGTCCAAAGTATCGCTGTTTTTTTCAAGATGGATTTTTACGAAGGAGCTCGCTTTTAAACACTTCTAAAGATAGTATATACGTAACATACAATGTAATATGTCGTACAGGGGGAGGGGGGTTCAACGCTGCATTGCATTATGCATCATGGCTGGAGGCAAGAGCACTGGTATATGGGCCGGGGGGGGGGGGGCTCGTTTGGTTTGAGGGGGACAATTAAGTGCCCCCTATGCACGCCCATGGTTACAGGTGCATCCATATATTCCATAGCGTAGTAGTGTCCTTAATCGCTGAACATTTATTTTAAACACGGTGAAATAAATAAACAAGCCAGTAGCGGGGTCTGTGTCAACATGCAGAAAATACCAAGAAGGGGGGAGATGTCAGAAAAACCAATGTTTACAGCCACTCGAAGACAAGGGGGATGGTCAAGTGAAGCTCTGTCTTTGTGAAAACAGTCTGAATGCCTTTTTTTTATTGCAGCTGAAAAGCAATGCTAATTGCCTTCTGTGACGCAAAGAGTCACTCTGATTGGAGAAAACCATGGTTAGTTACGCATGTTTTCTGCGGCTCCTGAATGCATTGTGGTAATACAAAGCTTCACCCGAAACTTTAGAGGATCCATTGAAAATAACTGTTTGTGGATCTGCGACTGTGGATCTCTTGTGACCTGGTCGTACAACAGTCCCAGGCGTAGAGAAAGAGGTGGAGCCGTATTCACAAACCAACCTCACCATCACCTGTCGTTTTCCTTATCGGTGTTGTCCGCCATGGTGGTGTAGTGGTTGCAGTGCTCAACTGCTGACCTGATGGTCGCGGGTTCGGTTCAAGCCTCGGTGGTGGCGTCTAGATGGAGGTGTAATGGTAAGAGGCCCGTGTACTGTGCGATGTCAGTACACTTAAAAAAACACCAGATGCAACATTTTGGGACTTAAAATCCCAAATATTGTTCTCATTCTGCATCAGATTTGTGCCTCCCAAGTGTGTTGGGTGCATAAAAACATTAAGCAAAGGTGAAGAAAGTAGGCGTTTACTTGCGAATATTGACTACACATTTTTGATGAGCATCGCTGAGGGCGCAAAAGTGTTAAGGAAAAACCTGAGATAAGGATAAGGCTGACTTTTGTATATGACTCACTGTATTCTGTAAAACAATGCGTAAGCATGCGCTATCAAGTCCGTGATCTTCATTGCGTCGTGTGCGGGGATATCCTAGTGCTCTCCCGTTGTGAGGTACGTCGTACTCTAAATCGTGGAACATCTCTTCTAAACACAAGTAAGTTCTATTTTCCACCTCACCACACGAGGAGCCAAACATGTGTTGCAATATAATTTTCGTACGCCGGTAATTTTTTAACGTTCTATATTGGCATTCTGCAAGCCTTTCTGCGACTCGAGCTCAGTACAACTCGCTTTTGCCTCAAGTTACGAAATGTCGATGATAGCTATCATCGACTAAACAAAGGCGACAGCTGCAGAACCTTGTGTGCGAGCAATCCGCACTCGTGGGCTTATTTTCGTAAACGTATCTTGCTTTGGATACAAAAAAAACTATTGCGTATGTGATCTTTGACAGACCCGATAATGAATGCCATAGCACAGAGGGATATTTCGTAACACTTGAGGAATGCTCTAGTTAGGTATTCTTCCAATGGCCAGCATGTCTTAGATACCTGTTTCAATATTTCTCACGTGAATATCGCATGCAGGTACTCCAACTGGACAACCACGTGCTCATGACAATGGTGCCCTCTCTGGTGGATCCGCGACCGGACACCGACCTAGTGTACGTGGTCATGGAGCAGCTGGACTACATCACGGGGCCTTACCTATCCACATCTGAGTGGCTTCTAGTAAGTGCAGCTCAAGCTAGAATGACCTTTGTTTAAGGATATTTTAAGGACCTTATTTATAACCGGGATGGCTGCGGAACAGCTGTTGATATATTCTAGTATTTTTTGTATAAGTTTCAGCTATATCTGAATACCCTAATGTCTCTATGACTGACTGACGTTTCTACAGGGGAGAGGCCTTGTTCCCGTGGTGGGCATAGTCAGGCTATTGGTGATGATTAGTATTATGATTATAACGGTGCCGACGACGATGATAAATGGTCGTAACAATAAGTACTTGAAGTAGTTGTCAAACTTCGCTGCACTTTGACAGAAAATGCGCGCATTTTGCCAAGTGTTTGTTCTTAATGTGCATGTTTGCTAAACGTTTGTAGGAAGCATCCAAATGTGTGCTTCCGTAGCTTAGCGCCTCTATATCTTCGCTTTGCTCAAAGAAAGTACATCTCGTGCCCTTGGGGATGTACGAAGGAACGTCCGAGGGGAGTTGAGGGTTTCTGTAACTTTCCAGGCTGCTATCTCATGAAATCCTAAGGCAGCGCTGGCTGGAAAATTCTGACCCGCTCTGCAGATGGTACTTGTCGTAAGGCGCGGCGTGTGTCATAGGGCTAAGCATATCACTATGAGCGGATGAGGCCTGCAACAAATTCGGCAATCTAACAACAAAAATCATCATATTAAACTGACTAAGAGGTTTCTGCGCTGGCATTTTTGAAGTGCGTTAGTTAAACATTTCTTTTTGGCGGCCTCTCGCATAGGCGAATGAAGCTGTTCCTCAAAATGGACGCGCGCATCTTCCTTACTTGTAGGTCCTAAACAAGCACTTGCCCGTGGAACTGGGGCCCAAAGACGAGATTTTCGTCATGAACAAGCGGCTACTGCGACTACTTGGGGTACTTGTCGGCAACCTAGAGGACACCAATAATCTGCTCGCTTACGTCACTTGGCACGTGACGCGGCATCTCGCGAGCGTCACTTCGTATCCGCTATCGCGCGCCCAGTTCGCAGACGGGCCCAGCGCCGACGCGAACACGCTGGGCTACATGATGGGTCGCTGCTACATGGACGCCGACACGGCGATGCCGTTCGCCTTCGCGCACGTCTTCAACCAACGCTGGCTTCCCGCGGACTCCGTGGGCCACGCGAGAAGCGTGTTGGACAACATTCACACTGTGGCCAACAAGTCCATGGCCTCGCTGACCTGGATGGACGAGGAAACCAAGAGCGGAGCGCTCGAAAAGCTGGCCACCCTGCGCGCCATCGTGGGCAACCTGGAGCGCGATTCCGAAGAAGACTCTCTGCGATGCCTCTATCCGTACGTACCCGAACTTAGCGGCTCGTACCTGGACATGGCGCTCGCGTTTCGCTCGGCGGAGCTGCGCCACGCCAAGAGGTTCTTGCGGGTCAACGAGTCCTCGGCGCCGTCGTCCTCATACGAAGTCAGCGTGCCGTTGACGCTCGTCAACGCGTTCTACTTGCCCGTGTACCACGTGATGGTGATCCCGGCAGCCATACTGTATCCGCCGTTCTACGTGGCGGGCTACCCGGCGTCCTACAACTACGGCAGCCTGGGCCACGTCGTGGGCCACGAGATGACTCACGCGTTCGACCCGGACCTGGGACTGTACGGGCGCGACGGCCTCCGGCACAACTGGTGGACGCCCGCCTCCCAGGAGAGGTTCGCGGGCAAGCTGAGGTGCCTACGGCGCCTCTACAACGAGAGACCCTGGTCCGGAGGCGCCAACTTCGGGGAGCACGCTCTGTCCGAGAACTTCGCCGACAGTGGAGGCATGATCAAGGCTTACAAGGCCTACCGGGCGAGCGCCCGCGAGCGCGCAGCTGTGCCACCGGGACTCTCCAAATTCAGCGATGAGCAGCTGTTCTTCGTGAGCAGCTGCTTCAAGTGGTGCGCCGGCGAGGAGAAGCAGAACACCGGCCGATACTCGCCACCTCGCCTTCGCTGCAACGTGCCCTTACTCAACATGCCGGAGTTTGCGCAGGCGTTTGAATGTGGCGCGGGCAAGGCTATGAACCCGGTTAGTCACTGCGACACGATGTGATATGCGTAACTTTCACTATAGACACTGTGATATGGAATACAATGTCGTTTCCCGCGCACCCGATGTTTCCCGCGCCTGTTCGTTTACGCCACGGCCACAAGCTCCATATCGCGTGTCTCGAAATTTCTCACTGTTTGTTCTGTAACCTCGTAGTAAATGCAAACATAGGACGGGTAAGTACCGAAGAACTAGTTACACGACAGTGTTCTTCAAGTCGGTACTGGGAATGCTGCGCAATCCAATTTACACGTGAACATGACGCAATTTCTCGAGACTATCTCGATGTCGGAAACAATTACCAGAATAAGAACAATAAAATATCATTACGGAATTGATGCGGATGAATCAACAGACCAAGATTATCCAATATAAACATCAGCTGGTTAATTTTTGCTGGGGACGCTCTCTATTTAAGTATAGTATACAACGACATGACATCTGAGATTGGAATACGCTACCGGTAGGTGTAGCTTTTAGTATTGCATAGGTTCATACCGTCAGTATTCATTGGCCACATTGCTGTATTTTGAAGTTATGGCGTTATGCCAAAAACAAAAAATTACACCTTTTCTGCCACGTCGAATGTGGTCAAATTCTGCCAGCTCATTCTGAAACGCGTATGGAAGTACATGTGTGTGTTATATTATTAGCTAGCACTAAAAAGTTTAGTGATCACCGTTATAATAGTGGATTGTTACGTGAGGAAACTAATGATATGGCTCTTTATTTGCCAACACGGGAGCTATGTATGATAGCGCTTGTCCGTTGGAAATCTTCATCATTGGCGAGAAAAAAAAAAACGTATGTGCTACGGAAATTGGCTCACACCCTATACTATACGCAACACCTGTCCACTAAAAATAGGGGAATACACGGGCGGCGGACACGCCCGCTAAACCCGTGGCGCACGCCACAATCGAGACGTAACTCTGCGCTTTCTTTTAGACATGTTTTTTATATCTCCCTATTTCCTTTTGTCCACTGAGGCAGTTAAATGTCAATAAAGAAGGATTGATTAAACAAAATATGAAAAACAATTGGTGTGCTATAGGTTCAATAGTACTTTATCGTATATATTGACAATATGTGGTGTTTTTTATTTGTAGCCCGTGCCTTTGAACTGATATACATATCAAAATTATAATCACAATCTCGGAAAACTGCAGACGATGTGTTGTTTTCGCGCTAAGAGTATGTTTGCCTCGGTTGTACATCTCGCCATTGGATAATGGGCCCCCTACCGCTTGCAAAAATTTGTGGCGAAGCCCGCTCAAAAGCACTGGCGGCTATTTGACTTGAACGTTATAAAATCAGGTGAGTACCAGATACCTCATACTATCGTAGAAATAAAAAGAACATGACGTTTTTGTTCTCCAATAAAATTGTTGGGGGTCCTTACGCGGAAAAGCTTCATCATAGACACTGAATGTGCCTGACGGCCCTCCACATGGCAGATGTAATTTCAGAATTAGCATACGTACACATGTTCAGGATATATCCAGACAAAGTACACAAGTTCAATGGAACTAAAAAGTGGAGCATATTGAGTAACACTTACCAATGAATATTTCTAAACACGGTGCGTCGCTACATAGACAACGTTTCGACAAGTGAGTTGTGCGTCTCAACAAAACGAAAAGACTGTCGACGAAGAATGAAAATGCAAGATCCAGCGAAACTCCGTGTTTCGAGAATAATCCGCTCTTTAAGCCTTCATTTTCTGTTTAACTTCCGCGAATGTTTCGTGCTCGAAGTTCATAGCAAAACGATGGTGGATGTGTGAATTCGAATGAAATGGTGACTTAGCCCTTTTTTAAAGAAAATTGCAAAAGAATGATGCAAGTATCGGGCACGGACAGCTCTGACCGGAATCTTTCTGGGGAATGTCGCGTTTGGCGCCTTCGTCGCCGTTTCTCTTTCTCTTGGGTAAATATTGACTCGGAGGTTTGCTTACTACCGGGGTAGTCTCGTGTTTAAACAAGGCTCAATTCCTGATTTGTAGACTAGGACCTCACTATTGTGCGTAGAGACTGCTTCTGTAGCGTATTTTTTTCTCTCATTTTTTTTTCTTCTTCGGCATCCTTCTTGAGGCATCGCCGGACTGTGCTCATGTTTAAACTAGGGTCTTTTCATGCCTTTGAAAGTGGGACTCCACTTAAATTACTTCTTAGTTTGCTATCTTTTTCTTCATGTTTTCTTTCTACCAGTCTTATATGCTTTGGCACAGAGCATCCGTGTGGGTTTGCGAAACTGAACGCTGCGGTGGCTTCGATAGACCTGTTGTTTGCGCATGCGACTTCGCAAGGAAAGCTGCTTCCGAGTTGTGAAATCACGGATGCGCTAATTATTTATTTTAGTTGTAGTTTTTTCCCCTCCGAGAGCCCCTTCCTGGTGCGCATCTACCTGCATCTTTTTTTTTTTTTTGCGATCAGCCCCAACGACCCTTTTCCGGATGAATCACTGAGATGACTAATCTTGTACGTTAACTGCAAAAAAATAGCGAATAAATAAGCAAACGCATCGACACAAGTTAACCGCAAAGAGAACAAGGAACAAATAAAGACAACCTGTGGTGAAATGACTTGTCATTTTATTTGTCACTTTAATCTCTGTAGCACTTTAAAAAAAGCTCGTACTATATGATCCGCCTGACGCTTGGCTGATCCCTCTGAGCGGGTAAGTACCAGTGATTCCAGGAGCTACCAACTAAGCAGTTAATAGTAGCTTTACTTTGCCTGAGCTTTTTCTTATGTAGCTTTTTTACGCATATTAATAATTGTGGTATATTTAGCTTGCTGAGCATTGGCGTGATGTTATAAACAATAAAGCTTTATGTTTCACAAGAATATAACCGAGAGCACGCATTTATGATGTGAATTTTCTTTAAAATTCGTGATTGGAGATGATGGTAGGCCATTATTTGAGGAACAGGCGACGAAAGAAGCATTCCAGCTATATCCAGTGTCGCAGAGAGTCTACATATACAGCTTCATCTACTTCATCTCCGCTACTTGTGACACTTACATTGGCTAGCTTCTATCTCCTGCAAGGGCTCGTACTATGCTGAACTTCGTAGGCACTGCCGATGGTCCGATACTGGTAACCGTTCTTCTGAAACTGGTGGCGTAGGGTCGACGAAGAAGCATTTAGGGACTGAACTCGTTCGATGCCATGGAGGTGGACTTCCCATTTGAATGTAACCTGCATAAGCAGCTTCGACCCTCAGTAAAGCGAATACATGCATGGGAAGTGAGTCCACATCGCGTTGGCAAGAGAAAGCTACGAAGTCCATAAAACCACTGCGTTGTGAGCTTCTTTTCATATTGCCACATGTAAAAAATGCAACACAATTCACCATCGGCAGACTAGAAACCACGGTGACGTTTTCCTCTAAGCAGGTGGCTTAATCGGTGAAATATTGGGCCTGCTGCTCCACCAACATTTTGCCTGGACAGCAATGTAACGTGTATCGGTTTTGACATTGATGCTGTCTTCGCAAATCTGTATGCTCTACTGGCTTCCTGAGAATTTAAATTACACCTCAGACGAACACCGTCCGTTTACCTGTATGTTTAATCGTCGGTGGTAAGTTCAGGAACACGCCCGCATATCTACGCGAAGAAGAAGAAGAACTGTCATGGACTCTCCGTCAGCAGTTGCGAAGTCTGCCAAGTCAAAGAAGAGCAAGCAGAAAAAGGCGAAGCATAAAGAACGAGAAAGAGGAGCGCGAAGAGGAGCCGATGGTGGCGTCTCATCTACAGCCCTACAGGCGCAGCCCAACGGCCCGCTCAGCCCGGGATCAGAGTCACCATCTCCAGCTTACTACCAGGCCGAAAGAGCTCAACCACAACGTGCCGCTTCAAAAGCACCAGATGGATGGGTGATTCCGTCCAGAGCCTGGCCAACGATGCCGACAGAATGTGGATTAAGCCAAGACAAACTAGGAGTTTCCACCGATGACGTGTCCTGTTCCCCGAGTTTAAACCCCGAGAGAGACGTAACGAGGCAACGAAACGACGAGAAAGCACGCTGGGACCAAGTAGGCGGTGAAGAACACGCGCAGTTCGAAGATGCGTGCCACGTTCCGCCCAGCAACGTTCCTGGAACGTCGGATCCGTCTAGCGGCGAGAAGAAAAGCGCCCAGACCAACAAAAGAAGTGCCAAACCATCGAAGCACCGTGAGAAGACGAGAAGCTCGAAACACCCCAAGAAAACTGGTCGCAGTATCGAACAGAGATCGAACGCAGCCAAGGAAACCAAAGATGAAGCTTCAACTGTGCCGACCCCGCGTGACCAGAACACGGCTGTAAGGGAAGATGCTCCATTAGGTACCGTTGACAAATGCCACGAGAGAAATCTGCGGCACCTGCCCCAAGCCGTTCCCTCCTCACTACGTCAGCAAGAGGAAGCGAATGTTGTCAAGTCTGACACCACAGTGGACGGTACTGTGGGAAGCACTGACCAACAACAAAGTGCTGGTACAGATGCGACCTGCGGGCCCCCGACCGTCGACCTCGAAGCGACCACGTGGAGTGTGATTGAGGAGCCGATATATTACGAGAGCTTCAAGACCATCACGAACGAGCGAGGATCACCCATAGCCGAGGAAATCATCGGAGGCTTCGTCCCAGGCACAGACACGACTCTGCTGGGATTCCCTACGTACATTACGGATGCTGAAAAATCACCGAGGTCTTCGAATGCACGAACGCCCCGATATTGCACTGTAAGTTGCTATAATAGCTCCTGTCTACGTATAAGCAACTGTCAGCGCAAAAATATTCTAACGCCAGCTTACATGTCGTGGAAGGAAAACCGGTGGTCAACGGGATGTTGCATAAGATGATTTGGAAGCTTGAAGTAGCCAACTATGCTGGCAGTGAAGGCGCCCTATAAGACTTGCGGAATCGGGCTAAGGATATAAGTAGAGTTCGTGAAGTTGTCCAATATATTGCTTTTGCTATGTTAGGGATAGAAATTGTGTCATATTGTCATCACGATTGATTATGTATACGCTTGTTTTGGTATTATACGTGGGGTCTAACATCCCAGTACCACCATATCATTATCAGAGACGCCGTAGTGGAGGGCTCCGGAAGTTTTGACTACCTGGGGTTCTTTAACGTGCACCCAAATCTGAGCACACAAGCCTACATTACTTTCGCCTCCATCAAAAATGCAGCCACCGCCGCCGGGATTCGATCCATCGACCTGCGGGTCAGCAGCCGAGTACCTTAGCCACTAGACAGACCATCACGGCGGGGCTAAGCTTATTTTTCAATTGCTGACTGTTAACTGTGTTCATTTATTACTCTCTTGGACGTTGTGATTAACTAAAATTAATAAAGGAGGTAATTTTCAGTACCATTTTCTGCTTTTCGCTCAGCGAAATACGGTTCAAATCGTGCATATGAATAAAAATTGACTCGGGATCGTTAAGCTTTCATGCTTGTTTAACGTCCAAGGAAAAGTGAGCGTGATACGGCGAGGTAGAAAGTTTGGTGGACATCTGAGATAAAGGAAGTTGCGTCAACAACGTGGCCGCAGCAAGCATACTGCAGAACAGGGTTGATTGACGGGACATTGGAGAGGCCCTTGGCCTGCAGTGGGCGCAGTCAGGATGATGTTGATAGTATAAAGCTTCGCACACTATTACATAAATCGTACTCGATTACGGAAAGCTTCGCACGCTTTCGAATTGCATTGACTAACTTAATGTCGCTCACTTCCAGATTATTTAAACGTTTGGACTTCAGGGAACCGTATTCTCCCAGAACGCAACGCTTCCTCTTAAACAAGGCTTCGAACCTGCGGGACGAATGCATGGACCGATAAGGAGGATCACAACCAGTCGGTCTCGAAAGAAGGGCGCACTTCGTGTTTCAAGAAAGGAGGACGCTTGCGCAGGACAATTTTAAAATAATTCTGTAGTTTATATATAATATGACCCAACGTGAATTTGGGCATTTAGTAGTGGACTTTTTCTTATTAATCGTAACTAGAACATTTTGTCATTGTGCCCATTGTTTGTAAATATGATGGGAGATCTTAATTGATGGTTGTGTATGTGTCAATAAAGTGAAAATTCAGTTTAGGAATTTTACACAAATCTCTGGGTTCCTTGGTAGCCCGTAGGCTTTTTTTTTGCGAATGAATAAATCATACAGCAGTTGACAAGCTATACAACTACAGATGCATATTGTAAACACATACAATTTCACGTAGCTCAGTGGTATATTCTGATCTTTATGAGGTTATGACGTAATACATTTATATATAATGCTTACTCAAGTTGTTCTGTGATGGATATTCGATCAAGTTTGAAATAAACCGATATTACCGCTATAGTGATGAATTGGTGAAAGAAGGGGGAGTTCGTTTACATTGCAATACTTTCTTTTTCCTCCTACTCGTTTTCAGCGTCTCTCCATTACTTTGCGCACTCCATTATGACGAAGCGCAACTGCTACGGGATAGGCGTACACGCACGAGCGGCTACTGCGGATGGAGGCGTGCTTGTCCGCCGCATTAATTTCTGAGGTTTTTCACCTTGCATTGCTAAAAAATACTATGTACGGAGCTGTCATATACGTTTTCCAAACGACCTTTAAGGACTGTTGCAATGCAGACTCGCACTCGAGGAATGCATCTGCTCAGGGCAGGGCAGAGTTGACGTGAAAATTTGTCGCTGTTCGCTTTCCTTTACTGGACAGTGCCGCGTAAAGAAAGTGACTTAAGGCGCAATAAAATATCAAAACATTGACGACACGTTGACGTTGCGTCCAACACTGTACCTGAAAAAAAAAAAAGAATAATCCGGTTGTTTTTATGCGCATCTGTGTAAAAGGTATTTCAGCGTGGTAATCAGTGCTTTCACTTTTCCTCATGTGACTGTAATGGCGTTAAAGCTTGAAGGACAACAAATCTGCGAGCTGGGTAATTGAATCGTGACTCGGTTCACCTTGCGTCGTTTTGCTTATGTACACTATGTACTGCAATTAAGGGTGGTAGTTTAGCTTTAAGTACGTACTTAATGCGCATAGCTTTTTTTTCGCGAAAGCTTTGCGCCGTCTCGACGTGATCATGTCCATTATGCATTGATAACAATTTCTGCCATTCTTAGTGACCATATTAGTGACATGGCCCTCGCGAGTTTGAGGAAATGTTTCTTCGTGTTCTACCTTAGATTCCATGGCGCTTCATCCAGTGTCTGTATGTGATGGGTCTATAAATTCACTTAAGGAAACATTTGAACGCCATGTAATGATTGCGAATCAGTACCGCAGAATCCCGGCAGGACTCGCTTTCTGGATTTCGTGGCGGCCGGTTGTGCCCCCGCGATCTCCGACGACAGCGCAGCTCTGGCCGACTGGCTCGCCCTACGCCATCTCCTGCCGCCGACAAGAGCTCTCGCTGAGTGTTGCCCCGTCTTCGGACTCCTGCGAATGTGTCCATCTTTCCTATCTCATCTTTACTTCCGTCGTTTTCTGTCGTTTGCTGTCCCTGCGCCTCGATCTCTCCTTCCCCCTCTCTATCTCTCTACCTTTATTCCTATCCTTTAAATCTCTCCTTACCCCCATCCCTCGTGAGCTACTGTTGAAGTGTCACACTCTGATGCAGACAGTTACGGGGCTCACTTTTCTCTTCTTTTCTCTTCAAGAATCACATAAGAATCACCTAAGAATCCCGGTTGTTGGCGGAAGTTTTATAAAAGGGGAATTCATATTCACTTGTCTATAGCACAAAGTAACAACAAAATCCTTGCGCATTGTTGTGCAAGAATTGTTGTGTGTGCGAGAAAATCCTTACACATATGGTCGCATTTTTTCGGGAATTCAGCTTCTGAGTTTATGAAAAAATTCTCCTGGTTTGTGGCTTTGTGCCGCAAACGGGTGTTGGCAGATTTCTTTTTCTTAGTCCTTCCGCCGTTTGGTTGGGTGCAGCAGAACCGATAAGTAATGTCAAGTGAGCTTATGCTTCGAAATGTTGATGAATTCACCCTCGCACCGTCAATTGTTATAGAATCCTGATTAGCTTTATTGGTATATCCGCCTCGGTTGGTCAGTGGCCAGGCTGCTCGGCTGCTCAACCTAAAGTCACGGGTTTGATCCCGGCCATGGTGGTCACATTTTGAAAGAGACGAATCGGTAGGGACCCGTATACTGTGCGATTTTAGTGCACGGTAAAGAACACCAGGTGGTCAAAATTTCCTTGAGCCCTCCACTATGGCATACCTCCTAATCACATGGTGGTGCTGGGACGTAAAACTCCTCACTATAGCAGCTTTTTTGGTGGAACGACAGATTCGGGCACGTGTTCAATCACTGAAGACCAGGAACAATTCTTCAACTGTGTTCAATCACTGAAGACCAGGAACAATTCTTCAACTGGGTTCAATCACTGAAGACCAGGAACAATTCTTCAACTGTGTTCAATCATTAAAGACCAGAAACGATTCTTTAACTGTGTTCAATCACTGAAGACCAGGAGCAATTCTTCAACTGTGTACAATCACTGAAGACCAGGAACAATTCTTCAACTGTGTTCAATCATCGAAGACCAGGAGGAATTCTTCAACTGTGTTCAATCACTGAAGACGAGGAACAATTCTTCAACTGTGTTTAATCACTGAAGACCAGGAACAATTCTTCAACTGTGTTCAATCATTGAAGACCCGAAACGATTGTTTAACTGTGTTAAGTCACTGAAGACCAGGAGCAATTCTTCAACTATGTTCAATCATTGAAGACCAGTAACGATTCTTTAACTGTGTTCAATCACTGAAGACCAGGAAGAATTCTTCAACTGTGTTAAATCTCTGAAGATCAGGAGGAATTCTTCAACTGTGTTTAATCACTGAAGACCAGGAACAATTCTTCAACTTTGTTCAATCATTGAAGACCTGGAACAATTCTTCAACTGTGTTCAATCACTGAAGACCAGGAGGAATTCTTCAACTGTGTTCAATCTCTGAAGACCAGGAACAATTCTTCAACTGTGTTCAATCACTGAAGACCTGGAACAATTCTTCAACTGTGTTCAATCACTGAAGACCAGGAACAATTCTTCAACTGTGTTTAATCATTGAAGACCAGAAACGATTCTTTAACTGTGTTCAATCACTGAAGACCAGGAGCAATTCTTCAACTGTGTTCAATCACTGAAGACCAGGAACAATTCTTCAACTGTGTTCAATCACTGAAGACCAGGAAGAATTCTTCAACTGTTTTAAATCACTGAAGATCAGGAGGAATTCTTCAACTGTGTTTAATCACTGAAGACCAGGAACAATTCTTCAACTGTGTTCAATCATTGAAGACCAGAAACGATTCTTTAATTGTGTTAAGTCACTGAAGACCAGGAACAATTCTTCAATTGTGTTTAATCACTGAAGACCGTGAACAATTCTTCAACTGTGTTCAATCACTGAAGACCTGGAACAATTCTTCAACTGTGTTCAATCACTGAAGACCAGGAACAATTTATCAACTAAGGTCTCTCTCTGGGAAACCCGTATCGGCTTTATTGTAGCATTGTGCTACCTTCGGGTGGTTTCTTTTCTTTTGCGGTGTCTTTATGTGGCGTTAAGAGAGAGAGAGAGAATCCTCTCGCTTCATGCAGGCCTCGTCACCGTCACGTAGCGCAATCAGCTCATAAAACGTCGGTGAAAAATACAAAGAAAAAATCACGACTGACGTATTTTGGGGAGGCCAATACAAAGGTCATTTTTTTCGGCGTAGTTACGAGTTACATTCAACGACGGCAGCTGGTCTTATCCGGAAGGAGCACTTCCTCCGTATATATCTTCACGGCCACGGCGACGCCACACGCCTAGCATTTGTACCAGTGTGGTGCATTGACAAAAATACAAAAAAAAACGAAAACGGCACCAGCGCTGCCGTTAGCCATCTCGCTAAGGTAGTACGCAGGTACACTGCAGGGTATGACGCAGGAATCGCCGCACTCCTTAATCGTTCCCCCTGGCTTCCACGTTAACCTTGCAACCGCGCGCGCGAGCGAGTGATCCACCAAGGTCGACGCGGCCCGACGCCGCGCGCTATCGCCTCGACACCGCCTCGGGGTGCAGCGTGTACAGCACGCGCCAAGACGGGTAGTAAAGCCTCTGGGGGGGGGGGGGAAGAGAAAGGTAGATACAGGCGTGTCCATCCTAGCGGGCACTTAAGAGACGTAAGACGCCGGCCATCGCGCGCACCTTTCTCTTTCTTTCAAAAAGGCGCGCATTTGTTTCCTGCTATTTGCTTGTTGCGAACGGTCGTCGCTCGCCGGTTGCTCTCACCGGGGAGAGGAAACCAGTTTCCTGGGGATAGCATCAACGTCATAGCATCGGCGTCCTCACTTTCGTTCTCTTCTATCGGTGGCCGAACCCTGTCGCCCCCCCCCCCCCCCTTTCACCTCCCTCCTCAGGGGTAGTATCTTTCCTAGGCAAGGAAAGAAAAGTGTCATCCGAGTAATCAGAAGCGGGACTGCGGCGGTGGTAGCTCCATCGCGGGCGTCACTAGCCCCTCTCTCTCACTCCGTTGCTTACACACCGAGCTAGTCGAGCGCACAGTTTCGCGCGCCGTCCATCGCGATCGCCGTCAGCGCACCTTCCGTGCTCCTGCGCTTCCCGCCATCGGCGCGAGAAGCTTGCGTGGCTACTCTGGTTATTGTGTTATCACCCACGCACGTTTAGCGCGGCGCTACGCTTTGATCTTGTCTTCGTCGTTCTGTTCTGCGTGTGGTTGAGAGAAAAAAAAAAGAAAACGCTGCTAACAGCGGTTGTCCGTGTCAGGCAGTGAAGTGAGGTGTTTGGCCAAGCGTCGATCGTCGTTTCGGGGGTAAGCGGGTATCGAGCACGTTTGCCTGAACGCTGTTTTCCTCTTCGAGCGGCTCGTCCAGACGGGAAGCAGCCGTTAAAGCGGAACGGTCATGGATAAGGAGCCCGTGCTCCTCACCATCCAGCCACTGGAGAATGGCAAGCTGGAAGCTGTCTACTGCAACAACGGCTTCGAGAAGCCCGTCAACGTGTTACCCGAAAATGGCAAGAATTTTTTGGAGGCCCCCAAATGTGAGTTACCTTTAGAGAGCCCTCGCTCGCTCTTTCCTCCTTTTTCTGACTGTTCTTAAAGTGTGGTCGCAGCTTCCTGGGTGGGCGCCTTGTAGCGATTTTTGGGGGTCACGTTACGTAAGCTAACGGTATAGAACGGAAACGAGTTTGGCAAATGAAGTCGATCTTGGTGGGTTTACGTGTTTGATTGGATGACATATTCCACCTTACTGTGACGCCGGAAGAAACGTTTGATGCAGGGAAAGCGTGTTCTCTAATACGACCTGTGCATTTGTTGCTTATGGCACAGCAATGTAAAGCCGTCAACAAACATAACGCGAATGCTCCGCAGCGTGTCTTGAACCTTGGCAACAGCGCTTCTCTGCTGGCATCAGCCCCGCCGCGATGGTCTAGTGGCTAAGGTACTCGGCTGCTGACTCGCAGGTCGCGGGATCGAATCCCGACTGCGGCGGCTGCATTTCTGATGGGGGCGGAAATGCTGTAGGCGCGTGTGCTCAGATTTGGGTGCACGTCGAAGAACCACAGATGGTTGAAATCTCCGGAGCCCTCCACTACGGCGTCTGTCATAATCATACGCTGGTTTTAAGACGTTAAACCCTACATATCAATCAATCAATCAATCAATCAATCAATCAATCAATCTCTGCTGGTATCAGTCGCGGTAGTTCAGGTAACGCGTAGGAGCGTTCGTGTTGAGCTTGTTGACGACTGCAAAGTTTCGAGGTGTACGAGGGGTATGACGTCGAACACGTGTAACGTATTTCTGGCTCACCTTCAATGTGCGTAGCGACGACTTGTCGCTGCTATGTCACATGCTGTCATATGTCGATGCACTTCATCAAAGCCTACGCTTCGCGCGCCATCGAGCTAATGCTGTACAGCGGGCAGCATGGAGTTTGCCGAGGCACTTCTTCGCTCTGTCAGCTACTCGTCCTCTAACGAGAGTCGCACGGCTTGGGAGACCTTATCTCTTGAGTATTTAAATCAGCCGGGTGAAGATTGTCATTTAACCCCGAATAAGAAGGGTATCGACTCTTGATATTTCGTATAAGCGCCCTTTTCAATAAAAATGTTGAGTGACATTATTTAGAAATATTTAGCACGAATGACGTCCAAGCTAGAATTTATGCACGGGCCTCTCCTGACGAAACTCCGGTTCGCCCCGTGACTTTTGCGAGATAGGCGAGAGAGGTCGAGAGCTCTCTGCTCATGCCGATCATCGTGTGGTTGCAGTGCTCGGTTACTAACCCGGAGGCTATGCGTTTGATCTCGTATATCGATAGTCGGTCGTATATCGATAGAGCCCGAATGCGAGAGGCCCGGGTAGTGTGCGATATCGGAAGACGTTAAAGAACACCAGATGGTCGAAATTTCCGAAGCCCGGTGCTATATGACGCCCCTCGTAATTATACGGGGCTTTTGGCGCGTAAAACCCCAGCTATCATTAGCACCCTTCGCAATTCGGTAACATCCCCGCAATATCAGAAGGCTGAATCCCAGAAGCGCGGCGCTTCGCATTCAAGCTTCTAAGGCTGTATACCCATCACTGATTACTAAGTAGGTGAACGTAGCCCGCCATGGAGAATTAGTGATTATACGGTGCTCGGCTGCTGCTGACTCGAAGGTCACGGTTCGATTTCGCACGTGGCAGGTGAATTTTGATGGAGGCGAAATGGCAGAGACACGTGCACTGTGCCATGTTGGTGCGTGGTGTTGGGGCATAGTAAAGAACAACAGCAGGTCGAAATTTACTGCAGCCCACCACTACAGCAATATAGCTTGGCTTTGGCACGATAAAAACCCCATATATTAACTGCGCGAACGTATAGCTCGGACATTACACCTGAATCGAGATATATGCGTGTTGGTGTTCCATAAACGTTTTAGTTTACGTCGGTATATAAAAAAATCACAGCATATCCACGGAGTAAATGATGACTGGTGGGGTGAAGCGTTCGTCAGTCCGTCCGTGCTTTCGTCCGCCCATTCGTTGTTGCTTCCGTCCGTGCGTGCGTCTGTCCCGTGTGTCCGTCCGTCCGTGTCAACTTCGGTGCATCCATCCTTCCGTGCATCCTTCCATCCGTACGTCTGTGCGTCCGTTCCTCTGTCTGTATATGCGTCAGTCAGTCCGTCCGTCTATATGTATGTCCGCCCGTCCGTATAGTGAAGACTCCAAGCACAGCTATCTCACATCTTATCATCATGTATTCATCATATACAAGTGCTGCCATCCAGCGGACATTCTAAGGACCACTCTTTCGGGCGTGTGCCACCGGTGGCCACATACACCATTAGAAAATGGACAAACCCACACCCTAAGGAGCTTCGCATCTGAAAGAAAGAACGTTTTGAAGTTTTGAAAATTGCGAGAAAAAAAAAAATCTAGATGGATGAAACATTCGATGTTGCATGGTCTTTAATTTCCCTTAATAATAGACAGTTTGACCAATCCCCCTTTGAGGGTATCAGCCAGCTTTCCTTATAAGCGACAAAACAAAACTTTCAGTGCCGCGCGTTTCTTCTGGAGGAAACAATCGAACGCCATGGTGCACTTGACGCTAGGATGCACCCAGCGAGACAAAATCAAAAGGGAGTATACAAAACACTAAGAAAGTCGGGAAAGAAAGCAGACAGCCAGCGAATCACGACAGAAGGTGCTCCTGACTGTTTCTTCGCTAGAGAACCCTGCGTCGCTTTTCCTCTAAACCAAGCCGATTTCTTCCGATATACGAAAGTGGCTGGCGGCGATGTACAGTGGGCCAAAACTTTAGCTACTGTGCGCAGCGGCCGCTTTTTTTTGTGCCTGTTATACCATATCATGGAACGAAGTTACAAAAATTGTTGCTTTGTGGACATGTGTTTTGGGGGGGTAGTACTCTTGTTTCTAATTCAACTGAGGATTAATTCAGTCGCAAGGCAAATATAAAAAAACTGCCACTCATAAACGTTAATTCAAGATGTGGCCGACTGTACATCTCTCCGATATTGATTTGTCTGTTTTTTTTTTCGTTTTTCGCCCTCAATCATATGCCCGAAAGATAACTAAAGTAGTTCTGTTGAAACTCACAGGCTACATGCGAATTCACAAATCACAAGACGCACGCCCAGTTGAATGCCACTTGCGAAGAAAACTAATATTTCTGGGTCTTCAGAGAGGCAGTGTCTGCGTTAAAACGAAATTTCCTTTGGTCTGAACTTGAAAGTATACCGGTGCCACAAATGAATTAGGTTAGTTTTTTGACAAACTTGGCTACACTATCGTGTACATCTATCTCCGTTCCAACGGGCCGCATGTTTCTGCCTTTCTGCTTTGTATGAACTACAGGCTGGCTTTTTGACTGTGGCTGACGGACTTGCTCGTGAGGACTTGCCTACAATAATATCTCGTCAGCGGACTCGCAGAGGGGCCGGGGACAGAAAAAAACAGAAATAGACTCGACACCACACAACGCTCTAGTGTACCTTTTATTTTAGCGCGTGCTACATCCAAGCTAAAATGCAACAAGGTGCACATTACCACCCGCATCAACTTAACTTCACTCGCAAAGTCGACCAATATGTTGCTTCATCAACGTGGACGTCCAGCTAAGGAATAATTAATTCAGTAAACTTGGACGCCCAGTTAAGGTACAATTAATTCAGGAAACTTGGACGCGAAGCTCAAAGGTGTAATTAATTCAGTAAACTTGGCGCGCAGCTGAAAGGCGTAATTAATTCAGTAAACCTGGATGCCCAGCTAATAAGTAGAATTAATTCAGTAGTGGCATGTGGCTGCAGTCCCCGTTAAGATATAACACACAGACTGACGGCCATTCGTCTTCCATATTTCGCTGCACAAAGGAAAGAGAGAGAGTGCGCTGTTGCCCATTCCTATGTACCTATACCTATACATTGGTATTCTATGCGGCCGCTGGCATGTACAGCGTTTGAACGATGGTCGTGAAACTCACGGCTGCGATTTTTTCTTCGTTGTCGAAGATCAATGAAGATGCGACCGCCGTGAGGCATGTTGGCGTTCTTACAGCAAGAGCATGGCAAGCGACCAGAGGGAGCGTGTCGCGCTGTTCCAGCGTAAGGTCCCTACAGATAAAACAATTATCTAGGGAACTTATTGCGGCGCGGCGCCCGTCGATACCGAATAGCAACGTGCAGGCTTGGCGAGCTGGCCATGTTTGTCGGTTGGGGATTTACAAACAAACAAGGCTGCACCCGGATCGCCTTGACCGAATGCAACTTTGGCGTTGGCGTGTGCGGCGTTTTGTGCACGGGCTGGTCGGAATCTGTGTACTTGGATGCGAACGCTGCACACCCAGAAGTACTGCTGAAAAAAAAGAAAGAAAAAGGAAGGAAATTCCCAAAGCAAGAAGCAAAATCGCGCGTCGCTCTAATTGCAGGCATCGGCTCGGCGCGAGTGCGCGAAAGTGAAACGAATCGAAACGCGTGCGGACTGCTGATAAGCATGCATGCTCTGGCGTCGATTCCTGATAAGCACGTTCTCTGGCAGATTGCCGATAAGCTCGCACTCCCGCGCTGTTAATAGCGCGAAGTCGAAATGGATCGTCTCGCGGAAGTTTTCTTGCACTTGTGCCATTTTTGCTGCAGCCGCGGCAAGTAGGTTTTTGCAATTATTGTAAACAGCTGATTGGTAAAACTGCGTGCCTTCGAGCCAGGCTGCTAGACCGTTTGAGACGTTTGTTGTCCTTCAGGTCAAGAGAGGTAGCATATTAAGGTCGAGAGAGGTGGCATGTGACAAATATTTCCATACTGACTTCTCAAGATACAGTCGGGCCAGTGATACTTACTTACCGACTATTACATGTGTCTAGAAGACATTTTGTATCTTATCCCATGACGGCTGAAGCATTGTGTTGCTAACCTCGAACACGAGAAGTGTAAATTTATAGACTCATTTTTTTAGACAGAACATTAGTGAGATTTAATATACGAGGATGCCAAAAAAAATCTATAGCGGATGTTGTAAATGTGAAAGGAATGTGAACGAAAACGCAATTAGCCTGCGAGAGGGAGAAAACCTGCGGCCTTCGAATAAAGCGTCCGATGATCAACCAACTTAGCAACGGCGGCAATCATAGCTCTGTACACTTGGTAGGGTATATATATGTCCCTGTCTTTATCCCTTACTCTCTTTTAAACGTGGAAGGGCCAGTCAGCGCGACTAGTAGCCACTATAGTGTGAAACTCTTTTTCTTTTGTCTATTGGCGTCACGCACGTGATCTTACAAGGAGCTGGCAGCTGACCCGTAATCTCTGGCATACTATACCTGAATGTATCAAGTCTTCCACAACTCGACGCTTGCTATATGAATAAAGGATAGAAATGTAAGTTTAGGGGCTCGTTTTTTGTGTTACATAATATTACTAAAGAAGTAATGAACAAGGATGCCAGCTCGTTAAGATCCCGTCTTTCTTTCTTTCTTTCTTTCTTTCTTTCTTTCTTTCTTTCTTTCTTTCTTTCTTTAGAGCTTTCACGCAAGTTGAAGCTTCTATGTACGCACGTACTGGTTAATCGATGTGAATTGATATGCAGTGTTCTTTTCAAGATCGTGATGTTGGAATGTACATTGAAAAGAAAGTCCGGATCGCAATGATTACAGCTGCATGATTGAACTACCGTGAACAGCCGCTTCACGCTGACACGTACTTGTTTGAGTACCGCTGAAGCGTCGCTACGAATGCTTGAAAATCATGCTCCACGGGTTGATTTTGTACTATGCATGACCTCATTTTACCAAAACCGACGGCGTTTAATTTATTCGCAACCGTTACCGCTTTCGCAAAAGAATCAGTGAATGGTGATACGGGTGTCGTATATAATAATCGGCACTTCGATTTACGATGTCTGGGGATGCAGAAATGGTTCTGTAAAAAAATCTGATGCGACAAATATGCCAATTATCTAATACTATTGTTTGGACCCCTATGAATAGTATGTACTCTTGTGAAATTGTGTGAGATTCTCGGAGATGTCATTTTATTTTTTAATAGGGAGTCGTCTCGCAAGACAATAGACACAATACTGCGGACCGGTCATATGTATGATCAGCTCAGTTATGTTTGTACTGATGAATACGAAGGCTATACTTGTGCCCAGATTGGAAAGTATGTGATCATTATTTGCATTATATAGACTGCAGAGAGAGTGAGTCAGAAATGGCTCATGACCGAATGGATTGATTTGTATGTGGATATATGTGGGGTGTAACGCCCCAAAACCACCATATGATTGTGAGAGACGCCGCAGTGGATTGCTCCGGAAATTTCGATCATTTAGTGTTCTTTAACGTGCACCCAAATCTGAGCACACAGGCCTACAGCATTTTCGCCTCCATCGAAAATGCAGCCGCCGCAGCCGGGATTTGATCCCTCGACCTGCGGGTTAGCAGTGGAGTACCTTAGCCACTAGACCACCGCGACGGGGTGACTCATGACTTTAACCGCTTTTATTGAATGGCCGTTTCAATTTGACCGTATTCGCTGTTCGGGCACGTAAAATCCAGTGTACGTTGTTAGCATTCTACACGTGCGCACGAGCTACACAAATTTCTTACGCGGGCGAAACTTTACAACGCGGGGCACCATTCAGTCGTGGAGTGCATACTTACCAACGCTATATACTCCATGTGTCTTCTGTGAGATGTGTGTTCGCGGACGGGCATCGTACTCGCCGAGTGATCGGTCCGTGCTTGTGCGACGTAAGAAGCGCACATATTGTGGCTTCTTTTAGGGGCGAAGCTCCTTGAAGCGGCACTCGTTCGTTCCTCGTAGTAGTAGTAGTAGTCGTAGTGTGTAACCAGTCTTACATTTTGACCTCCAAGGTGGTGCCGGTGAGAGATTTTTTCTGTGCGTTGTTGAACAATGAAAAATTCACAGCGTGCGCGTTAACTAAAAGCCGGATTCTCCTGTCTCTCATTCCCCCTTAGCAACCATTGGCATGTACATTGAGCAGTATCTGACAAGAAAGGGTTGCTTCGTTATACTCGCTGGCCGTAACCTCCTTTGTTTTAGAAAGGTTTAGCGAGCGTTGAGCCGCAGGGTCATGAATACAGTGAACTAGTATATAGCATGAACTTGAGACGGTGAAAAGAGGGAAGTAGACACGAAGCGCAAGCCGTAAGGACGTGTGCGTGTGCCTCATCTCGTTCAGTCCTTGGAATGTCCGCTGGATAGCGGTGCTTCTAGATGAGGAATATATGATGAAAATTTGCGAGATGGTGGTTCTTGGAGTGTTGAATAGGTGTACGAACGGACACACAGACAGATGCATGGACGGATGCATGGATGGCTGCACAGACGGACGGACGCATAAACGGACGCAGGAGTGGATGCATCGACGAAAGCAGGGACGGACGCACAGATGGACGTGCGGACGCACGGACTGGCGAATGGACGCACGGATGGTCACACCTACGGACGCATGGACGGATGGAAGCAAGAACGAATGAACGGACGGATGCTTCGCCCCACTATCTATCATTTACTCCGTGGATATGCTGCCATTTTTTTCTTATTGTTTTTCCGAAAGTCTGTTACAGGTTCTCCGCTCCTAAATGACACAGCAACACCTCATCAGCAATCGAAACCGTCATTACCGTTCGCATTCTCGAGGTCGTCCAGTCGCCAATGCATTCGTCGCGTGCATAATTTTACAGCTTCACATTTCTCGAACTCTCGTTGGCATCCGTGCAGCACGCTTCTGCGAAACCACACAAGTGTGCTCACAGTTGTTACACGAGGTCATTTCTTTTTATTGCCTTGTAGTTAGTGCCGTGCACTCGGTAATGACGTCATTCCGGCCCTGGTATCGTCTACGTGCGCGGCTTTCGAAAGTTTGCTCGGCGCTCGCTCGCACGTCATGTGACGCGGGCGTTTGCGCAAATCGAGCGGACGTTGCGATTTACCTGGTCTATACTCATTACGCCGTCTGTCCGCACTAACCCTTGTAGCATCGCGCATTCCCCTGGAATTCAGCGCCTTGCTGTGAGATCCCTGCGGGGGCGGTACAATGGTATCTTGCACTGATATTGCAGTGCACGTCATCGTTTATGCATGGCACGAGTAGTGCCTTTTCCCCTTTATTTTGTCCCCTTTTTTTGGGGTGTATATGTTAAGAAGAGCAATAAAAGACGTGGCAGTCTGCTCAACATGCCAGCCTGCTCAACGCTTCACACTCACCCGTAACGCACGGAACTTTGCAGGAACTGTTCTCGGCTCCTTATCTGAAAGTCGCCAATTCGATCCTGGCCGCGGCGATAGCTTTTCGATTGGCATAAAATGCTGATGAAATGTAGGAAGGCAGTGCACGTTTAAGAAGGCGACGTTCTATAGTCCTCCACTACGGCACACCTCAAATTTCAGGAGTCATCCCGCCGTAGTGGTCTAGTGGCTAAGGTAGTCGGTTGCTGACCCGCAGGTCACGGGATCGAATCCCGCCTGCGGCGGCTGCATTTACGACGGAGGCGGAAATGTTGTAGGTCTTTGTGCTCAGATTTGGGTGCCCGTTAAAGAACCAAAGGTGGTCGAAATTTCCGGAGCCCTCCACTACGGCGTCTCACACAATCATATGGTGGTTTTGGGACGTTAAACCCCACATATCAATCATCAAATCATCAATCAACGAAATTTCCGGAGTCCTCCGCAAGACGACATGCCTCATAATGTTATCGTGGTTTTGGCATGTAAAACCCCAGATATTATTTTCATCACTGTCAGCTCTATACAATGTCGCGTCGTAGAGCTTTTGGCGTTCTTTTTTTTTTCATAGACAAAGAGCTACAAGTTTAGTGCTGGGTCCGCTCTGTTCCCTCTTTCAGTTACATTGATACCAATCGTCTTTAAGTCGCCGCCCATTGAACGACTTCTTCTATTATTATTTTCTATCTTTCGCAATAATAATGAACTTTTCACCATGTTTACTTGCGGCATACTTGTATCCGTAGTAGAAGCTTGACAACATATCAATCGTACCGTGTGCGAAAATGACGTATTTTGGATGACAATATGAACAAGTTTAGCCTTCCCCCTTTCCACACATAACAGAGAGCGGAACACGATATGTATAAGTGGCCGCGTTGCTTACAAAGGATCACGCTACATTGTCTGCTTTTTTATTTTTATGACGTAATTACTAGGCTACAGTCAAATTTCAGCTGGTGTCTTGTATACCTTCATTGGTTTCATTAGGTCGTGTCTAGCAAAGAAACGAACCGTTCATCTATTCCCTTTCTTGTACCTATATATGGAGAGGTATTATCGTCGAACTTTCGCGTGGTGGTTTTGTAACCAGGCCTAGCACGAATGGGACGGCTTTATGCTCTCCCATAGTAGAGTACATAGTACTCTGAATCGTTAACCATTTTTTCTAAACACACACATTCGGTCTTGAGTTTTACATGATCTATGGAAGACTAATGATTGATATGTGGGGTTTAACGTCCCAAAACCACTATATGATTATGAGAGACGCCGTAGTGTAGGGCTCCGGAAATTTAGACCACCTGGGGTTCTTTAACGTGCACCCAAATCTGAGCACACAGGCCTACAACATTTCCGCCTCCATCGGAAATGCACCGCTGCAGCCGGGATTTGAACCCGTGCCCTGCGGGACAGCAGCCGAGTACCTTAGCCACTATACCACCGCGGCGGGGCTCTATGGAAGACTACTATGCATGAAAGCATTGCTGCAGTAAAGCTCATCACTTTTCCAGTTGCAGTGAAAAAAAACTAGCCAACCTTTAATCTTTGCCTTATAAGAGTTAAACGCGATAGCAACGTACTGTTCTTACTGCATACTTCAAACACTTAGTGCATGAAATATTTTCGAACTTGCTATGCAGCCACTACGTGCAGTATCGCGTGTGCCTTTTGTAGTGGGTGAGCGGCTTCAAACGACGAAGTCATAATAATCACTTGTTCTGACGCCCACAGGCAATGGGCGCCTTTACAACGCATTGTTGCTGCTATGTTTGATGTTTTGTTGTGAAGCATGTATACACGACGCGTGTGTTTGGTAAAACTTAATGATGATGATGATGATTCCTGAAAAAATGGCACAGCCCACCGCGGGGGATCGGCGACGATGCGTGCAACAGTAGAATTTGTGAAACGAAATAAAGCAATAACAAAAGGGAGAGAGAGAGAGAAAAAAAAGGGGGTTAAAATTATCCTAGAAATGGTGGCGCATACCCGCTTCGGGCACCATTCTTGATCGTCGTCAGCCACTGCATAAAAAAAATGCACGAAATTTCTAACAAGTGTGCAGTGGATATCACCCTTCTCCAAAGAATGATGAATGATAGCACAGTGAATGCTGCCCTACCACACATAAATCATGATTAATTATGGCGCAGTGGGTATCCAGCATTGTGCTTGTCGCAGTTACCCAAAAAAGGGTTTAGAAAAGGCTCTGAAAGGCTGCTCTTCTAGCTATCCCTGTGACTGTGCTGCGCAATTTGCGTAGGCCTGACATTTTTTTTTCTTTCTCGTGTATAACGTTCTGTCATTACGAGAGTGCTATATAGGGTACAACTAGCCATGTTAACATATAAAATTATTTAAAATAACTGTTGGTGTTCTTCTGACGCATACTTAAGCAGATATCTTACATTTAGTCTGCACATTATTGCGTTGGTGGGGCCAATGTGTCGAGCTAATTATGGCGTACAGTCAACTGACACCTATATTGTTCTACTGTGCAAAAACATTCCTGAAGTAGTTGAATACGCTAGGGACACTATAACATTAGACATATTAGGAAACGAATCACGCAAATAATAATTTACACATAGGGTGCATGTGCTGAAAGCGTATAATGTATGTGATATATTTATTGCAATCATTGTTTTCCATCATTGTTTTTTTCATATTACATTTACATTTGTATGGATTTCAATATACGTTTATAGTCGATATGATAATGCCTTTTGTATTTATCGCTAAAGAACAGCACTGTTTTTTAATATTTAACTGGCATCTTTTCGGATCGTTGTAGTCTTCCTCGTTTATATTTATATTTGTATGTATGTTATTGAATATTTATATGTACTGTTTCGCTGTAGTTGCGCGAAGTACCTCACAAAGAGTGAGCCAAATCAGGAGAGACACTCCCCTTTTCTCTCTTCGTGAGCATTTCGTAGAAATGCCCTCATAAAAAAATAAAAATAAAATATGGCAGCATATCCACGGAGTGAATGATGAAGAATGGGGCGAAGCATTCGTCCGTACATTCGTTCTTGCTTCCGTCTGTCCATTCGTCCATCTGTGTGACCGTCCATGCATCCATCCGCCCATCCGTGCGTGCGTCTGTCGTGCGTGCGTCCCTGAGTTCGTCCATGCATCCGCCCCTGTGTCCGTTCATGCGTCCCTCCATGCATAACTCTGTGTGTCCGTTCGTCCATCTATAGTCAACACTCAAGTACCACCATCTCGCATATTTTCATCATATATTCCCCATATAGAAGCACCGCCATCCAGCGGACATTCCAAGGACTAAACGAGAGGTGGTACACGCACACTTTCTTACGGCTTGCGCTTCGGGTCTACTTCCCACCTTTAACCACTTCGAGCTCATGGTATATACAAGTTCACTGTATTCATGGCACTGCGGCCCAACGGTCACTAAACCTTTCTAAAACCAAGGAGGTTACGCCAAGCGACTATAACGTAGCAACCCTTTCTTGTCAGATAGTGCTCAACGTACATGCCAATGGCTGCTAATGGGGATTGCAGCGTGCGCGTTAACTAAAAGCCGAATGCTCCTGTCCATGTGCATTGAGCACTATTTTTATTGTTCAACAACGCACATAAGAAATCTCTCACCGGCACCACCTTGGAGGTCAAAATGTCATACTTGTTACACACTCCAACGGCTATGAGGGACGAACGGGTGCCAGTATAAGGAGCTTCGCCCCTAAAAGAGACCGTGCATAATATTAGGATAGAGAAAACAAAGAAAGCCAGTTATGTAGCATTCCTGTGTACCGCTAGGGCTGATATAGCATTCCTCATCAGTTCAGTATTGGGGAATTATATGCATTGAGTAAAGCTGGAGTGGAAATTACCTCGTAGAACTTGCCCTGAGATACCGCTGCAGCTCAATATATACCTGGCGGTGCACTGCTCATCTCGATGTCGCTGGCTCGATCTCGGGTCGTGGGGGCAAGTGTGTCCATGCACTCGTCGACGCTTGGTATTAGCGCCACCTCACTAATTAACACACGGAATGTGCATAGCTTGCGTCTCGCATCTAACTTCCCGCTGAGGCTGTGACTAATTAATAGGCGTTCTGGTGAAAGAACCGATTGCTACCTAAAAATATGTTACCCGTACGACTTCTTGAAAGTTCGAACGTTCAAATTTGATCTTTACAAGCGCGAAATTCAGGGCAGCCAGCTATGTTATTCGTATTGTTATCATTATTACTCACGCACCGCACTTTCACACGCTCAACGGCGAAAGAAACGGGCCATGGGGTTTGTGTTTCAAGGTAATACGCCAGAAGGCCCACGCGTTATTTCTCAGGCGGCAGGCAACCGAGTGGCAGAGACAGTTTGTACCCGCCGCCACGTATGTATAGGAACACTCTGAACATCGAATCTGTATTCGCGACAGTCGGCGACCGCGAATCGTATTAATCCCGGGACAAGATATCGAAGAGCGCGATTGATTGTCCCGCATCGCCTGACGCCCAGCTGAGTAAGGGCGGCGTCCTTCGGTCGCTGACGTGCTTCGGGTTCGATTCCTCGAAAGATACATTCCGTCGCGCAACTTAGCCGCAGGCTATACAGACGTGAGTGCATCTCTTCGGAAGGGTACAAACTCTGCCTGCACTGTGCATCCCTTGAACGGCTCTCAGCCTGGAGCTAGCTGTTATTGTTGTTAATGTTTTCTGCGCGTGTTCGGCTGCTCCTGCAATTTCTTTATTCTGTTCTCCTTACAACGATATCGCCAGATATACGCTATCTTTTAGAATGATTGTGCGGGCGAGCGTATAAGGCGTGTTTATTTATTTATTATTATTTTTTTTTTTGCTTTCGGGAAAGCCTAGAATACTCGGTGTATGCATAAACATGTGGTGGGGACACTGAAAAGTTCACATATTGATGTGGGCTTTTCTGCTCTTTTGATTCGCATCAACGACAAAAAAAATGAACAAAAAAAAAACTAGCTTCAAAAAGTGCTCGACAAAACATAGTGAAGAAACATGGATGTCTGAGAGATTTGGGAAAAACCGAGACTCATCGACATCCTGGAAAACACAGCATAGCGTGGCACATGTCGTCGGGCCAAAGAACCAGCGCGTTTTGGGGGTTTTCGTCAATTGCAATTGATGTATGTACGCGACGATCGCTGCATTGGAAACGCTCTGGTGATAAATTCAGGTATATCTGTACCGCTGGCTTCTAGGTTGCGAGAGAGGCTGTTCGAAGCTTCCTTACAGTGGAACTAAGGGTGCGACCGGAAGACGGCTTAATTCCGAAAAGGGGGGTCGGGTTGTCGGTGAGGAATGTTTTGCCTGTTTTTTTTTTTTTTTTACACAGACATCTCACAGTGCTTCACAGCTTTGTTACAGCTTGTGGTTGCTGTTGGTTTACTTACGGATAGCGGTGGTTCTGATACTTACAATTTTAGAAAAGCTTTCCACCGCACTGGTGCATGTAGCGGTTACGGTGCTCAGTTGTTGACACTAAGGTCATGGGTTCGACCCCTGTCATGGTGGTGCGCACTTTGGTGGAGGCGAAACGCTGTGAAGGCTGTTGTTCTCTGCAATGTCATAGAACTTGAGAAACATACCAGATGACTCAAATTTCTGGAGCCCTTCACTACGGCGTCTCTCATAATCATATCGTTGCTTGGGGACGTAAAACCTTAGCTATGATTAATTTGATAATATTTAGCTGCATTTGTATTCGTGACTTGTGTTGCGTTTTTTTAAAATTAGGCAAAAAAGAAAGAAAGAATAAATGATTGCACGACCAGTGCTAATCGTACGTTCTGCATACTAAAAGGCCATTTTCTACTTGATCACAAGCAACTTGTCTCACTGAGATATACTTCTTGTACGCGTTATCTTATGCGTGGGAGTATTAGTGGTCCGCATATTTACCACTTCATTTATCATCGAGTTTGCTTACAGTGAGCAACATTCTTGGAGAGCTGCAAGGCAAACATGACCACTTGGGTTTTAGTAACATTTACTTCGCTCTCTCTCTCTCTCTCTCTTTCAACAAGGCTTGTGGCGAGACCATGACATAAGAAACTGCGAAAACTGCTTACCGAGTCAAACTCAGTCGTAAACGTCATCGTGAAGGTCACTTGCATCTTCAAAAACAGAGAGCCGTGACGGTACGGTGTTCCAATCCAGTTTGCGTCTTTTGCATAGCGGCACGCACGCAGTCACGTGGTAACTCGGATTAGAATTTTGACGTCTACGAAGGCATTGCAGTTTGCGTAGCTCTGCATTCAGCTCTGCATTCATAATTACCGCACATTAAAAAAAATACACATCGTTGTGTCGGGGGCTGTCGCTTTAGAGTCCTCGGCACCGTGGACCTTGCACACATACGAGCCTCGAATATACACGTGCGGCTAATTTTTTCTTGCCGTCACATTGCGAGATCTTTTCGGATTTGAGATCTCGTTTTCTTTCGCCCTTCTCCCTTTAGAGTTCCAGTGAGGTCAAAGAGAGGAATGCGTCGGTTGCGTGCTAGGTGGCCTCAAGAGTCGCACGTTGTTCGTGGCGTGACGTATAAGCAGGCATACAACGCCTGTGTGAATGTAACAACTTCACGTGCTTCAGCGGACCACGGATACATAGAGAAATAAAAAAAAGGTTAAGAGTGGACACTCCCGTAGACCCCAGCGGCCCAATCGACCCTGGCACACCTGGTGGTTGGTGAGAGCAAGTGGCGTGCGCTTCCTGTTTCGGTTTCACTGGCGCAAATTTTGAATTACTTTGCGTAACCGACGTTTGGCTATGACGAAAGTTCATGATTTCAGACCACTTTTCATCGCCGAAATGGGTAGTTTTTGTAGGTCGTTTTAGCGATTTTATTTAGCGATTCCCTGTCTTGTTTTGTTCAGTGGTTCGTGCGAATTGGTCATGACGTAATTTTTATTTCGATTAAGTTTTAATAAAAAGAGACGCAGGTAATGATAATTCACTACGGTTTTATTCATCGCGCTTGTGTTTTTCTTTTGGAACAAGTGATCAATGTATGTATCAGTCAAAGAGACAGAGTATCCGCAATGTTTTATTCAAAGGCAAGGTAGAGTCTGAGAATATAAAAAGCACAATATGACAAAGGTAGACAACAAATGCATCTCGCCTTACAAATAAATTGTAACAAATATTGTAAGAAATACAGAGAGAACACAGACAACGCACACATCGCTAGAGTTGGCAGAAGCCAAGAAGCTGGTGAAGTATGACACACTGGGCCAGTGGACAAGTAAGGATCTATGGCAAAAACACAGCGCACAATGCTGATGAAGAAGGAAGAAGTGACATATACACAGCAATGAAGTCGCGAATCACGCCTGGGGTTAACCGAAATAATGCATAGAAAAAAAGAGCGCACAGAAACAGAAACCACACGACACAATACAGCAAAAAGGCAAAGGTGCAGTGTGCTGGCTCTGCTTAAGAACAGCTAGCCCAAAATTTAAAAAAGCAGACTTGATGCCTGCTTGTCCTCAGAAAGGTAGGGCTTTGCAGCTTGCTCACTACGTGAAAGACCAACTTTATGCTACAATACTGGCAGGTCTTGTGGCTCTTCTTATGCATCGCCTTCATCAAAAACTTAAGATCCCAAGTGATTTGCGTCTGGGTGTTGCTGTGACGCTTAAAATAGCTTGTAGTCATCACTTATCCAGAATTGTGGACCTTAATTGGTGCTACGAGAGCGGTATTACAGGGCTAATAAATAGCAGAAGGAAACCACTTTGGCTCATTATTTTTCACAAAGGCTCTACATCGTACGTTATCACTCACAAGCTATATAAAAATAAAATGGCAGCGTCCGCAGCCCCATCAAACGCTACAAGTTTGGGTATTCTTTTGAAAACTTTGATGGGCGAGATGAGGAGGTTGATGAGAAGCTAAAATACGAAAAGCGTGATAACGTGAACCGTGCCCACTTCATACTGTGTTCCTTACCCGCTCGAAGACATTTCAACAAGCGGTTTTGTTATCAATATATTACTTGAGCTGGAGAGATAAAGCATACACAGTGACCAAGCGACCCACAGTAAAGTGTACAGTTCGCCCGCATTCGCTACAAAAATACAGACAGGATACCCAACATTCTTTTTAAGGTTATGCAAATCACTTCGAGCGAATACACAGTGTCCCTACTCCTCATAGCGGGTAACCAAAACAATGTATGCAACGAAAGAGTGGTTAGTCCAGTTGAACTGAATATAAGCATATAAGACCATAATGAAGTCGGCTGTAACGAAGTAATAACATAACAAAGCTATTGCAGGATTCGGCTCAACTCGAATACTTTAGTGTAAACCCGCCGCTAATTGCTAACCTTTGAACTTGTCAAGCTGTATGCCTGAGATTGAAGACTGGAACCTAACCCTATCTAAGTTTCGGTTCACAAAACGCACATGCCAACATAAACGAACCCGGCAAAACATTTTCAGAAACTTCGCGCGACACCCAGCAGAGCAGAAATGAAAATCGCCAACACTTGACAGATGGTGATACAAAACATCACACACTTTCAGGTGATGTGCAGTGGCCTCAAATATGGCAAGAAAGTGAGATTCAAGTTGTTGTACGTATGCAAAAGCTGCTTCTGATGGCACAGTGAGATTCCCGAAAAGTTTGCTGGGGACGTGGTATGCTTTGAGCATTGTGAAATACTGGTGGGTACCCTTAAGCGTCTCACTGTCGTCTTTCAGTAACTGTGGGCAACTGCAACCGTCACATGCATTCCGAAGGAAGTGTTTGATGAGAAAAACCAGCTACATAATATGCAGCGGAGACATCGATAATATGGGAGTGAATGTTGGTCGCAAGTTCAGAGAGATCGTCTAGAGCGGGAAAGTCGTCAGGCTGTGGCTGTGCACACTCCTCATTATCCACAAGAGACGCACTGGTGAGGGAGAACGGCGAGAGCTGCTCCTGGAGGAGGTCACATTCATCATCCTCGACACTTCCGTATTCTGACAGATTGAAGAGTTTTCTTATGCAGATGTGCTTCAGGCCACAAATAAATTAAGCTACATTGGGGTTGGTGTTGCAACCCTGTTTTTGCCTAATGTGGCCAAATATGTTCTCCAGAGGATCCTGTTGAAGCCTGCGTGTTAACAGGTATTCAAAATTGTAATTTTTGGAGAGGTCGTCCCATAGTTGACAAATTGCCTGAATTGTAATTTGCCAACCTATGATGGTTTGTGGTTGAAGTCTGCCAACAAACTGCCACGATGCAATCCAGGGAAGCTGGCCTCGGAGCAAGTCAATCAGCTCTGAATCATTTTTCATGATTGCATGCCGCAGCTTTGACGAAGTTCTTTTCTTTACTCTAGCTGTTCAAGGCATCCAAAATCCTGTCCATACGATCACAAAATTGAGCTGTAGTGATGGCCGAGGCAGGCAGCACCTTCGCATACACCATTGCCGTGATAGCAATCGAAACTGATGCACTGAGGACCTCAGTTGCTCTGCTGACCTTCATATTATAAAAAAGGTTTCTGATGAACGTGCCGTTCAGTCAACTTTGGAGCCAATCGCAACCGCAACTCATGTGAGGATTGGTAAAGGCTTACAATGTGCGACCAGTTAACGATGTCATCCCCAATGTACAACTTGTGTGCTTGGACATTATTGCGCGTTGTTTTAAATAAATGCAGAACATCAAAACTGTAATACACCCGCAACCCATTAACTTCAAAAAAAGGCTTTGCTACAGTCACTCTTAGTTGGTTAGCGAGACTTACATTTGAACTGCCCTGGTCACAAATGACTGCTTTCACTGAAATATTAATGCTCCTAAGCTCCAAAATGAGTTACACCAGCAAGTTGTGCATAACAGATGATGGTGTTGATGTGTGCCCTATAGTAAAGGCAACCGGTTCAACCCACTTTCTCGAAACACCAACAAGAAGAAAAACCAGTGCTCGATCAGCGATGGTTGAAGTGCGATGAGTTCCATCATCTGTAAAGCCCTGGACAACGCCTCTTGCAGCATCATAGTACAAATTCTTTTTGAGTGCTATTTCGTCGAAAACTAAAGCGCACACTCGGTGCCGTTCATTCCAAGCTCGAGTATTTGTTGCAATGGAAGAAAGGATTCCTGGAATTATGTCTGGAGTCATCTTTACATTAGCTAGCCACCTCCTTAATGAACGCCGGGAGGGCAAAGAAAAATACGGAGCCAGAAATCGGTATGCTCGCGGACCTCGGAAGTTTAAGTAAAGAGCGAATTTCTTGAACCACACGGGAAAGCGCTTGCCCTTGCGTTTGGGCCTCAAGCGGACACGTGCAGAAAAAAGTTTAAAAACCTCCTCGGTGACGTGCGGTCGGATAACTCCAAGGGCCTTTGAAGTCGATGACGGTGCTTGGTGAGGCTGTCTCCGCAGTCTTTTGATAGTTTTCCGCTGTGCTGCTACTTTGGCTTGCAGATGTTTAATGGTTTGCTGGTACTTCATTGATGGAGACATTGTCGCTGGCACACAGGAACGCACTGCAATAAACAAAAAAATGGATGTAAAAGCGAAGAACAACTAATCCCATACGAGCACTTTCCTCGCTCTTTCAGACCCAAGGTGCACAACTTTCTGCGGTGCAAAGTTTTCGATTCCACTACCTAAAAACAAACCATTCACAATGTTGACAATGCACAAAAAAAAATCACTGAGAGCCCACCCTTACATTTTGTAAGTGCACACGTAGTGTCCTTTTGAGGATAGTTTCCTCAGAATGTCCTAAACACAAAATAGCACATTAAAACAACTGCAATAAAAGCATAGTCACCATTTTCTCTAGGGCACTCAGACGTGGAGCTGATGGTGGAGACGTCTTCTGGAGGGTCTTGTGAAGCTTGTTTAGTGCCTCAGACAGTGCTGTCGGAACATTATTGCGAGCGGCCTGCGGAAGTCTCTATATCAATCCACTCTTGGTGTTGAAGTGAACATACAACTTACCGGTCACACAAGTTCCTTTTGTGACAGCTGAACGACTGTTTAAGGTTTTCTGCGGCAAGACGAAGTCAACAGAAATTCTTTCACCAGCTACAAGGGAGCTGCCACCTGCAGAGGTTTGGTCAGCAGTCAATTTGGGTAAAAAAAAAAAAAAGAAATCGTGACACTGAACGCACCCTGCTCATCGGGGCACCTCAATGTGTAGGAGCCGCTTTTTGAAGCCTCTACCGCAGGCCCTGAAGAAATGAAATTACGACAATGTGTCAGTAAAAGGCTTAAAATAACATAAACTGAAGCTCATCTGCACCTTGCAGTGCAGCTTCTGCAGTCATGTCACAGTCACTACTTGAAGCGACGCTCAGAGAACCTGCATATATGTGCAGTTGGTACAAGTTACAAAGCTTGTAGCATGGGGAAACTTAAACAGCTCTTTCAAACGCATAAATTGGTCGAACGTGAAAGAAAAGAGAAGGCACCAACAAGAAAACAAGTAATTTGTGATTTTTGGAATTATCAACAGTGCCAGCTTTCACTGATGAAAGGTATACGTACATGTGCACTCAGGCTTGAAGATAACGTGAAATAGCCCTTTAAAGTCTTTCAAAACAAGTTGCGTAGGTCAAGAGCATCAAAAAACGACAGAAATGTAAAGCTGCTGTTAGGAAGGTAATAGCCCACAATTGATAAAATTTAAGACTTTCCAAGTGTTACTTCTATAGTAAGGTTTCTTTATCGGCTACAAAGATCTTCGCGGTTAGCTGTCGCCACTGATTCAATACAAGTGGCTGCTATTGCACATATTTGAGTTTCAGCCAATCACTTACATGGTGCAGCTGGTTGCACACTGGAAACAGCCATTCTTGTAAGCCTTGTGTGCCCAGGGTCCATGAAACTTTGAGCAGTAAAATGGTCGCTACAAAACCTGTACGTTGCGTACAATAGGCTGGCCGGCTTACTAAAGAGATCATCGCGTCCAGCATACTGCATCCATGCTTTCATCCTGCATTGGCAATGAACTATCAGCTGAAAGGGGAAGTGCTTGAATAGTGATTTTTAGGAGTGAAGCTCCTTAAGGCGTGGGCTGTGCGTCCCCTGTATGTAGCCACCTCTCGTTCAGTTCTAAGTATTACGCTAGCCACCGCCCGATCTAAAGGGTACAGCCATATCCGTCCGTCCGTCCGTCCGTCCGCCCGTCCGTCCGTCCATCCGTCCGTCCGTCCATCCGTCCATCCATCCATCCATCCATCCATCCATCCATCCATCCATCCATCCATCCATCCATCCATCCATCCATCCATCCGTCCATCCATCCGTCCGTCCATCCGTCCGTCCGTCCGTCCGTCCATCCGTCCGTCCGTCTGTCCGTCCGTCCAAAAGATGCAAGATGTTATAAACTAGACGGCGGTACGTGTAGTTGATTATGAAAGATGCGAGGTGTTATAAAATAGGAATGATGCCACATATGGCACGTGTCATCGTTCGATATAGTGCGGCGACGTACGCTAGGGGGAGCGTTGCAATAAAATCGAGTGGGCAAAATGTACGGAGGATTCATGGTTTACCAGGTTTACCTCCGGAGCTTCGCCCACTCATCATCATTCACTTCGTGGATATGGCGGTATTTTTATTGTTACCCTCACTGAGCAAGTACGTACAGTAAGCCTAAAGACATGCAAACCATACAAAACCTTTAACACACCTGCCATCCCATGGTATGCGGAAGAAACTCGTCCCAGGCTTCTTGTGGGTTCTGCCATTGTTGAAGCACCACGATACACAGCACTAGCTGCCGTAGCTTGGACCGCCGGACGGCATGGCATCAGCGCGGTCCGAAAATGTTAGTAAGTGGATGCTTCGCTGTCAAATTACGAAAAAGATATGTGCACGTCATAAGTGTACCAGCAAACCCCTTTGAATGATTAGCTAATCGATGCAAAATACAAAACCAGTGATACATCTCTGACCCATAAAACTCTGACTTACAAAGATAGACGTCAAGACCACGTACAAAGTTCTTCAGAAGTTTCCAGGCCGCTATCCCTTGTAATGCAATGGTATCGCGGCTTGGGAACCTTAGAACACCTTCGTGCGTACGCAGTATCAGCAGTAAATTGGGAGGAAAAATCGTAGTTGAAATTTGTGCGGTAAAATTATATTGAAAACGTCAAAAAAATTTGTGGGCAGCTTGCACTAGTGGCACAAGGCTAGCGAAGAAACGAAGACGATGGCCACTTAGCTAGTCCAGATTTGCCTCCGGCACACCAAGAATTATTCGTGTTCCGAGCCTTCGGGAAACGCGTCGTGAAGCATGCGAGGCCCAGCGAACGCTTCTCAATATTTTGCACCGAGCCACCGAGCCTATGACCTAGCTGCCCAGCTATGCTCAGCGCACAGACGCTCGCGTCCGTGGCAGACGCAGCACGCGTCGCCTCGGCTTGACGCCGGGCCACCTTTGCTATACTGCATACGTTGCACAATGTTCCCGTCTAGCCGCCGCATAGAGCCGCAAACTTTCTTTTTAGCGAACCTCCCCGTCCTTACAAGCTTCAGAAAAAGGTTACAACTGCGTGAATGAGACGCCACGTAAGAAACAAACTCGCACACACGAAGCGCAACGTGTGTGTGTGCATCTTTCTATGATTGTTGCGCAGGTGTAACCGTTTTCTGAAAAAATGACCCAACAAGCCCAACAACATGTCATTCAACAAGCTTCGCTTGAAAACGTGCCTCACCTGTTATCTCACGCACGAAAACGCCGACGCAGCCGACGTTGACGAAAGCGACGAAAGCTTCCCGCTGTCAGTCATGCATGGGCTTGTCGCTGGGTGGATGGTGTTTATGACAGCACGGCTGAAGAAAAATAATCGCGTAAGGTGTGTTGAATAAATTGTTTTTATGTATAAAGAACATACCTGATTTGGGCGTATAATTATTATTTTGTAAAAACAATTCTGTTGCATTGATTATGACTGTTTTCTTTTTTGCGCCTGCGCTCTCTGACGTTTGGTGAGAGCACTAGTTCGTTACGTAGTCGTGACACACTTCCTGAGGCCAGGTTTCGCGGAGTGTCCTCTCTTGTCTTTTCCTTTCTCTATGACGGATATTCGAAGGAGAGAATCGGGCGTGTCCTGAGAAGGGCAATTGAAGACAAAGAATAAAGACACGCACAGCACGAGGCTGTTAGCTCGTGCTTTATCGGTTCTCCGGGTGCACACTGTATACGGTTGCCGCACGTGGACTTTCGAAAGGGGGCAGGCCTGCTTGTGGATTCGCCCTTGCAGCCGCTGGCGCGCGCCTTAGCACTGTGGTGGCCTCGGCTTCGTGAACGGGTCGGCCACCGAGACGCCGACAGTGCTTATTCTTGTTGATGCCCTTTAGATCATCGAACCACACGTGTGTCGACGCACGTGTGTTTGAATGCGACGTTTGCAACTCGTTACAGGCTGATACACAACGGGCTGCCTGCGCATATTAAAAGCTTTTCTCGTCTCTGTTTCTTGTTGGTGCCTGCTGGAGACACGATTTGTCCACCGCGATGTTGTAGTAGTTAGGGTGCTCGACAGCTGACCCGAAGGTCACGGGTTCGATTCCTGCCACGGCGGTCGCATTTTGGTGCCGGTGAAATGGAAGGGACCCTCCTACTATGCGATGTCTGTACACGTTAAAGAACACGAGGTGATCGGAATTTCCAGAACCTTCCACTGCAAGGATTCTGCTATAATAATTGAACGTGGTTTTCCGCATAAACGGACAGCCGACAGTTCGGTTCTAGAGCGACAGTGTGACTTGAAGGTGGTATCCTTTCCAGCTCACAAGGGAGCACGAATAAGCACTCTATACGAAAAAGAGTTGGGGAGTAAGAGAAAAGGGACACACGAGAGTTCGATCCAACGCGCGGAAGGCGCGTCACAGCGCCAGTACACTCTGCCCTTAATCGGCATGGTACACTTCGTCCTTATTCGAACGGTTCTCGTTGGACAGCGTGTCCGGAAAGGCGAAGGGTCGCGATCACGAGATGGCTGGCCACGTCGCTCAGCCTCCTGGCAATGCCGCTTTGTTAGACGTTCCTCCTTTTGCTCCGGTCTATGCGCAGCATGTTTGGCCTTTTTCTGTGCATTTTGGCTACGCTCAACCACTGATTTCCAGGCAACTACTTCGAGATCCGATGAGTTGAGCTTCGCTGCTCTTCTGCGTCGCTGAGCTCCAATTTTGCTCTCCTTCTTCATTGCGGCCAAACACCCCGCTGTGTGTATGTAGCGTTGAGGCAGACGCGTCCAAAGAAGAAAGCGATGTGGCATGAAGTGTACGAGCCACGGGGTAAACGGTCTGCGACCTCCTCTCGATCAGAATGCGTCTGCCGCTAGACATAAATCTGCAGAGATTATTATTACTATGCATATGGCTGCTCGTGTACTTTGACAACCGTCTGCGATGCTTTGCAAAATATTTTGTGCAGTAAAATATAATGTAATTAGGGCTTTGCTAGCGTATTGCTCGCTTTTATCAACCAATAAACTTACGAGTGTGAATTGAGAGTATGAAAGTGGCATTTTTGCTTAGTGACCGAGGCATCTGATAAATGTGGAATATTTCATGACGGCCATGAAGATGGCACTCTATAGGCTTGGTGAATGAAAACAAAAGAAGAATATTCAGTGGCTAAATCGGCCGGTTGCAATGTTGACGAAGCAGGCTTATCAGGATAGTTGAAGACGCTGGGTGACGCAGCGAAGTCCGTACACTCATAATAAGAACATGCTTACGTACATAACTATACTATCACAGGGTAATGCAGCAAGTATTTTAAAGGAGATAATGATTAACATTGTGAAAGCTAGCAAATATCGCATTGAAAGTACGCAGAACATGTGTTTATTGGCACTGAGAAGGTGAAGCACAAGATTAACCCTTATCTAGCTGCCCGTCGAGACCAACGCAAGATTGTGAACTTGTAGTGCATGATGCAGAATGAATGATATTGAAATTTGTCGCATAATTTGTCTTCAGCAAAAAAAAAAAAACAGGGGGATGTCAAGAAAGTGTTACGCAAATAATGAAACTTTTCGTGTGCAGCATACAGAGGTACCTAATTTCAAACAAAACGGCAAGTAACAGCCTAAATAAGGTTTGACAATATGCTCTGTAGGATAATTAAAATCTAATGAAGTATTGGCCAAAATTTTCCAGCAACTTGTGCTGAAAAATATATATTATACTCACCAGCCTTCTACACAACTTTTGGAAGCATTTCGCATGTAATTCTGCAAGAAAGATGTTTTCCTAATTTGATTTAGCATAATTTCAGTATAGGTGCCCAAATATACAGAGGCTTGCTGTGAAGAAACTAACTCTTCCTGAACGATTCGGTGCACTTGTTTTATATGAACCTATATCATAGACAGATGAGACAGTTTGATATCGTGTACTCCTTCCTAGAAAGACGACTCGCAGAATTCAACAATTTTCGCCGAAGTTTTGCGGCAGTATACCTTTGCTCATATTACATTTTACATGTAATGCCCGAGGCATAACCCTGCGAACTTTACGATCAGTCGTCCTTTGGCCGCAAAAAAAGACGACACCACATTACGGCCTACCATCCGTGACGACCAACGCTCGCCTCACTGATTTCGAAATCGAAGTCGGCTTTGCTTCGAATGTCGCCTGAGCTTCACGCCTGACCGCGTGCTTGGCAAACGCGTCCGTTCGAGGGTATAAAAGGTAAAATGGGTGTGATTCCATCTATTTTCCGACGGAATAGGCCGACTAAACGTTCTCCTTTCTGCGAAGATCTCCGGATGTACGGAAATTTCCGTACAGCCGCACATCTCTTCGAGCGCACGCCTATTATTATAACCAGGAATGTACGGAGATGTGAACTGTTTCTTGTAACCTTAGGCAGGTAACGTTTATGCCATACACATAGTCACAGGGTGGAAAGTAACTTAGTCGTCGTCAGGTTATTGGAAAAACATTACTTTGAATGTTGAATGGTTGCAGCAAACATTACATGCGCGAAAACAATCACGAGGGTAATGCTTACTAACAAGTGACGTTTCATTAGCACCCTGTGCGACTACCTACGTGCCTAAAACTGCTTTTTATTTTTTCCCTAATGTTTCTGACCAGTTGTTAAATGGTATACAGTCGCAGCTGCATATAGTCTCCAGCTGGTTCCAATAAAACGTCAGTGGTTAGTCAGCAGCTGTGTACGTCGTGTTTCAATTCCGTGCGTCTAATGTCTGCTGCAACAAGTCAACGTGCAAGATAATCAACTCAAGCCCAGATTCAATCCATCGAAACATTGCCCCACTTATCCACGTTTCCTATAAAGCTGCTCCTTTCCCACTCCTTCCTTTGTTTTGTATTTCTTCTTGCGCTGACGCCCTTGCACTTCGCGTATACGGTCAGGAACATTGGGTTGTCGTCTCAGAACTTCCGGCACAGCCAAGTAAACATCGCCTTCCGATTTGCTAAGCCGACGCGATCATGATCAAGTTTCGTTCGGGGAAGCGAAAGCAGTTAGTGCCAACCTTGCGCTACTGTCTTATCGGCCGTCGGCAGCGTATACCGATACGCACGTGTACGTAAAGTATTGCGTTCGTATACACACAGCCTTTCAGATTCATTTCCTTTACAACGCATCGAGGTTCCGGTCAACGAGAACTGTGGACAAAATATTACATATATGACGCATGTGACGAAGCACCCCCTGAAGCATTAAGACAGTCTCAAAGCAGAAGGACCCCCTGATGCATGAAGACAGTCTCAAAGCTCTGAGGGCTCCGAGCTCCGAGACACGTGCGTTGACGCTTTTGGATCACGCACGAATGTTTTGGCTTGATGCCGCTCGTGAATGTAGTGACGGGCAAATGCGTGCGCACGAGAGGGACAGGGGAGCGGCGGCCGCCCCCCTGATTACCTAAGCGGGGGGGGGGGGGGGGAGCGCAAAGTCAGCCCCACATATTAACATGATAGGGAGGGGCCGTGCTGTGACTCAAGGGGGGGGGGGGGTCCGTGCGACGAACTTTTGCACCTCCCCCCCCCCCCCCCCGCGCCCTTGAAGGAAAATCCTGCGCACGCCGAAGGGTGCTTTGTTTACTTGTGCCAAACTCTTGCACTATTGGTTAGGGATGATGCCATCGCCGGAACATGTTTATTTCCTTATTGATGTAAGTATTGCTTAAATTAGCGTCGGAATACGGACTAAATTATCAGTCGTTAGACTCACCGGCAGCTTAATGCAAATTTGATATCGCTGCCAAATAAAATCATCCAGCCAATGTTGTACTTTGGCAAATGAAGCCAGCGTCACCGCAAAGGTTGTCCGTTTGGGAAAGTCACGCTGCTTGAAGATCATGTTCAAGGGTGACTCTCTTCCTTCACACGTAAAGGTGGGCCATTTTCGGCATTCTGTGCGACCTTTCGTACCGAAGCCCTTACAGTGTTATAAGTGCATGAAGATGGGCCACGTGAGAAGCGTATGCGAAAATAGGACGGTGTGTCCTCGTTGCGCGGAAGCCCATTCTGCAGATGACTGCGAAGCAACTACCCTCAAATGCTCGAATTGTCATGGGTCACATGCAGCTTCGTCAAAAGAATGCCCCAAAATCCAAAGAGAAATAGCGGTATTGAAACAAATGGTCAGAGACAATTCGTCGCATCGAGAGGCTGCCAGGACCGTCCGAAAGAGGCGTCATCGTCGCCGCAGTTGATCAAAGAATGCCGCAGACGCTGCATCGAAAGCGCCACTCCACCACCCTTCTCTTCCACCGCCCTTGCCTCCCAGACCGAAGGCGGCCAGTGCGGTCAACAAACCCACGAGCAGCACTGTTGCAGATGAATCAGTTTGGCCTTCATTGCCGAAATCACAGCCACCTGCAAATCCCAAGCGCACATCGACAGTCACATCACTCCAGCCAGCCGCTGACAAGCTGCCTGAGGAGGACACAGAAGTCATCAGAATGTTCCGAACACTGCTGGATGCCATGCGAAAACTGTGCAGCAGCCTGAATTCTCCACTCGCTCAGAGTGCACTACAAGTACTGGATGCTCTAAGTCCAGTATTTGCAAGTCTCCAGTAGCAACCATGGCTCGACCGATTTTCTCCTTCCGCAACAAGGTCCGACAAGCGTCGATAATGCAGTGGAATGCGAAAGGCCTGAGATCCCGCATCTCTTCATTCCGTCAGATTCATGAATCGTATTCCTATAATAGTTGTATGTGAACCAAACGTGCAACAACCTCCTAAACTATCAGGGTATGAATCTTTCGTTTCTTCAACGTGCGAGGAACGCAGCAAGGTGGTTGTTTACATTCGCACAGATTTCACATACGTGCATCATGCAGTTCAACCGCATGATGACAATCAATATGTCTGCTTACGTGTTAAAAAGGAAAAAGTGTCATTCACACTCATTGGTGTCTACATATCACCATCCGGGCGAATTGAACAAGACCGACTACGAGACATACTGACAACAACTACGGGCCCGTGGGTTATAACTGGAGAATTCAACGCACATCACTTAATCTGGGGTAGTTCGACGATGAACGCTAAAGGAAGAAACCTCGTGTCATTCGCCTCCAAGCATGACCTATGTTTCTTAAATGATGGCAGTCCTACATACCTGCGGGGCCTTACGTACAGCAGTTGCCTCGATTTGACTCTGGTATCCAGAAACTTCCGGTCGCAAGTGCACTGGTTTTCAGACATCGAAACGCATGGGAGTGACCACATTCTAACTTATATGCGAATAAGGGACCTTACTAACTCCTCTCCTAAGACCACAATACGAAGAATTGATTGGCCCAAATTTCAGTGACTCATGGAAAATACATGCCGTGAAGACCCTGACCAGAACTTGGAGGATGTCATCAAAGAAGCAATGAGAGAAGCTTCCTGTCTCCTCCCGTTCACCGGCAAGCGTTCAGATTTCGACGTTGAACTGGAAAAACTGTGCGCGCTTCGCCGAAGGGCGGAAAGAAGATACAGGCGGACGAAAGCAGTATGCGACTTGAGGCTGGCACGACGCATACAGAAAAAAGTCCAACGACGTTTCAACAAATTTGAACAGGAACGCTGGAAATCATTCTGCGAATCGTTGGATCCCCGCAAGCCATTGTCACGCATCTGGAGCACTATTCGTGGCCTGCGCTCGGCTCCCAACAAAGACATCCTTTCATGGCTTTAGCCCTACATTTAGGCCACACCCAACTTGAAGTGGCAAATGAGTCTTGTACGCGAATCGCTGGTGTGTCTGCCTTGTCCACTGGCACCATTAGGAGTGTTATCCCGGAACCCCGCATCTCCGAAATGGACAATCTTTTCACTATAGAAGAACTTGACGCATCTTTGGCGGCTTCCCGACAATCATCTTCACCAGGACCCGCTGGCATCACCTACGCCGCTCTAGCCAACCTTCAACAGGTGGCAAGGGGACAGTTGTTAAGCTATTACAACCACTCATGGCAGGCGGGCATTGTTCCCCAGGATTGGAAGATAAGTCGACTTGTGCCACTACTCAAAGCAGGAAAGTCACCATTTGATTTGACATCATTTCGCCCTGTTGCCCTCGCAAGTTGCGTAGGAAAAGTCATGGAAAGGATGATTACACGCCTAGAATGGTACCTCGAGCGCTACATCGTATACCCAAATTGCATGACGGGTTTTCGGCGAGGTAGGTCATCTCTTGACGACGTAGTCAATCTCACAACATTTATCCAGCAACAGAAGAGCCTCAAGCGCATACCACTGGCACTCTTCCTCGACGTCAAAGTGGCTTATGATAACGTAACACATAAAGCCATCCTAAACTCGTCGGAAGCTGTTGGAATCAGTGGTAGGATGTTCCAATAAATCCAGGATTATTTGACGATAAGGTCCTTTTTCGTACAAACCTCAGATGGACCTACCACCAATTACTACACCTCCCGTGGCGTCCCTCAGGGCGCCGTATTAAGTCCCTATTTATTTAACCTCGTGATGGTAGGACCTCGTGAAATTTTGCCAAGTACTATCCTCGTATCTATATATGCTGACGATATTTGTCTATGGACTTCGGCTGTAACTCGTCTACAAGTACGTGCAAGAGTCCAGCAGGCTGCCACCCTGACATGCTCATATCTCCGCAAACAAGGTCTTTCCGTCTCAACGGAGAAATGTGCATTGGTTGCGTTTACCCGCAGAGCTATGACACAATACCCCGTTACCATCAATGGACAAAATATTCCATACCAGAAGAACCATCGCTTCCTGGGTGTGATTATTGACAGGGACCTTTCGTGGAGTGCCCACTGCAATTACCTGAAGAGAAGGCTAACTTCCATCGTCCATATAATGCGGTTCCTCTGCGGAAAATCTTGGGGCACATCGATAAGGTCAATGATGCAGCTATACAGGGCACTGTTTCTGGGATTTTTGCACTACAGCTTGCCGTTACTGGCAAGTACGTGCAAGACGAACATCCGCACCCTCGAAAGTCTGCACAGACAAGCACTACGCGTGTGCTTAGAATTGCCGCGATGCACTTCAACCTACGGGGTAATTATGATCGCAAGAGAGCATCCAATTCAAACATACATCACCACTGATGATTTGAGAGCCCACATAAAACACTTCTGTCGAGTTCCAGGTCACCATGTTGCAGAGTTGCCACTTCAAAGACCACAAGCGATGTTTTCAAAGATTATTTCTGCCCATAGAGAATGCCTTCCTTTCGGCTTCACTTCAGCAACAAGACCAGCGTCACCTCCGTGGTGCCTACAACAACCACAGGTGTGCCTCAGTATTCTGGGAATAACGAACAAGAGCCGTCATTCAACAGTGGTCCTACGACAGGTGACATTGTCGCTACTCAACGAAAAATACGGCCAGAGGACCCACATTTACACGGATGGATCGGTCTCGGCTGACAGCTCCACAGGTGCTGTTGTCATCCCGGCGTACCAGGTCACAATAAAGCTCAAACTGTCGCATAGGATAACATCCACAGCAGCGGAGCTTGCCGCCTTACGTGCTGCTATACTTTATATCGCGGAAGCTCGACCTCAAAAATAGGCTGTGTTCTGCGACTCCAAGGCATCCCTTCAGAGCTTGCAATCAGCTTTACGACAAAGGGAGCATCAACAATAATTTAATGAAATAAGAGAAGTGATTCACGAAGTTTTATCGAAAGGACATGACGTGGTGTTCCAGTGGTTACCGGGACATTGTGGTATTGTCGGTAATGACCTTGCTGATAATGCTGCCCGATCCGCCCACGCGAACGCCCAGACAACCCCAATTCCATTTTCGAGAACCGACGCTGCAAGGGGCCTTCACTCGTTCGCTAACACCATGTCGGAAACTTGGCTGAGTGACCCCAGTGTCAGGAACCGCCGCCTACACAAATTGGACCCATCGAGAAAGCTTCAAGTTCTATCGGACCTCTCCCGCCAGGATGCAACTTTACTGTGCCGCCTGTGGTTAGGAGTAGCTTTTACAAAGGCGTACTCCTTTCGCATAGGAATGGCGGATAGCTCCCGATGTGAATGGTGTGACACTGACGAGACAATAGAACATCTACTGTGTTCATGTGAACGTTTTTCGAGCGAACGCAACTTGCTACGCGAAACGTTAGAGACACTAGACAGTAGACCTTTTTCCGAAGAGAAGATCCTTGGTTCATGGCTCTACGCGTCGCAGGCCAGCAAAGCGACGCGAGCACTGCTAAGTTTTCTAAAGACGACCGGACTACGCGACCGCTTATAAGCGTGCAATGGACAAGGTCACATCTACACACACGTTGCCCTTCACTTCTCTCTCTCTTCTCCTTTAATCCCCTCAACCCTTCCCCCAGTGCAGGGTAGCAAACCGGCCGTGCGTCTGGTTGACCTCCCTGCCTTTCATTTCTTCCCCCCCTCCTCGTTGTTTAGCATTGTATACACCATTAAAACATCAAACGATCGATGACTTTTTGGCATGCGCAATACTGACGAAACCTTTCTGCTCTCGGGAAATTACGAGTGATGCGATGTTTGATTGATTTGTAGGGCTTAACGTCCCAAAACCACCTTGTGATTATGAGAGACGCCGTAGCGGAGGGCTCCGGAAATTTCGACCAACTGGGGTTCTCTAAGGTGCACCCAAATCTGAGTACACGGGCCTACAGCATTTCCGCCTCCATCGGAAATTGAGCCACCGCAGCCAGGATTTAATCCCGCGAAGAGCGGGTCAGCAGCCGAGTACATTAGCCACTAGACCACTGCGGCGGGGCGAGTGATGCCATGTTGTCAAACGCATCCAGCTCGTTTTCTGTGATGTTTGTGAAACCCTTGCTTGCTCAACAATCTTACGACGCGCGACCTGACGCTCAGGCACTGCCGATTTTCCCAGCGTTCAGTTCTCTCCCGCACCTGTGTTCAGAACACAGCACGTCAATGTACTCACGTTTTGTCATTCTGTTCTGCCACGGCCGGGGAGCGGCCCGCGCGCACTCTCGTGCATGCCGCACCTCTAGCCCGGCCGTGGTCCTGCACGAGCGAACTGGAGGCTCTTGGAGTAGCTTCACCGCTGGGTGGTCGGCGCAGGACGCGTTCCGAATGTCAAGTGTCTCCATCGCGATCATTGAAATGCGATCTCAATCCCATCTTTATGAAGCCGACTTCCCTAGCTCGATAGCCGCTGCGACTGTACGTTAATCGATTTCGCGATAACCGGTGTTGTCGGTTGTTGCCTCAGGCGTCGGAAACATGCGATGCATTACGATAAACTCACCTTCCTGCCATTTTACCTGAACTGCATTGATTACAATGAACGCGACGAACTCACCCGCAAGTTCCTTTCTCTCGAATTCAGTGCTTCTAAGCCCGTGTACGCGGGTTCGATTCCCTGCCATGGCGGCCGCAAATATACGGAGACGAAATGCGAAAAAAAAAAACGCGGAATACGCACGAAGTGAATGATTATCAATGAGCGAAGCAGTGGCATCGTTCGGTGTAACCGTAAATCACCCGTGACATTGACCACTCAACCATTGATTGATTGTTATGTGGGGTGTAACGTCCCAATACCAGCATATGATTATGAGAGACGCCGTAGTGGAGGGCTCCAGAAATATGGAGCACCTGGGGTTCTTTAACGTGCACCCAAATCTGAGCACACGGGCCTACAACATTTCCGCCTCCATCGGAAATGCAGCCGCCGCAGCTGGGATTACATCCCGCAACCACTCACGCATATGAATGAGTGACAAAGCGATGCACAGCTATACAAGGTGCATTGATCATAAATGGCATGTTGAGTTGAGCTATGAATTTCATTTTGCGTTCATTAGTAATACTTTGTGGTATCGAATCGATCCTGAAGTCGGCAAAGACGACGTCTGTGCATGTTCTCCTGCTGGTTGTTGGTTGTTTCCTGTCACGCGAAATGCATCGTAGAGCATATCGAAACGTTATATATTGCACAAGTCAGTCATTGTCTCCGTGATCGTCGTAATCATCTTAATGGTCATCAGCGTTGTCTCGGCTACGGCGTACGCCAACGCCGCCAACGGAGAAACCTCGACCTCAAGGAGCTTCGCCCCTTAAAAAAGAAAAGAAAAGAAAAGCATTTGCTTTTAGATTTTTGGTGCGTGTTAAATATTATCAGCCTTTCAATACGATTCCGGAGTCTCGCATTGCGTCATGCGTCGTTGTCATATGGTAGTTTTGGCACGTAAAGCCTCCGGTGTTTTTTTTTTTTTTAGCGTTGGCCTCTCGTGTTGAGGACAAGTATACATCAGACACGTGGCTAAAGTTCGGGTTGTTTCGTATGGGTTACACTGAGAACTAGCTTACGCAAGTTCGTAGTTTTCAGCCGTGATGTCAGACTAAATTGTACTGTTCTTTAATTGATGATTTGGCACCATTCGCAAACAACATTCTAGTCACACTTTCGAATTATAGTGAAATATCTCTACGCAGTCTTTTCTTCTTTCTTCTTAAAGTTATTTTTACTAAGTTACCATCCTCGTTCACTTTTTTTCTCTACAGTCGTGCTTGTGTGCTTGTAGCTGCAATGAATATATATATATATATATATATATATATATATATATATATATATATATATATATATATATATATATATATATAGTCAAAGGTACGATGCAATACATCTTTAGCAACTTTTTTTTTACTGTATATTATTGGATTAAGAGTCCTTAGTTCGAGGAATATAGGAAAAAAGCTGCATTTTGTTTGGCCGAGTGTGCTTGTACTTAAGAACCGGTCACTGCCGACCTACACAGTCACGAGAACAGCGATCTAAAGAACTCAGTAATGTAGTTTTTTTGTTTTTTTATGTGTGTTGCTAAAAATTGATGTAGCTTTTAGCGTGTGCAATAACTAGGACCCAGAAAAACATGGGGCACACAGGCGCGAACTTTTCATGTATGTCTATTTCGAGCTCACGGACACAGAGAGATTGTAGTAAACCGTTTTTATTGACCAGTTTGTCGGCACCCGTGTATGGTTGGTCGCCACAGTCCACGTAGCCGTTAACTACGTGAGCTGAGCCGGCCACCCATATGCGAGTAACCTAACGTGCCCCCATATGCGAGTTCTAAGTAACGTGTGAGTTCCCGTCCACTTTTCACGTCAATGCTTCGATACTACGCATGTAAGAAAGGTCGACTGTTCGATACCCGACACAAATGGTCGATCCACCAGAATCTTTGAAAGCCTGAAGAGCAGAAGTTTCGAACACGTTTCGAAACTTTTTCGGCGCTTTCGGCGCTTTCGATGCAGCGTCTGCGGCATTCTTTGATGAACTGCGGCGACGATGACGCCTCTTTCGGATGGTCCTGACAGCCTCTCTATGCGACGAATTGTCTCTGACCATTTGTTTCAATACCGCTATTTCTCTTTGGATTTTGGGGCATTATTTTGACGAAGCTGCATGTGACCTATGACAATTCGAGCATTTGAGGGTAGTTGCAACGTGCAAGGTTCGAAAAGTTTCGAACCTTGCACGTTGTGCTAGCGGCACTGCCCGCACATTACTGCCTTAGTACTAAAAAAAAAAAAACAAGAAAAATTAACGAGTATGTCCATCAGCTGTATATACATGACTGGCCGCTAGCATTCTTTTTACGAGGCAGGCCTAGTGCTCACCACGTGATGAAACATGGCCATGGGACAAAAACCAGACATTTATTTCGTAAGTCGGCCTCCAAATTCCAATCATTCTGCAAATCAGTACCGACGTTTCTCAAAACTCGACTCCAGATCCCCTTCGTAAATTAGCTGTGTGCGCTTGGTATACTAAGAAGGCTGCAGTTTGAAACGCTATAGCTTTCGTACTATTCAAGCACCCCCTCCCCCCCCCCCCCTCCTTACCTCGGGGCAGTTACGGCTGAAACGCTTTCGCTTCAACCTTCACTGCCCCGACAATCGCGCGACTGCATTCAGTGACGGCGGCTCACTGTCTCGGAGGTGTGTTTAGATTCCTGCTGTAATGTACCCAAATCTCGAACGAGTTCTAAACCTTCGATTTGCGTGTTCACTTAAACCTCGACCACTGAAGTATATGGTGTGCGAACCTCGGGCGTTCCAAGCATGTTAGCTATTAAAATTAAATATGATCGAGCTCATAAAGCTCTGCATTTTCATGCATGCTTTGTATACTACAGTTGAGTTGTGGCAGCTTTATATTTATTTATTTATTTATTTATTTATTTATTTATTTATTTATTTATTTATTTATTGAAACCAACGTCATAACAAGTAAATCTTCATAACACCCAAGCTCTGTATGCTTACGTGTCGTAAAATGAAGATATTTATGGCACTTTAAGATGTAATTCAAGTTAGAAAGAAGATATTCTTTAGCTATTTCCAAAACTTCGCACAAGTTAGGCGTCATCTTTTTATACGAGAAAAAAGCATTGTGCAGTGTTTCCACAGCTCCGTAAATAGACCAGCGCTTCTTTCACCCATGCGTAGTCTGTTCCAATCTGTAGCATATGCCTCTGAGCCTTTCTATCTCCGTGCCTCTGAGCCTTGAAAGTTGAACGAAGTATGTGGTCGTTCAGGTATGCGCACAAATACGTGGCAATCCGGCTCTATTGCAGACGCTTTTCACTGAGGCAGGGAGGAATTGAGACTCAAACAGGGCCTTTAGAGGAAGCCTTTAGAGGAAAAAATATGACCGTTTCGCTAGCTAGCGAAATGGTCATATTTTTTTTTTTTGCTTCTTGAGGCTTGTGTAGCCATTTTAGGTGTGGTACAATAAAAACATGGCACCTTTGTATCACTTACATGGTTAAAAGAAGACGTGATTTGGTGCGATCGACTAAGAACATTATTGTTGAATACTAAAAATATGTTTAGGAGACGCCGCACTAGAAAACGAAAAAGACCACCTCCTTTCTATCATTAGTGAGCGCATTAGAAGCCAACGCTGTGAGAATCTGCGTCCATAATAAGGAAAATTTTACTTAATAACGTGAAGCACTGCGCGTTTTCTTTTGAGCAACGTTTTTGAAGTTCCCTTGGTCGAATCTTTACTAGTAGAAACCATTGGTTGTTAATATAAAATAAAGTGTGTGCATGTCGATATCAGAAAGCAGTACATGTATGAATTGTTGGCGGCAGCAAATATATTGCGGAATTGTCGCGTGATGATTTGAAAGCATGTATTTTTTTAATAGTTCTTAAATATACTTCTTTGTATTATTTCTAAAGAGTAACTTCCAGCCGAATATGATGTATTAGCGAAGGGGAATGACCACTGCGAAGCTTGATTTGTGGGGTTTTAACGTCCCAAAACCACCATTTGATTATGAGAGACGCCGTAGTGGAGGGCTCCGGAAATTTTGACCACCTGGGGTTCTTTAACGTGCACCCAAATCTGAGTACACGGGCCTACAACATTTCCGCCTCCATCGGAAATGCAGCCGCCGCAGCCGGAAATCGAACCCGCGACCTGCGGGTCAGCAGCCGAGTACCTACCACTGCGAAGCTGTATTTGTGAACTGTGATCTCAGGCCAAGATAACCAGAGTGGCATCTGTCTTTTTATCACTGGTATTATTGTGGAGTATTACTACACGATATCATTTTCCGCAAATTTGGGTGTAGTTGTAGAAAAACGCAGTTAGTGAATGAAGTGGAAGAAATACAGCACGAACCAAACGAACAATTAGTGGTCTAACAATTGGTTAAGTATGCGCTGATTCCACCTAAACTATCTTCCTTGATGTTCCCTTCAAGATTTAGGACCAAAAATGTGTTTGGTCTTGGGATGTCTTCCAAGGTAAATTCCAAAATGTTGATGAAGTTTCAGACTGTCGACGTGAAACTTGATTATATTTTACACTTACCAGCAATTCTTGTGTACACTTTAAAAGATGCCTGCTCTGAGAAATGTTTAGTGTAAGAGCTATACTCGGCGACAACTTTTCTTGGCACTGAAAGGAAAGCCACGGAGACGGAGCTTTAACACATGTAGCACTACGCGAAGTAGTCCGTTTCGGTGCGCGTCTCGTAATGCTGCGCAATGTGACGGGGGAGCACCATCAGTGTTTCATGTAGACGCAGACGCCGCTCAGCGTTTGAGGTGCACGTATAGAAAGGCGAAACTTTCCCATGCATTCAAAAAAGTGAAGTTACGACAGACCAATTAAGATAAATATATGGCGTGAGCTGCGCCCGGTCTCAAATAGATCCACGTCAAAAATAAAAGGAGGAACATTTATATTTCACGTTGAAAATGTGGGCGTTACTTTAGAACTACCCTCACTGGCGGCAGGATGCACGCGGTTTGGCTCTGTAGTTTTCCCTTCAGTGCCAAGAAAAGTTGTCGCCGAGTGTAGTCAATTTTTTTCCACGCAGAGATCCCCATAATTTTTATCATGTTTATTTGTCAACTTAAGTTGCGTGACTCAAAGCGTGCTGGGCAATGGCAACAACTACTACTTGTTCAGCAGCTCGCACGTAGCGTTTAGTTAGCGACAGAGTGAATCAAAAGCCAGAGTGTTGTCGAGCCTGTCACCGCCATTGTGTAATCGAGGCCACATGAAACACCAATATCGGATGGTAGCGTTTTCATGTGAGTTTATACTGTTTCCTGGTGAATTCCTAGTGAAATATTATCTATTGGTTTCATGAATGTTGGGCGCAATATGATTGTTATGCTTTAACACTTAAAACACTATTTGACTTCACAGCATTGGCTCCACGTAATGTCAGAATGGAAAATATCATTGCGTGTAAAAAACTTGCACATATGGTCTTCAGATCTATATTTCGGACAATGAACCCATTGATTGGTGCAAAAAGCACTACAGAAGAATGCGTTTCATAGCGAAATCTCGTCCATGTTTTGAAAAGTATTTGAAGCGTGTAGGTTTTAGTTTCCTATCAACACAATTATGTTCTCGGTCACTAAGGTTGTCTTAAGGTGACAAATAGTTTGAGAAACAATGCGGGATAGATGTTTTGGTCTTGCAGAGTAAAGGTAGCTAAAGTTGCTTTGTTTTTTTTTTTTTCCTTCTCTTCGATTTTTACGCAGTAACAGTGGACGACCAGCGGTCAATAGCAAGCTCCATCGACAGCAGGGCAAGCGGGAGCCGGAACTTCGAGAACATCAAAATAGAATGGAAGAACCTACGCTTTACGGTTAAGGAGGGAAAGGGTGAGTAGAGGCGATTGATGAGCCACCTTTGCCTGGAATCACTCGTGACAACCTAAAGCAGCCGCAAGCATTTTTTAAGCTACAGTGTTATCAGTTGTACTGGATTTCACACGCACCTGCAACACACTCATGAAAAAAAAAGGAATCTGGTTTGCCATTTGCCAGGTGATTAGGCACTGCACCTGCGTAATCCATAAAAAAGAATGAAAACGTGGCTGTTGATATGGAGAAGAGAAATGAAAACAATTGACAAGAATCCGCACAGCAATGATTGAAGTAAACCTGAGTATGACGGGAAAAAAAGAAAAACAGAAGAACGGCAAGGCTAGCCGGATCGCTGCCCTTTTTAGAGAAGGGGATGATGCGAATAAAAGATGTCAGAAAAAAATTTTACGAAAAATATGGTGAAGTGGGGGGATGGGGGTGGAAAACCATAAAAGACGCTGCTTAAGAGTTTGTCTCTAAGACCAGTTATCCGAAAAAAAAGAGAGAATAAACTAATAGCTTTCACAGCGTTCTCTGCTGAGGACATTCTCGGCCAGTGTTCTGAGGCTCTCTCCTCCGACGGGAGACGCTGCTGGGATGCCGATGAGTGCAGACGCGTGCACATCGAGCTCCGTATGTTCTTGTCTTTTCTGTATGGTTCAACCCTTGAATCGTCCAGAAATTGCCACAGGCATGTAGGGGAGATGCTCCGGTATCGGTGGACTCCAGTTTCACTGAAATTGGACCATTTTTCTTGTTTTTACGGCCACTTCTTCGTTCGCCCATGTGGAGCCTTCGCTACCTCTAGCGTCCAGTAGAGGAGCGGCGGCGCGACGCCGGGAGACGCTCGCCCGAAGACGACAACCACGGCGTTGCCGCGGTTACTGACGGCTATGGACTCGACTGGGGAGTCGCAAACAGCGTCCGTACGACAATCCGAACCAGGTTTGGGTGAAGAAGTCATGGACTTTGCCGCGCAAAACCGGGATGAAGCAGCACTGCCTGGGAACTGCAACGCGGCGTCCACGCACGCCGCCGCAGATTTTTCCGCCCCAACGGAGACCGACCGCACAGAGGAGGGATGGCAAATATCCCAATCGCTCAGAGCGAAGAAGAAACAGGCGAAGGAGCGGAAATTTCAACAAGGAGGGGACTTCTCCGCAGGCAGCAGACCTACGACGGACAACCAGCCAAAGCGCCGGGGTCGACCTACAAGACGGAGGCCCCCAGCACTACCCAAGGACGATCTGAAAGTAGTCTTCCGACCTCACCAGGGACTGCCTCTGAAGAATGTGACCACCCAAGCGATCTCCGACGCTATAGTGGAGGCTTGCCAAGGAAAAGTCAGGTGGGATCAGTTTATTCTCCGCATCCGACCGGGGTCCAACATTGCGCTAGCGTCGACTCCAGACACGACCGTCGCGATGGCGATGAGAGGCGTCACGTCTTTGAATATCAACGGAAGACCACACCCGGTCAACGTCTACGTTACGGCAGGTGAAGGAACCAAAAAAGGTGTTATTCACGGTATAGAGCCGCACACCCCGTCTGAGACCATCAAAGCGAGCATCCGTTTTCGCACCCAGAGCGTGACGCTGGTCGACGCTCGGATGTTGGGAGACTCTCAGAGTGCCGTCTTGACTTTCTTCGGGGACATTCTACCAAGATATGTTTACTACAGAGGAGGTGAGAAGGAGTGTATTCCTTTTCGTAACACCGTCCAATTCTGCCGGGCGTGTGGGGCGGTTGGCCACCGCACCGACGTGTGTCCGCAGCCAGACTCACCCGTGTGCCATACCTGTGGAATGCGCAACCCCGAAGTAAACCATAATTGCACTCCGACATGCGCAATTTGCACGGGAAACCATATCACTGGAGACCGCAGTTGTCTGAAACGCCTCAAGCCTATTCGCAAGCAAGCAGCGAAACCACCCAAAAAACCACACAAGCCAGCCCCTCGCTGGTTTCAGTCGGAGGAAGAGGAATCAGAATGGGAGTACGGACGAGGCGGGACCCGAAAGAGCCGTTCCAGAACCCGCACGCCGTCGAAAAACCGTGCCGTGGAGACAGGACAACCAGGACAGCGGCATCCAAAGTCGACTTCGACGCCGAGAGCAATCTCCCAGGACAATCCGAACGCGCAAGCCCTTCCGAGAAGCAAGCCACCGGGGGCGTGTCCTGCACATAGCAACCCACAGGCGGACGCGGTAAGCTATGCGCAAGCCGTATCTCCCACTACCAAACATAAACCCGTTACACCAACGATCACAGAACACCCAGAATACAAGCGGGTAGTAGCTGAAAACAGACAACTTAGAACAGAACTACAGGAGGTTAAGTCTCGAATGGCGCGCCTGGAGTCACTACTAAACCAGTCGAGCAACACACAAAGCCCGGCGAGCACACCTGTTGTCTCGCAGCCCGTTGCGCAGCCCGTGGCAACGCAACCACCACAAACACCGCCGATAGCGTTCCTAGTTCAACAAATTCAACTTGTTTTTGCCAAACTAGGCCAGATGGAACGCACCATAAGCGACTTGAGTCAGGCGCAGAATCCTCGCAAGAGATCTTGTCAGAGCCCGGGTGCCCCCACCAGACAACCTAAAGAAAGTGGAATAACAGATTCCGAGAATACCAATCATGGCTAGACACCGTAACAATAAAAAGACCGAGCAAACGGAAATATGGCAGTGGAACTGCTGCTCATTGAGAACAAAACTTGAAAATTTCAAACAATTTATTGGAGCATCTCCAATCCCTCCTGATATAATCTGCCTTCAGGAAGTAGGCAAATTTCAGATAAATCTGAGAGGGTACATAAGACATGTTAACCCAAAGTACCCACAAGTGGCGACATTTACCAAAAAAGATATCGCATTGAGTGTCAGCTACGTGAGCAATGAGGCAGTGCAACACCAGATAATAACAGTGTGGCCCAAAAAACGTGGAGGACCAAAAACAGTGGGGGTCAATATATATAGCCCACCTAAGGAGAGACGAGCCGACTTTGAGAACATTATAGCACATGCGATGGGTTTATTGAAAGAGAAAGACATGTTAGTTATCATGGGGGATTTTAATGCGCCACACAGAAATTGGGGATATAAGCAGGACAGCCCTAAGGGCAAACTCCTTGTAGACCTTGTTGAACGGTATGATCTCTGCCAACTTACACAACCAGACCTACCGACACGGGTCGGGAATAGCTTAACAAAAGACACGTCACCGGACTTAACGTTTACAAATTCTGAAGGAAACGTCTCATGGGCGCACCTCGGAGAAAACTTGGGAAGCGACCACTACATTCTCGGAATAACTATTAATGCCGCCACGACAAGAAGAATGGGGAAAGCGACAATATCTGATTGGAACAAATTTAGGGAGAACGTAGGAGACCAAGGGGAAATAATAGATCTAGGTAACTGGGTGACGCAGATAAAGGAGGCACACAGGAAAGTGACAAAGGAAATAGAAACAAGCGTGGAAATCCCAGCAGTCGACAAGCACCTGCTACATTTGTGGGACGCGCGGAGAAGCCTCACAAAGCGATGGCGGAAGCAAAAGCTTAATCGCAAATTGAAGATAAGGATAGCTCAGTTGTCACAGGAAGCGAATGACTACGCACGTCAACTAAATAACAGTAACTGGAGGCAATTTAGTAACTCACTTAGAGGGACGTTAGGAACCAAAAAGACCTGTCACATCCTGAGGAGTATGATCGATCCAGGGGCAACAAAAACAATGACGAACAGGGCTTTAAGAATTCTGGAGAATGAATTTAAAGGTAACGATGACGCACTTATCTACGAAGTCAAGAAATTATATGTCGGACAAGACGCATGTGAAGTGGTACATGGCAAATATGCAGGAAAAGAACAACCAGGGTTAGACGCTCCCATAACATTTGAAGAGGTTTATGCGGCGGCCCAGTCTTTCAAAAAGAATACCGCCCCAGGACGAGACAAAATAACAAACTCTATGCTTAGAAATTTGAGTGATGCGGCCCTTCGACGAATCACGGATTTCTTTAATGAAAAGGTATGGGTAGATGGAGGAAACCTTCCAGTAGAATGGAAGGACTCAAACATCATGTTAATACCAAAACCAGGGAAACCAAGAGATATTAAGAACCTCCGACCAATCTCCCTTACCTCATGCTTGGGTAAGCTTTTTGAAAAAACAATATTGACTAGATTGACAGACTATGTAGAGAGAGAGGGTCTGCTACCGGTGAATATGTTCGGTTTCCGACCACATGTATCGGCCCAGGATGTTTTCCTGCTGTTGCAAAATGACGTCATGAACCCAAACAGAGGTTCAAGCGACGAATTCGTACTAGCACTAGATATCAAGAAAGCATTCGATACAATATCACACAAGGTGATAATGGAAGGCCTCGAATCGATTAACTGCGGCCAACGAATATATGAGTATGTCCGGTCATTTCTGACAAGCAGGAAAGCTACCATTTCTTTAGGCTCGGTTACATCTGAAACCTTCGACTACCCAAATAGAGGCACCCCCCAGGGAGCCATGCTATCCCCGATACTATTTAATGTCGGCCTGAGAAAGCTCGCATGTGAGCTGGAAAATATAAAAGGTCTAGGAGCAGCTCTTTACGCAGACGATGTCACCTTATGGACAAAGGGTGGCTCTTATGCGGACAAAGAAAACGCCCTCCAGGAGGCAGTAGATAAAATACAAGCTTTCGTGACAGCTGCAGGAATGCAATGCTCGCCGGAAAAAACTGAAATGGTTAGAATTGGGGCAAGATACGCAAAGAAAAAGGACTTAATACCGGTAGCAGTACTGCTGGATGGGAGACAAATCAGGGAGGCAGATGTAATACGCGTGCTTGGCATGTGGATACAAGGAAATTCGGGAACGTCACACACACTACAAAGGCTACGGGGAACCACGGCGAATGTGGCCCGGATGATCAGGCGGATAGCAAATAGCGAAATGGGACTAGAGGAGAAAGAAACCATTGCACTCGTTCATGCATTTGTGATCAGCCGAGTTACGTACGCGCTACCGTACCAGACAATGACAAACCAGGAGACAAAGCAAATAAACACAATAATAAGGAAAGCATTCAAAGCAGCATTGGGGATTCCGGAAAATGCCAAAACCGAGAGGGTAGAGAAATTGGGCATATACAATACCTTTGAGGAGTATGCGAATGCGGTGCTTTTATCTCAAAAGGAAAGGCTCAATTCAAGCTATCATGGGAGAAGAATTCTGGAAAAGATGGGATATACATTGCGACCGTTATATTGTGACGAGGAAACGGTGCTAATAGATGCGGAAAAACGCACACATTTAACTGTAGCGCCTATTCCCAGAAATATGCATCCGACGTATCACGCAGGAAGGAGGAAAGCGAGAGCAGACTCCTTACGCAAAGCATTTCAGAATAGCTCAGAAGCCGTCTTTACAGACGTAAGTAAAGCGAGCAGAGGGTCACATGTAGTGGCAATTGTAGCACAAAATCACACCACAATGGCGTCGGTTAAAACTTGTTTCACACGAGTGGCAGAGGCGGCAGCAATAGCCATAGCCATATCCAACGCAGAAATCAGGGGAGAATCAGTGGTTGTGCTCTCCGATTCACAGGCGGCATGCCGAATGTTTCTCCGAGGAACGCTACCTAAAATAGCGTATAAATTTTTGAATAAACCCATAACAGGAGACCATCACATTGTATGGTGTCCTGCTCACGAAGGTTTGGAGGGGAACGTCGTGGCAGACCGTATAGCTCGAGGCATCACCAACCGAGCGACGGCAGGCCACGACGTTGAACCTCTTTCCAATTCGCGTGACATCCTCCTCCAACAAAGGAAACAACGAAAGGAATATGGGCTTCCACATAAGGACTTGGATAGCCAGCAAAGCAGGGATTGGAGACGAATACAAACCAATAGCTTTCCCAATTTGTACCATCTAAGTAGAATATATCCCGCAAGATATAAAGACACCTGTCCGTGGTGTTCACAAGTACCAACACTCAGCCACATAACATGGGAGTGCACCCAGAGGCCCACACACATCGACAGCCCACACATCACGAAGCAACCACACATGCTTCACAGGCAGTGGGAGGCATGGCTTGCGGACGAGGACAAGCAGAGCCAAATAGCTTTGCTTGACCAGGTCCAGCGAGCCGCTCGTGCCAGCGGAGCCCTGGACTGAGGGCCCGACCAAACTGCCTGCATTTCAAATTTTTTTTTTCTGAATAAAGTTTCTTCCTCCTCCTCCTCCTCCTCCGACACTTGGCGATCGTCAGGTCCATTTAACACTTTTGACAGTTCTTTCATTCGCGCATTGAAATGGGGACGTTCAGTGATTCAGCGATTGAGTTGTGTACAGCCGTATATAGAAGCAGAAAAGATATCGTTACAGGTCGCTTGTAATCATGAATGAATACACTACTTTGCAGGACATTTTCAGACCGGACTCTCCCAAAATAGCGCGAACACTAGCACAGACACGCAAACAAACGCACACACACGCTAACGCGTGCGTCGGGGGTTAAATGCTAGTACGTGAGTGTAATCCCAAAGAAGGAAGTGTGACATTTTTTCATGAGTATAACGAAATCAACGTGATATCTGAATGAAATTCAAGGGACGTTTCTTGTCATTCTGAGTGAACTGTCGAGACATACCAATGGACCAAGTCACGGTGTAACGAGATATAGGGTACCATGATGACACGTGCGCCAAGGGATCGGATTTTCCTGCCCGTACGGTGAAAAAACGAAGTTAGAAGCACCACCCCTTCTGAAAAATACGCATCCGCACGAAAATTCTACGTGCCAAATCACCGCGCCGGTGTCTCTCCGTGCCCTTCGCGTGACTCAAAACTTCCTTCCCTCTGCGCTCATTGAATCGAGGCGCGGCTGGACTCGACCAATGTTTCAGTCGCTGATCAGGCCGCCTTGCAACATCTTAAGCCATTTCAAGGTTGACGAACCACCAGCTTTCACTTTTTTGTCCCTTCGTCTCTTGCCCCCAAAGCTATAGCGTCGGACGTTACGTGAGAATGGAGACGGAAGGGATAGCGGTTGAACGAATGCATGGCATTGAAAGCCGAAGAAGATTGCGCTGCTTGAGTGAGGGCATAAGAGGGAGACACATGACACAGGCGCTAATGCACCCACGATACCAAATTTCAACTCCTCCATTTAGAATATTTGTAAGCTTATGATGTATAAGTAGTAAGAAGCAGCTTGACATGGTTGGGCTCAACCGCAGCAAGAATTAAGCTCGTGTTTTCTTTCGTTCAAGAGCTGAACGGATTATGGAGAATAGCAGTTGTGAAAACGTAGCGGGCCAAGATAACCGCATTATTCGTCATTGTGCTGTGTACGAAAGGCATGCACGAACGTGTGATGCGTGCGTATCACGTCCGCTGTTTTCACGCTCATTGCTTGTGTTCATGTCGTAGTCTGTGTGCAAATCACTGACGTCAGTGCATGGTACACAGCAGTTACAAGCGTGTTATGATAACAGAAAATATATATACCAAGAACTCGCTTGCTGTATTCGTTGAAAGCAACGATCGGGCACATTATAGGGCTTGAACAACGCCTATCTATTTAGTGGCACATGTTTGGCGTAAACTTCCTTGGTTCGCCGAAGGCGAAAAATCCACAGATCTGCACGAAGTGAATGGTATCGAGTGGACGAAGTTCTGAGTATCGTATCGGTGCGTAACCGTAGGTTACCCGAGGGTTTCCTCGCATAATGTAAATTGACTGCCATAACGGGTACATAGAAACGTAAATTTATTTCGCCTTCTAGTCTCCATAGGTAATTCAAGGAACATTTAGAAAGTTGCTAGAGTTGAGGATATGTCTTGAAAGTGTTTAGAAAAAAGTGTTTACTGTTTTGAATACTTCGTACTCATCTATGGGGGAGCAATGAGCTGTCCCTATACAAAGTTCAGACCAGCAGTACATGGCGACAGCCATGGGGTAATCTGCGTTAAGAAAAAGTGGGTAACAATTTCGAGTACTCGGCACTCTACTGTGGGAGAGCATATAGCCGTCCAATGAGGATCAGGCATTAGCTAAACGGAACTGTCACCAGGCCAACTTAGGAAGGATAGTTCACCATTTCAGTAAGGGAAATTTGTTGGCACATATAGTGCCTGACGCGTGCCTTTGTTTTACAGGTTTGCCCGAGAAGTCTCAACATCTAGGCACATTATAGCAGAGGTCAACTGATCCATCTTCTTCTCGATAGGTTAATTTTAGCGGGAACAGCAATCTCTTATCTTATAAGTACAGTCTATGTCTACCTTAAAGTATATTGCAAAACTTTTTCTTGTGTGCCTCACATACGTTTCGAGTATAGCAACAGTTCTATTCCGTGATCACAACTGATTCCGAATACAGGATCAGGTCTTAAAAATCGTCGCCCCTGATACAAAGTGAGATATAGTTGTTGCTGGTGCGTGTGTTCATAGCTTCCCCATTATGTATGCGCCTATAGGTGGACCGCGCTAGTATTCGCGATCTCGAAATACATGGCATTCGAATACGTGTACAAGTTAAACAATTGGCAGATCCCACGTACAGTGGAAATCGATGATATGCGAAGCACGAAAGATAAAAGTTGATATGTAATTTTAAAATCAGCACAACGTTACGAAGTGGAGGTAAATGATGCCGTACATGACTTCCGTGTCATGATTATCATGTTTGGTTCTGTCGTTTGCCTTTGTCCTCTATTCACGTCACGTGATACCAAAATTAGTAAATGTAAAGCTAGCGAAACGACCGCAAGCACGCTATGAGCGTGGTATGGTGTTATGTTCTTACATGACACGCATGTCAGGATTATCATGTTTGCACCAGTCATATATTTCGTCATCCATTGACGTCACGTAACACCAAATTTTGTATATGTGGAGCTAGCAAAACGGCCGCGGGTGCATCAAGAAGGACCCATTATACTACAATGTAGCATTGACGCGCGAGCACGCTGGGCACAGCGACGCTACGTTAGCAAAATGAGAGCACTCTATAGTCTGACGCCAGGCGCGATCGGTGCGAACAGCGTCTGTCGGCGCGACCCGGCGGCAACCGGCGCGAAATGCGACATGCTGCACTTCGTGTCGATGCGTTACCCAGACTACACTGCGTCTCCCTCTTTCCGTGACGGAGGGACGCCGGACGCGCTGAAACGCGCATGCGTCAAAGCAACGCAGCGCGGCGCGCGCCTTCGAGTATATGGCAGGACCCGCACCTGGCGTAGCAACGCCGGCGTGACACGACGAAATGAACGCCGGTGAGCACGCGCACCGCATCACGTCGAAATGTATTGGCGCCTTGACTGTGGCATGTAGTCATGTTCTGACATGACACGCATCGTATGATTATCACGTTTGCACCAGTCACATACCTTCGTCATCCATTGACGTCACGTAATACCGAGTTTCGTACATGTGAAGCTAGCGAAATGGCCGCGAGCGCATCATGAGCGTATAGCATGAAGTCATGTTGTTACATGACAGGCATCACATGTTTATCATGTTTGCACCATTCACACACCTTCGTTATCTATTCACGTTCCGTAATACCGAATTTGGTATATGTAACGCTAGTGAAATGGCCGCGAGTGCATCATGAGCGTGGCATGTAGTCATGTCACGCATGTGATGATTTTCATGTTATTGTCTGTTGCTTGTGTATGCCATGCAATCATGCCATACCATACCACTTTTGAAGCATGCCATGTGAATTAAACCACCGCAAGAGCTGCAGGACCACGAAATGTAAATCATGACATTCATGATATACATGCCATGATTTTCATGTTATGACTAGTCAAATATGTTCTTCATGCAGTCATGTTATTCCATACCAAGTTTGGTATCGATACAATTTTCGAAACGGCCATTGATTGATTGATTGATATGTGGGGTTTAACGTCCCAAAACCACGATTTGATTATGAGAGACGCCGTAGTGGAGGGCTCCGGAAATTTCGACCACTGGAAGTTCTTTAACGTGCACCCAAATCTGATTTCGAAACGGCCAGGAGAGCTAAAAGTCGTAGGCGGCTAGATAGATAGACAGATACGCTCAAAGTCGCCGAAGTTCGCTAAGAAATGCTTCGCATTTAAAACGAAAAAAGCTCGTGCGTCCATGCAGCTGCTGAATTTATGTTCTTGTTGCCTTACATTATGCGGTCCCTACGCAGGACCCTGGTACACCCATTTCAATGGTAGGCAAACTACCACCTATATTATGAACTGAGGTATTACGTTTCTCGGGTCTACAAATAAAGTTATTCCATCCATCCTTTCATCACGTACGCCTAGACAAACTTTGATACGACACATTTAATTAATAGAAAATTGAAAAGCATGCGCAGACATACTCTTAGTACTTAAATTAAGAGTGGAACAAGTAAATGAACCTCTAAATTGTACCTTTTTCACGCACCAATCAGGCATTATTTCCGTGTGTGCGCAAGATGTGCACATTCAGCGTCTTGTGCGGCTACGATCTGCCAGCAGCCTCAGTCATGCCTGGTGTGCTTGTGATGGTATACTCATTTCAGGCTATCACAGCTGTCAGGAGGGCGTTGCGCTTTTTCTGTTAATCGTAAATTTTCGCACCGTCTTTGAAGAAGGATTCTTGCCGGAAGTATTGCTCGCACCTCAAATTTGTGTGTGTTTTGGCATCACGGCACAGACCTTCCCGTATTTGTTGTGTTGAGAGCAGTTTAATATGGAGTTGAGGAAGATATCTGCGAACAGCTTGATAGTTCTTGTTTACTGTCGCTGTGACACAGGATAAGCATGCGTGTCAGACGGTAAGGAAGATGTAGATTTAGCTCTTTACTTGGCTCCTCCTGTATATATATTTTGTATACTGTTCTTTTTTCTGTACTAATAACTGAAATAAACTGAAACTGAAACTGAAATAAACTGAAACTGAAACGACGTAACATGTTTTTAATGTGAGGACAGGGGAAATTCCCGTTGTTTGCACCATCTCAATTTTCTTGTATCTTGTCGCGTCTGCCACTCGTTGTTACCGAGCCAGCAAATGAGATGTCAGATTTGAGCAGGGGTTGGGGTTGATTGACATTCTTTGGACACTTTTCTTGGCATTCTTGATTGATTGACTTCTGGGGTTTAACGTCCCAAAACCACCATATGATTACGAGAGACGCTTCTTGGCATTCTTTAGAATCTTCAATTCTGAAAATTTTTTAATTCAAACGTGTATATTGATAGAAATGAATCTAATGACAGGATCATTGAGCAAAACTTAAGATTTACCGATCATATAAGTTTTGCTTGCGAATTTTTTAGAAGAAACATACTTGTGCGAAATGGTAGAAACTGTGGCGTTTGCCAGATCAACGACCTACGCGAAAAAAATGGCACGATTTGTTATCTATGCGCAACGTTTTTAAGCTGTTTCATATGAGAGGCTTTAGACGTAGGTACGCTTAATGTAAATTTAACAGGCATCAAGCTCTGAAGTTAGAACCAATGTTCTAACCGCATTCTTGAACTGGAAAGGTGTAGCTTGTCCCATTATTTAATATGGCCTCCGCTCACTGACACAGGCGCCTTCAGTGCAATGCGAAAATAGTAAGATCACTATTTTGACTTACAAGAAAATGCACGGGGCTTTTTTGCCAGAACAGTTCTACATCTGGATTATTGTCAAAACCATGTCTCGTGGCTTTGGACCATTGCCCTAATCTATTTTCATAAAAAAAAAAAACGTCGCCTTTCTTAAAGCAACACCCAATCAACGTACCGACGCGCGATTCTTTCTTTCTTTCTTTCTTTCTTTCTTTCTTTCTTTCTTTCTTTCTTTCTTTCTTTCTTTCTTTCTTTCTTTCTTTCTTTCTTTCTTTCTTTCTTTATTTCTTTTCGAATATTTACCCACCAAGTACCTCGGAATGAGCAATACACGATCTTGAGAGGTGATTAGCCTAGGTGTTACACAACTCGGAGTGCGTTTTACTAAACTAGAGTGGGGTGCCGAGGTAAAGCAGCTTGACTGTTGTTCCCACGTGCGAAATGTAAAACCCCCGCATAAATAATGCGCGCCACGCTCCATAAGGTCAGTAACCCTCGCGCAGCATCAGAACGAGAAATAAAAAAAAAAATCGAGTGTGCTTTCCTGGATTACGATTGCCAACACACCCACAAAACGACCGAGGATTCTTCATATACGGGTAAAGCGTGTACAATAGGAGTCTGCGCATGCGTGGGCGCGGTTAGAGCGCATCTGCTGCCGTCACGTACCGTTCCCGATGTCTACGTAGGCCTCTTTCCTGGTAAACATGGATAAATGCAAGAGAAGGGAAATCTTCGAAGTTTTGCGGACACTAGAGGTATAACGCCTTGGGACGATTCCGTTCTTTCCATATACCGCGCATTACTTAATAACCATTTTATCTGGTTAGTTACAACCTCAGATGTATGGTGCGTGGTATAAGGTAGCTGATAAAAAAACAGAACGAGAAATTGTTAAAGAGAAACAGTGTTGCAACATGTGGGCATTGCCCGTAACGCGAAAAAAAAAAAACAAGCGTAATTAACACTGGAAAAGATGCATCGCCGTGCACCCCCCAGCAAGGCTAAAAGCGGCACTTGCGCTTGTGGTTTGTAATCGGAAACTCATCGTGTTTATCGCTAGGTCTTATGACGTGGAACACTATCCACGCAAGTGGAAACTTTTCTACTTGTGTTTACTGTGTGCTACGTCCGTCCGCCTCGTAACGTTGCACTGATTTTGAAGTGCACGACATGTCAACCCTCCTCATTTGTGCTTCGCGTATAATCGATTCCCAGTGGTCTGCATTTTTTTTTTTCGTTTCAAACCGTTCCGTTGAAAATTGTGCACCAAGAGATGAAAAAATATTTGAACTCAGAGTGTCGCGAAAGCAAGCGTTTTAAAAAGCCGTCTTGTGTTTTTCCCAGCAGCAACATAGCCTTGAAGATGATGCGAAAACGCCCGAGGCCCGTCTACTTAGATTTAGGAGCACCTTAAATAACCCCAAGTGGCCGAAATTTTTCCAGAGCCCTCCACTATACGGCGTCTATCACAATAAGATTGTACTTGTTGTACGTTAAACGCTAGCAATTATTATTATTATTATTATTATTATTATTATTATTATTATTATTATTATTATTATTATTATTATTATTATTATTATTATTATTATTATTATTATTATTATTGGCCTTCAAAAATACAGGAGCACTCGCAACATGTTTGTTGCGGTGGCGCCCTGTGTTCAAAACGTTTATATTTCTTTAAGTGTCCGTCTTCTCTTGTCCGCCGTAGTGGCGTAGTAGATACGGTGCTAGGCTGCGAACCGGAAGGTCGCTGGTTCGATCCTAGCGGCGGTGGTCGCATTTAGATGCAGGGAAAATGGTAGAGGCCCGCGTACTGTGTATTGTCGCTCATGTCAGTGCAGGCTAAAGAACACCAGCTGGTTGAAATTTCCGGAGCCCTCCATGACGGCGTTTGTCCTAATCATATCGTGGCTTTGGGACGTTAAACTCTAGACATTGATGCTATTATTATCCACCTTTCCCCGAAAGCCTAGCACACGTGTTTAATGACACCTGATACACTACGAAAAAAAAAGGAGGTTAAGGCGTGCAGATGCGTGCTTTACCTTCCTTCGCGCTGAAGCCCTGCCAGGTGTCTCAATATACCGTATTTACGATACTCCGAAGTTCCCCTTTCATAACAGCCTGTTTGGCAGTGTAAATGCACAGCAGTAAGTTTCTTCTTGTTTTTCGTAAAGACGGTAGTTTGAGCTTGCCAACACCGATACAGTGTCATTTTTCGCTTGGTGTCAACTGCTGGCTAGCACTCGCGCAATTCCACGAGTACAAATTAGGTGCACCTTCAAGCACGCGCCTGGCTTACAAAAAATTAAGCTGCTATTCACGAAGCACCCTTCTGCGCCTTCATTTGTCTGGACTAGCGCGCTTGCCTGCATAAACAAGTTACGGAAGGCGAGCCACGTGTAATGGACGAGAATAAAAACGGAGACACTACTGAAGCGCTTTCGCGTGCCGCGTTGTAAGTGTGAAACAGCTGTGAATGCCTGCTGTAATGAGAAATGAACATAACGAACTGTCGGACGAAAAGGAAACAGCTGAATAAGAAAAAGTATGGACAGTCTTCTGCGTGCCATTGAGAAGTCGATGCACGGCCAGACTCAGTCTCATCAGCTGTAGACACGCGCACAGAGCTGAGACATTGCCTAGTCTATAGACATATTTTTGCTAATCGCTAACGCGGTGCACCACTGGGTGCCGTCTTCGCATGTTTGACGATTCTGTAACCGCTCACTTGAGAAAGCAAACTTCTTCCCGCATTATCCTCTATCAGGTATTTCGTCGTCTGGGAAAATCTGTCGACCAAACTACCGGTATCGATGAAGTCTAGCCGACAAACAAGCACAGGCCTATACCGGCACGTCTATATAGGGCTGAATTATTGTGTATGAGGATTTGGTAATGTAACCATATAGATGTAGTGGTACGTCTATATGAGGCTGAATTATAGGGGACAGAAATTCGGTAACATGAACTCAATTTTAATCCGTGGCACTTGATGCAAATATACCATGTGTCGGCATCACCGTGTGGCATCACCGTATGAGTCACGTTCACAGGTCAATAGACTCACTGATGAGTCGACTCACTCAAACTCATGAGTCTGAGTCTTGGTGAGTTCAGGTGAGTAATATTTCGGGGAGTCCAAATGAGCGCGGTTTAGAAACGTCAGTCTGAGACCGAGTGGGCCGTAGGCGTAAACTATATTTCGTGAGTGAGTCCGAGGAAGGTCCACCTCTTGTTGCCAACGTATACCGTCACCGTGGGCCACGTGCCGCAGTTCTCGTATGATCGTACAGAGCGTGCACGGTAAAACGCAAGTGGAGGGTGAAAGTTGTACAGCTGTTTTGCCAAATAGTATACAACTTGAACACTAGCTCAGTTGCCAAATAGCGTTGCGCTTACTTATAATGCTTCAGTTTTCCAATAGTGCGCGGTGTAGCTTCAAGGGCTTCAAGGAAGCGCGTATGTCGGGATCGATGCCTTATGTCGGGCATTCGTACTTGCGCAATGGTCAGACGTCATTCGGAAACAGGGAAACTATGGCGAAGTATACAGCTCGACAGCCCCGAAGGTAGGCGTGACAGCGCTGTCAAAATGTCTCCTCGCTTATCCCGGGCGCATTATGTATAAGGAAAAAAACACAAGAACAAAAGAAAAGACACCGAGCTTTTAGTTCGGGAGTCGTTTTGTTAGCACAACTCTCGGCTGTACAGCGTTCGTGACTGACCCTTTCGAAGATTTTCGTCGAGGCGTTCGATAGCGCTATAAAGTATCGCTCATCGTCCGTCTGATCTTGCTTGTCTTTCCAGTCAAGCTTTCTCTCCTTTTTCATCTTTTTTTTTTCGTTTTTTTTTTGTGTATAAGAGCATGCCCGGCGACTCTTTGCAGTTGTTTTTTTCCGTAATCATACATATTCATAGAGCGCCCGCCTCGTCGTCGCATTATCGTCATTTGGACGTCAAGGATGCAGGGGCCGGTGTCGATATTCGCGGCCCATTTTCTTCCGGTGCAGGTGCACTCGACTTGGCACGCTCCTCGAAACCGTTTCTTGCGCGCCTCTGACGGAGTATCGGCTTTCCGTCTTCGTCTGGCAACTCTCTTCTGTCGAGAAGCGCACGCTCGTTTCGCGTCATTAATTCTCTCGTAGGTTTTATGGAACGTTGCAGAAAAATAAAATAAAAAAGAAACATCACTGGTAGAGTGTTGCAGTCTACCATAGCCAGTAAGACGTATAGCTTATCGTTTGCGCAGGTATTAGTGTACTGCTTTCTTTCTCTTAAAAAAAAAAAACTACAGGCGATGACGTCTGTACACTTTATATAGCGCACTCAATGCATCTTTTCCAATGCTCCTCTCGTTTTGCTGAGGCCCAATAAATAGACAGGTCTTCTTTCTCTTTTTTTTAATGCGAAGCATTTCTTGGCAAACTTCGGCTACTTTGACCGTATCTATCTATCTATCTATCTATCTATCTATCTATCTATCTATCTATCTATCTATCTATCTATCTATCTATCTATCTATCTATCTATCTATCTATCTATCTATCTATCTATCTATCTATCTATCTATCTATCTATCTATCTGTCTGTCTATCTATCTATCTATCTATCTATCTATCTATCTATCTATCTATCTATCTATCTATCTATCTATCTATCTATCTGTCTATCTATCTATCTATCTATCTATCTATCTATCTATCTATCTATCTATCTATCTATCTATCTATCTATCTATCTATCTATCTATCTATCTATCTATCTATCTATCTATCTATCTATCTATCTATCTATCTATCTATCTGTCTATCTATCTATCTATCTATCTGTCTGTCTGTCTGTCTGTCTGTCTGTCTGTCTGTCTGTCTGTCTGTCTGTCTGTCTGTCTGTCTGTCTGTCTGTCTGTCTGTCTGTCTGTCTGTCTGTCTGTCTGTTGGTAGGCTCGCGGCCGTTTCGCTAGCTTCACATATATGACAAAGGATCACGAATGGATGACAAACGTATGTGACTGGTGCCAACATGATAATTATGACATGCGTGTAATGTAAGAACATGAAGATATACCACTCTCGTGATGCGCTCGCGACCGTTTCGCTAGCTTCACATATACCAAATTTGGTATTACGTGACGTGAATTTACGACGAAGATAAAAGGCACGTCTAAACATGATAATTGCGATATATGCTTGTCACGTAAAACATGACTACATGCTACGCTCATAGCGCTCTCATGGCCGTTTCGCTAGCTTTATATATACCAAGTATGATATTACGTGACCTGAATGGACGACGAACACAAATTCCAGGTGCAAACGTGCGTGTCATGTGAAACATAACTACATGCCACGCCCATAGCGTGCTTGCAGCTGTTTCGCTAGCTTCACATATGCCTAATTTGCTATCACGTTACCTGAATGAACGACGAACACAAATGTCAGGCGCAAACATGATAATCATGACATGGAAGTCGTGTATGGCATAATTTACGTCCGCCCGGTATCGTTGTGCTGACATTAAAGCGACATATCAACCTTCCTCATTCGTGGTTCGCATATCATCGATCCCCACTCTACGTGAAATCGGCCAACTTTTTAATTTTTTTTTCGTTTACCGCAAGTTTACGTAGTGAGGACCTTCCGGTGAAATTAACCCACGTGACCGTGAAACAGCTTAGGCTATTCGACAGCGTTCGCTCAGTGCACGCAAGAATGTGATTTCGCGACATTCAGGGTGCTTCGTACTGTAATGGTTCACGTTGTCTTCCGCGGCATGAGCCCACCGCACGCGACGGCTGAAAAGCAGATGGCGTTTAAGCGTCGAAAGCATTGCCCAAACTGACGGATGAATCGATAAGGCCTTACTTTACTCTTCGATCGGGCTGTCGCTGGCGCCACCTATCCGCGAATGTAGTACAGTATGCTACACTGTTAAAGGAGCACTCGGATGAGCACGGCTAATACCACTGGCCACCTAATTGCAAATGAATGTGGAAACAATTTCCGTGCACGGAACTGTTGGGTCGAAAGGACGTGCGACTACTAACTAGCACTACTGTCATGCTAATCTAAGTCACCATGTTTTTGCAAGAGAACCAGATCAGAACATGCCCTGGGTGCAAGTATTTGTCCTTACCGTGGACCCTTGTGTACTTACATACTGCATTACTCATATCTCCGCGCCACTTGGTGGCGATGAAACAAACTGCGATAACTTATATTGGCTAACACTAGCCAATGGACGAGACGAGCGGAATGCTAAAACGCTCAAGATTTATGACACCAGCTAAAGCAACTACCATGATGCTGTCGCTCGTCACTATTCCCGCCCCCCCCCCTTTTTTTTTTGCCCTTAGCCCGTCGAGACCACGCGAGAAAGCCACCGCATAAGGTACCAAGGAGAGTGACCTAGTATTGTTCCAAATGCCTGTAGCACTGGCAAGGAGAGCGCTGCAATTTTGTGTGCACATTGCTTGCGCGCGATTGCGTTAGGAGCCTGTATAAGCACTCTCACTCCCGCTAGCCGCTTGCGTACGCTATGCGAATAGTGTCTATCAATGTAATGCGTCTCTGTCGGCTCTGTATTAGCTTGAAGCGAATCTTTTACAATGCGGAATTTGGTGGCCTCGTGCGCGAGAAACTCGGAGCCGGTGGGCGTAAAGCCCTGTGGCCCCCGAAGGGGCGCCAGTCACATGCGTATGTTTCTTGGCTATTGAAAATAAGATACCTATTTTCATTGTTTTCGAAATAAAAAGCAAAACAAAAACCCCTTTCATTGAACTTTGGACGAAGAAAAGGCCCAAGTCTTCATCCCTCCTCCTGGCTGCGGGCTTGCTGTGTTGTATGTCTCCGTGTCTCTTTTCAAATGGCCCGTCATAATGGATCAGACCGGGGTGTGGCGGTGCGCACCCGAAGGTCGCTGGTTCGATCCCCACCACGGCAGCCGCATTTTGGTGGACGCGAAGTGGCAGAGTTCCGTGCACTGTGATGCGTCAGTGCACGTTAAAGAACACAGGATGGTCGAAATTTCAGGAGCCCTCTACTACGACGTCCCCCAGAATCATATCACGGTTTTGAGACGTAAAACCCCGCAGTTTATCATTATTTTCATTTGTGTATTCGCACTATACACTACGACGACTGACACTCTGTGTTGCGAAAAAAAAATAATTGCTTGAGGCTCCTTTACTCTCGCACAATTCAATGATTTTATTGTTTGTACAGTTCACTCAGGTTTTCCGTTGAGGTGTCGCGTACGTTCTGCGGTGTTATCGCTAAAGGAAAACTGGAGAAAAAAAAGAAATAATTTCAAAGCGGCAATATTGTTGTGTTTAAAAGGTCTGACACAGGATTGTTGCCTCGAGGCATGACATAAAGGTACACTTGAGGAAACCTGAGCATCGTAGTGGGCGCAATATTTTAGATATGAATGCACAAGTTGCTGGTAATCTTTTAGAGCTTCCTCGTAGAACGTGCCTAATTGTGCCTGGCTCATCTTACGTTATCTCCTTGAAACGTCCAGTCGCTAATTGCGATAGTCAATCCTTCGTTTCCTGTTTCTCAATGTGAAGGCGGAGCATAAATATTGCGAATAGGTTACCTCAAGTTTATTGCGCACCCTGCCATGCCCATGGGGGTGCCAGTTCGGATTTCGCCATCTTAAACTTTTTGCGCACGTGGCCCACTCACGATGCTTTCTCAAACCAGCGGCCTTTCTTCTTTTTCCTGAGATATAGAATGGTTTAGTGTTTGTCAGAAAGAACTCACCAGAACAACAACAACGAAGAAAGAAAAAAAAAGCATAGCATTAATGTAAGCTGGCGTATATAGATGCTTTCCCGTGGATCCCACGTCTTATCACGATGACCCTCCCCTCGCTGGGCTAGGATTGTCGCCCGCGCCAGATCACCAAATCAAGTCTTCACTCCTCACTCACTCTCTCACTCACTCGCTCACGTCTTATCTCTTTTGAATTTCGTCATGCGTCGAGCACATTAAGTCGTACACTTTCGGAGCACACGACACCTACCGAGACGCTTTACCTTCAAGGCGTTTTGTTCTTTTTTTTTTTGTCATCCACTCAATAGATATACACATTAGAGCTGTCTCCGGATGCCTCGAAAGATCAACGACGTCGGGTTCAGCACAGAAATTAAAGAGCGTGTTTTAATGCCGGCGCTTGTTCCAAAAAGAAACGTCTCTCCGGAGTATAATTAATACTTGTAATCTTAAGCATCCGCTCAGTCACTGTCACGATGCACTCCCTCGCGTCCCAATTTGAAAACGCCAGGCCAGCCGCGGAACGCGCAGCACTGTCACATCGAAAGCTGGAAGAGTGGCCTTTCCAGAGCCAGTTGTAATTTTTCGTGTGGCAAGTAATACATACACTAGCAAGGTACTCTCTACACCATCAATCATGTTTTTGAAGTAGAAAAGCAACTACTATGTGCGATTAATTCTTCGGAGAAGCGAGGTGCACCGGCTATACACATGTGCAAGACATTGCGTGGGCTGTTTTGGTTTCGTGTCTGATAAAACGATGAATAATTAGGGCGGCGCCTTATGTAGTGCCTTAGAAGAATCAAACACCCCGCCGTAGTGGTCTAGAGGCAAAGGTACTCGGCTGCTGACCCGCAGGTCGCGGGATCGAATTCCGGCGGCGGCCGCTGCATTCCCGATGGAGGCGGAAATGTTGTTGGCTCGTGTGCTCAAATTTGGGTGCACGTTAAAGAACCCCAAGTGGTCGAAATTTTCGAAGCCCTCCACTACGGCGTCTCTCATAATCATGTGATGGTTTTGGGACGTTGAACCCCACATATCAATCAATCAATCGAAGAATCAAACAAGTTATGTGTCACACAATGTGCATTGTGTGACGCCTGCTTGTTATTGTACTCTGCTACCACATTATATGATATATCTTGACATGATTCCCTTCCCGAAATAATGTTTGTATAGGCGTCATACTCCGGTGTTTTGCGGACACGCAGCGCCACGTGTCGACGCCGTTTTGAGTAGTGCAAAGCCCGACTCTCTTGCACAGTTCGCTGCTCTACCAGGTGCAACTATAGCGCACTAAGCGCCAATTGAGCCAAATGTTAGGTGTATTTGCGCATTGAACATTTAGAAAAAAGAGCTGCGAATTTCTTTCCGCTAGTCGGACGCGTCACCGAATTGCCATGGAAGGCTTGCTGGTTCGCTTGCAAGAACGATGGCGAAAACAAGAGCAGACGCAGCTGCTCCGCGATCTACGCAAAAAAGGCCCAACGCGGCGCTTATGTTGCGTTGTGGATTGCCACGGACGTAAATTGGTGTCACTGATTTCCGCAGATTTCGCGAAGCATGCAGAACGGCGTGAGTGCTGGATGCGAGCCATTGCGAACGTGTTGGATAAGCGAATTACTCGCGTTCTCCACCGCCGGTCGCATGAGAAAGTGTGATGTTGTTGGCCTCCTGTTATTTTTTTTTCAGTAGCCTTGACGGAGAACCGTGGTAGCTTTGATTATGAAGCTTAATAGGAGTCTCTGACCTCGGTGCGCGCCGTGCAACAGTATACAGACAGGTGACGCGAGCGATAAACATCGCACACGTCACGATCGCCGATAATCCGAAATTGTCGCTACTACGCAGCATTACGCACGTAGGCGTTTGAAGGCTCTAAGTCCCGTCTTTAACCAGGAAATGCGAACACGTACGTCATACAGGTAAATCGCAAAATGATCGTGACCACAATCAGGTTTTTCTTGCCGTTGGTCTCTGCGATTGCCGGAGATATCTCGGAGGCCTCGGTTTTGCCTTTCGTTGTGTACCGAGAAAGTGGACACGCATGTATCCCCATTTGCAGGGTATACATACGGAAGACAATCGTCAACAGAGTATTCCAGCATGCGTAATGAAACAGTTTAACGCACAGGAAACGAGAGATCGACGGAGATTGCAACTGCAAAGGCGAAAATCGCCAGGGCCATTTATGCCGGATAAAAGCGAGCTTCTTACCACTGATTGTTAGATTGCTTGTGTATGAACTTTAACGCTTTGACATCATGTGTATGCTCAGTTTTAACGCATTTAGGCCTCACAGAACGCTCGTTGGAGTGCTTGCGTCTAACCCAATGTCATGCACAACTCGCTTGCAAAACAACCAAATAACAAACATGTTTTGCATTGTACCCGCAGTTCGTTTTGAAGAGCTTCCGATATACTTTTCTGAATCAAGCTTGTATTGAAGGAAGAGGCTTGCCAGGTTCTTGATTTTCATGAAATTGCGCTTCAATACCAACGAAAGAGAAGGGCCTATGCACGTTCACTTGTGGATGGCTCTCTTTTCACTACCCATTTATGGCCGGCGCTGCGATGGGAACGCTGATGGTGGCGTTTTTCGCAATGCAGCCTGGGCAGAGTCTTATGTCTATAGGGCCGTTTTTGTGAAGAAGTTTTAGTTGCCGGCGTGCCTTTATTGTAAAATGTTCGACTGTCGCGCAGAAGTTCCGGATTCCAATTTCATCCGATCCTTAATATTTCTTTCTCATTTGAATTTTTCTCATTTTGCGCGATACCGGTGGCAGGCATAGGTGGTGGTGTGCACAACTACGCCACCAAAATCGATTCCTTGTCGTCTCGTAACTGCCTTCGCTGTAAAGAAACGGCGATCCACTCCTTCCCATTGCTTTTCTAGGACAGCACGACAGTTTATTTGTACGTAGCGCATAGGGAGTTGTCTTAATTTTATTTTTCAATGCTTCCGACTGGTAAATCAGTTGAAACCGCTTAGCTGTGTCACTTCTCTTCCCAAGTACGTTTGGCTTATCGAAAAAGCTTCTTGAATATATATATATATATATATATATATATATATATATATATATATATATATATATATATATATATATATATATATATATATATATATATATATATATATATATATATATATATGAAATAGATGATCAGAGTCTCTTCCGGCTACCGTAATAAAAGTTATAAACTTCGAGAATAGCGCAGTATAGGAAACAAAACAATAAAATATTTATTTAATCCTAACAGTTTCGGCTGGTGGACCAGCCTTCTTCGGATGATGTAAGTGAAATGGTCCCATTTCACTTACATCCTCCGAAGAAGGCTGGTCCACCAGCCGAAACTGTTAAGATTAAATAAATATTTTATTGTTTTGTTTCCTATACTGCACTATTCTCGAAGTCTTATATATATATATATATATATATATATATATATATATATATATATATATATATATATATATATATATATATATATATATATATATATATATATATATATATATATATATATATATATATATATAGCCGCCATATAAGGCGTTTTTCTTAGAAGCCTTAGGTCGCTCATTATATGCGAAGAGTGACCTTAGTGTCGGTGATGTCAGTCAACGATATCGATTCAAAAACCACTATCATGAGACGAAATCACAAGTCTCCATAATCATTAAGTTTTCTACGATATAGATAATGGGAACTCTAGTAAGTATTGTATAGGCTTGCCTATGTGCTGTGCTCGGGAGAAGCTTTGCGGCTGCTGTGTCAGTTGTCGCTTGATCATATAGAGGGCAGTGGAGAGCTTTAGGAATGGGCGGAGTCAACGCTCCGCGATGTCGCTACGAGCGCTCAGCATGCGACGGTACCTACCACTGTTTACGAACACGAGATTAGTCTATACCACACCAACGAGCTTTGACGATGAGGCCAGCTCCAACTGCAAAGATCAACTAAGGCATGGTTAACGAGGCCTACGGCTCTGCCAGAATTCGAGCCATCCTGGACTCAGGTGCCTCCCCTAAGCTACCTTCGGCGCAAATTTTCATTTTCTCTCTCTCTCTCTCTTTCTCTACTTTTAAAGAGTAGTCAGTAGTACCTTCAGCTGTACAGCTTGAAAGTGCCTATTCTTGTATTTAGGAAAATACATTGTATGCTTGAAACCTTCTAAGAACTTTAAAGAGCGTATGCTTGGGTATGTTGGTAATTCATGTCTCACTTTTTAAGCAGTAAACGACGGAAGCCTAGTTAGACTTTCCGCTGTCTGCTTATTTTTCCTTGCACGGTGAACGGTTCCTACAGCACGTGGAGTGCCGTGTTGTCCTATCGTTTTGTGCGACGACCTTGCACGTGTCTCGACACCTACATGATATTCTTTCCGGTATAGAAAAACAAAATCACAGTCGTAGCATGTCTACGTAACCAGTGACCCCCAACGCGTGCCTTTCAATTATCCATCGTGGAGTCGCCGTAGCGCTCCTTCGTGACGCTTCAGTTGTCTGCCCGATTTGGAACAGGTCCCCTTGTCCATACAGCCAGCCTGTGGAGATTCATAGCTCGGCTGTCCTTGTCTGTGCAGCAAGAAGCCCGGGGCGGTTCCTTCTTTCCGTACACCGAACGACAATTAGCTCGACGGGTTCGCTCTCTCCGACATTCATTACGCTTGCCAACGTAACAGCCGCGTCTCACCTCCACGCACGTGCCGGTAGCAGGCTGAAGTTGTTTAGAAAACAATGACGGGTCATTTATTCTTCTCGTCTTAGCAGCAGGACTGGTTGAGAAGTTCGAGTGGCCGCTACGCGATACCTTGATTTACGTTGTGACAAATTATGCCTATAGGAAAAGCGTTTATTCGAAGGCTCGCCTTTATTTCCGTCTCGCGTGAAAAAGAGCATCGTCATATTGCAACCTCTAAGATGCACACACGGCTTCGCAGTGCATAGTGCGCACTGCCGTAGCCGACTTTCTCCGATTCAACAACAATCTTTCAAAATAAAGGTGGCAAAGGTACTCTTCAAAAGTGGCTAGAGGTTCAGTTATGACTTTTCCTCCTTCCAAGCCTATCTGACCGCGTTTTCCTCGATGCGATGTCTCATTCTTAGTTCACAATTATTTGAGGCAGCTGCTTACACGAAGCACGTTCACTTAGCTTCTCAAGGGGAGACCGCCGAGACTTGCAGACCATTTCGCCATTGCTTAAGGCTGTGACATTGCATGCATCAGATATTCGATAATCAGGATTATTGCTTCTCAGCCGAAGGTGCTTGTCGTTCACGATGTACCTTTTTATGTGAGCTTTCTTAATATGCACCGAGATTTTTATAGTGGCTTGCGCGGAGGTGAGCGGTCGCATGTGACTTTGGCTCCTGCAAATTTTCCTCTTGTGGCTAACTGATCACTCCAAACGCCCCGAATACTTGACTGGACCTATATGTGAGTGTTACCGACGCTTCCTGTGATACTTTTTCAATACTAAGACGTTTTTTACGCAAGCCGCAGCCCTTTTAGGGCTGTCGGCTAGCAGTATCGCTGCTAGGCCTACCTCTCCCTAGCATGAGCGCTGGAACAGGGCGCGACGCAGCCGGCGTCGATGGTGCGCGTTCCTGGCGCGCGATCCACGAGAGCCTCTCAAGACAACGCCAGCATCCTTCGTCACCACCAAGCCATGCAGTGGCTCAGGAGCGCCAATCAAGAGCAGCACCGAAGCCCCCACCACTGCCGCGCAGTGATTACAAAATCATATTAAGAGTCCGTGGAGGTTTAAACTGTGCTGTGATACATCCATGCGTCCTCAGACAAATAATCCTCAAGGCGGCGGGTCTCCCAATCTCTGACCGCACCAGTTCTGACCAAATACGCGTCAACTCCATCAACCATACCGTTCTGATTAGCACACCAGACCTGGATCGTGCCGACCTCTACCATGGCATACGGCTCTTGAACTTCAACGGCACCCCTCATGAAGTCGCCACCCATGTCGCTGATCCCGTCGATACCTGCAGAGGAACCGTTCTCCTGCCTTCCGATTACTCGGAAGACGAAATCATCTCGACCCTCCGCCGATGCAACCCAAAGCTGACTATCGGAGGTGCACGACGCCTGGGCAGCACTGAAACCATTCTAATCATATTCCAAGGCAAAATCGTTCCTTACTACGTCCACTACGACGGCTGTGCACTTCGATGTCGTCCCTTCAGGCAAAAGGTTGAAGCCTGCACACGGTGCCGTCAGATTGGTCATCGCCAAGACGTCTGCACCAACACCAGTGACACACTTTGTCCCAAATGTGGACTAAAAGATGCACCTATGGACCACGAGTGTGACCATGTTTGTGTTGTGTGCAATGGAAACCATGAAACAGGTTCATCGCTGTGTAGACAACGATTTAAGCCGCGCCCTACACGGTCCATGGAAAAGCAAGACCCACCCATCCACCGATCTCCTAGTCGCGAACAAACTCACGGTTCAAGCCAGCGGAAAAGTCGAAGCAAAAGCAAGGAACGCGGGCGGAAAAGTCGAAGCAAAAGCAAGGAACGCGGGCGACGCTCCAGTGCCAGCAAAAGTAAAGATCGCGGTCGTCGCTCCGATTCAACGACGCAAGACGACGCCTGGCCAGGCCTATCACCAAGCCCTGCTCTCAACAACTCTTCGGTCAACTCACACCAGGTAGGCTGGGCTAAGTCAGCCTCTTCTAGCTGCTCCTCAAATCACACCAGTAACAACGACTCCACCCTCTTTAAAGAAAATGCAACCCTAAAAGCTGAAATTCAGAGGCTTAAATTACAACTCGAGTCTTTTCACTTATCCGCTACTACCACTCAAATTGATTCTCGTCCTCCTTCCGCATCAACCACCCAAGCCCCTCCCTCTCATTCCGCCTCTTCCATGTGCCATTCATCAGCCCCACCTGAACCCTCTGCACATTTGCCCATGGACACTAGCCCCTGTGCTCAACGCGAACCACTTCTCCCTCCCCCCAGCAAACGTAAAACTCCGAGCACTCCACGATCAGAAGAATCCCTGGAGGAGACAGTTTTAAATTATAATGACAGAATAACCGCATTAGAAACTAAATTTCATAATATACTCACCGCAGTTGAAAAACTCAGTGCAGATTACGCAGCCAAACATGAAGCACTCGCCAAATTTATGGACCTTGTGCAAGCTCATATCCAACAAACTACAAGTTGGATAGCTGAAGTTAGTGCCAATAATCCTAGCATAGCACCACTTTCCACCTCAGCACCAGCTTCGCTTAACAATGGCCAATAACCCGACTCGCTCCGAGCTTCAGGTTTGGCAATGGAACTGTAGGGGGTTCCGAAAAAAGAAAGCACATCTGCAACAGTTCCTTGCCTCCCGTTCTAATCTACCCGAAGTCATTGCCCTCCAAGAAACTCACGGGCCAGTCAGCTTCCCAGGTTATAATGTCCACCAAACTAAAAAGCTGTCCCGGCCTGATACGGCAATTCTTACTCAAAAACACCTCACTGCAAATCACTCCCACTTCGACGGCGTCGATATAGAGCATGATTTTTTGGAGATTATTCCTCATAAGAATAACACATCTGCTCTTTACCTTCTGAATGTCTACAGCCGCCCTCGAGACAAACATCACCGCTTTGACTCCCTTTTTACTCAAGCCATTTCCGCTGCCAAAGACCATCCCCTTTTAATTCTTGGTGATTTCAATGCACCCAACCCGTTGTGGGGTCACACTGTTTCTACTCCTAAGGGCAGAGCCCTGTGGATACACATACAAGACCACAGACTCACGCTACATAATGACGTCGATGCACCAACCAGGCTAGGAAACAGCGTATCGAGAGATACCTCTCCCGATCTTACCCTTACACGCAGAATTCAGCACGTTACATGGAGCAACTTGCAAGTTAATCTCGGTAGTGATCACTACATCATTACTACTACAGTACATTTCAAGCACAAACCCTTCGCACCTAAGCCAATCAGTCACACCAATTGGGACAAATTTCGAGAGGCCCGCCAGATATCAGCTCCCAGAAACATCCAAGACATCTCAGAATGGGTGAAGCAACTTCACTCAGATGCTGGGGTGCATACTACAACTTTGCCCCCCGAAACCCCCCTCACCACGGTTGATGCCAAGCTTTTACATATGTGGGAAGCCAAACAGTCTCTCTTGAAGAGATGGAAAAAAGGACGGCACAACCGAAAGCTAAAACTCCGAATAGCCAAGCTTGACCTGCAGATCCAGGAGTACGCCACACAACTGGCCTGCCAGCAATGGGGCCAGGTGTGTGACAGCATGCAAGGAAACCTTGACAGCAAACGCACATGGCAACTACTGCGCCACCTCTTAGACCCTACCACATCACGCACACATCAAAACCAGAGCATAAAGAAACTTGTATATGCTCACAAAAACGATCTAAACGGACTCTTCGACGACCTCCGCGATAAACATCTGCCTCCTGCTCAGAAGTATAACACACCAAAGTACACTGGAAAGCCCAACGAGTTATTGAGCGCCGCTATCACGGAAGCAGAGGTTCGGCATGCTATGGCCACTCTGCGCACAACGTCAGCACCAGGCCCAGACCACATTAACAACAAAGTACTTCGCAATCTGGACGACAACTCCGTCACGGCAATCACAGATTATTTCAATCACTGCTTTGACACTGGCACCCTTCCAAGTTCCTGGAAGGATGCCAGGGTAATTTTCATTCCAAAGCAAAACAAACCAGTGAACACTTCCAATCTCAGGCCTATTTCACTAACTTCTTGTCTTGGTAAAACGCTTGAACACGTTATACTCAACCGTCTGAATAAATACATGGAAGACAACAATGTTTATCCACCAGAAATGGTGGGTTTTCGAAAATCTCTGTCATGTCAAGATGTCATGCTTCGACTGAAGCATGATATCATTACACCCAACAGCAGCCTAGATACGCAAGCAATCTTGAGTCTGGACATCCATGGAGCTTTCAACAACGTTGCTCATTCCGCCATCCTCCGCGAGCTTAATCTCATAGGGGTTGGCGCAAAGACATATAACTATATAGCTACTTTTTTAGCCAACCGTACCGCAACCATACACATAGGCGCAGATCAATCTCAGTCTTACGCTTTGGGAAGTTACGGCACGCCCCAAGGGTCTGTGCTGTCACCGTTTCTTTTTAATGTCTCTATGATGCCGTTGGCGCAAGCATTGAGATCTATCCCTGACCTCAAGTTTTCACTCTACGCCGACGACATCACTCTTTGGATGACTGGCGGCTCCGATGGAGAGATTCAAGACACCCTGCAAGCTGCGGCAAATACGGTTGTGGCACTTACAGGGTCTATGAATCTTTCATGTTCCCCACAGAAATCTCAGCTACTTCTCCTACCATCTCACAGAGGGGGCGAAAAACACATATCCAATATACAGGTAATTCTAGATGACGTACCAGTTACTCGAGTGGATAGGATCCGCGTGCTCGGTTTACACATTCAAAGCAATCGGCTCAACACATACACACTAAAGACACTTCACACCACCGTTGATCATACCTTGCGACTTTTGGGTCGGGTCAGTAATAAACATGGCGGACTAAAGGAGGCCGAACTCCTCCGCTTGGTCCAAGCCTTCGTTATCAGTAAAATAACTTTTACAACGCCTTACCTACACTTTCTTAAATCAGAATCCGACCAGATAGACATCCTTTTACGCAAAGCGTATAAGTTCGCTTTAGGGGTGCCTATACGGACCTCCACTGAAAGGCTTATGCGTACTGGCACCTTCAACACCCTTGCTGAACTAGGAGAAGCCCATATTGCATCTCAGTATAACAGACTTTCTAACACCGTGACAGGCCGACACATTCTACAAACCCTTTCTGTCACTCCGGCATCCATCACTAAGGTCAAGTACACCATTCCACACCACATACACGAGAACCTATACATTCCACCACTTCCAAAAAACATGCACCCTGAGCACCAGAAACAGCGCAGGATGCAGCGCGCGAGGGCCCTCAAAAAACAATTCTCCTCCTCCAATGATGTGCTCTATGTTGACGCCGCCGATTACGGAAACAGGCATCATTATGCAATATCGGTAATCAACTCTCACGGCCAGGTCGCTGCGGCCGCCTCCGTTCTTGCTTCTTCTTCGGAGGAAGCGGAAGAGGCGGCCATAGCCCTGGCCCTGACAATACCTAGTTCATCCGTTATAATCAGTGACTCCAAAACAGCTATATATAATTTCGGAGCGGGCAGGGTTTCTAAGCCAGCCCTTTCCCTACTTTTGCATCATCCCCTTGATCGACTTGTAGCACTAATCTGGACTCCCGCGCATGCGGGCCTTGCCGGAAACGAGGCGGCTCATGCGAGTGCCCGAGGATTCACAGTCCGGGCACACGCATCCGATGTGTCGCAATTCGCTACGAATGAGGCGCCATTTACAGCGCGGGATCGCCTTATTTCATTCCACGATATTTGCACACACTACCGTTTAGAGCGATTAACCTTCCCGCCACTCACGCGCAAATCTTCACGCAGGTGCGAAATTCTGTGGCGACAGCTGCAGACTCGCACCTTTCTTTCGCCTTACCTCCTACACCGCATTCATCCATCCTGTTATCCTTCCCCCTCATGTAAATTTTGTGCCTCCTCCACAGCAGACTTGAACCACATCATGTGGCGCTGCCCTAAGCACCCTCTTCCCCCATTCCTGAAACGCCTAATTTCTAGTGAGGAGCAGTGGGAGGCTGCCTTGCGCAGCTCGAGGCCCGCTATCCAGGAGGCCATCCTGGAGTGGGCTGAGAGGGTAGAGGAGGACTACTTCAAGTAGTTCATCCCCACCACACCCTTTCCTGTTGCCCCCTTCCCTTTAACAAGGGATAAATAAAGTTGTTCATTCATTCATTATAGTGGCTTACGTAACTTATGATTGGTTTAAGTACGACGGCACACATACGAGGGCACTTATACTGTCGTTCGTGCTCTTTCGCCATTTTGCCTGATATATCTTACTTGCGTAATAGTGCTTTCTACATATTTCGTGTTAGATGTATGCTACAGTGTAGCTATTGGTTTTTGTTGGCCAAGATGACGTATGCTTTCTAAAGGTGAGAAGCCAGAGGCTGAACTAACGTGTTCTGAATCTGTTACTGCGCGGCAAATGGCGCCAGTTAGAGACGATATATCGAACTTCGGGTTTCCGCACTGACCCACTAGCCCTTACGAGCGTCGATGAGCATTCAACGAACACAACTGTTCAGCTTTGAGGAAACACCTCATAATTATGAGCTAATTAGATGCTTTCGTTTACTATATTAGGAAATTATCTGTGCACTTGAAGTTTACCGCCGAGCCATGTTTCTTTATATGTCAAACGTACACTTTCAGTTTTTGTTGTGTCTGTTATTGTAGAAGCTTAGACACTAAGCGCCTGAATGAGGCTGATGTTGATGCTGATACTCTATGTGACACGCGCAGATCATCATCTGCCTTGTAGGTGGTGACACCAGCAGCACTAGTACCAATCTGTCCATAAAAAAACACACAGAATACGTTAGAGTACGAGAAAATCTCAAGGAACACATACGTTATATTGTGTATCGCACAGCTGTGCCACAGGTGCGCAGATAAGCATTTAATCATTTGCGTTTTAGTTTTCCGACGCTGGCGAGAAGATTCTAGGAATTTCGGCCTGTTTTGTAATGCAGTGACGCTGTGCCTGACAAGACACAATGCTGAATGAGCAGCTGTTTATTACGATGATATACAACGTGATTTGGCTGAGTTTCCATGCATAGGAAAGCCTGTACATCTTCTTCGGCAAACTCTGTTCCGCTAACTAGCCTTTGTCGCTACAGTTACAATGAGTGAACACATGCCGTCCTAAAGATATAATAATGCTCGTACTTCAAACCCAACTTTGTCTGACGCTTCCTTTGATGTGCCTTCCCTTCACTCGCTTAAGTGTTTTCGTGAGCTTTGTTGACGTAACGTCGGTTACTGAAGACGCCCTAATGACATCATGAAAAAAGCCGCCTCGCCCACATGCTTCACGACCTTCGAGGCAAGGCCCTTGCGGACGTTGAGTGAACCACGCCCTAAGACAACTCTTCTCACAAGTCATCACTGTGTTATGGCAGATGCCTATTACCTACGTACGCACGCACAGGCCACTTGCATTCATAAGCGGTGTCGGTCTATTAATTTTTCCCATTTAGCTAATGAAAGATGCGGTGTAACACAGAGACGTTCTACGTACTTGCACATTGCTTGAAAATATGGCAAATTCCCACTATTCCCAGATGTGTGCAAAAGTTTTGGCGAAGAAAGAAAAGCAAATGCTTTATAATGAACTGCGACGATGGCAAGCCCTCCGAGCGTTCACACGTGAAATCAGGAGGAGTCCGTGTGTAATGTATACAAAATGAGCATAAAAAACTACCGCGAAGTATTTAAAGCAAGCAACAAGTTTATGGGCAGTTGGTACGGCACATATCAGAGGATGGCTTTTGGCAAATATTAATTCCACGGTGGTCTTATACTCAGCTCTATATAGGAGGTGTTTCTCGAGCTTTCCTTGCTTGTCAGCTTCATCCTAAAATGAATTCACTTCTATCAGACGTAAGAGCTGTCGGAGTACTGAATTAAAGACTAAAAGCCGTCATAAATGAAATTCAATACAAAAAAATCTTGTGTTACCGCAAGAGCATAAAATACGACTTCCTCTACAAGAAAAGTGTTGAAACAAACTTTTTGTGGCCTTAAAAGCTATGGGAAAGAAAGATTTTACGGTGATTGTGACACCTGGTTGCCTCCTATACGTCGAAGGTTGTTTCGCTGGAGACACAACCACCTCGCATGCAGCCGATAACGATAGGAGAATGTACCAACACCTCTGTTTGCGTTGGTGGTTTCTTGGCAATTCCAAGCATACTATATTAGATACGTTCGAGCAGAGCAATAAAATCTACAAAGAATATAGGGAAGTCCGTGTCCGCCCATATTTGCGTAGTCAAGCAAAGTGAGCCGGGTACACTTGCACCCAGGCGAATCACGTGCATGGTAGGCCCTTGATGACTCTGAAAACGACAGGCAATGACGAGAAAGAAGGTGCCTCGCCCGACGATAGACGCGGATATAAGAGAAACGATGAGGCCGTAGAAAGAAAAAAAATGAGCAAGAGGGGTGGTGTGGAACGATAGAAATATTAAGAACAAACGCCACAAACATGGTCGTTAAACGAATCATCAATGGTGTATCGGTGTCCTCTGTTCATCGTGTCCTTCGCGCTCTGTCCTTCGCTTCGTAAAAATGAAACATTGTGTCTCCGCGTGACAAAAGAAAAAAAATGACAACTGGGTACTTAGGAGAGCAATACCGGCAATGCATATTCACTTTTTTTTTTTGCTTTAGAATATGTTGTAGCGGAACGAGGGGTATAGCTGTTTATTTCTGAGTGTCCACGTTGAACCTCCGCTCCTTTTGAAGAAGGTACGGATCTTGGAAAAAAGTCTGCATCGCAACACACCACATTTGTCCTTAACGTGCCGGTGCCATTACTTTGTAGAAAGAGAGAGAGATAGAGAGAGAGAGAGAAAGAAGCAACATCTGATGAAACCAGTCCCGCTGCAGCGCATTAGATGGTTATTGCGTCATAGACGGGTCTGAAAAGTCCTCGTCCTTCTATACGCGTCCTACGGGCTAAATTAGAAGTCATTTGTCCACAAAGACGACTTGTTGGAAATATTTGCTTGTTTATTATGCATGATCTGATGCAGACCATTGTGAGGAAGTGAAAATGAATAAAGGCTCAAAACTCGGGGAGAATAATATCCCCGCATTACAGTTGCTTAGCGGGCATCTATAAACGAATAAGAATCGGTAGGTACCAGTAGTTATCTCCGCGAGAGTAAACCTTGGGGCGACAGTTGCTAGGGTACTCGGCTGCTGATCGGAAGGTCGCGGTTTCGATTCCATGTACTGTGTCATCTCAGTACACGTTAAAGAACACCAGATGGTGAAAACTACAGGACCCCTCCTCTATACGGCGTCTCTCGTAATGATATGGTGGTTTTGGGACGTGAAACCCCAGCTAATATTGTTAGACTCTGCGGGAACGACACGTAAAAGCAAAGGTTCCCAGCTCGCGCGATCTTTCCTTATTTTGGTTTTCTGCTGAAACAAATAAATCCTTTTATCTTGATACGTCAAATGTTCTCATCCGAGTCCAACATCCGATTCCTACATAAAAAACAAGGGGGGGGGGGGGGGGTTGCATGGCTTCGACTATGACGCAGAAAGAAAGTTCAGACAAGATAAAAGAAACAGTAGAGACGCGTTTTTATTTTCACATTACTCACCCCCTTTCGATAGTATGAAGAATAATCCACAGGTAGTTGTTAAACGGCTGCAATACACAGTTTCTTACCCTTGGATCACACTTGTCGAAACTTCACAAAACCGAATGAAGACATGTTCCACTTTATTTTTATGTACGGCAGTATATCGGCAATTTTCTCGGCAGTATATCGAGCTAAAATCTCACATAATTTATTGTGGTTTTTGTTGACCCGAATTATAGACACACCACACAAAAAAGATGTGGGCTTGAAAGCTGCTGTATATTTACGATAAAGCGATGGCTGTGGTCTTGAAGAGAAGAATTACATGGAGGTGAACGCACAATGGCAGAGGCAATCTCAATACGTGAAGTCAGTCAAAGAAGGTTAGATACGCTACGATGGTGGTAGCTAGCCTACTCTACGATGTGCGATTTGAACACAATGACATTTCATGCTTGGTTGTTGATCAGGCAGGACTTGTCATTGCACGATCAAATTTGTCGCCGTTGTCGCTTCCTGCTGCCACCACCCTTCGCACCACTGACACGCTGAACCGAACGACCTCGTTGCGCTTTTTAATAAAGTTTTTTTTCTCCTCCACAGTTGACATGCTTCTTTCCTGTCCTTTTTGTCGTCCCCCTCAGCCTGTTCCATAAACGCCTCCAAAAACTTAGAGGCTTACAAAGATTGTTTAACTTAAATTGAGGACGATGCAGCGAGCAGCGCACGGAAATTAAAATTATGAGTGTGACCTTAACAGGCACAAAGAAAGCAGAGTGGGTCAGGAAACAAATTGAAATTACTTGCAAGTGTCATAGTTCAAATAAAAAAGAAGGAATGCACATGGGCCGCGCACGTAGCAGGTAGGCAGGATAACCGCTCGGCATTTAGGGTAACTCAGTAGATTTCAAGACAAGGTAAACGCTTGAGAAGGAGACGGAAAATCAGGTGGGCAGATGAGATTAAGACGTTTTGTGGGTTTAACGTGGCAGCATAAAGTACAAGACCGGGTTTATTGGTGGAACATGTGGGAGGTCTTTGTCCTGCAGTAGGCGTAGTCAGAGTGCTGATAATAATGCCGCCTTTAATTGTTCATAAATACGCAGCGGGAAAGCTGGAATCAAGCTTTGGTGGGTGCGTGCTTGACCAGAAAAAAATTCTCACGGACACACTACGTATCTGAACGGGAATTGAGGGCAAACTTACTGCCAAAAGTTGAACAGAGAAATCACCTGCGGTCTTGTGTGCATCTTCCTTGTAGATATGGTCATGTTTTTCGCACCTAAAACTGTTTTTTGTCATGTGCCAAGTAACCCGACAGCAAACGTCCTTACGCGGTATGTCCTTCGTAGCCTCTGCGCTGGACTAGTCGGCGCATGGTGAAAATGGACTTAAAAAATAAACAGCAGGAAACACTGTTTAGCACCGCGTCTTGCGGTGCCGAGGCTCTGTCAACAGTGCGCACTATTTCTGGTAATGTTTCGTTAGAGAAGAGGTACAGTTGCCTCGCCGAGGGCATGGAGTGCTTCTTACGGTGCCATTCTGTGCTACGCGTCGGTAACAAGATGCGCCTACTGGTTGATCATTTTGCGGGCGAGGATTTGTCCACGTTACAAGGAAGGAGGAAGGAAGCAGACAAAGAGAGAAGGCAGGGAGGTTAACCAGAAAGACGTTTGGTTGGCTACCCTACACTGGGGAATTAAATAAAGGGACAAGAAAAATCTGAAAGAGGGAGCAGAGGGAAAAGAGTTAGGGGAGAGACGGACAGTAAATTCACTGCAGCGTGTAGAACTCCATCTCCAGTCAGAGGCGTTCACACAAACTTGTCTTCCTCAAGAAACACAAGAGGGCTTTCACTGCCTTGTGGGCTGTCGAGAAATGTGGATGGGGCTGTGACAGCACCTGCACAGAAATAGGCCGATCATCCAGTCGCCGCAATGCGTTAGCAGGTACTTGTCTCTCTGAGGCAAATCGAGGACAGTGGCACAGCAGGCGTTCGATATTTTCGTTGGTGCCGCAAACATCGCGTGCCGCATTGCCTGTCATTCTGGTCAACGATGTATATGCTTTTGTGAAAGCAACTCCCAGCCAAAGGTTATAGAGAAGCGAAACTTCACGTCGATGTTACAAGCTTACAAAGGAGGCACCAGCCTGTCCCGTCGGTTTTTTTTGCACGATTTCTTGTTTCCCGATGATTTTTTTTATTCACATGTTCTTAACCTGCAAAACGCACTTCTGCAGTTGCAAACAGTCTATGTAGAATTAAGTCGAACGAAAATTTCTAGCTGCCACCGCCTCGCTTCGTAAACGATATCATGTATGGCGGGGTCATGGGAGGAACCATCGGAGCAGCTGCAGGCCGTTAGAATTCGCTCAGCGTTTGTTTAAACATGATTTGTAGAGTTGTTTCTCACAAACTAACGCGCACCTATACTCACACCCGTGATGCAGGCACGAAGACTCTCGTGGACAACATGAGCGGTGCTGCACGGCCTGGAACACTAACAGCCATCATGGGTCCGTCTGGTGCCGGCAAGACTACTTTGCTCAACCTACTCAGTGGATTCTAGTAAGTCGACCATTTGGCTCCAAATCTTATTCTCGGACTTTATAACCTCAATCTTGATTGTGCTGGCTAAAATAGAAGACCACTGCTTGTGGTACGACTGAAATGATCTCGCAGCCTGCTCTGAACAGAACCGTCACAGTCGTACACTATGCATGTATGCGTACACGTGTACACGTGCGTGTATGATAGACAATCGTATCTTTTTGGATGAACGATGCAGATTGCCGGTATTAATTTGATAAGCTATCGCTTGTGGCTCGTAAGTGAAAATTCTAATTTGCAAACCTTGGTGAATTGGCAGCGCGATGATGTTGATAATTATCAAAAATATGCTTCTACTGACTATTGCGGCAGATTTGCACTCGCTTCGAAATATTTGACGCCAAAAAAATCAGCACTACGAAGGAGAAGAGGGGGACAAAGAAGGACAGGTAGCTTAGCCAAACCAGCACTAGCTGATCCGCCTAGTTTAGGGAATAGGCGTTCCGTGGGGTCGTAACATCAGTTAGGGTCTGTAAGCGCTGCGTTATGCTAAAGACTTGGAGCTCGCATATCAGGAATCTAGTGATAAGAAGGCAAAGAAACTAACACGGCTCCCGTGTTTTCGTACAAGCGAGAAATAACTTTATAAGGCCGAACCTACGCTTCATGCGAGCGCACTACGAGACGCGTATTCCCTGACGATAAGTTTTTGTTTCGCTGTATAGTAAAGCTTCTTCACGTGAGTGAATTAAACGATTGTCGACAACCTAGTTTTGCTTGCTTCAGCATTAGAAATGGGGACATGGGTACAAAAGTGCAACTTCTGAAAGGATGCAACTAAATCGGTGTCTTTTTTTTACATTTTTACATTTTATTGAGGTTGTTATGACCACATTTCAAGAAATGCACAACACTGATTAGACCCATAGCCATAGGCTAGTAAGGGGTCTAACGAGAGAAAGTGTACAAGCAGAATACAATTTGTGTATAAGAAAAAAATCAAATCATCAAAAAACGTTGATTATTCAACAAACGAACAAAAATACAAGAAGATACACATTGTTGCTCTTTGTTCATAAATAATAAAATAATCAAGTATAGACAAAACATCAAACTATGTGTAAGGCTTAGTACATGGTCATTACTATTGATCTACATGTAGCAAATATTTTTTGAGTGCGCTCGAGAAAACCCTAGAATCTTTAATCTGAAGTGGTATGTTATTCCACACTTTAGCTCCTACGAACTGTAGTAAGCGTTCACCATACACGTTTTTAATGGGTGGAAGATTGAAATTCCGCAATGTCATGCATCTAGTGACGTGGGGCGAGGAAGAAAAGATAGATACATCGAAAGGTACACTGTGTGCAATAACATTGTTGATGGTGACTGTGGTTTTATGCTGCCGTATGTAATCAAAAGGTAGAATATCCAATTTGTGAAACAAAGACTCACTGGGTTCATTATATGCCGCATAATCTATAATTCTAAGTGCCCGCTTTTGTAATATCCGGATAGAATCAAGGTAAGTTTTAAAGATCCATCCCCATGAGTCTAAGCAGTATGATAGATGACTATGAACAAACGAAAAATAAAGGACTCTGAGAATATTTCTGCTAAAATAATTTCTAGCAGCCACTAGCATATTGCAGCCAGATGCTAGCTTAGTACAAACAGAGTTAATTTGTTTTTTCTAGTGTAATTGGCTGTCAAACACTACACCAAGATATTTAAATTCATTTACATGCTCAAGTTGGCAGTTGTTCATTGTAAGTCGAAATGCCTCACACTTTAGATTTCGGTAACGGGAGTGAAAAATGGTGTATTTGGTTTTCTTTGCATTGAGTGTTAATTTGTTCACTGTAAACCACTTAAAAATATTTTCTAGTTCTTTATTAGCTCTACATTCTAGATCGGCTATGTTATCGGCGGTAACTATTAAAGCTGTGTCATCAGCGTACATTAGCAACTCGGCCGATTTGAGTATGCATGGCAGATCATTTACGTATAGTGAGAATAATAGAGGCCCCAGGACGGACCCCTGAGGTACCCCTGTCTTTATGTTTAATAATGACGACGTAAGATCTTGCATGTTGACCATTTGATGACGTCCATCATTGTAGTTAGAAAGGAGGCTAAAAACTTTGCCGCGGAATCCATAGTGTTTTATTTCATAAGCAAAATATTATGGTCGACGGTATCGAATGCCTTTTTTTAAATCAATGAAGACAACTGCCACAAGAAGGTTGTTGTGCAGTGCTTTGTTAATCTTCCGTGATAATGATAACACAGCTGTTGATGTGGAATGGTGTGATCTAAATCCATGCTGCTCCGGGCAAAAAACATTATATTTTTCTAAGAATAGGCGCATTTGTTTTCCCAGAATCTTTTCAAATATGGTGTTTATAATGCTTAACACAGATATGGGCCGATATCTTGAAGGATCAGAGCGATTGCCTTCTTTATAAACCGGCAAAACTTTGGCGTTTTTTAAACAAGAAGGGTATGTCAACGTACGCAAGCAGTGGTTAAATACGTGGCACAAGATGGAACTCAAAATATCAATGTTATCTTTCACTAAACGAGCAGTAATACCATCTATTCCACTGACTTTGTTCGTGCTTATATTGGCAACAGTGTCATGAATTTTATTCTCACTGATGTAGTGAAGAGCAAACGTATTTGTTAAGGAGGTTGAAAAACATTTCACTTCTCTACTAGGGAATTTCGCGGCTAAGGTAGAGCCGATTTCAGTAAAGAATAGATTAAATTTATCAAGTATACGCGCATCGACTACATCAGGTGGTACACGCTGTGTAGGTTCTTTACCGACAACTTTTTTTACAATTTGCAATGTTTTCTTTGAATCGCCTTGTGCTTGAAAAATGAGTCGAGAATAATAGACCTTTTTTTGTTGCCTCATTAGATTCACGAATTGGTTTCTTAAAAGTTTGAATTGACCTAAATAATATTTATTTTCCTTGTGCTGTCTCCACTTGTGGTACCAGAACTCTTTCTTTTTCAGCAATGCAAGGATCTCTGTTGTCATCCAAGGAGTTAGCGGAGTGTTATATGAGCGTGAGGACACGTGTGAACGACTGCGTTCAATGGCATGGCGAAGGGCTTTTGTTATGTTCTCTAATTCAATGTTGGCATCATCGTCATACAATGTTTCAAATTCGATGAAGAGAATGTGATTCCGTAATAAGTTGTAATTTATTTTGCTTGCATTGCTGAAAAATTGAGCATTCTTGTTTGGAGTTTTCCTTATGGAAACAAAGGTAGAAAGGTGATCTGCTATCGGTTCATTATAAACACCAGCATTCACTTTCGATGATACGTTAGTTAAGATGTGATCAATCGTTGTTACCGATGTGCTGGTTACTCTCGTAGGGGTATGTATGAGATTACGAAAATTGAATGAACTAATCAATTGTGTGTAATGAGTGTAACTAGTGTTTGTGGTGTCTATGTTCATATCCCCAACAATGACTGCTCGGTTCTGGTACTTGGTTGAACGACAGAAAATAATTTCTTCCATTCTATCGAGGAAATACGCTGCATTGGAATTTGGTGGACGGTAAACCACGCCAATTATGCCAAAACACTGGAGTCTGATAAAAAGTGCTTCTATATCGGTAGAGCTGTGGTTCAGAAAGGATATAACTGTATACGCGCAGCCTTTTTTTACAAAAAGCGCCACTCCACCACCACGTGAACATGAATCTCGCTGATGTGATATGGTTTCGTATCCGAGAATGTTGACATTCTCTCCTTTTTTTAACCATGTTTCTGTAGTTGCTAGCACATCAAAGTGGTTTGTATGTTTAGATAAGAAAGCAAGAAGCAAATTTAGGTTTTTCCTTATACTGCGGATATTGCAGTGGAATATGTTAGTGTGTGTCTTATCTATGAGCTGATCTACTTGAGCTATCGTGACAGCCATTTCTCTGAAAATTCTTGTGGCAAGTGATCAAGAAGAGCAGCTACACTAGTTTCGCGAGATCATCCTCGCATGTAACGTGAACTACCTTCGAGTTCTCAGACTTCCTAGCAAGGATTTTTCCTTCGGAAACCCAGACGAATCTCCGGTTCTTATTTTTTTTTTCTCTGTATAGCCTTACCTAATAGAACCTTATTTTCAAGACACAGATGTTCGTTAACGAACACAGGTTGATTTGTACTGAAACCAAGAGTTGACGTGTTAAGCCTGTTCTTTCTTGCCGACTTTACTATTAGATCACGTTTGAAGCGAGACAAGAACTTAACGACAATATTTGAAACATTGTTTGCCTTCGTCGGTACTCTGTGAACAACATCAATATCTTTGGCGCTGACCTCAACACGCAAACAGTCGCCAATGTTTTCGACAATCTCCATTAGGTTTTCCTTCTCAACATAGGGAATGCCTTTCAATTCAATGTTGTTCCGTCTCGAGTATTGCTGTAGATCTATCAACTGTTTTCTTTTATCTCTTAATTCTTTTTTAATTTCCATGTTTTCTTTCTGACACTCAATGCTTCGATTTCTCGCCTCATTCAGTTCCTTACGCAGAGACTTTATTTCAGTCTTTAGTTCGTCAAAGCTGTAACTAGCGAAGCTTACAGATGCCCTGATGGATATCAATTCTGCCTTGATAGCATTGTACAATGAATCAGTAGTGTTCACGTCTGTTTTGATAGCAGAGAGAACGTTAACAAGCTTCGTGTTCATCTCCTGCATTGCCTTCCCTATTTCCTTTACAGTACTTGGTGGTTTTTCACCCAAGGCATTGGCAAAATCCGTCAGGGCATCCATTTTTCTTTTTTCGGCTCACACTTTGTTCACAAATAGCAACAACAAAATGACAGGGCCATAAAACAAATGCAAGTTCAGGGCGGATCGGTAGCCGTGAGTGGATAGGATTTATGCTAAGTTACACAAATGATCAGATTCCTACCTGCGATGTGTAGAATACACGGTTAGTCAGTCCAACCAACGTCGGCTGCCCGATCCGCCATGAATGATGTCTATCCGGGGTTGCCTCTTCATATAGTCGATGGAGGCGTGCCCAACGGTCTGCAGTGTCACTGTCGACGCCTCGTGATCCGAAGCAGTCGGCACTTGCAGGAACAGAGGCACAGGTGCGCCTGCGCGTAGTCCACTTGATGATTTTGCGTTGCCACAGAATGACGAGCCAGGCAATCCGATGCTTGTAGTTTTGTTCCTGCGATTTGTAGAATACACGGTTAGTCAGTCCAACCAACGTCGGCTGCCCGATCCGCTCTGCCCGATCCGCTCTGGACGCATAGCTTCGCGACTTTGCGTTCAGGTTTCGCTTAGTCTACTTTTAGTAATCCGGATGGGACGAGTTCACTGCGCGAATGCTTACCTACATGCTTTTTTTTTTTCATCCCGCAGCGACACGGGCTACGAAGGAGAAGTGCAGATCAACGGCTACGTGCGGTCCCCACGGCTGTTCACCAAACAAAGCTGCTACGTGATGCAGCAGGACCGGCTCTCTCCGACGCTCACCGTTCAAGAGGCGCTCACCATGAGCGTCGAACTGCGCATGCCCTTGCTGGACAAAGTGAGCAAGATGGAGAAGGTGAGAGTGACGACTTATACTCTGTCTCACACATCACTGTACAAGATGTGCAAGCAGTTCGGCAAGCGAAGTGTATAAGTCCGCGCGACTGGCGCTTGGATTTCGTCGTCGCAAACGTGACCTCCTCCGCTATTGGCGCTGGCTGCGCGTGGCTGGAACTAATCGCGGAGCCCATGGTGGGAAAATTAAGACACTTTTACCAACACACTTTTTACAACTATAAAAATAACAGGCTTAGTTTACTTCTAAGGCACTAAGCTTCCTTAGTGCCCCGTCGCGGTGGTCTAGTGGCTAAGGTACTCGGCTGCTGACCCGCCGGTCGCGGGTTTGAATCCCGGCGGCGGCGGCTGCATTTCCGATGGAGGCGGAAATGTTGTAGGCCCGTGTGCTCATATTTGGGTCCACGTTAAAAAACCCCAGGTGGTCAAAATTTCCGGAGCTCTCCACTACGGCGTCTCTCACTATCATATGGTGGTTTTGGGACGTTAAACCCTATATATCAATCAATCAATCAATCAATCAATCAATCAATCAATCAATCAATCAAAGCTTCTTTCCGTATTACTCTGCCTAAAAACGAAAAGGAAAATCAGACTTGTGGTTGGTAAAGTCATTCAACTATTCCTTGCGGTAAACGCACCGATTGCAAGAAGTTTCGCTAACTTCCAAAACGTTTGCACCTGATATATAAGACGGAAAAAAAATTTCATACTATGCAGACAAAATTAACATTAGTATACCATGGCACCGTACCAATCCGTACATTGTACGTATGATCCCTGCTACCGAATTTCGCTGATGAACGCGTTCACTGTTAAAGGGAACACTAACTGCAGAGCATGATCTTGCTTTGCTGCAAAAACGTAGTGGCTTGGATTTGCGTTAGACCACTGACGGTTTGGAATTTCAGGGGTGAAGCTTCTCTTGCTCGGTGCAAGTTTCTCGTCGCGCCATGGCCACGAGCTCTCGAGGCAAGCGCTTTTCGCGGTTCTTTTCTCATCGCTGGAAGCTAAGTGAGTAGACATCTTCACGCAGCTACTCATCATGAAAACATTGGAAGAGAAAGCAGTGGCGTGAACAGCTTGTAGAAGGCTGCAATGCATCGGTAGAACCAAATTCAAGCGCGGTCCATTCGCGCTCGACGGAAACTTCAACGTGGGCATCATGGCGGTTCAGGACTGCTGGCTAGTTTCGCACATGCATGATGTCCTGGTTCGGTCTATCGTGCAGCTCGAACGATCACAAGCGCCCCACCACCATCAGAGGCACCTGCATCGACATTGCCTTCTCCTACTTTCAACTACAACCTCCCATTCAACATTCTCTCGCCGCGTACTTCATCGACTACAGAATTGTAATCCTCGATGTAAAACGCCTCCCACAGCTTTGTAACCTGTAATGTGAACCTTGCGTATCATTTTATCATGTAAATTATTACATCGCGTGTGTATATATAGGTGCACATAATTGCAAGGATATGTAACTAATAAACATCGTGTATATAAGTGTAGATACATTCACCCCTGTAACAACGTGTCGAGTCTTTATATGATGTGTGGGCGAATGTTTTGCGGTTTCACCAATAAGCATTGCAGCTTCGCCCCACTCACCATCATTAACTTCGTGGAGATTGCGGGATTTTTCTACTCTGGTTGATAAAGTACTGCCTTGCACCAGCAATGTTTCCTGATACACCCACAATTCGGTGGGCCAGTGATATGAAATGCGTTTATAAAAGTGCACTGTGCATCTGCCTCTGACTTAGGCACTTTTCTATAAGTGCCCTCACTAATACTCAAGCGCCACTCACTTGTGCTGTATTGTTTTTTTTTTTTTGAGTCGACAAGAACGAGATTGTTGTGCCCATTGGCCGAGTATGCGCCGGAACCAATTGTAGATTAGCCACAGTGTATAGCGATCCATTGAGTTTCGTTCGCGAATGACGTGCCGCTGCCGCTGGTCTTTTGAAGGGCGCGGACCTGCTGTGAGTAAAGGAATAACCTTTAAACAAATAAACACTTGGGAAGTGCAGCGAAAAATACAAGCACGGACGTCGGTCGTCGATAATCTAATCTGCGTTAAGGAGGGTCGGCATTTATACGTGTGGCATCGAAGGTACACCAGCGTTATCGCTGGTGGCCGCATTAGTTCAATAATAAGCTTTAATGTTCGTGTTATGCTCGAAGCTTATCTGAAAGTTTTTAAATGATAGGAAACGTCCAAAACAACCCGGTGAAACCTGCGCAGGAGAGTTTTTACACGTGTAATAACTATCTGTGTACAGAAAAAAAGGCACCTTCGCGCTAGGGAAGCCAAGCCTGAAAAATGTACGGTGCTTGGTGGCGTGCTTCCACTTTTTCTTCCGCTATCTCTTTCTTTCTCCCTCTCTTTCGTTTTTTGAATTTTCAGTTTTTACTCTTTTCCCCCTTTATTTTTATTCATTTCTATTTCTCTTTCATTTTTTTTCTCTTTCTTTCTCTCTTTCTTTTTCTCGCTTACTTCCTCCCTTTTTTTCTATTTTTATAGACTATTTAGCCTAAGAGATTTGGGCTCCGCCATGTTTGGCAGTTGAGCTGATTTTTTTTTTCGTTTTTGTATACAGCGACGTGAATCAATTACTAAATGAAACTTCGTAACACCAACCAAACCGTTTGTACGCGTATGTGTTTATCGTAACACTGCTCGTTTAGTTGTTAAAGATGCCAAACAGAAAGATTAAGAGCCCAACCTGGTGCCACTCAAGCCCGTCCGTGAAATGGTCTATACGCGGCTATACGTGGTTGCCTGCGCTATACGCCAAGCGACCACAACATGCGACAGCCCCTAAAGTGCTCTCTAACTAAAAAAGAAAGCTCGCATGGTAAATATACCGTGTCTCTCATACAGTCAATAGTAATATCACATTTCATGCGTGCCTTAGTAGCTTGGCCTTTAAATTTAGCAGTTTGGCTCGGACTTGTACATCAGTGTCACGTGCAGACTGGAATTTCGTGACTAGTCGGTCCCACTTTAGTGCGCGCGCATGCTGCACGGTCTAAAGAAAAAAAGAAAACGCGCCACTGAATTGAGTGTTTAGGCTGCGGTTCGTTGCCGAACAAATTAATTTCATTTCAGTGCTGTGTTGCCAGATCACAGAAATATATTGCGGGCCTTAAGAAAACAAAAAAAAAGTCTTAGGGTTGAAGCAAGAACACCCGTGCGAACTGAGTCAGCCACGATTTCTTTCTACATATTTTTTGCAATTGTAGTCATTACAGATGGGTGGGTAATTATAACGCATGATTACTGTCATTTCTGCAGTTATGGCTTTAGGACGTGTTGACACTCTGCTGATTTAGATCTGTATACCTTCTGGAGAAAAACAGCGGGCCCCAGGGCATACCATCAGCGAACGTCTGGAAAGTCTAAAGGCAACCATTACGGCACACGTGCGTGGCACGACCTTCCTCCTAACTTTCGAACGGCCGGACGGTCGTCATTCGCTGAACAAGTCGATGTGTCGAAAGAGCACAGGGCGGGTAGTCGCGTGCAAGTGCAGTCGTGGTTTTGGAAGCGCGGTACATTTGGCACTGACAAATAGTTCACGCTTTCTCTAGCTTTGGGCGATTGGAGCTTCTCGCTCTGGGACGTGGTGCGCAAATAGTAACAGCACGAGAAAAATAAAGCGTGGTTACAAAAACAGTGCATCACTCGATGTTGAATGCGTGACCACTTGCATTTTATGCAAGTTGTCATGCATGCATGCACGTGAGGTAATGTCGGCTGACAATGAAGTGTTCAGGAAACACAAAAAGACGAAACAAGAAAGAAATGAAAACACGCAACGAGGTAACAATCAGCGAGACAGCGGCGAATTATGCCTGTCAAGGAAAACGCCGTTCCTCGGTGCTATAACTTCCGCTTCTCATATTCGCCGAGTAAACATCGCGATGACCGTGCACCCGAGTGCGTGTTGCGTATGCCGCAAGGAATGGAGATTATGCAACGTGGCGCATTAGACGCATCAATTTTCGCGACAGTTGCTTCATCAAATCTGGTGCTCATGAAAAAACGGAGAGAGAGATTTTTTTTTTTTCATCGACAGATTTCGTGAAAGCTTGTGTCGCGAGGCCGTCAATAGTGTTTCATCCTATCGAGTAAGATTTCTTCATTGCCAATCACTAGATCTCTGTATTCCACATTGTGTGAAACCGCGTGCTTCATTGCATCAGTAGATATATGTCTGTATGTCCATCAATAAATCTGGGTTTATAGTTGGCGCTGTGTGAATATGCTCTTCTTCATGGACCTTGTTGTTTGCACTGCCTTTAATGATGTTACTGGGATGGTTTCCGACATAGTGCGGGACTGTTGAAACCATATTTTATACCTCCGCGCAATGCACCAGTGCTTCTTCACTGCCGAGAATATACGATGCAAGTTTACAAATGGTTGTCAAAGCTGTATAGCTCCCAATGTCGCTTTTTGGTAAAGTGAGAGAGCAGTGGATTGGCCATGGTTGGCCCTCACCCTAACATTGTGTCACGTGCTAATCCAGCATCTGTCGCGCCATATACCGCAAGCACCAGTCATGCTCCGGAAGGGCTGGCTGCATCGCCGTGCGCTTCTTTTTCGTCGCTATCTTATACAGGGGCAATTGTTCAGAAGGTGGCCAACGCGAAGAAACTACTATCGTTCGCAAAACAAACGCATCAGAATGGAACAGCGGAAGTGCTCGTAGATGATAGTTTCAGCAAGAACCGATGGTCACATTGTTTCACCACATTGTGGTTAGTATAACTGACGCCAGGTGTCCGAAATGTATGAAATAGTTCGTTAAACTTGTTGGTGGCGAGGAAGAAGTGCATGCATTTGTATTGCGTTTTGTTACGATCACACTCTTGTCCACTCAAACTTACCCGTCTTGTCCACTTCAATTCACAAACAAGCTTGCGTCACTCACTTACAGAGCCTCTGCGGCGCCCGCAAAAGAAGTGAATGTGCTATATGCAGCATGAAATATTTGGAGGATGCTTGAGCTTCGCCTTCAAGAGTAGAAATGTGATCGCGTATACGGGCTCTTTGCGCATCGCCTTCTAAATCATTAGCCTGGCTTCGGTTTTCGGTGCATGAATGAGCCGTGCCGCAAGGAAATGAATGTGTGTGCACGTATAGCATTGGCTATGGGAATCTATCCAAGAACGTCTACTGCAAGTGTTAAGTGCCCACTCAACAAGTGTGCGAATATTTTCGAAACCAGTGAAGGGCTTACTGCACGTCCGTAAGGCAACACGTGAACATGCGACTGCTCATTTTGCTGATGCTTTTGCTATAAATGATGCATAATTATGCATAAGTGCTGTGTAACGATGGGGCACACAAACACTAATTCGTTTCGCATTTCACATTTGACGCGATTGTACGCAATGATATACTGTTTTTTTTTAACCGAAGCAGTCTCAAGGAGTGGCGTGGCTCCATGGTAAAACACATGTCTGCCATGCAGACGGACAGGGTGCGATGCTAATCGCAATCGAAGATTTCCGTGAATTTATTTTATTTGCATATTTCTCGATTTTTCTGCCATGCACAACCCGTGATTCTTCGCTAACAACCAGCTACGCCGACGCCGACACTGAGAATATCTCCGAAACGGGCTTCTTGACGATATCGCGTTACCGTGATTTAATGAACTCGTAATTGAGTGTGCCAACACTCGCCATGTTGTGACACCCCTGTCTTGTTCAGATATCGTGCAGCCGTTCGTTCCCGTCGCCCTGACCCCCGCAATTCGCTTCCTATAGGTTAACCACTCGATCCAAGGATGGGGACTGTACGAATGCCGCAAGACGAAGACGAGCGATCTTTCTGGCGGCCAGCGCCGGCGGCTGGCCATTGCCCAAGAGCTCGTGAACAACCCGCCCGTGGTTTTCCTGGACGAACCGACCAGGTAATGAATTCCACATGCATGCGCTTATACACACTCTCATGTCTCTGTTTGCCAGTTCTTCCGATAAACAACGCACTTATTACTCATCTTCTCTTGTGATCGCGCTGCCGAAGCCTTTCCCTTTTTCTATCCGTCGTGCCACTGGCCATGATCCGTGGTCTACGGAAGCCTTAGTCTGCGTGACCAAGGTAACGAAATTGCCGCATTACGGAGAAACCAGAACGGAATAGAGACAGAATCGTTCATTTCGTCACAATTGATTCCGGCACACTCGCAGCATTTATAGCAATGATGTTACGTGAAAAATTCACCAGGCCCGACACTCTCGACATGAAGTCAGCGGCAAACTCAAACAGAGCCATTAGCAAATGAAAATAAATAAAGCCCGATATCAGTGTAGCGATATGAACCGCATATTTATTTTACCAGTACAAACGCGAAAAGTGCAAAGAGAACATTGACAGCATTAATATCTGTTCATCGTACTTCGTCACGCTTTCATCCCCTGGCTTTCCTGCGAGACAGTGGTCTGTGTTACATTTGATGATGGACCGCTATAATTCAGGAGATGCTCGGGTGGAAGAATTGCCGGCCATGGCCCGGCGAACCTTGCCTTTTGCAACACCACAACCACCACCACCATCCAGCCACAGCGTAGAGTATAAAAAGCTGGATGCTATAATGCCTGGTTAGCATCCCTGACTTCTTTTTCACATTTTCCCCTAGACCAGACACATCAGGCTCAATAGCATCAGGAGCTGCCATCATTGCTAAAGCTGCTTGATTGGGCACCTGTAATGAACAGTTTGACAGATGAATATCAGCTGACCACCTGAACGTCAACGCGTTACTTGTCTAGCGGGCCGATGTGAAATGCTGTAACACGTGCGCTTTCCGTACGCAGTGGTCTGGACAACGTATCTAGTCTTCTGTGCGTCCAGATCCTCAAGGAGATGGCGGAACGTGGACACACCGTGATCTGCTCGATACACACGCCAAGCGCCAAGATTTTCTCCCACTTTGATTTGGTGAGTGGTGGAGATTTTTTAGGATGACTGCCAGTTGGGTGTGTTGGTAAAGGTTCATGATCAAACAACAGATTTTTTCTCCTGTCGTCAGTCGTTATGTATTGTCTCTTTCCTAAACCTTTTACTCCAGATTTTCGTAGAATCTGTACCGGCCTCGCCACCAGACGCCATTGCAAGAGCTTGGACTATTGTGCTAGTGACCGTCTGCAAGACCCTCTTGCAGTTTACCAATATACCGGCCCTTATCGTTTCCCTGACTCTTGAAGGGACACTAGAGAGAAACAATGACTTGGTTTATAGACTGACAAACTGCACTCAGAGCACTCTAATGCCATTAGCTTTACTACCATAAGTTTATTAGTAGCGGAGAAAAACTAAATTGTCTTATTTTAAAGTTTTACGCCGAAAACTCCACGTGTGACGTGAGAAAAAAGTGTACTTTTTGTACTTTGGTGACGTTGGTTTTGTGAAATTTTCTGAAATTTTGTATTCCATGGTTTTGGCGGCCACAGATAACAATTTATTTCATCTTCATCGATTGGAAGCTACTATAGAACCCAATGAACGTCTTCGAAATCAATGACAACTCGGTGTTTGGTGCGGGAATATCAAGATGGCGTCTTTCCCAATATTTTCTTTTCACGTATTTTCTCACTTAGGAACCATTCTGTAGTGGTAAGAATGGCGTTTTTGGGACCATAAATTTGTTCTTTACTTATACGCCAAAAATTGCTTTGCTCTTAAGTGTCCCTTCAAGAAAATTGCTTAAAAGAGAACATTCTCCAAGGATAAACAGTTCCTTTCTAGTACCTGAAAGTGGATTTTGTATTCTTTGCCAGGTAATTTACCAGTAGGACTATGAAATTTTCTATGACTCGCAGAATACTCGCCGGAAAACTCTCAGAAAAGTTCAAAATTTGTATTGGAATTCTCACTGAGCTTGGTCGCCGTCCGTGGTATGTGCGTGTGTATGGGATTGCAAAGGGCCGAAAGGAAAACTGCGAGTATGGAAGGATGAGGCGGAAATGCGGGTGTGTCATGCGCAATGCAAAGAACGCGAAAGGGTAGCTGGTAATCATAGACGGAGTATAAACGCTCATTCAGCGGCGAACATATGCTTTGCTAAACTCCCGTATCTACTAACCTTCGTATTCAGGAGTAGCCTTGGAACTCTGTTGGCGTATAAACGAACGAGTGAATTTTTAAATATCTGAAAGCTTCATGGTTTCCCTTTACAGCTTTACATGGTATCAAAGGGACGCTGTATATACAATGGCCCGGTGGACGATCTGGTTCAGTTCCTGTCACGGCATAGCCTGAATTGCCCTCAGTATCACAACCCTGCAGATTACGGTAAGTGATGGACTTTCAACTAAGACAACACATTCCTTCACGCGTCCCCGTTTGAAACATGAGGTATAAATATATAGTCGATAGCATTTAGTTGCATACCTACATTGACATTCATATTTACGTCCGTTATCCGCGGATATGCGAGGTACTTGCTGCATATCTGTAATGTCGTATGTGGACTTTGCTTATGGTGCATGCGGATGGAGAACTTTGACTGAGCACATTGCAGAGGGTAGGAAGCATTACACCACACACTCATTGTGCGATTAGCAGTGTGTGATGACTGGTAGCCACTTTACTCTTATGCCACGCTATACTATCGGTTAACGCGATTCTTCACCCGACATGACACCTTTGTATGAGTATATATATCAAGCGACAGCATGGCTATGCGGTAGAACACTCAACTGCCCCGCAGAGTGCCCATATTGAAATCCCATTCTATCCCGAGCATTTCTTTTTGTAATTCTGTTTTTTTTTCATGTCTATCGGTTACTTCTTCAGTTACGTCCCCGACAGCGACGCCCCTCAGCACAAGAACGGGTGATGAAGAGCCGCGTTCTAAAGAAGTTCCAATGCTTGCGGACGTTTAGTAAAGATTTCATATATAGACACACCATTGGCGATTTAAATCAAGTGTACGTATAGGTGCATAGTGAGCATGATTGACACAGCCGCACTTATCGTGACAGATGGCACCATAATGGAGCCGCTGGCTGCCAGGTGACGCCGTTTCGCTGCTCCAACGTTTCACAATCATTGCGGTTTTTTTTTACCCCAACAGTTGCTGAAGTAGCCGCTGGCGACTACGGAGACTACACAGAGGAGCTCTCCAAGGAGTTTGAGGAGCCAATTCCTGAAGAGAAGGAGTCGGGAGACCGCACGCGGCGAACAATATATGGTGGCAAGATCATGTCTGAAAGGGTAAGCGATTTCTTGTATATACCTGCCAGGTTTAATATCTCAACTATTGTCACTATTCGGTACGTTACATAAAAAATTAGTATTCGAACTGAGAAAGTTACCTTTAACTTCAGAATATTGCTATTCTAGATGCGAGCGTCTTAAAGGAGGCTTCTATTTCTTCGTGGGGCAGAGGGTGAGAGATAATTCAGCTTTATGAGAAAGACATTCAGCCTCCCCCTTCCAGACATATTTTTTTTTTGCCATGGCATAAAGAGCGAAAAATGACCAATCGAAGGGGTGCGCCCCCCCCCCCCCGAAAAAGTTTGTGTATATTCTTTCCTTTCTTCCATTATGGTACCCTTGGTGCATCGCAGCATAACAAAATTTATGTAATGCATATTATTGTGATAGCAATTATATGGACACTCTCGGCTGGATTTCGCCACCGGCGTCGACGTGGGCGTCGATGTCATGCCCCGTATATGTATACGTATCTATATGAAAACGCAAGAAAGAAGAAAAATCTAGAAAAAAGACCCCGGCGCACGGAATCAAACGTGCGAGACGTTAACCACTGAGCCACCGAGAGGTATTTCCATCAACTTCAATATGGCAAGCTATTCATATCTACCACTTACCGCTGTTAGCGGGTATCTCGGAGGGGAACTATCGTGCTTTCAGCATTATCAGCAAGATGGCGCAGTGAGCGCGCGGCGGCTTTCATCTCTCACGCGTACTTTGGCCCGCGTAGAGGATAAAGGAGTGTACGCTCGATCACAAGCCCTTATCTTGCAATGGTGTGAATTGTACGTCTTGGCTAGCCTTCGATTATCATCGGAACGATTCTGTTGTAGTTACCGGGCGCACAAAGGTCACTGCAATCGTTGCACAACCTCCGTTTGCGAAGAGGGCGTGCCTTTAAGACACAGTGGAGTAACAACTGAGACGCTTATTCGCGTTAATCAGTGTCTGTTAGTGCGTTTCGTGCATCCTTTGTGCGTGAGAAACGTGAGGCACGTTTCGATCTGCTTGCCATTCTACATTCTACGCGTTACTTTCCAATTTGTGGCAATCGCGTTCATTGCTTCGCCTTTGCGGCAAAGCTACGACTTTTTTTATGCATTTCACATCAGACATACTTAAAGTGGGTTAAAGTGACCTAAATTAACCTTACTAACAAGAAATATCTTACGCATGTCAGTTCGTGTATGACGTATGCAATAGCATGGTGTGTGTTCGAAGTGGTTGGTACTGCATGATCAACTACCTCGTGCGCCAGTTTTTTGGACGTAGCACGAAAGAGACCTGGATGGACGCACGGGATTACGCTCATCCGTGCCTGCCTCTTCCTTGTGTCCAAGAAATTTGCGCCAAAAGTAATTGACGGTGGCGTATAGAGTGGTGTAGTGTAGCTAGTAACAAGAATAAATCGGGCCACGCGTTGTGAAACTTCACTGTGTTGACCAGTGAGGATTGAAAGAGCGGTGAGTACGAATGACCACTAATTTCTGGTATTTTACCGCTTTTCAGCACATGGCAGAGGTCAACAAACTCTACACCTTCACTACTTCCAGCTTTCACCAATTCGGAATCCTACTCCGGCGTTGTTGGCTCTCCGTTTCCAGAAACAAGGTCAGCGAAAACGGTTACGTCGTCTTTGTATTTGCGCAAAGCTGGCGCGCTCTGTACATCAATGTATCCAGATATTCCTGAACATTACAAAAGTAATGTCGCCCATGCGATAACGTTTCTCTTCCTCCTTTCCCCTCTCCTCACTTACTCTATTTTCTTATTTGCTGTATCATTTGCCGACTGAAGCGTCTACCCACTTCGCCTTTATGTGCGGGGAGAGGGGTGAGAGAGGGGGGTGTCCTCATTTTTTTGTTGTGTGCCTGTTGGCACACCCTGTCTTTTAGAATGAAAACTGGCCAACTATTTTAGCTCTATCTTATCTTCTATGCGTGTTCGGTGTGCATTATTCACGAGACCTACCCTATGCGTTTCTTCGTGAAAGCCGATAAGCCGATGGTAGACATTCCTTACATCTCACTGTATCGCGTTATATCGATCGAAAATCGAGGCATCTGGTGTATTCGCAGGAACTTGCCATGGTCGAGTCGCCGCTTTATTTAGTGCGACTATTTCTCTATATTTTGTTTAAATACACGCTTATCATTCTCCGGCGCGCTTGCAACGTGCGTTCCGCGCTGGTGTGGTTTTCTTGTAGCTCCACCGCCCTAAAAAAGATATGATTTCCAAATAGGACAATTTCATGTCCCATTTTCTTTTTCGTGAGGGTTTATGTCACCTTGAAAGCGCAAATTGAATTTTTTCTGCGCATTTGCTGCTGGTATCTACAGAAATTGAGTGGAAGAATGTAAGTTTTGGTGCACTAGTGATTTCTCACCATAGGTACGAGATCTGTATTCCTTCTGTCGCAGTCTGCGTGTGTTTTTTTTTCACGCTTGTGCGAATAATACAATGCTTCTAATCTTCGAACGAATAGTAGAGTATTCGAATTCGCTTCGATTCGAGTTTGAATTATCGAATATTTCGAAATATTCGACATGAACGATTAGATGTATACTAAACCGCATGTAACTGCTTGTAAAGGTGGTTTCACTGCAGTATAGTAATGCTAAACCATGAAAACGTTTGTTCAAAGAAATTTTGCTTTGCCGCGAAGCCGCACTTTCAATTTAAAGGGGCCCTGCAACACTTTTTGAGCAACAAACGCTGCCGTCAGCAAACGCTGCCGATCGGTAGTCGAGGCTACCGAGAACACGTGAGCTAAATACTAATAGCGCAGCATGTGACTTGGAATTCACAATCAATTCTCAAAGTCAGATAAAATTGCCGTCTTCTCTCGGCAAATGACGCCACAATGTCAAAAATCGTTTATCACAGTCATTGTACCAGCCATTGGCTGTACTGAGCATGGGGTGCTCGTTCGTTACTGGGGCCGCTGCGGGTAGCCACGACATGTCCACGCGTACATGCGTGGTCGCAGTGAAAAGCCGCTTATTCAAAGAAAAAAAAAAAGAGGAACAGCGCTTAAGGTCCCGACACGCACATGACACATTTTCTTTCCCTATGCCATTGCTCCCGGCTTCGCTTCAAGCGCTTTCGTCGGGACGAGAAGAGAGAATGCAATTGCAGCATGTGGCAATTCTTTGCGACTCCGCTCATACTGGAAAGGTTCTAAAAAATTTGGTGGCGGTTAATTTATAAGGCAATAAGCTTCTTTAGTGAATCCATTTTATGGCTACTTGAAAAACTGTTGTGGGGACTCTTAAATGAACATATTGTCCTCAAATCGATTGATCATATGTTAAGATTGAAAGCTTGTTTCTCCGGCTTTACACTGTAGCTGTAATGAATAATGTTACGTATTTTACAGGTTATCACTTGCATCCTACTGAAAATTAAATCTTGCTACTTCTCTAAGTTTTTTTGACTTCCTTTGAATGAAAAAATGAAGAAAGCTATTGCATAGAGGTTTTGTAAAAAAAAAACATAATGCAGGTTATTTAAGTCATAATAAATATGCCCATTTTTATACATCACATATTCTATTCGAATTCGATTCGAAATTATTCGGCCAAAATCACTATTCGCTTCAAATTGACTTCGAACATAAAATTCACTAATCGAACATGCCTAGTTTTTTTTTTGTTTTTTCATCTGTAGAGCTAAGAAATGGTGTATGGCGGTGACTCGTAGTGCGAGTCAGTCCTTGAGAAGTTCTCTTAATAGGGGACATCACAAAACTTCCTGCAGGTGGCCACTCCTTTGAGGTTCGCCGCGTACCTTGCGTTCGCCATCATGATGATCATGCTCTACTACGACATCGGCAGAAAGGCGTCTACGGTCATCAACAACGCGAACATGTTCTTCGGCATGTGCTGCATCGTCATGTTCCAGTCCATCCTGCCCACGGTGATCGTCTGTGAGTGCTTTTGCTCATATGTGCTCTTCTCAGACTAAAGAAAAATATATGTTTCTCAAAAGAGGAGTCCATGCTACTGCGAATAAGTAAAACGTTCTTTATCGGACCCAGTCACGGTGCTCCGCGCAGACCTCATTAGCATGACGATTTGGTTTCATCATATTCAAGCTGGCTTAGTCATGGGCTTTGTGAACTCGCTGCAGTTGCAGCATGGCGTGAACTTTCGACTGACTGCCTTCTCTGTGCTTTGTTTTGTTTACTGCTGTGGCATGCGAATAAGTCTCTGTAGTTTCATTTGATTTGTATCGTGGGTCATTGTTTCTCCCGCAGTCCCCATCGAAATCTCGGTACTTCAGAGGGAGCACAGAAATCGGTGGTACAGCGTCAAGCTCTTCTATTTGGCTCGCTACATTGTCGAGCTTCCATTTTTGGTAAGGGTCTCTTTGTCTCTTCAATGTTCTTGTCTTATTTTGGTGTTATCAGGACGATAAGGCGCATTTCATTTCCATTGAAATGAGTAATAAAGAATAATTGTACGTTTGAAAATTATCTGAGACACCTCAAGTTCAAAAACGTTGCACGTGAGCACCGCGCTGACAGCCCTTTGTAATGAAGGTTTCCTCCAAGGTGTTATAAATATACGCGACCCGCCAAAAATGCACTGCTGAGGCAAAGACACCGACCTTCGTACTCCCGCTAAGCTTGCCCCTTTTATTTCCGTCGAAAAGGTCTGCTTGCGCTGTCTAGATTTTTCCTAGGGGATCTAGGGACCTCAGGTCTGCTAGGAGAGAGCGCTCGCAACCATCGTGGCAGCTAACACAAAACTCGTGACGCAGGTAGCGGTTGATCGTTTACAGGTACACCAGAAGTGCGTTTCGCTTGCAGCGCTACGACACGCACTTCGAGATTGATTTTAAATATGCTCTAAGCTACATTATTTGTCAATATTTCGTAAATGATGCGTGTGTGTGTGTGCACTCAAATCTATTCAGCCGGTTATTATTCGTTGATATTTTGTAAATTATGCGTATGTGTCTGCACTCAAATGTATTCCGCAGGTTATCTCGCCTTCAACGTTTTGTGTCAGTACTCTTTTCATACCTATCCGGACGGCCACTTAATGCCTACGCTGATGGTCATATAAAAAAAAACAGCTAGCCAGCTAAATATTATTCACTAGCGGCCACTTCCATATCTTGTGCACAGGCTTCCGCAAATAATGTAAGTGCTAGGTGCACTGACGTCACAGGATGGAAAAACGATCTCTTAGACCTCTTTAAAATCAGTCGATCTGGTAATAAAGAAGTGGCGTTTAAGAAATATTGCGCGAATCTTGAATGGGAAGAGGCGACAGCATCGAACGGCTTCACTTTTCTTGCAGGTCATTCCTGTGATTATGCTCATAGCGCTGATCTACTACCCCACATCCCAACCACTCGACATGTGGAGAATAGCAAGCCTCGCCCTGTTCAACATTCAGCTTTGCTCCTCCATCCAGGCTCTGGGGCTCATCGTTTCGGCGGTCACAAAACTTCAGGTAGGATGGAATAAAAGTCCGACATACGCTGCAAGTTCTTGTACAGCTGGTACTTTATCTTACAGAGAAATGCTTTACGAGAACAGACCAGAAATCGGTATGCTGTGGTGCCAGTAGCGCCCGTTTACAGCTTTATGAAATGATGACTTGTTACTCGTTTCTGTTGCTAACTTGTAAGTATGTCGGTGACGGACAAGTATTTTTAACGGAATATATGCACCGGAAGTATGTTTTCTATCGTGCCAGTACTTATGTAAGAAAGCAATGCAAATTAAGATGACATATGCAGACGAAACGCATAGTCTGAAACAACTAGAGCTTGAGGTTTTGTCCAGTTGTTCTTTCGCTGCGCCCAACTACAATAAGTCATTTCGGACCCAGCCGAGAGCGCATACCACAGTGTCGGAAGGGGCTGTGGAGCAAGTGGAAACGTCAGGTTGCGTTTACTTTGCTGTGACAAATATACTCTTTCTCCTGGCACCATAAATCCAGGTTTGGGCGTTGTATATCTACGCACTTTTTTGTGTGACATAGGACAGCATAACATACATAAATATTTGCTGATGGCGGCATCACTTTCTAAAATTATAATGTTTCTTGTAATCAATAACACAACGAATGCTAGACGAAGTAGTTTTAATAATCGAACGTTACTTTTACCAGTAAGGTCAGCACACAATCAGTCTACGCTATTGTGATTTTATAAATATTCTCGATATTAGTGTATTTAATTAATGTACACTCTAAATAATGCTCTGAACCCCTTCTCCTGTCATCTGGCTACACCATTACGTCATTAGTCCAAGCGTTCAGTGTTTATTACATTGATATATATCATCCCTTAACCAACCACTGGGGCACGTACTCGTTTGGGAGAGAAGAAAAAGGTTTTTGCTGCTGTGGTTCTGGAGCACTCATCGACTCCTGCCTTTTTGTCTTGTTTTCTCTGCAACAATACGTAACCCGAGGGCCTCACATCTAAATGGTTATCGTGAGTCCCCGCTTTGTTCGTATTTTTCGCATCACCTTGACGCGAGAGGGAGGAGCCGGGGTTGCGCATGGTAATACGACACGAAGGCTTTTAAATGATTGTTGCCAAGCAAAGCTGGTGATTGGATACACCACTTGCAAGTCGTTTGACAGAACTCACATCGACGTTTTCTCGCCCGATACACAGGCGTTTACGTAAATTTATGTACGGGTTTCATATCTCATATGCCAACTTGAAGCGACCCGACCAAACTCGATACACCTTCACAAGATTCATATAAACTGAGCTTTATGGAACCCCTTAGTTGCATTGGTCAGGTAGACATTCCTCAAATAACAAAGCGCCACTTTTTTCACGAATGCTTTCTTTTCAACGTTATCATTGCAGACGGCGGTGTTCGTCGCGCTACCGGTGGTATCGCCGTTCTTCTTCTTTAGCGGCTTCTTCGTGCAGTCGCATCTCGTGTCACCGTACATACGATGGCTGACGTACTTGTCGCCCATGTACTACGCCTACCACGGCATGCTGCTCTCGGTCTACGGCTTCGACAGGCCGCCACTGAGCTGCGACGACTTCATCTGTCTCTACGAAGACCCCAAAGAGTTCCTCCAGTTCACCGGCACGGCCGACAAGAAGTTCCACGTGCTCGTGCTGTCCCTATTCGCCTTCGAGATCGTTTTTCGTACGGTCGCCTTCATCCTTTTAAGACTCAGGCTCAAGCAAAAGGAGTGAAGAAGACTTGCTCATAGAGACTCTGAGTGGACTTGGTCGTCATTATTCGAGCGGGCAGACGCATCTAATCCCACTGAGGCATGGAAGGACAAGTCCAGAAGCGCCACCTTGATTCTTTGTGTTCCAAGGGGGACTTATCATCTTCATTATATATAGGCACCATCTATGTCAGAGAGAATAATCTTCATAGTGGACTTGTGTGCAGTCTATTCTAGACAGTCATGTTTTAAACTGGGTGTGTTTACTGACTCGCATGACCTTGGTTCAGGTCGTTGCGTTGAGCCTCCCTGTACTCTCTTATTGAGGAGACCGACGTGGATGCATGTACCAAGCTTCGGTGTCCTTACAAAAGTAGGCACAGTTGGGCCATTGGTAACGCAGACCCAAGTAAAATTAGACGACAATGTGAAAGAAAAAAGAAGCTTTCGAGTGTTTGGACGTGCTTGTGCCAGCCCATGCTTTTCACACTGATGCATTCTGCCACGTTTATTTGACTGTCCATGTGTCTCCAAACCAAACCAAAAGGCTCACAGCAAGGCCTCTCGCCGTGTGTTATGTATTTTGCGTGACTGCCAGTCACGGTTCATTCATTCTCATCGCATCGGGGACAACCGAGAAAGAGTGTAAGTGGGAATGAGAGAGGATTGTATACTCGAACAAATGTGAAAGTGCTCCGTGTGGCGTTCATTGTATGTAGCGTTTAAGGCGGACATATATCATTTCACTCATTCAAGTTCGACGAGCATGACGTCTACTCAGGTTCTACAATTCTTCCCTTGCTTGTTTCTTTGCATACAGACTGGTGCGGTGAAATTGACAGTTCACAGTTATAAGAGGGGGACAACTATGTTTGTGTGATTAATAAAGAAAGTGACCGTGATAGTTTACCGTGCAGGCGTTGTGATTTTTGACGCGATATCCTAATAACGTGTCTTGCCCAAACAGTGTTGTATACTATCTGCAGCGAAGGGCACGCGAAAAAAAGTGTTGCCCAATAAGTGAACGACCTCAGTTCAGGCGTGGTTCATTTTTCCAGGGCACTGAATTAGAAATTTGATGACGTGAAGGTTGCAATAAACTAACCAGCATTTTAGGGTGTACGTATTCTCGAGAGGGATTTTTAATTGGATGGGGTGGAGAATCCCAGACTCGTAAGTCGGGACAACCCCAGTTCGGGGGCACAAGTAGGTGTTGGCAATTTCAACGCCCTGTGGACGGGCAACCGTCTGCAACCAAGCAAAAATATTACTTTGGTAATTTGTTGTTGAAGCAACTTCCTCGACCGTGAATTTTGAGTGCCACGATGGTTGTGCCACTTTCACGCTATACATGTCTGAACTACGAAGGACTAACTCTTTAACCACGTACTTCACACAAAACTGTCGTCCTTTATTGTGTGCTTGAGGAGTGTAGAATGGTTGCGCCTTACTTCATGCTTCCGCGTGTGTGATGTGTGTTTATATAAGTAGCTTTTGTATAAACCCTACGATTGCAAGGAACTGCGTTGGCTAACCTTCTGTGAGGAAGAATGTTTTGTGTATCACTGTCAGTCAAATTCTGCGCCGTTTTTACGTGCCTTTCAACCTGTTGGAGAACACCAAAAGTGAATGTACGAACAAGTGCGCCGTGTTTTAACCGTACTATGTATGCTGTAGAATCTGATTGTAGCTATTTGTCTATAACCGTGAATCCTGCGAAATTGTGCTTGATGTAAGTAGCAAGGTTTATTAACAGTATTGAACTCTAGGTCATTGTGCACGTATTTCTAACATTCTCTTGTATCTTACACTGTGCATATTTTTTAATGGTGTGTTTACAAGGGTCAGTATACTATAACCTAACCCACCTAATAAGTGGAGAGCTTTAGTGTCGGGCCTTGAAAGTAGCTTCAATGCGTAAGCCTTTCTGTTCCTGTGCCTTCTTCACAGGTGTGGCTTGGATTAAAAAAAAACTGAAAGTGGCTTGGGTCTCCGTATGTCGCAAAAAATACGGAAATGAGAAGGCAACAGAAAGGGACAGTGGGACTTTCTACTCTGTGTTTCAGTTCCTTTTTAGCTGGGAAACATCCTGTTTTCCTAAACTACTAATTGATACTACAAGGCAGCCATTGAAGCTTGTTGTAGATATTGAACACGTCCCTCTGTTGTGCACGTAGGGAAGCAATGCATGCAGAATGGCAACATTGGTGGTCGTCCTAAAGGCATTTCGGCTTCGCGCCGTACCTTGCAATGACCAAAATGTATATCTATGCTTGACCTCCACGAGGTCTACGTTATCAGACAACTAAGCTCCTTGTTTTATTTCAAGTACTTTTTTTTAAGTATTTAGCGCTCACGAGAACGCACTGATAGGTTTCAAGTGCACTGTCGTTGTATTTGTATAAAATATCTTTGTTCTCCTCATACGCTTTTTATATGGCATTCGCAATAAAAAGAAAGTCGTCGTGTGCTCGTTATTATGAGCTTTACCTTGAATTGATAGGTACATATTGATGATATGCCATAATTTACGCGCCTCATCATCACCAGAAAAAGAAACAAGTCCTGTGTGCAGGATTTGTCACGAACATAGGAAATCTTTTAACAGATCGAATTGATTTTCGAGCTCTTGTTGACTAAAATCAGAGATTGCTAGACGAGGTGCATTTCTTGGCACTGACTGATTAAAAATGTTTCAGACATGGCGAGAGAACGGAACCAGAAGTGCTTCAATCTCAAAATTGCCCTTTGTTCAAAAGATTGTTCCTTTTGTGGTGGCTTTTTTTCTCGCTTTTCCTAATGACGTTGGTCCAGTAATTATCTACTCAATGACTCCGTGTTGCGTTTGCACACGGGTTCTAACCTGAGGAACACATTTTACAATGAACAATTAGTGCAACCGGCTGCATAAAAAAAAAAAAACAGTATTTCAAGCTGTCCAGACGCTTTCGTAGCCTCTCGTTTTCCTCGCTGTTTACTTCGTACTGCGCGCGAAAATTTTGTTGTGTTCAATTTAAGAACTTACCTTGCATTGATAGTTATCTTCAAAGACTTTTACGAGTTTTTCTTTGTTATGTTGGACCATAAACATATTTCTGGCAACATCCAACAACGAATTCGCGAATCAAATATGTACATCATAACAAGACAACGAAAGCTGCGCCAGCTTGTGGGGATTTACAACTGCCAAGAGTTGCAGACGCGGATACAACAGAACTGAAACAGACAATACGAATTCCGACTACCAACTCAAAAGCCGCGCCGTGGCGGAAAAGAAGGTAGATGCACATATTATCCGTGTATACTCTGGAATGGGAAGCACCTTTAAGGTAGTAGGCGGCGTTTCGAACTGAATATTCCTCTTTTATTGCGTCCATTTATGTACGCTTTTATTTCCAACATATTATTTTCGATCGTCGTTGCGATCACGGAATATCACGTGGTCTCGTGTAGTGTTGCGATGACCTTGCCGGCGACGTCTAACGGCAAAACTCTATAAGTGTGTTGAAGACGAACACATTGCTTCCTGTTTGAGGATTTCTCAGTCGCCACCGTCAATACTCGGCTGTTCGTGTACCCGAGTGGGTAATTTCGTCGGTCGCCGAGCGGTGTTCAGAGGATCGTCACTGGCTGCCTGGAACCACGCCCCGCCGCTTTCGTGTTGCGCCGTCTCTGCAGAGGGTGTATTTGCGGCGGTTGTAAACAGCACTTTGTCCGTGACATTGAAAACTGGGAACGAAAAGTACGCGCGTGTCGGCGCAACAGCACGCGCATGCGCAAATGCACGCGCAACTTGTGCGGCGAAGTGCGCAGTTGGAAGCTATGCACGAAGCAGAGGCGTTGTCCCGAAATTTCGAGCTCGTGAACCGTTGTTGCACAACGAGCACGAGCGCCTTGTTAACGACAGGCCGAAACGGAGTATCTTTAAACTTGGCCAGGAAAAAAAAAGAGAAAGAAATCCGAAGGGGTGTGGTTCTTTGGCTAAGGATTGCCAACCGAAACCTGAAAACGTAAACACCGATATTACTCAGCAGAAGATGGACATGCACGTGGTTGAAAAGCATTTTGCAAGCGAGCATCCGCCACGTGGACTTAGAGCCTGAACTTTTGTTTCTATGGTCGTGAATTAGCAATTCAATGCCCCTAAAGGGGCATTTTTTTGCGCCTTGACTCTGGCCTTCAATTTTTACAGCAGAGCTGTTATGCTCGAGGTTTGATGTGTGTTGTAAATATAAAATTATCATAATCATCAGCCGGTACGCACTCTTTTTGTCCTCTACTTCATCTTCGTTCTCTTCTGCTTTGCTCTCAGAACACGTGTGCTGATCTGTCCGGCGTGGGATGCTGAAATGATTGTTATGGGTGAGAAAACGAGAACGGAGGTGAAGAAAGAAGACAGAGAAAGAAATAGATATTCAATTATTTGCGAAGCCCCGCCGTGGTGGTCTAGTGGCTAAAGTACTCGGCTGCTGACCCGCAGATGGCAGAATTGAATTCCGGCTGCGGCGGCTGCATTTCCAATGAAGCAGAAATGTTGTAGGCCCGTGTGCTCAGATTTGGGTGCACGTTGAAGAACCCCAGGTGGTCGAAATTTCCGGAACCCTCCACTACGGCGTCTCTCATAATCATATGGTGGTTTTGGGACGTTAAACCCCACATATCAATCAATCAATCAAACAATCAATCAATCAAACAATCAATCAATCAATCAATTATTGACGAAATAAATTAACCCGCTAATTAAAGTAATGATTGTAAAGGTTTCACGTTCCAAAACCTTGATATGATTATGAGGGACGCCGAAGTAGAGTATTCCGGAAATTTTGGTGGTCTACATCTAGCGCTCTTTATAATCTGTGCCGGCACAGCCCAGTACACGAGCCTGTAGCATATCACCTCCATGGGATTGCGACCGCCAGGGTAGAAACCGTGACCGTCAAGTCAGTAGCCGAGCCCAATGCACAACCGCTATACCATAGCGGCGGACGTAGATCCATGCAAAGGCGAGCGCCGCAACCACTTGGCTGTGCAAGCACGCCAGCATAGAGGATAGTTTTTCTTCGAACTTGAGATGGTATCGCGTCATAACACCTAGGCGCTTTTGTCACGACACCAGCTTTACCTTTAGATGAGACCGTGCGATGCGGCTATGCACGGAGCCGAGGCCTTATCGGAGGGTAGCGCTCTTACGCATACCGTGCAGTTGGTGCCAGTGGTGGTGGTTTAAGTGTCCCGGTAAGTAATCCCACAGCAACACCATTGCGGGTTGTTTCGTTTTGTCATTGATTTATGTGACAGATAGCAGTGGTTGCCTCTTCACAATGAAGTTAACGTACACGATCCCTCCATTTTCCCCAAGGGTAACTTACGACACATCTATCTCGCAACCTCTTTGCTCCGCCTGCTCGCGCCATCAATGCATTCGTACTCTTCTCATTTGCGTATCCGCAGCCTTTAATAACAGCATGTGACAGTCTACTTGGGCTCTGTAGACCGGACACGAAGCCACCGATATTCCGGCCGCCCAAGGGGAGTTTTCTCACGCGCAGACGTGCATTAGCGGCCGATACAACGTAGAATTACCTTTTCGTTGTCGCTGGGTTGCAGTTTTACATTTCGATGGACCGAAAACTTGAATGTTGCCAAGTTCTCGATTTGAAGAACCTCATAATATAACGTCTTCATTTGAGCCCAGTCATCATTTTGTTAAATGACGGTTTCAAAGTTCATATTAATTGAATCAGCTTACTTTCAAAAAAATTGGCAGATCCAACGTACAGTGGGACTGGATGATATGCGAAGCACTAAAGAGGAAGGCTGACATGCCGATTTCAAATCACCTCAACGTTATGAGGTGGACGTAAATTATACCGTACATGAGTTCCGTGTCATGATTGTCATGTTTGGATGTGCCATTTACCTTCGTCATCTATTCACGTCACGTTACGCCAAATTTAGTATATGTGGAGCTGGCGAAACGGCCGCGAACGCATAATGAGCGTACCATGTAGTCATGTTGTTGCATGACACGCATCTCATGCGTATAGATAGATAGATAGATACATAGATAGATAGATAGATAGATAGATAGATAGATAGATAGATAGATAGATAGATAGATAGATAGATAGATAGATAGATAGATAGATAGATAGATAGATAGATAGATAGATAGATAGATAGATAGATAGATAGATAGATAGATAGATAGATAGATAGATAGATAGATAGATAGATAGATAGATAGATAGATAGATAGATAGATAGATAGATAGATAGATACGCTCAAAGTCGCTGAAGTTCGCTAAGAAACGCTTCGCATTTAATATAACCACTGACCCGCACTGGCGATGTCGGACTGAGCTTTGGCTACTGAGAACAGCTACACAGGTGCTATTCCTTCCGGCTGGCACAGCAGGACGTACACATAGAGAGACGTGCAGCCAAAGAGAGGTAAGGTAGCCAGATTTTTTTTCGGGGTGGGGTGAGGGATGTTTACCCATACCTCGTGTACGTGCGTGCGTTCGTGTTCGTGAGTGTATATATACACATGCGAAATTGAGAATCTATCTCTCTTCCCCTGCTAGCATCATCATCATCATCATCATCATCATCGTCGTCGTCGTCATCATCATCATCATCAGCCTGACTACGTCCACTGCAGGACAAAGGCCTCTCCCATGTTCCGCCAGTTAACCCGGTCCTGTGCTTGCTACTGCCAATTTATACCCGCAAACTTCTTACCCCCGAATGCAGAGATGTTACTTGACTCGTACTTGACTCGTTCTTGACTCAAGACAGTCTTGCCGGTCGCCATAAATCGTTCTCGAACTTGCGGATGACTTGAAGGCGACTTGGCTCGGTCGAAGTCGGGACAAGTTTCAAGTCAGCTGCGGGGCTAGCTTGAAAGCGACTTCGCGCGTTATTCCAACATGGCCACCTCTCGAATGGACGTCGCGTGAAAGGTGGCCGCTTTTGAGTTTGCTTGCCTCGCCATAAGCGTAGCATTTTTTTGAGGTGCACTGCCTGCCGAAGATTCTTGGAACCGCTTTACGTGACCAAGGAAATCCGATGGAGTTGTACGACGAGCAGCAATTCCACGCTAGGTACAGACTCATGAAGAACGCCGAGGGGCAGCTGCTCGTTATGTTGCCGCTCCGTGAAAGTGGGGACAACCGAAGACAGCCAGTGAATCCAGTGTTACAGCTACTGATGGCTCTCAGGTTTTACAGCGCTGGCACATTCCAACCAGTCACCGGAAATTTCGTTCGCATTCCGTAGTCGACAGTGTGCCGTGCAGTCGGAAAAGTTACGCTACTCATCGCAAAGCACCTGTAACGCGATGCTGGTGCGCTTTCCGCAACCGGCGGACTGTTATGAAGTGGATGAGTTCCTTTGCGTTACAGGTTGTGTCGACTACACACACGTGCGTATTATTAGCCCCGGTGTCGACAACCCCGAAGTGGTCCGTAACCGCAAAGGCTATTTCTGTTTTTCTATAACACGACGACATTTTCCGTCTCTTTCGGTAAAAAAAAAAAAATTGACCGTGCTGTGTCCGTGTGCCCTGTTTATCCTTTCGTCCCGTCTAGGGCGCTGTTTCTCGCTCAGAAAGGCATCGCTTGTAGCACAACGCTACGTAAAATTACACACACATAAAAAAAGAGGTGCCCCTATCACGGGTTTTTTTATCCGCGTCACCATGATGCAGCGATACATTGCTGCACCCCGCGAGACAGAATTTTGCTGAGTGCAATGTCCTGACCCCCGCTTTTTCTCTTGTTTACCAAGCTCAACAAAAAGATACGAATCACAATTGTTCCCAGAACTTGTTTTTTTTTTTTCATAACTTCGACCTAGCCCATTATAGGCATGCACACAGGCGAACAGAAAGGCAAATACCGTGAAAATCGCGTCACCTCGTGAGCCAGGTCAGCACAAATACATGCCATGGCGTTCGATTGAGGAAAAAAAAAACGACGAAAGAACCCAACGCGATGCTTGTTTCGCCTCCAAACAAGCAACCATGAAGAAACGCACCGCATTTGGGTGGCCACTAAAACCAGCGGACAACGAACGCTTTACAGAAGCAACACTGCGCATCGCTGTGTTGGCAGGCACCACGTGCCGCTCGTTAGCCGTAAAATGGCAAGAATATGCTTGAGGCCCTTCGTTTTTATAGTTATTTTAAAACGTATGGTCTTTTTTTGGTGTAATGCATGCCTTACGCGAACAATTTCATTAATACCCTCGTTAGCAGGCAAGCAGCGTGTTTCTGCTTTCAAGCTCGTTCTTGACTTGACAAGCAAGACAGTCTGAGCATCTATGAAACGCGAAGGCTGACTTGGGCGTTTTGAAGTCCGCTGCTTGCTTCGCGCCGACTTGCTCAAGTTAAGTTGAAGTCGCGAGCCAAGTAACATCTCTGCATTCGGGGGTTAATCTCATCTGCCCACCTAACCTTCTGTCTCCACCTAACCCGCTTCCCTTCTCTGGGAATCCAGTTTGTTACCCTTAATGACCAGCAGTGATCCTGTCTACGCGCTACATGCCCGGCCCATGTCCATTTCTTCTTTTTGATTTCAGCTATGATATCCTTAACCCCCGTTTGTTCCCTAATCCACTCTGCTCTCTTCTTGTCTCTTAAGGTTACACCTACCATTTTTCTTTCCAATTCTCGCTGCGTCGTCCTCAATTTAAGCTGAACCCTCTTTGTAAGTCTCCAGGTTTCTGCTCCGTAGCTAAGTACCGGCAAGATACAGCTGTTATATACCTTTCTCTTGTGGGATAGTGGCAGTCTACCTGTCATAATTTGAGATTGCTTGCCAAATGTGCCCCACCCTATTCTTATTCTTCTAGTTACTTCAATCTCGTGGTTCGGCTCTGCGGTTATTACCTGCCCTAAGTAGACATAGTCTTTTACAACTTGAAGTGCACTATTACCTATCTCGAAGAGCTGCTCTATTCCGAGGTTGTTGTACATTACTTTCGTTTTCTGCAGATTCATTTTGAGACCCACCTTTCTGCTCTCCTTGTCTAATTCCATAATCATGAGTTGCAATTCGTCCCCTGAGTTACTCAGCAATGCAATGTCATCGGCGAAGCGCAGGTTACTAAGGTACTCTCCATTAACATTTATCCCTAACTGCTAGCATCAGCCAACAGGCAATTGACCTCGCGCGACGTAACAGGATTTTGTACGGGTTATTCAACACTCGACCACACTCATACTATCGATCAGGTGATAGAGAATTGTCCAGAATACACCCAGCTACTATGCTTAGCTTTCGTAGATTACGAGAAGACAGTTGATTCAGTAGAGATATCAGCAGTCAAGCAGACACTGCGGCATCAGGGCGTCGACGAGGCATATATAAACATTCTGGAAAAAATTTACAGTGGATCAACTGCCACCATAGTTCTCCATAAATAAACCGCAAGAATATAAATAAAAAGGGGTGTAAGACAAGGGGATACGATCTCCCTAATGCAATTTACCGCGTGCTTACAGAAGGTTTTCAGAGGCTTAGAATGGGAAGAGTTTGGTATAAAAGGCAAGGGAGAGTAGCTTAGTAACATGCGCTTCGCCGATGACATTCCATTGCTGATTACCTCAAGGGACGAATCGCAACTCATGATTACTGAATTATGCAAGGAAAGCAGAAAGGTGGGTCTTAAAATTAGTGTGCGGCAAATTAATGTAATGTACAACAACCTTGGCAAATAGCAGTGCTTCGAGATAGGTAATAGCGCACTTGAATTTGTAAAAAGATATACGTCTACTTAGGGCAGTTAATAACCACGGATCCGAACCACGAGATTGAAGTAACCAGAAGAATAAGAATAGGGCAGAACACAAGAACACATTCAGCAAGAACTCTCAAATCATGACTGGTAGATTGCCCCTATTCCTCAAGAGGAAGGTATATAACAGCTTCATCTTGCTGGTAGTCACCTATACGCAGCTGAAACCTGGAGGATTACAAAGAAGGTTCAACTCAAGTTGAGGGCAATGCAGCGAGCAATGAAAAAAAAATGGTCATGGGCAGGGAACGTAGCGGGAAGGCAAGATAACCGCTGGTAATTAAAGATCGCAGGCTGGTTTCCAAGAGAAGGCAAGCGGGTGAGGGAGAGTCATAAAGTTAGATGAGCAGATGAGATTAGGAAGTTTGCGGGTACGAAGTGGCAGCAGCATGCACAGTACTGAGTTGAGTGGCGGAACACGGGAGAGGCCTTCGTTCTGCAGTGGGCGTAGTCAGGCTGACTATGATGATGGTCTGTCTCATATGTGTGCTCACGAAAATTCTCCGCTGAGCAGGACCCCCCCACCCCTCCCACTATTACATCAATGGTCAGTGTAAGCGGAAGATTTTAATGGTGCTCCCCCTTCTTCAGTGAGTAGGCGGGGAGGCTGTTCCTTTGCCCGCTTCCCTCTCCGTGCGCACGCGTCCGGCGAGTCCTACGGTGTAAGTGTGAGTGGATTAAATAATTTCAGTGTGAATCCCAATGTTGCGGGAGACTACACCCGATGGGTGAAAAACAAGTTTCTTTAGAAACGGAGTTGTTATTCATGTGCGTTTTCCACATTGATCTTAAAGCGAAAGCCCTATATATCAAACGTGAAAATTTGCCCCCGTCACCGGCATCAACACGAGTAGTGCGAAAAAATCATCATTACGGATGACGTCATGATATGACGCCACAGACCGTAAAAATGTATGGAGCCGTTAAGACGCCATCGGGACGCCTCCAAAAGACTCCAAATCTCTGAAAAAAGTCGAAAATCGCCAGATTTAATAGAAAATTCGTACGGGTTGGCGTCGGTGGTCGCCATAAACTTGCAGTGCTGGCGAGCGCACAGCTAGACACGTGACTTTCACAAGCACTGGCGTAAATCCAGAAAAATAAATGTGGGAGACATGCATCTTACCACGGCAGCCATTTCATTTTTATCAATACGCGTTATTTTTATTCCCATATAAACCCAAATTACGTTTTTACATAAAATAAAAAAGTCAGACATGAGCATCGGCTGTGGGTCCGGGAACAAAGCTCCAAGCAGCCAATAATATATGCGTACGCTGCCCGGCGAAGTTAGTTTCGAAGCGGCTCTAACATATTTACAGCTACGTCCTTCAGCGTAAAGCGAAAAATTCCAGCACTTTATGATTATAACGCTTACAGCTACAGCTTTTCTTTAATATCAGCTCCATTCTCCATCGTGTGTACCTGTTAGAAATAGCTTCTACAAATATTGTGTAGACATCCATGGTATGTTTCTCGTGAACATTGTAAATGTCTCTTAGATATCCCTAGAAATCTAATTTAAGAAGATTCGATGTACCCGCAACTATGAAAAACTCGACCGAGTAAGGTTGCAGGTACGTTGCACTTGGACACTTATTGGACATTCAATAGGTATACATAGATATTGTAATTTAGTAAATAAAAGGTTTTTCTATGCACTTGCCTGACTTACCGCATGCAGTTGGTGTGTTGCACCTGCGGTTACATGGCAGTCTTGCTCACTGCCGCTCAGCTGTACTTTATGGAAAGGATCAAAAGTATGAGGCTGCCCGGATTGATTATTATGTGGGGTTACACATCCCAAAACCATCGCATGATTAGGAGAGACGCCATGATAGAGGGCTCCCAAAATTTCGACTTCATGGCTTTCTTTAACGTGCACCCAAATCTGAGCACATGGGCCTACAGCATTTTCGCCTCCATCGAAAGTGCAGCCGCCGCAGCCGGCATTCGAACCCGTGACTTGCGGGTCAGATACTTTAACCACTAGAACACCTCGGCGGAGTAAGAGTTGCCTGATTCTTGTCAGACGACAAATTTAATTAGGGCCAGTCCCACGGTGTTGATGCTTTGTATAACAGTCCAGCTAAGAGCCAGACTGCAGTGGGAGTGCAGCTCTCTAGCACACGCAGCAAGCCTGAAGGAAGTGCGAAGCTGGGAAGTCTCTTTTGTTTCTCTCGAGCTTCCTTTCCTCCTCTCTTTATTGTTTTGCAGTGTTTTCTGTTTTTATTTCTCCTCTACTCTTCAATCTATATCGCTTGCCATTTATGTTTTTTTCCTACTTAATTTTTTCCCCATTTTTCTCTTTTCCCATCTCTTTCTATTTCTCACGTGCATCATCTTTTTTATTTTTTTTTTGTGTTTTGCCTGCGTTACGCCAAGTGACGACAGCCCAGGCCCCTAAAGTGCTTCACACTCGAAAGCACCTTCGTGCTGCATGATTTCGCGCTATCATGTACGGCAACACTGACGCCACGCATCTCAATTTTATGGTCGTTCGCGCGTTCTATTTCCTCGCGCATGTAAATATATGCATTACGCACGCTCGAACGTTACATGTCCATTTATGGTCGAGCACTTTCTAGATTTTACGTGGCAGTATATATTTGTCATTATAAACATCAACTAAACCAGTTTTGAAAGACAGAAGATTCTGCATTGCATTGGATGTTGTGAGCACGTATATGCGCCATCATTTGCGACGTCTATAGTTTTTATCTAAAAGAGAAGTGCATGGGACGTTAATAATACGCAGGCTCTTTAGACTGTAAGGATGGCACCATATGGGGATGTCGATTAGATGTTATTGATAGACGTAGACGTATGGATCGTATTTCTGCGTTGAGAGGATATTAGTGATTCACGGGGTAAGTGTGTTTGTGCTTCCGGAGATTTTTTTTTAAAAGAATAACAGGGATAGTCAAGAAATCGCACACATGCTTCATCATTATGGAGCTCTAATAAACCATCGACATAACAGTAGGTGATCGCGGATTTTCAATTACCTTTAATTATATTTAAGCCAAACATAATAAGCATTCGCTTCGAATCAGAACTAAGCCGCGGCATAAAACAAAAACACGTCCTTTTCAGCACTTTTTGAAACGACAAGCTGCTGTCACTTTTACGCTTATTTTTGCAAGTCAGAAGGCTTTATATTCAAAAATGCGTTTAACCGAAAGTAAAGCCACTCAAATGTTACTTTAGAAAGACAAATCTCGAGGAATGTCCATCCACCTCCACACAACAAGACCCCCCCCCCCCCTCCCCAGCCACTGCCCACATTACGCCGGTGACACGCATATTTATATGCGTCGTTTACCAATAATCCATCCTGTTTCGATCGTCGGCCTGCAAGCGACGAGGCGATTCTGTTATGGCAATCTGATCCTTTATCGAGATCGCTTGTCATTTCACATTGTCTCTTATTTACACGGTGCGTGCATATAAACGCCTGACCACCGTTTTCACTTGTAGAAATTGAAGTGTTGTGCTGATAAGCATATGGATCAAGGTCCACTTTCAGGCATGGAAGAAGAAAAAAAGAGTTACGAGAGCGTTGCGTGAAGCGAAAGACAGACAGTCAGAAATGTGCTATATGACGCACGCACATGCCCAGTTACGACTGCACGCCGCTTCCCGATAGAACAAAATTGCTTGAATTTTTAACGCGATAACGTTACAGAGCTCGTTTGGCAGCGTCGGTGTCATTGGTTGGGAACGAAAAGTCCTCGTCTTATGCGTGACCGAAAAATTGAGAACGATGCAAATAAAAGAAATGACGAAAAAATACTGGATCAGAGCGGGGATGGGCTGTCCAGCTGGTCTAGACCGGCTGAAAGGGTCACCCTTTCTGAGTTGAAGCGGGTGCACTCACTGAGAAGGTTCGCAACTGTTACTCTGCACCCGCATACTTCAGATCACGGGCTTTCAGCTGTTCCAATAACAAATGAATAGGCATTTGAGAAGGCAACTTCAAATGAAAGACGACATCTGGTCTCCGTATCAGGAATAACCTTGAACTTGAATACTGCAATGCCACGCTGTAAAAACCACGCTTGGACTTGGTTTTCGCCATGAATGTAGGGCAAGTACTTGCGCGACCAATAACGGTCTACGAAAGCGACTATAAAGTATTTGACACCACCATAGGACAGAGGCTTACATACAGGCCCCTTCTGCAATTTATTGGTTGTTTCTAGCAACCTCACTGGCCACTCACATCTGAATGGGCGAGAAGGTGAGTCAATATTTTGTTGTTTTCACGTTATATGCGCAAGCTACAAATATTCGTAATAAAATAGATAGATAGATAGATAGATAGATAGATAGATAGATAGATAGATAGATAGATAGATAGATAGATAGATAGATAGATAGATAGATAGATAGATAGATAGATAGATAGATAGATAGATAGATAGGTGATTGACGTCCCTACTCTTGCAACTTTTTTCTACTCGTGAGCAAGCCTCTGTGGTTTGTGATGAGGCCCAAGGCAATTTAGTCTTAATTAGAGCTCCGACGCGTCCCTTGAGACAACCCCGAGCGAGTTCGGTTTGCGTAACGCCAATACCCGGGAAATACAACGCCAATTTCGAACACCGCGCTGAGACCGGAGGAACCTAGCGCTTCTTGGCGGCGTGGCGAGATGGCGCCACATTCGCTTTCCCAGCCACCCGTTTGCCTTTGGTTCAGCTCGCCGTAGCAAGCACGGCCGACGTACTGCGGCGTGATGAGTGTGTGCGGGGCTGTGTCGCAGGTGCTTGACGCCGATAGGCTCCAGTGTGCCCTGATAAAGTTGAAAGCGACGCGGGAAGAACGTCCCGTGCTTTAGCCGAGGATGACCTGATGCTGCGGCGGCGCGCGCAGCATCCCCGACCGCGGCAGCATGCCAGCCAGCAGCGATCCATGGAGCCGCGACTAGATGGCACCGACTACGTTGTCCAGACGGCCGCACGCCAGGGTCAAGTCTCAGGTGAGACCCCGTGCCGCCGCGAAAACGCCGAAGCACGAGATGCGCGTGCGTGAGGTCCGCGGGCGGTGAGCCGTCTTGGAACACCACGCGCGTGCTGCCAGCGAAAGGAAAACATCCACCACTGAGCGGTTTGTGTTGTGCTAGGCGAGCTTCGCTCGTGTGTTCCGTGTGTGTCGATCGTGCTCCACATTTGAGCCGGCGGCTTTTTCGGCGGCGCGCTCTCCTTGGAGGAGGCAGCAGATGTCGGGCGACGTTCCAGACCAGCCTCGCTCTCGTAAATGAAAGCATTCGAAGAAAAACCGCGTGCATGTCGGCGATCGTTGCTTGCAACAGGCGTCCGCTGTGCCGTCCTTCACGGCAGCCGAGGGGGGCACATTGAATGGGTTGTCGGCGTTACGCATGACAGGCGCGAGTGTGGAGGCTGTTGGTTGCCCGTACGACGCAGATGTTCTTTCCTGCCCCAGACGGCGACTACGCCGCGCTAGGGGTGTTTCACGGCTTGGAGAAAGCTCGAACACGGAACACCTCGTGGCTTCCGTCCGCATGGTTGGGGTGGTGACTCAACGTTCCTCGCGAGGCGCGCCGAAAAGTGAAAATAAACAGGAAAAAGCAAACTGGTTCACTAGAGCGCCCAATCTGAGTGCTTGATCATTTCCTCACTTCTTTGCGACGGCGCTGGGGCGAACGGTTCTCGGCAGCGACTCGCCTGACAACGGATGTGGAAAGACGAGGTGCAAAGAAACTGCGCCGGAGAAATCAGCTGCTGCAGTGATCGTAGGCATTTATATATTGTAGAACATTCCTGTGTGGTGTCTTCGGAAAACCCCGAACTGTTTTTTAGCGACATCATTTTGTACCTTCCTTGCTTATAGCGCTTGGCTGTGTAACAAAGCGATGGTCCACCTTATTCTCGTTTCAACATCGCTGGCGTCCTATTTTCAACTGCTCGTTATATATTTTCTCTTTTTTCACTCACTATTTCGAGGCTCTCAATCGCAGCATTAATGTTATACGCACTGCCCCAGATATTAGTTGTCAGCACTTGACATTGAAGCTAGTTTCTTATTTCATATTTGATTCCACTAGCCAATTCTTCGCATTCCCTTTACACCGACGTCACATTTTCGTTTTATAACTCAAACCAGTTCGAGGCTGCCCAGTTTTCGCGCAGAACACTCGAGATTTCTGTAGTGCGAGCAACGGGAGCTAGTGCATGGAGGTTCGCGCACACATTCGCAGGCGGTTCATCTTCGCAGTGCCATGTCGGGAAAAGGCCCCGCGAGAACAGGCGCAGATCGAGCCTGTTTATTCTGCGACGAGACTTTTGGCGTTCTCTTGTTTTGTGTGTGTTACCAGAGAACGAGTATGCGCCACACAACTGAGATAATGAACGAGAGGCGCGTTACAAGCACAAGATGCCTCCGGAAAACGGGAAGCCAAAACCACATGTCAAGCAAGCAATGATTGCTGACCGCTAGCAGCTGCGTCCAGCGAGTACTCCTGGCCGGGCGAGTAACGAAAGACAAGCCTCATATGCGCTCCTCGAATGAGGAGCGTTGCGAATTCGACAAACAAAACTGCCTTTCGCTTTCGCGCACGCTTGCAACGACCCCGGTACTTTGCCTGAGCACACGCACCCGTTGCAGCGCGTGGCTTTCTTCACTCAGCGCCGTGCCCTCTCCCCTAAAACATATCGAGTTCAAAGGCGACTTAAAAGTGTGGCAGCTTAAGCTAGTTGGTATGACATGACGACAGTTATAGCGCGAGAACGGAACGACGTGTCCTTCCTTTGACGTGTCTTCGTGTCCTTCTTGTCTCCGTGTCGTCGTTCTGTTCTCGCGCTATAACCATCTTCAGAGGCGAGCCAGTGTAGTTTCTTACTCGCCTTTACTGGTCTTCTAACAAGTGCACGGTGTAACACCGTGAACCAGTGCTATCCACGTCTCGCCACGTATTCCTTCATAAAACACGTGCAATGCCAGCGCCAAGCTTCGAGCCGCTCAGGATTTAACGCTTGTCCTTTACGCGCTGCTATCTATACGTGATGTGCGCGGTCGCAAACGCAGAGAACGAAGGGAAATCCGTTTATCGTGCGTGATAATCAGGCGAGACAAGGCAGAACGGGCACGCGACTGCAGTGCAAAGCAGGGTAGGAGACAACGCGCTGCATATATCGCTTGTATGTCGACCAATGGGCAGCTGTTTTCATCCTGGCTTCGCGTCAAAAAAAAAAAAAAAAAAAAAAGAAAATCTGCGCGCGTCGCGAATTGTGCCCCATTGACGCGCCCCGTCTTCGTATCTTCACAGGTTGTTTTTGAAGAAGGGTGTACACATTGACGTATTTGCGTTTTACCATTCTGTTACGTCACGTTTGCTGTTACTGTAGATGAGAAATTTATCCGAATTTCGCCAGTGTCCGTACATGACACTGACGTCGTGGCATATATTCGAGTGACGATGGCTGACGCTTTCAAAGATTAACAACTCGTGAATGCCAAGGGAAGAAGAAGGGAGACCTCCTTCCATGGTTGCTAAATCGGACGCGTTATTCGAAAGTTCTGGGTTCGATTCCCACGGAGGGAAGAGGTGATTTTTTGTCCACTGATTCATCTTTCGTCTTAATTAGCACACGACAGTTAAAAACCTTGATTACTGTCCGTTCTGGTTTATTTTTACCTAATTGTTGGTTTTATTTATTTGGTTCTGGTTAACAAGCCTTGAAAAAAAAATTCTCTTCCGGACTTTAAATCAAGTCTATTCATTCATTCATTTCGTTCATTCGCAGAAAAAGGTGTTTCGACACCTTTCATTTTCGTTAATCTCCAGCCCGTCCCTACGCTGGACATAGCGTTAGCGAAGCACGTTGGCCTGTATATAAGAATGAGCATTTACGGCGAAAAAAAAAAAAAAAAGACCTGGCTGTATCGCTTCTTATCGCCGCGCTATAACGACAACACTTCGCTGAGGTGGTTAAGTGTACTTATATAGGACCACTGGACGTTGCCGGCGGCGACACATGTCATTGCCTGATAGCCCGGGCAGTCTTACAATGCGAATGGTGTCGTGGAAACACGGTTATAAGGAAAAATAATAACAACCACCGCAGCCGCAATGCCGACGATGTTGCTAATAAAGGAGCACTAACAACAAGGACAAAAGGTTCATGCCAAAGGTACCGCAATGGCAAGTGGGGAAGTACAGAGGAGACAAAGCTTAACGCTACAGTGCACGCACCATATCAATTCAGTATCCGTGAAATTCCCTTGAGATCCGTAACACCTTTTCTGTCCATGAAATAAAGGAATTTTTTTAAAGGAGGCTTTCTTTGTTAATGAGGACCACTTGATTGATATGTGGTGTTTAACGTCACAAAACCACCGTATGATTATGACAGACCCCGTAGTGAAAGGCTTTAGAAATTCCGACCACTTGGGGTGCTTTATCGTGCACCCAAATCTGAGCACACGGGCCTATAAAGCATTTCCGCCTCCATCGAAAATGCAGCCGCCGAAGCCGGGATTCAATCCCGCGATCTGTGGGTCTGCAGTCGACTACCTTAGCCTCTAGAGCACAGTGATGTGGCTTAAAAAGAACCAAACAAATGTTACAGACAATTAGGTCAAAGAAATCAGAGGGGATAGTAATCATCGTTTATAACTTCTTAAGGCGAAAGATGAAATAGTGATTGAGAAATCGCCCTTTTCATTAAAGGTGTCCGAACCCAGACGCGCACTCAAATGAGGTGCACACCTATAGTAAATGTTCAAGACCTCGTAGAATTGCATGTTTGATGCATAATTCGGCAAATTATTGTTCTGTTTTTTGACAGCATGATTAGACATCATGTAACTTACATTTCACCGGTTAAGTAGAATAAACTATCTAGTTTCATGGGATTGAAATAATAAATAGTACCAATGTAGTTTTCCCCTAAAACTTGGATAGATACGTTACGTTGTAAGTAAATATGTGCAGAAACACCCACTGAGCTCTCTAGATCTGTATGCGTCTGCAAGTATTTACTTCAAGGGCACTTACGAGCCTCTGAAAAACAAGAGACGAGGACATTGTTGTTTTCTGGTGTTTCTTCTCGCCTTTCTGGTTCACTTCATGACGCATGCACAGTGATTCCAGTGAGGTCAATAATGTATGTACTCTTGATTGGTCTGTACACATGAAATATCAGACGTGACTTCTATTCATTGTTTCTACGCTTAAAGGCGAAGCTTCCCATTTCAGTATCCTCCCATTTAATGAGGCGACAAAAAGGGCCGATTTAGGTGCCGTATAGGTATATGCCGCCGCCACTGCTGGTGTCGGTAAACGTTGATGTCCGTAACTGTGAGAAATACGACAAAAAATGTAATTAGAAAAAAAAACGTTCTAAAAAATTCAAGGTATTTGAACTCGGGACATCTGCGTGGCGGTCGAGTATTCTACGACAGAGCCACACTGGTTGTTGAAACTCCTTTTCAAAAACGCCCTATACAGGCGTCTAGTCGGGCAAGGAACCATGTTAACATATCATAAAGTGTCGTAGTTAAACAACAATAAGGCGTAACGCTATGAGACTTGCGGAACGAGTGGGTCGTTCAATGCTTCTAACCCATTATGAAAAACGGCCATAATTCTTCATCGTCATTAGCCGCACAACAATTACGTGCGCATATTGCCTTACATTTGTGTAGCGTCTATTCGCAGAATAGCGGATGGTGTCACATTGGGTGCTTCTATAGACTTCCTGAAAGTTATACGATGGTTTATTGCGTAGGGGGTAAGGTACCTCGCATGTGTACTTGTATTATTAGCCCCAAGAGAGTCTACAACGAGCTCTGGAAAGGACGCTGTTCCAGCTTTCGCTGTGACTCTGCGTTCTGCGCAGGCCTTTGGAATTTTTCAGTTGTCTGCTGGCTCAATCTTGATGAAACTTGCTATATGCTATTTCTTTATGTCAATATAGCCGAGCCGATTTTTATGTCGTAGTGTCAAAAACATAGGGATCCTATATGAAGGAGGAGCACGCCCACAGCTGCCGCCTAGCGAGGCACAGCTGCTGCCTCTTAGTGGTTATGAAAAGGAAGAGAAAAGTGCCGCCCTTAACTGTCTATCGTTACGATGACAACTCAACAAGTCGGGACAGGGATGGGTAGCGTAAATAGAAGAGGTAGGTAAGAAAAATGGTATAGAAGAAGAAAGAAAGTAGTACACAGCTACCGCCTATAGCGTGGCACAGCTGCTGCCTACTCTTTGGGGAAGAACGGAAAATAGGAGAGGAAGATAGGTGGAGAGAGAGAGAAAAGGGACGCCTTATTCCCTCACTTTCCTTTCATCTCTCTTTCCATATTTCTACGCGGAGTGTGTGACAGCTGTCGGCGGGAGTGCTGGCGAGAGCGATGCAGCTTGCTATGCAAATTGTGCGTCTTCCGCGTGTCTTTGTTCCAAATCATGATTCGTCACTCATCCTTGCCGCCTGTTTGTTTTCCGCTTACACGTCGCGCCACTGGTTTTGCTTATAAATACGCCCCGGCAAGTGTATACTAACACGCCACTGCATGAAAAGGGTGTATACCATGCATGCTGTGCGATATAGCACCACAGTATACATGTACGCTACGCCATTGCAATGAATCGTCGCCTTATCTATCTCTGGAAATACAAATATGGAGCGCGTTATTCTCTCCCGCCGTTTCCCGTTTTCCCAATTCGATTCGTGACGCCTTACAAAGCTGCTCTCAAACATTTTAGCTTAATTGGCGCAATCGACTCAACGATAGGATTACTCTCTGCAAATGTTCAACGGTGGATCTGTGACTCCGCGTGCTTCTATAGTATACTGAGGCCATGGTGATTTTTTATTCGTGCACCGTCTGGAAGTACGAATTAGATCACAAGTCGCCTGGAACAGCTGCACAACTTGGTGCAATACGGCAAGCTGCCAAATTTGTGTTCGCCTCAAACACCACATAGATGGATGATACTATAACCGATACGAAATCAGCAATACAAGTCACCGACTCGTGCTCAAAAAGAGGAGAATATTATATTTAGACCATGAACGCATCCCATCTCACGCAGAGGAATGATCACTTAGCTATTAGATCCCCGGACACTGTGCAATGGCAGGCTAGGAGCTCGTGTATGCTGAACCGAGAGTCGCTTTGTATAACACCCCCGTTAATTTGGAAAGTACCGCCGAGGTGGCTTATATAGTGGTTAAAGAACTCGGCTGCTGACCTGCCGGTCGTGGGATCGAATCCCGGTTGGATTTTCGATGGAAGCAAAGTTGATTGAGTCCTGTGTGCTTAGGTGCACGTTAAAGAACCCCAGGTGGTCGAAGTGTCCGGAGCCCTCCACAATGGCGTCTCTCATAATCATATCGTGGTTTCTCATAATCATATCGATAAAGCCGTCTACGGGAAACAGATTCTGAAATGTTTTTCGCCTCCCGGCGTGAATGTGCCGCAGCAACGACAGTTCGTTATACCGGATTTGCCTGGGCGTTGCATTCGTTGGCCGCTGCGCACACCTCATGCGCCGTGTGGATAGCCCAACTGCATGGTATCGCTTTGAGGTTTATGAAAGAACGGCACATCTATTTTGTAATCCGCCTCGGCGGATCACTGGCTAGGGTGATTGGCTGCTGACCAGAAGGTCGTAGGTATGGCGGTTGCATTTCAATACAGGTGCAATGGTTGCAGGCCCGTGTACTGTGCGATGTTAGTGCACGTTAAAGAACACTTGATGGTTTATTACGGGCAGTACCAACACACACATTCACGGGACGAAGAAAAGATGCACAAACAGGCTTCGATAAATTCTTCAGATGAGAGTCAGTGCTTGTTTGTGCCTCTTTTCTTCGTCCCGTGAGTGTGCACGCTGGTACTGCCCATAATGTATCACCAACTAGCCCAACTATCAGTTCCTGCTTCGCACTTGATGGTCAAAATGTTTTGGAGCCCTCCACTATACGTCGTCCACCATAAGCATATTGTTATTTGGGTACGTATAATAAAACACCGCATAATATTGTTACATTTCTTTCGTGGTTTCGCAGTTTACGTGTCGCAACGAAAAACCCTCGCCTCAACGCTGGTTAAAATCTGTGTGGTAACGCTAAAGGAAGCTAGTATTTTCCCTGAAATTTGCAAACAAAAACCAATAAGTGCTATCAGGCAGGTTTTCTTAACAGCACCGCAGGGCTGGACAAATGACTGTAGCGAAACCACCGTGTTACGTGGTTATTGTGTATACGCATAACTTGTTCCTATCTATCCCCTTCATAATCCTAATCACTCCTGTTTCCTCTTTCCATTTTCTCGTGCTCAGAGTCGCAGGCTATACCTCCCTAGCTCGAGCCGACCTCCCTGCTTTCCAATAGAATATTTATCTCTCTCTCAGCATCCCTTGTCCGTTCACGTGACGTTGTGAGTAATTAAGCTCTCGATTGTTCGACGTACGTGGGAGATCAGTTATGGATTCTTCCCTACATCGCTTTACGACGCAGTCGTGAACGCCCGTTCTCCCTCGTCTCGCGTCATTACCGCCTGCGATTGAATGATTTAAATTCGCTTCGTGCATTCATCGACTTCGCAGGCGGAGAGATTAGAGCGTGTAGCCGAAAGTGCCAATTTTGATCGACTCAACGTTTAGTGATGGCATTGTCCACGCGTTTTATGAAGAAATAGGTGGCTAGGAGGAAACATCGCTTGTGAGAAGCGTAGTGAAAGCAAGAAAAAAAAAAACGCTCTCTCGTCTTTGAACGCTCTGCAGTAAAGGGGCCTTCAAGCGTATGTGTGACGCAGTTTTGAAAGCGCAGGGCGCTTATGTTCGCGAAAAACAACCCACGCGTGGATTTCTTGCAAGAATGGGGCTTTACGAGTGCGAAACTTGAAACGAATAGCATTTATGCAACCATATTGTTTCAAGGAACGACGCCACCTGCAGCCTTCAAGAACGGTTACACAAGAGGAAAGAAATTGCGCGAGCACACACGCTGAGTGCGTATTCGTGCAATTTCTTTCCTGTTGTGTGTTCCAATCTTTCAAGGGTGGGTGTCGACGCTCTTTGGGACTGCGTACAGTCAACAGGGAAAGTTTACAGGCCACTTCAGCGCTTGAACGTCTGCGGCAATGGACAGCAGCGCAATAAGACTCAGCCCTACCTAAACTGACAGCCTGCCTATTTTGTCCTTTGGGCACACGTATGTTGTATATTAATATTTTGAAGAGAAATAGATTTCGCAGCCATGGTGACATGCAATTTAAAAAAATGGATGTTGCCATTTTTTGTAGATTTTTGTAAAATTTTGGAAACTAATAGTTAATCGTAACCTTTCGCACAAACATTTCTCTCGAAGCGCTCGACGATTATACTGTGATACCGCATGCCGGAGCGGAAGTGTGACGACCTTACTGCAAATAATCGCTGTGTGTTAAGGCAACAAAGCTATGCGCGGCGCGGAAGTAGAAAGTTGACGTTAGTAAAAAAAGGACCCATTTCCGGCCTGCAGCTGCGGTTAACGGTATACGTTGCAGGCCGCCCGGTAGTGCGGACAGGAAGACACAACATTAGTATGACTCGTATTCCGTTTGCGGTTGACTGTATACCAACAAACGGAATACGAGTCATACTGATGTTGTGTCTATGAGGATGCAGACGACGTTGTGAAGTGTTCGTAAACTATCCGGGGAAAAAGTAATCATACACCCTAAAAGAATTATACCATTTCCTGCTAAAACCCATGTGTAATGCAAAGCAGCGGGAGCTAACGCTTACGCTGACAGCGGCGTTTCCGCTGGCGCTCATCGCGTTGCGTTGAAGAGGGACCTGGGAAGGCGCAAAGCACGCAGTCATGAACCGCTGTTTCTTATACTGGAACATGCCAATCGCTGCTAATGGGCAATGGGACAAAATACTCTGATCGGACACAGAGGCCCGCAGTCCGTTTTTAGTTAAACCGCACGCTGCGAATTTCGATTTTTTTATTGGTCGACAACGCACAGGAGAAATATCTCACCGGCACTATAGCTTGGAGGTCCAGATGCAGTGCCTGTGCCTACACACTTTTCCGGCCTCTTTTGGCATCACGTAGCACGCGATTCTGTAACGTGACCAAAAATCTCGCCTGAATATTACCTGAAGGCGCCAAGTCTGCCAGAACGAGACCCTCGCTATGAATTAAGGAAAAAAGTGTACACTTAAGGTAACGTTTAATTTACGTATATACCCAATAAAGGGGACAGTGGGTTAGCCGCCGTGGTATCTCAGTTGGTGCATCGGACGCGTTTTTCAAAGGTCGCGGGTTCGGTTGCTGCGCACGCCCCGCCGTGGTAGTCTTGTGGCTAAGGTACTCAGCTGGTGACCCGCAGGTTGCGGGTTCGAATCACGGCTGCGGCGGCTGCATTTCCGATGGAGGCGGAAATGTTGTGGGCCCGTGTGCTCAGATTTGGGTGCACGTTAAGGAACCCCAGGTGGTCGCAATTTCCGGAGCCCTCCACTACGGCGTCTCTCATAATCATATGGTGGTTTTGGGACGTTAAACCCCACATATCAATGAAATCATGAATAATATTTCGACATTTGTACATTTCTGGAAACCCAATGCGAAGCCACGTGGCAGGTTGCCGTGTGGGTGTATATATATATATATATATATATATATATATATATATATATATATATATATATATATATATATATGAAGGCCAGACTCTAGACCGAAACGTCGAACGTCGAAACAAACCACGTTGTGACCGCTCACGGAGGATCTACTGGACTATATGCAACGCTACGGCCACTCAACCACCATGCCTGCCTATATATATATATATATATATATATATATATATATATATATATATATATATATATATATATATATATATATATATATATATATATATATATATATATATATATATATAGTATGAGATCCCGGCGCGGGTCCCCGCGAGCGGCTGCGTCGTCGGTGCTCGTCATTCGCGCCGTGGCAGCGGCGATGCTTCAATAATGGATCGCAGCAACGACTGACAGCTGCTTTATTATTGACGGCCAGCGCTCTTCTGCCTTCAGCGATGTGCCAGCCCGCTGTCCCTCATGCACCCTTTTATTTCCCTGCTGCTCAGCTCAGTATTGATGTTTTTTTTTTTGTTTCCTGGCCTTTCATTGTACAGGGCCTGCTAGCTTCGCACAGTCCCTTTAATTTTCCTGCCAGAGCAAATGCTCGCACCGCGATTGTCGTGAATTGCGCTTGTTAAGGGCAAGATTAGTACACTATGGACATATTTTATGGTTGTTAACAGTGACGTACTCAGGTGCTTGTAGCTACGTCACGGCGCGTGGACTCCGCCCAGCCCAAAGCTCGCCACCGCCGTCTATAATCACGTAAGAACTGGCTGCAGCAGCTGCAAGCTGCTTTCGAGCGCAGTGCGTCCAGGAGCCTCCCGCGCAGCGGTGGCGAGCTTTGGGCTGGGCGGAGCCTACGCGCCGTGGCGTAGCTACAAGCGCTTCAGTCGACGGTGCCTACCGCTGTTCACAAACATGGGATAGGCCTTCGGGGCGTTGGGTAAACCACGCCAGTGGTCGCTTGGTTGTATATAAAGCGTTCGCCTGCAATGCGGCAGATACCGGGATCGATCTCCAGTGCTGCCGTGCATTGACTGCTTTTTCTTGCGGGAAAGTGTTGCTGCTCAAAAGAACGATTTCTTTCCCAATATCTCACATCAAGCTGCCCTCACCTGTCCTAAGACAGTTGAAAGCAGCTTGATCCCCAGGGTGGACTCCCTCCGGGTTCTAGGCATGACCATCCAGTCGAACGGCTCGAATAACCTGACGGTCACGAGTCTCGCCAGAAAAACCGACAATGACATCACACTAATAAGAAGGGTTGCCAACAGGTAACAGGGACTTGGTGAAGATAACCTCGTAAGGTTGGTGCATGCCTTTGTGATGTGCCATTTCGCCTACGTTGCAGCCATGCATAACTGGTGGAGGTTGGAGCGTGATAAGCTCAACACGTTAATCGGGTAGGCCACCAGGAGAGCTCTCGGGCTTCCCATGTACACAAGCACGGAGAGACTGTTCCGTCTCGGCATGCACAACACGCTGGAAGAAATCGCAAAGGCACAGGACAAGACGCAACTCGCCAGGCTGTCCACCACGCGTTCCGGTAGAAACAGCCTGCGGGAACCGGGGATTCCACCGATGGAAATCAAGTCTCACTTCTGCAGCATTACTCGTCAACAACAAGAACAAATCTTCGTTGTACCCATCCGGCGGAATGTCCACCACGAGCACAACGAGGGTAGAAGACGGGCCAGGCAAAGGCTTTACTACAAAGGGCTCAAGAACATGCCGGGGACTGCTCCTTCGTTGAGGCGGCCCGGTATCCCGAGGGGAAGGGGTATGCGGCAGTGAGCATCAACCACGAGGGCTGTGTCACCAACTCGACAAGGGTCCGGAAGACGGTGGCTGAAATAGCAGAGCAAGTGTCGGTTGCGTTGGCATTGCTGGATAACAGGAGATCCAGAATTTACAGTGACTCGAGGTCGGTGGTCTGAGCATTTGCTAAAGGAACAATATCAGAACCAGCTTTGTGAGTTCTTCTGGACAAAGACATCGAGCCACACACTCGTTTGGTTTTCAGCTCGTATGGGACGCATTGAGGGAGCCTCGCCCAATCTCAACGAGTCAGCCCACATTGCTGCGAGACGACTAGCAAGCCGCGTAGCTATCGGGGGGCGTGGCGCTGATGTCTTGGAGAACCGTGACCCTCTCATCTTGCATAATGAACTCACAAAACATTTTTACCCGGTGCGGAGACAATACTCTCCACCACACAGAAAACTAAGCAGACCTCAGGCTCTGACACTCAGGCTTCTTCAGGTTGGAGTGTATACACTGATTCCGCTCTATTGAACAAAATTTATCACGAAATACAGCCAACTAGTACATGCTCGTTCGGCCACGATCCAGCTACCTTGCTACCTTGGAACATATGCTCTGGTGGTGCCCCGCGTTATGCTGAGGGGAAGTCATCACGCCGTCAAAATGGGAGGCTGCTATGGCAAGCTCGGGACTCGCACAACAGCAATGGGCAGTCCACCGGGCCCGCGACGCAGAAGAGAGACTTGGTCTTTTTATTCCGAAGTGGGAGCGGCCCGCAACGGGCTAAAGCACGTTCCGAAGAACCAAATAAAGTTCATCCATCTGTATTCACCTCACATATGACTAATTTCTGAAAGGGAGTTGATGACATCAGAGAAACGTATCTATGTTAACTTCCAGAATGGCGGAAATCCCAATGCCTATTCTGATTTTTTGATTTCTTGGTGACTGTTTTCTTGCTGACTGCAGCACTCATACAATCGCAGTGCCACACTCAATAGTCCGCTCAATATTTATCACAAATATTGGTGTCTTCAAAAGAACGTTGGAGCACTCAAGTAGCTTTGTGGTTTATCAAGATGACCATGGGCGTAGTATTTTCGCCAACGAAGACGTTGGATCCGTGATTCCTGTATGTGGAGGTTTCTTCCGAGGAGCAGCACGGCTATGTTTCAATTATCAATACATGGAGAGGGCATGTGGGGCCTTATAAATAGTAACAACAACAACAACAACAACAACAACAACAACAACAACAACAACAACAACAACAACAACAACAACAATAATAATAATAATAATAATAATAATAATAATAATAATAATAATAATAATAATAATAATAATAATAAAGGAGGTGCTGGAGACGTGTTACGTTCATGTAATTTAGGAACATAATTATTAGCACCCCGCCGCGGTGGTCTAGTGGCTAAGGTACTCGGCTGCTGACCCGCAGGTCGTGGGATCGAATCGCGGCTGTGACGGCTGCATTTTAGATGGAGGCATAAATGCTGGAGGCCCGTGTGCTCAGATTTAGGAGCACGGTGAAGAACCCCAACTGGTTGAAATTTCTAGAGCCCTTCACTATACGGCGTCTCTCATAATTATATGGTGGTTTCGGGACGTTAAACCCCACAAATCGTCAACGTAATTATTAGCAAAATAAACAACGAAGGAACGAAGGCAGTCATGTATGGGCTGGACCGCAAACAAAATGGCCGCGGGCCGTGCCTTTGGCATCTCCTGGTTACAGAAAACTGCGCCTGTTTTTTACACTATACACTATGAGCAGTCTTCTTTTTTTTTATTGATGCGTGGCAAAATGCAGACGTAATGCATCGATCACTGCCAGCTGTCCGTCTGCGCAGGAGTCGCACAGTTTGCATGACGGAGCTGTGGAAGGGAGAAAGGGAACGCACGAGTTGGCTCTCCGGCACGAGCTGGAGTCGTGCCAGCGGGCTACGGTGGCGCTCATGGCGTTGCTGCAACCTCCTGTATCCGCGCTCCTGTACGGCTGATAAAAATCGCCGTTATGCCTCTCTGGTGGACGGTCTCGCATTGGGCACGGCCTGGCGCAGAATACGAACAGCGGGGAAAGTGGAAGTATCAAGGGTGGGAATAGTGCAGCGCACGTCTCGGTTAGGGAATCAATATTGCCGTCGGGGGACCTGCGGGCCAACAGGTATACGCCGGTGGGTAGCGGACGAATCTGACTTAAACGTGACCGAGGTTCAAGCCGTTTGGAGGGATATCGTATCCACGTACCGTAATGTTCTGTATTGCTTTTCCCCCCTCTTTTTTATTTATTGAAATGGCAAATAGGAGAGGTTGTTGACATTATGGGCGCACTGACTACTCCTTCTCGATTGAAAGACGAAATGGTTAGGGAAAAAAGTAATAAAGGCACGATATTTTATACAGTCAAACGTAAGACGTGCACTGCAATACACTCGAACATCACATGAAAGTTCAAACATGAGAAATGAGTTCACATGTGTGCAATTAGTGGAAGACAATTAGCTCCATGATGTATTAAGGGTAAGTGAGGCTGTCGATTTTCGTTGTAGTATGAGACCGCACGAATTAGACGATGCTTGACCTCCCGGTTTCGACATGGGATTAACCAGGCAAGTGGCAACATATTGCACAGGACTTGGGGGAAGTGGTTTTTTTAGGATTGAAAAATAAAGGAAAAGTGAACCCCGCAACTGTCTGCAGCTAAGTGTGACACATCAGCAGTCGTTCACAGGGGAAGGGGAAGGGGAGGGGGTTAATAGACTAGAGTGAAGAGAGGGAAGTGGAAGGAGATTGTACAGGACTTCCATCTGTCTATCCCATTCGTCCACAGGCGTTTAGTTGCACGAGAGAGCCGAGTCAATGGTGGTCTTCGGAATTTAACGATAGAAAAAAATACAGAAGTGTCGAAAAATGGAGAAAGTAGATATGGGAAAGCGAATGGCAAAGAACTTTCCACGAATACTCTGCGTTATAAGTGTGCGGTGCATCACCGGCACAGATAATGTACCTCGACTGCCCGATCTCCCGTCTGCAGTACTGTTGACGGTAAATATGTGCGCAATGTCTGGCCTAGAGATAGTTGGCCAATGTCATTCAAGGCTTAACGCGGTGGATACGGAATATATTTTCTCAGACGCGCATCGCGTATTGCGGTCCGTTTGCGTATGATTCTCACCTGTGACGGATTGTCATTTTGATTTCCTTGATGGTAATACTTCAGCAGTTCATTTGATAGGTAGTCAAGCAGTTTATTCCTTCCCCTCGGATGAGCAGCCTTGGTAATTGACGCAACCATAAAGGGCGCGCTAGTAAAGTCTAAAGTATTCTAACATACCGTGACATCAAGATTTCTTTAAGCGACTGTCGCACGAGCTGTAAAAGACGTAGACGTCACGCCCTTTATAATTTGCGCACAATTGTACCGATTTTTTTTTTCAAAAATAAAAAACTTAATGAAAGGAAAAGAAGGAAAACTCAGTTCTACTTTGTAGCGCCCCCTGTTGATATAGGAAGAAGGCGCACTTATCCATATATTATGCGGCAGCAATACACGGTACGTGATGTAATTAATGCTATTTGCATGTTGACGTGGGCTTGAGCAAACCATTCGGCGCTACAATCTAGCGGCGCATCTTTCTGGTACGCATTTCCCTTGAGCGCTGCGCCTTCCTTATACACGTCCTATATAGACAGTCTAAACTCCTTCGGCTGGTCCGGTGTAATCGTCATACCGGTATTTCCTCATTCGGCGCAACTGTCTGGTGGCTGGGTGATTCATTATTCTCCTAACAAAAGCCCTCCGGTGGAACTCATTCGCCTCCGTCCGGTTTTGCAGTCTTCGCCCGTACGTATTTCGACTGTCGTATTTCGATTTCCTCTTTAGACACAGCAAGTCTGGTCACGCCAGCTACACTTGACCACGTGATGCTGCATGCAGCCTTTGCTGCCACTCGCCGAGTCGTATAACTTTTCGTAGCTCTAGCCCCTGAACGGAATAGCGCATGCAATTCATCTGTGTATAAGAGTCGTGTCACAGTCTAAGAACAAAGATAGTACTTTGATTCTCTTTTGAGAGTTCTGGATCACGTATACATTCAACTCTCTTTAAAGAAGCACGTTGACTCTGTTTGGGTGTCATACTCTCTTCTGACAGTCGTGTGACTCACAAGTGAGTTAACCTGCCGGTTTAAAGACTGGCCAAAGGAGTCGCACATACCTTTCCTTTTCTTAGAGTGTAGGTAGTTTCCGTACTTATTAATACTTTTTGTTTCTCGTGGTGCAACTTCTGCGCATATTAACAATTAAACGTTCTTCATCCTTACGTAAAATACTGCATATGTCCGAGAAGTAACGTATGAATCGGCACGGTAAGTTGCCGGGAAATTAGCGTTTTAGATCGAAAACCAGTGGCCCAGACATGTGTCTGAAATATAAAGACCATTTATCTGACGCAGACAAATGGCGCATGACGTCATGTAAACGAGTATACATGATTGGACGGGGAATATGGGGCGGCGACAGCTATTGGCGGAGCTTACAAGCGGAGCTCGTTTTAGCCGTGGTTATGTGAAATATTCGCAAAAGATATCAACATACACGGTTATTTTAGGTACACGGTGTTTAGTCATCTGTCCGCATTCGTCCCCCTGTAAATACTAATAATATTAACGTCTGCGGTTTTACGTACGAAAACCACAATACCATTATGAGAGACACCGTATGAGAGGGCTTCGGAAATTTTGGTCATTGTTTGTTTTTTAACGTGCTCTTTCTTACAACGCGAACTACACGGGCCTCTGGCATTCCGCCTCCATCGAAGGACTCGCTTGCTGGACTTCGGGCCGACCGGTCGTGCGCCCGCGCGCTCCGCGCGCTTGCGATCTCCCGCGTCAGCGTGGCTCTGGCCGACTGCCATGGGCTCGCCCTACGTCATCTCCTGCCGCCGACGACCTTCCACCTCCGACGACAGTGCAGCTCTGACTTACTGGACTTGCTCTACGCCATCCACCGACGCCGAAAGGAGCTCTCGCAGGTGCGCCCCGTCCTCGGACTCCAGTGACCGTGCTCCTATCTTTCCTATCTCTTCTATCCCCTCAGTTTGTCGTCGCTCGCTCTGGCTTACCACCTCACGTCTCTTCTTCTCTTCTCCTTCTCCCGCTTTCCTACATCTTTACTCCTATCCTTTTTATCCCTTCTCAGCCCCATCCCTCGTGAGCTACTGTGGCGGTGTCGCTCCCTGAAGTAGACAATAACGGGGCTCACTTTTCTCTTCTTTTCTCTTTTAAGAATCACTTCGCCTCCATCGAAGTTTGAACGCCCCTTCCGGGATCGACCCCAAGACCTTCGGCCATCAGCCGTGCACCGCGGCGGACCTTGTTGAAATACTATATTTATAGTCGAGGATTCGAAGGAACATCGTCTGGCGAGGGGCATATATTTTTTGTGGATAAACAAACACTCGACAAAGTTGCAACGAAACAAAATATAATAAATTTATGAAGTTTCGAGACTACAATCTGTGGACGTGAATAATAGATTTGTAGGGGTCTCGAAACGCCATGAGTTATTTTTTTTTCGTTGCAGCTTTGGCGAATGTATGTTTATTTGCAAGAAATACGCATCAGTGACGCGGTCACTTAAAAAAAAAGAAACAGAACGACCAAAATCCTACCCGAGTCCTGCATTTATCATCGACATATACCTTGACGTCTTCCCGAACGACCTGTGCTCGTCATGTGGTGAGACAGCCACATTGGAGCATATACCCACCGCGTGCCAAGACACGGACTCGAGCTTCACACTGAAGGAGTGGGAGAAGCTTCTACGCAGCCCCACTCTGCACTGATCAGCTCGCGGCTATCCAGCAGGGCCACGAGATGGTCGGCTTGCCCGTCCCTGCGTGGGACTGAGCCATGTGCGTGACCCTGTCGCGTTCCGAAGTACCAAAATAAAGTTACTCCCCTTCCCTCCTAACCAAAATGAAACAAACTGCTTGGCTAACGTTAGTTGGGATAACATGATGCGCAGACTTCCTTCAAACCTCTCGCTATACTGACTGAATAGCGCGTTTATTTGTATTCACATTTCTTATCCCGCAACCCTCAACGGTACAGGTGACCCCCCCCGTCGCCGTCTATACTTACTCGTAGGGCTTTTTATAGTGCGCTCGCCGTCTGACTCTTATTTATTTACCTATTTCTCATAAGTTTTAGATATTGCAGCCGTCGCGTCTCCCGTATTACTCTTGCTGTTATTTAATTTTCAGTTTGCTCGATCGCGTTCGACTCCGGCTTGTCTTTTGCCTTGGCCTCGGCAATGCGTCGTACTTAATATCGCTTTAGAACGCTTCGGAAATGTATGCGTGTGCGTGTTATTTCGCGAAAGAAGTACGGATCGTCCTCGTGTCTCGGCGCGTTTCGTCCGGCGGGGCGCGCGCGCTTATAAATTTCTCGTTCGTGACATCTTTTCCCGGTTCGCCTTCACCTCCTTCGCTCATCTTGGTGCGTTTTATTTATGTTTTTAAACTCATACTTTACTTCTCTTTCGAGTTCTTACGCACATTCGCGAAGTTGTTCCTGACAGTCCATTTTTTTTTTTGTCTTTTGTGGCGCCTTTTTCCGTTGATTTTTTTCGTGTCATTCATTTCGTCGTGGCGACCGCCCCCGCCTGTCCGTTCCCTTTCAAAAAGATTTCGGGCAGTTGTCGCACGAACAGAACGAATGAAAACACGCTGCGGAAATCAGTTTAGCGAACACTTTGGAAATTGAAAACGTGAGCCCCGCCGGCGCTGCTAGCTTGCTTCTACATATGCCGCCGTCGCTTTTCACGCCTTCGTGGTGTTGTTTTCCGTCTTCGCGTGGTTTACCGACTCACTCGCCCAATCCGAATGCAACCAGTCACGGCGAACTGGTAGACCGAGCTGTATGAGAGCTTGTTTTGAATGTCAACAGTTGGTATGGACAACTTTGAGTACGATGAGTGTGTAGCTGTGTTACATGCCCAGCATTCTGGGATCAGCATCTGTCCCAGCATCTGTGGTGCGGCAAAGCCGACCCCGAGGGGAAGCGCTAGGCGTATACCGCTATGAGGAGCGTTCTTCAAAAAATGATTACTGAGCAATGCCTGACGTTTCGCTGATTGCACTTCAGGCACTTAATGCTGACAACGTCTTTATGGTGTAAAACGCGATCAGTTTTAATTGACCGGCTGAATTTTTTTTCCGTGACACTTAGGTTTATTCATCGAGAGTCTATGGGGTGATTTTTGAAAAGCCAATTGTAGCACAACGATGAGTTATTCGCTAATTGCACTCTAGTGGCATGTACGATAGGACAACCTGTCTTTGTTTTTCTAATTTCGTTGAATTAAGTTTGGTGGATTTTTTTTCCTAAAGAGCGTTTCCAAATGAATAGTGCAGGAAAGCAGCATTACAGGGATAAAGGAATCGCCTGTCTGTAAATTGATGAGAAAGTGGACGTTGATCATGATAAAACCTCAGCAAAAGTCGGCAGATGTGATTTACATTATGTCTATGAAGCGCAGGGAATTTCATAACTGTAATAAATAGTTATCACTTATGTAACAATTAATTTAAACTTATGGGGGGGGGGGAAGCTCTCAATGTAGAAGCACATATGTAGTATAGTACAGATAGTGTTTCAGTGTGAACAATTGCGATAAAGTGGCAGACAACAATTTCATAACATTAGTTTGTACTGTTTATTGTTCTCATTATTAAGAAGTTCAATTTAATTACCGTCATTAATTGTATGCTATCTATGTGTTGAGTGATACCATACGAAAAGTGTCCGAAATGACAGATTTGAAAGTACGCCCAGCGCTTCCTCTTGGGGTCGGCTTTGCCGCACTACAGATGTCCCAGATTGGTAGGCATGGCTGTGTGTGAAGATAGCGCTGTGTTGTGCGTCGAGTGGACCTTTCCTGTTGTCGCTAGTGTGGTACCTTTCATTTCATTTCATTTATTTTACCCTCAATCGCACATAGCTTTAAAGAGGGCAGTGGGGTACAGAAAAAAAATTATAACCAAGAGCAAACATACTAACGTCAAAATAATAAAAATTACAAAACATGAGAATTCGATGTTAGGCAGTACAATGAATGTACGTGTAAGTATCATCAGAATGGGGCAAACAGAGTACAAAAATATATATGTACAATATACACTTCACGTGTCATCACGTAAGTAGTTCTGTACTGTAGATGAAAACAAGTCGTGACTTGAGATGGAAACCATGTCCGAGGGAAGGTGGTTCCAGTCGTTGGATCCAGTCCTTCTCTGCGAGTGTTGACGCGCCAAACCTTTGGAAAGAAAAGAGGTAATGACGTTCGTGAAAAGAAAGTAAAAGTGTACGGATAAAAGACCTGTCCATCATTTTCGCGGTGGTATACGTACTGTCCGTCATCCACGTGGCCGACGTCTGGCGATTATTTGGTCGGAGGCTCTCTTACGACACGAAAGGGGGACGCGAATGAAAGGAACCGCGCGATAAAAAGGCGCGGTAGTGGCTCGCCAGATTCGACCTCGTTGGAGGCTTGAGTCAAAGGTGCGTCGCGCCGATGGATCCGTCGATCACCGCGCTTGACTGCCGCAGCGCGCCTTTCCGAATGACAGGAGAGGTGGAGGGACAGCGAAAGTGCACCCTCCTTCTCTCTCACACACACGTCCGTATACTGTAGGGCGTGCAGGTCGCCGGAGGGAGGCGCCACGAATTCCGGTCATGCCGCGTCACACCCGCCGGCTAGGCAGCTGGCGATTTCATTGCCGCACGGTTCGAGGATCGCTGATCTGCACCCGGACGCTGCCCGTCGCCTTCAAAATTAAAAAAAATAATAATATTAATAACAAGATCACGCTGAGAACTGAAAGGCACGACTAGCTTTCATGCTCGACGTCTCTCGAAGCGCGGGCTCTCGCCGCTATAACTTTTTAGGCTTCGCTGCAAAAGAAAGACAGGAAACAAATAAAACTTTTGAACTCCGTATGAAAACACACACTCGGGTCGTGCTTCAAGATCGTGTGCCGTGGCGGAGCCACGTGCGCGAACGGCGTCGCGGGTGCAGAGTGGATGACATGAAGCAGATATACCTTCACCCGTGTAAGCGACGAGAGACGGCTGTACCAATTCGCGATATTGTTACGATTGCGGCGGGAGACCTCTGTTGCTTCCGCCAATCAGAGATGATGTATAAAAACACTCTGGATTAATAAGTTGGTTCTTTCCTGCGAGGTCGTCAGTTCCGCTTGTTGAATGGTGGCGTGTCAGGTCTTTTAAGCTTATTGTGGAAGGCACGCCAGCCTGGTGGGCAAATCATGTCTTATCAAAATGAGACATTTGTTTGTCTATGGCGATATTTTGGGACGCTTTTGGGGCTTTTGCATGAATGAAGCAAACGTTCCCCTTACTCCCTCTTTCGCTCTCTCTTTCTATAGCATAGAGAGAGAGAGAGAGGGACCATAGCGTTTGCCCCATTGTGCTGTCTCAGTGGGTCCGCATGATGATGGTGGCGTTACGATGAACACGTTTTGCTATCGGCCACAAAAACGATAACCGCTTCGAGTGCTTATCGCTGTCATCAGCCGGTGCGAGGGAAGCGTGTCGTTCGTACGCGGAACGTTAGAGAGCACTAGAATCATCGTGCGCACTGACGCGCGAGCGGGTTTGTCACGTGGTATTTCTTTTTGGTATTTCGCGGGCATTTGTAATTAGCAGAAAAACACTAATACTCAACAGATATATAAAGTTCCAAACTATCTATTTGGACGTTTTGCAAGCTGATCTAAAACTTTTTCATTTAATTTTTTATCCATCTTCGTTTTTTCAAAAGCTAGTCAATTAAACAGATCTAACTAAACAATATTTGAGAGCACAAAAAATAGTCTGACTAACTCCAGGCAACTGCGAGCAACAAGCATTTGGTGGCGAAAAAGAAGAAACGAAGAATTGGTGAGGAGCATATACATTCGCGAATTTCCACCTTCCCGTTGCCGTCTGCGTGGCTCAGGCATGTGGAAGCTTAGTAGTTTAACGTCATCGTTAAGTATACGCGCTGCGTTCACCTTTTCCAAGCAACCCACTTGCTTAAACGGCCTTGAAGTTCTGTGCTTTTTTAAGTGCGAATACACTTTATAAGCGACCCCAAACCATCCACCGCCGTCGGCGGCGTCCGCAGTCTTCTCTCTATCTTTAAAAGAAAGAGGACTTGGCGGGCCGCAGAGCGACGCTCTACCGGATAAGCCACGGACGCGACGCTGATATCGGTGTTAGTAACGCGCCTTATACCCCCTCCCCCTTCGCTCGCTCCTCCGCTCTCCTCGCTCGCTGCAGCTGCGCGCGCACCCCTCTCTCTCGCGCGCCCGCCTTCTCTCTCAGTCTGCCGTCGAGAGCGGGTCGTGAGGGGCAGTAAAGTTAAAATCCGTTGGCATTCGCCAGTGAGTTAACGTAAACTCCCCCGTGTGATCAAATTGCGATTCCCAGGAACCATTACACCATAAAGGCACCATAGTGTGATTAATAAATATAATAGTGCGAATTAATAAACACCCCTCATAGCATCACCCCGTGTATTCGCACTTAACCATGTTCACCTTCGGGGAAATGCTTGGGAGTTTTTTTTTTCTATTTCGTTTCTTCATTCGCTTTCGATTTCGCAGCGTAATCGCCCCAGGATCCGTCGGTATAAGGTCCAATCCTGACAAGCGCTATTGCGCTGTGCGGGCAACGCGGGGACGTTTTTTTTTCGCATTTTTTTTACGGTTGCGTACGCAACACCGCAGCTGGATGTTCAGTTTTTCCGAGTAGATTCCCAGCTTTAATCAGCAACCAACACCAGGTCAGAGGGCATACATAAGCAGGATATACAAAGAAACGCCAGCGGAGATCTGCATATTAAAATCTTTCCGTTCGGTGTCGTAAACGCAGAGTCAGTGAGAATAAATGGAAATTGATGTTGCGTGTACGAGCGTATAGTGAAGGTGTTTTTTTTTATTGCTTATGCCATAAAGTGGCGTAAAATTGTGCCGCTTTCGATGTTTGACCGAGCCCCTCCACGCATGTTCATTGCGTCGTGGCGCCTGTTTCGTTTTACGAGGTGCGTGGTTTTCCTATGTATTACAGTGTTTTTGGCTATGGCCGCATATTTCTGCGATGATGAACGGTGGCACGAAGCGTGCCCTTTGCGCCTGTATGCGGATTTTTTATGACTACCTGATTTTTTTATTCCGTAATACATTGACCGTTCCAAAGGAATGCGTGTTGTCTTCGGATTGTGAGGGCATGAGAGTTGATGGCGCACTATACGTTGCATCCAATTCTTATAGATTTGCCTGTGGCGTTCAGTTTTGTTACTCAAAGCGAGAGGGGAGGTTTTTCGTCAGGTGGCGCTGAAAACGTTGATTATAGTGCACTGAAGAAAATGTACGCACCTGTGAATGCCAGACTTTATTGCTGTTCAACTATAAACGCGGAAGAAAAGAAGAAAATAAAAACAGTAGGACCAAACAATGAAGAGCTTCCGAGAACGAATAATAATGTTCCATTAATAACAATATAATCAAGGAATAGGAGTAGTTTATGCATCACCAGCGCTGTTTGATCCATGCACAACACTAGACGCGGGAAATTTGATTAAGAAAAAGAAATTCTTGACGCGTGCCTTGACAGGTGGTCTCCCGAAAAAAAAAAAAAAAACCTAAGCGTAAACACTACGAAACGGCGTATATGCGCTGTTGCGAGTGGGCTGTGCGTTTATGAAACAAGCAAACGCGTTATTCACACCCAGAACGAAGTCTAGAGTATTTTTCCTCTTTTCATGTTGTTCCTTCTCTCTACATCAAATGAGCCGCTCGTGTGGTGTTTCACAAACGTGTAAAAAGTTTAGCGGCTTTTACTCTTTTAGTTTTTCTAGAGTTTCTGATGAAATTTACGTGGTTGTATATCAATTGTTTGGTGGTGTTCCGTATTTGTAAACCGCTTAATGTTTTATGCGTCAGTTTCGTGGCATTGTCGAGCGTGTGGTTACCTTCGTTTATTTTTTTTTTTGTACGCATTATTGCAACTGTTGCGTCAGAAAGCTAATCTGCGCCAAGATGATTTATGTTGTTCGCCGCTGTTTAGTGTTGACGCGCCAAGAAAGTTTCGGTTAGCTCCAGCCGACCCCGTGTGCAGTTGCCGACTCTGTCTTAAAGAAAGTTTGAGAGCTTCACTCAGCCATAATGTTCCTTGATGGCTTAAGGAAAAAAGGAACGAGGCAAGGCAAGGCAGTTCAACCATGCAGATAATGACATCTGGAGTTAAACGGGTCAAAAGCAACATATGATTTTGAGGCACGCCGAAGGGGAGGGTTTCGGAAATTTTGTCCATCTGTTGTTCCTTAACGTGCTCCTACATCGCACAGTGCATTTCGGATTTCGCCTTCACTGAAATGCGACCGCCGCTGTCGGGATCTAACCAGCCATCTTCGGGTCATCCTCCGAGCACGGTTTACCACTACGCCACTGTGGCAGACGGAGATTACTATAGAGGGAAGGTTCAGAGCTGCTGTCATACATTGGGGGACAGAGGAAGGGAATAAAAAGACGAGATAGACAGATAGATAGATAGATAGATAGATAGATAGATAGATAGATAGATAGATAGATAGATAGATAGATAGATAGATAGATAGATAGATAGATAGATAGATAGATAGATAGATAGATAGATAGATAGATAGAAAGAAAGAGAGAAAGAAAGAAAGAAAGAAAGAAAGAAAGAAAGAAAGAAAGAAAGAAAGAAAGAAAGAAAGAAAGAAAGAAAGAAAGAAAGAAAGAAAGAACTAAAGGCACTGAACTTATTGCAGCGTGCGGGACATCTACCGCAGGTCACATGCGTTCACACATTAGCCTCGCCCGCAAAGAACACTGAGCTGCTTCCACTGCCTTTAGTGTTCTTTGAGGGCGAGGCACAAGTGCTTCCACTGCCTTGTGGACCGTCGGTACACGTCGACGGTGCTAGAGTGGCACCTGCACGGAAAGTCGCCGCAGTGCGTTGCAAAGTAGCTGTCTTTCCGAGGCAAAACGAGGACAACCGGCGGCAAGTGTTAGATGTCTTATTCGGTGCCTCAAACATCGCACGCCGCACTGTCGGTCACTGCAGTGAGCGCTGTGTATGCCTTCGTGAACACAACTTCCAACCGAAGTCGATAGAGAAGAGAAGCTTGGCGTCGATGAAGGTGACTCGGAGGCAGTTACAATAAATAATGAGCACAGTGGGCACGGCGAGACGACAGCGACCATGTTGCTGACCGCGAAGTTCTTCTTCGTTGTACAGGTTTCGCTGCTGACGGTCACAGGATTACCGAGCACGAATGACACGTGCGCGCCGACGGTTGACACCATCTACCTTTCCGTGGCAGATCTGCATGTGCGGACGCCGATACTGACCTTCTGTATGGACGCTCCGACGAAGCGACAGTTGCGCATGTCCGTGACATCAGCGACCGAGGCTATTAAGCATCCACTGCAGCATTTCTTCGACAGTGGGCACGGCGAGACGACAGCGACCATGTTGCTGACCACGAAGTTCTTCTTCGTTGTACAGGTTAGCTACTCTGCTTCCAACATAAAAACTAGTAACGAAGTCATGTTAGTAGTTGTGCCGTGCCCAAGCACCTCTTTAAGTATTGCATATGAGTGCTATTGTGCATGCAAAATGTTACTCTGTGGTGACGTTGAGACAAACCCAGGACCCACGAACGCTGATTTATTACACAGTATTCTTCAGGGCCAAGCAGATATGAAGGCTGAAATACTGCTATTAAAATCGATGAACGAACAAATAATGTGCGACATGGACTTGCGATTTCGAGCAATTGAAGCCAAACTACAGGAATTTAAAGATAAATCACCGGAAGTTGCAGCTCTTGAATCCACTGCAGCTTCCTTTAAAACTGTGCTGTCATGGCAGAGCTCCAAGTTAACTGATCTCGAAGACCGAAGCCGTCGGGCAAACCTTATCATTCATGGTGTTCTCGAAAACACAAATGAAAAGGACACCTGTCTTCGAGCTGCTGTTGTAACCGATATATTCGAGAAAACATTGGGAGTGAAGTGCAAGTCCATAGCCCGCATTCACCGTCTTGGCCGCCAAGGTAGTCGTAGGCCTGTCATAGCTTACTTTCAAGATTATCAGGAGAAACAAGAAGTCTTAAAGAATTCAAATAAATTGAAGGGCTCCAATATTTATGTGCAAAATGATTATAGCCAGTGCACGCTGCGCAGCGCCGCCTGCTTTGGGAAAGTGCAAAAGCTGAATGCCACAGCAGAAAACGGGTTACTCTTATTCACAACAAGATCAAAATTGATGGCAAACTTTTTGGCTGGGATGAAGCCAAAAATGTGCTTGTAGCCCTTAATCCGCAAGCTACAGGTTCTGATTGACCCGCTCGACAGTGTGTGTCCAAAAGTTTGAGAGTGCTTAACGTAAACGCGCGAAGCCTGTCAAATAAAGTTGACAAGCTCGAGTACCTTCTACTCACCTACGACCCTCACATTACAATAATCACAGAAACCTGGCTGCACGAAGGTATAAATGATTCAGTACTAATTCCTCCGAGATATCAAATCTTCAGACGTGACCGGCCAACAAGAGGTTGTGGTGTAGCAATAGTTCTCAAAGATTGTATTAGTGCTCGGCCCCTTCAACAAATTCATGAGCACGAAAGTTTATTCCTTAAGGTAAGCTGCTGGGGCCATTACTTCACCGTATGTGCCATCTACAGACCACCCTCTTCAACACACGAATATCTGTCTAGACTATATGACCACATGTGCACGTTTAAAAATGATCTTCTGATTCTTGCAGGTGATTTTAACTTGCCCAATGTTGACTGGCGCGTTCCATGCTCTGGCTCTGATGTAACGACGTTAAACCCTCTCGCTGACATTGCCTTGATGTGCGATCTTGTGCAGATTGTTAATGAGTGCACCAGAGAGGCTGGAAACACCCGTTCTACACTCGACCTAGTCTTTTTAAATTCCGATGTATGCAAATAGGTCTCTATTGAAGATGGCATTTCCGACCACAAAGCAGTATTTTTATCCTTCGGTATTGGTGAAAACAAAGCACACCGACAAGAGACCAGACATGTCATTAGGGATTACTCGAAGGCGGATGATCATGCCATTTTGGATTATCTGTGGTTCTTATGTGATAATCTTTCTGATGATGTGCCGATCGCCTGGAACGAAATAAAAACTGCGATACATTACTGCACTGATAAGTTTGTGCCAAGCAAACGGGTTAGGAAAAACCGAAATAACCCATGGATTACTAGAGATATCATACATTTGCACCGCAAGCTAAAACGAGCTAGAAAAAAGAAAAAAAATACCCTGCAGACTTATCTCGTTGAAGGCCCAGCTTGAAACTCGGCTAAGCGAAGCTAAGGCAAGATACTTCAACCACTCGCTTCCTAACTTTTTGAAAACTAACCCGGGTAGATTCTGGCGGTACCTGAGCGATGCGCACAAAACACCGACCGAGATATCAGTAAATGGCTGTATTGTTAACGATCCAGTCAAAATTGCAAACCAATTCAATCAGTATTTTCACTCAGTATTCACTCAGGGAGATCATGCTGACACAAACATTATTTCTCTGTCTACTATATCTGCCGATTTCATAACTGTCGAAGGTGTCCTTTCACTGTTACTGAATGTTAAGACTAAATCTTCCGATGGTCCCGACGGCATACCTAATGCATTTTTGCAACGTTACGCCGAACCTATCGCGCATGTCTTCACCCATATTTTTCGTCTTTCGTTTCATAATTCAATTCTTCCCGATGATTGGCGAACGGCACGTGTTATTCCCGTATTTAAAAAAAGGTGATCGCCTAAATGTTGAAAACTACCGGCCAATATCATTAACTTCCGGTCCTTGTAAACTTCTTGAGCATATCATCACGCATTACATAATGTCATTTCTTGAAGAAAACAGTATTTTGACTCCTTTCCAGCATGGTTTTAGGAAGGGCTTCTCGACTACCACTCAACTTGTCACCACAATTCACGACTTCGCAATGGCACTTGATAAGGGCGACCAAATAGACGCCATCTTCTTAGATTTTAGAAAAGCTTTCGACTGTGTTTGCCATAGTAAATTACTCACCAAACTTTCAAACATTGGCCTACCCATTACTGTAATTAATTGGATCCGCTCCTACCTTACCAGCCGCAAACAGTTTGTCCAGGTCGAGGGCTGCTGCTCTGGGGTTCTACCTGTAACCTCGGGAATTCCACAAGGCAGTGTCCTTGGCCCTGTCTTGTTTCTCATCTTTATCAATGACATCGTTTCATCAGTTGACACTTCCGCCATAAGCCTATAACTTTTTGCAGATGACTGCATTCTTTACAAGCCAATTAAAAGTGAAAGGGACCAAGAGTGCTTGCAGAACAACCTAAATTCTCTCTCAGATTGGTGCCATACCTGTTCGATGGAGTTAAACATTAGTAAATCGGTCTATATGCGTATCTCAAATGAAATTACCCCTTTTGCATCACGCTACACCTTAAATAATAATCCGTTGATCGAAGTGAGCAATTTTAAATACTTGGGAGTCAATATTACCAATCGACTGTCGTGGAGTAACCACCTTGACGACGCTTGTTCCTCCGCCTCTAGAAAACTAGGGTTTCTTAGACACAAACTAAAAAACGCGCCAACTCAGATCAAACTTCTTGCATATAATACATTTATTCGACTCCGTCTAGAGTACGCATGCTTAGCCTGGGACCCGTATTTTAAAAAGGATGTTTATAAACTTGAAATGGTCCAGAGGAGAGCGGTAAGATTCATCTATAATGCCTATCACAATCTTGATTCACCTTCATCACTAACAACATTCCGCTCTTGAAACAGCGTAGAACTATCGCCGGACTCAAGTTTCTTTTCCTGCTTCGTAATCATCAGTTTAATATCGATCCCAGTAAATACATCTCTCCCTCTTCTTCCAGGAAAACCAGGCATGCTCACAATCATGATCTGACACCTTACTTTGCACGTACTAACCTTTTCAAACATTCCTTCTTTCCGAGAACCATTAGCGAATGGAATGCACTGCCTTCAAATGTTTTTCCTGAACGTGGCATTCCCGACTTTGAAAACTACATGCATCTTTTTGTGTAATCAACACTGTTGATATTTCAATGCTAGATTACCTCATCTTATTATTTCAACTGTGTAGCTTTACTTTTTTGTGCTTGAAACTGTTTCTAGAAGTTTGTTCGCTTTTTTTTCTAGATATGTATAACTAAGCATCCTATTTAGTATGACTTGTTTTTCAGTAGACTAACTTGCTGTATAACTTGTTCGCTTTTTTCGCTATGCTCCCTTTTTGTGCCCCTCCTGCTTGGTCTACGGACTACAGTATGTAATAAACAGAATAAAATAAATAAATAAACACTATAGGACAAAGAGAGAAGAAGAGGGGTGGATAGAAAGAGTTAGAGAAAAATGCGAAGGCACTTGCTGGCAATGTGTGAATTGGATCATGTACTCGCCACAGTAGCTCATCGACTGAGTCCGAAAATTATATAGCACTTCTCGATTTGACACTATTATTTCGAGAAGATAATGACACTCAAGAAGAGAGAAATGATACAGGTACCAAAATACTTTTCCATTTTATTCGCTGCACTGATAAGTACTCACATAGTGCAAGTTACGCTGCTGCATAAGAAACGTGCCAATTATTTTCACGTTTCGACAGGGTACTGGCCTTAATCAAAGGCGAAGTTTGCGCATTGCGGTCGTGTCCAAATCGTCAAAGTCCGTATTCACAAAAACGTCCTACGCAAAAAATTTCCTGAGGAGAATATTGCAGCCGATCCCGATGCGCGACATATCATTGGCGAAGCCAGCTGACTAAGGGGGAAAACAATTTCAAGAAAGAAAAACTTCGCCAATGGCGCGCCAGTACACTAACCGCCTCTGAGCGCTCTACACTGCAAATATGACGTTGAAACTCGGAGCTTATTTAGAGACGGCAGGCATTCGCAACAGTTGAAACCTTGGCAAACTATTTACAGTGGGCTTAGTCCTACGGCAACAGGGATTCGTTCTTTCTGCAAAAAGGCAACTTTAATACCTTTTTATCACGAAAGTGTTTTATTCAGGGGTCCACCAGGACCTTCCTGACTTATTTCCGTCACGGAAGTACGTCAGCAATATAAATGCGATCAGGCGGCAAAGAAAAAAAAAACATGAAAGACATTGTGTCGTTGCCCGTAGTCGAACCTACGACCACAACTGTGGCTGGCGGGGGTTCTTCGGCTCCACGAGGCCCTGTATTTAACTAGTGTAACCACTCGACGTCATGCCTGTGCAGTGACGTTGTTCTTGGTATACTTATTCTGCCGTGGTGCGAACTTCGCCAGTCTGTAGTTATACTTGCTAAGAACCTAAGATGGCGTAGGATTTCAACGTGTATACAGTTGCCAGTGTTGCAATGGAAAAAAAAAACACATTGGGCCTATATGCCGACAAGATATAGGCCGTGCTATAGGTTGAGCCTTTCTCTACATCGATTCCAAGAGGTTCTACCCAAGTTATGCCTCTCCATGATACTAGCTCGTAAAGATGCTGAAAAGTGTGCAGTGTACGTTAACTATATATCACAGCTAACCGTGCAGGGTTGCTGAGTCTGTACAATGTTACGAAGGAGGCTTGTAAATCTGTATAAGGTTAATCGGTAATCTGTAAAACTAGAACAGGCAGTGAGATCCCGGGAATGGCGCGCCGCACATTTCTCGTGTTCTGATAGTTTTTTTCTTCAATTAATTCATTAGGGTGACTTTTTTGGACTTGTTAGTTTTGCATGATGCAGGTTAAAAGTGCGCAAGACGATGAAAGACAAGAGACTTAACACGCACAGCGCTCGTGTGTGCCCAGCATTTCCTCTGCGAGTTTCACGTTTTATTTTTTTTTACATTCAGATCCAATCGAGCGCAGAGTGATTACGAAATCTTAATACAGGTACAACTCCCACCGATTTTGGGATAGCGGCTAAGAGCCGTCGTCCCCTTCCTCAAATTAAGGTCATCATTCATTCATTCATTCATTCATTCATTCATTCATTCATTCATTCACACTTTCACCGTACCACTGAGAACCGCGGTCGGTTTTTGTAGTTGCAGCAGATATGTTGGGAGAGGAGGTTGCGAATGGTGAGCGGGAAGGAGGAGGCAAGCGCTGAGGGGAAGGGTGGTGTAGTAACGCACGCCTACTGGATATCCCAAGCTGTTAGCGTCATCAGACCGCCGTGGCGAAGTGGAAACGTGACACGCGCACCTGATGTGGCACGATGCACGGACCGCCTGTTGGGAGCGCATCCACAACGCGCGTATATATTGTGTGGACTCCCTCGCACTTTGGTCGCTTGCGGAGGCGAAAGTCGACGTGCAAGTTTCCCTTTATGCATATTTCACCAGTGCGTGGAATGTGCTCGTTTCTTGTCTTCCCCACTGTTTTCGGAGTACAGCTCGTGGAACGTTTGTGAGATGGCCATTTTTCACTATTTTGAATAGGTCTGATAAATCGTTTGAAGGAAAAAAAAAAAAAAAGACACTGTGGCATATTCGCTCTTCTCTCTCTGTCGAGGGGGTGGGGCTTTGTGTGCAAGTCAGCCGCAGAGGACATAAGGTTCTGCGGGGTGAGGCGGTCGCGGAAGTTCGCACTCGCGGCCTTTGTCACTTCGCAGCGTGAGACGAACCAGTGTATGAAGCTTGGCCGGAACGCGAGCCTTGCTCCCAAGGCGCCACCCAGGCTAATGCATCTAGCCATGGCAGGCAGTTGCGTGGAGGACGCTTTTGCCATTTTGACTCTGTGCGTTGCCGCCGAGAACAAAGGAAAGACGATGCCCCCCCCCCTCCCACCATTGGAAGAACGGTCATAAATAATGCAATCGCCACGTACGTGGTCGAGGTTGCGAGGCGTCTCCGTCGAGGCGTTTGTGTGTTTCGTTGGTTTGTTTTTCGGATTGTTTGTTTTGTTATGTTTCTTCTTCCTTATTTGTGCCTTTATGCCGGCCTACACGTGGTGTGGTTCCCTAAAGGGTCGTCCTATAGCGCTGGGGGGGGGGGGGGGGTGCCATCCACGATTGCTGCGTAATAGGGGCCGTGTTATATATACGCGTATACACCGCTGCGGGCCATATTTCTCTTGCGCTGCAGCTGCGCCATTATTCGCTCGACGTAAAATGCGCGCCGCTATAGGGTTATGCATCGCGCGCTGCCGGAAATTAACGGGAGTACAACGAGAATAAAAAAGTAATTAGAAGCTTAATGAATCTTACAAAGAAAAAAAGAGACGACGATGGGGAAGCAGAATATTTTAACGAAGTTCGGTGTAATAATGAAGAACTGAGGGAAAAATAAATGGGATTGAGTTAGTCTGTGCTGCACGTTTCTGTCACAGTTGAGCACTCTTTTCCTTCTCTTTTTTACTCTTTTTTTTTCGTAAGATTTAGCGCTGGCTGTTGCTGGATCATGCGAATTATTCGCTTCTGCTCACGATCAATATGGCCAGAGAGATGTTTCATAAATTATTTGTTGTGTTGCTATAAGGTGATTACCAACATGTTGTTCCGTTCATTATCCGATATGATGCACTTTATTGTATTTGTTCAAGAAAATCCGTCACGATATGCCGGGCACTTGCCACTGTCTTAATCTGCCGTCGTGCATCAAATGAGCCGGTGCTTGTGTTGTTTGTTACGCAAATGTTGATTTCGGTTAACAGCTGGTAAGCGGTAGTGCTGACGCAATGCTCGTATCTTCTCGTTTTATATAAACAAACAAATAAATTCATAAATAAACTAGTCGCACAATCAATGAGTCTTGTTTTATTTGAAGAGGTTTGATAGTTATACCATGAAAAAAAAATGATGCCAAGCAGCAGAGCGTGTGAATAATTTTACTCACCTGGCGTGTATACTTTTCCCGCTTTCGTTTCCCAGGAGGTTATACTGTGTCGTGACCTCATGACGAGGAAGGTGGTCAAGTGTGGAGTATTCGTGACTTCATACGCGACATCAAGTTTTTTTTCGGTGGAACGACTGTTACGCGCTAATAACCACGTCATTTCGCAATGAATCTGCTCTCAAAAGATAATCTTGAGCCTGACTTCTACTCGTTCGTGTCGAAATTACGCCGATATGACTCGAGCTGAAGACAGTGAATCGAAACGAATGTATGTGCGGGGAGGAGGCACAGTGCTCCTCCCGTAGCCCTTGGCGCCCTGCTCCTTAGCTGAAGCCCCGTTTCCCTCCTTGCCCTCTTCTGTGGAAGCTCCCTTCCAGTCCCATGGAACGCGCGTCGCTTTCTTGGGGTGGGTTCGTTGTCGCTCTAAATTTGACTCAACGCGGGAAAGCTTACCCGGCCCGCAACACTGGAAGGATTGACAGATTGAGGGAGCTCTTCTCTTGATTCGGTGAATGGTGGTGCGTGGCCGTCCCCGGTTGTTGCAGCGATTTGTCTGGTTGATCCCGCTAACGAACGAGACGGACACAGCTCGATCGAGTCGGGAGCCAATTAGCCGCCATGACCCCCTGCGCACCGCCCGGTTCTTTTTGTGGGTGACCTATTGCCCCAGCGCCCGGGTTTTAAAGCTACGAGAGGCGAGTCCGAGCATTGTCTCTCTCTCTCTCTCTCTCTCTCTCTCTCTCTCTCTCTCTCTCTCTCTCTTTCTCGTGGGCTTCCCTTTTGGTGCCTTTTCACGTTGGCGTGCGGAACTAATCCCCCGCTTTGTTTTTTCCTATATTTTTGTTGCGTTTTGGTGGCGCTTGACGCTGTTTATAATAAACAGTGTCAGACAAAGACCTCGTCTCTGTTACCACTAGTCTGAAACGTACCGTGATCGCAACTCACTGCGAACCACTGGTCAAGGGTCCAGCTCTAACTGACAGGGCTTCTGCGTAGCGTTAGTATGCCGAGTGGCGAACGCTCCTCCGCTGACGCGTGGTGCAGTTCAAAGACGGGACATTTTCTCGCGCGCGGATCTGTTTCTTAAAAAGTAACCCCTATAAAGTTAGCTGGCGCACTGAAACATACGTACATTTTTTTTTTCTCGAAAGAAAAGCCTGCAATGGATCGCGGAATGGGTTTCGTTTCCAGTTAAAGCAGAAGGTTATTTCGTCGTTTTCACTGCAACTTCTCATGTCTTTGCATTTAGAGCGCAGTATGCGATTTGTTGACATTGAAGAGTCATTATTTTTTACACGAATACACGTGTCGACGCGGAGCTTGTGCATATAGTTTAGAAATTTAAATGCTACACTGTTTATTTTCGCTTAAGTAATCTAACCTGTATTTTGTACACCGCAAAAATTTGTGTATATTTTGCTATTATTTGTTGATTTTATTTATAGCCGTCGCAAAAAAAAAAAACATGCATGGTGCCTTGCATGGTGCTTGCAGGTATTAATCTGACTTGTGAAACAACCCGCTGCAATACGTCTATCTTCGAGTGCAATAACTTTCCGCCAGTGTTTAAACGGCTACAACAATTATTCCCACTCACCTATTTCTGGAAGTAAATGTGCGCAGGGCCCTTTGTTGACATGGTTACCTTTCTTCTTCTGCTCTCATCTCTGTCTCTCTGTTTCACAACGCGCGCAGCTTTGAAGCGTTGCGAAAAAAAAAAAAAAAGAATCTCAATCACCGCGATCTGTTTAATAAGAAATGCCATTAGGTATAAAGTAACTGCTATTAACAGAAAAGAAACTCACCAAGAATGCAGTAAGACCTTCATTCCTGATTGGCTGTGTCATGTGACATTGAAATTTGCCAAATCCTTTGCGAATGCAAATGCGAATCAAATGGAGCACACTCGTAAAACAAAAAAAAAGAGCGTTTGAAAATAAAAACGAGATGAAAGAAAGCCAAGCTCATTACCTCCGCCTCAGAGGAATCGTTGGCGTGAAATGTTCGTTAGCAATTCCACTGAAAGTCATTAGGGTGTTCAATGAGTTCTGGCATTAGCGCTCAATTAGAAGGAAAACGCGTTGCCACGTATAAACTCGCACGACCGATGCCTTCCGTCGGCTCAGTTTTCTCAAGTTTTCTGGTGGGCGTTACTGGAATAACGGCAGAATACCACGTTGCTAGCCGAGGAGATGCTGCCTTCATCCCGTCTGCATGAGGAGAATGAGTGCGCTGAGGTTTTCCGGCTGCTTTCGAGGAGTGACACCCTCGCCTTCACCAGCGGGCCTCTCTTATGTGCGTTCTTTTAGTACGCGTTGCTTGCTTTGTGTACTCTCTGCCTCTTTCGTGTTGGCACTGCGCCCACTTCCCGACGGGCTCCCGTCTATTTGCGCCGAGAGGAGAAGAAGAGAAGAGAAGGATGGAAACGGCGTGGCGTCGGCGAAGTTTTAACCGAGGTGCTGCTCCGCTGCGGCTCGTCTCGGAACGAGTGCAAACCCGCTCCCAGCTCGGCTTGACTTTTCGATTCTCGCTCGCGCGTATCCAGGCCTGACGAGAGTTTTGCGGCGCTGACTGCTTCTCGCTAATGCTAACAAATCGGACGCGGCCACACGCACGCTTTCGCGGTTTGTCTCTGTGTGTGTATTGAGACTATCGTGCGAGTTTGAGTGTGAGTACTTTTTGCGCATGCGCGTTGTGATTCCGGCCTCTCCGCTAAAAAAAGAAAGGTGCTCACCGATCAGGCGGAAATGAAAAAGGCACCTGTGTGATGGGAACCTGTGTGACTATAGTCGTCGACTGACGGTGCAAGAACCGCGGATCTCCGGAGAAACGCCCGCACTTGTAGGGACGTATGGAGGCTGACGCGGCATTTCTGAACTACGGGAGATGTGCGGTTGCTGTTCGCAGGGGGGCGTGACTTTGCGTATTGCGTGGAACCGTCCTATCGCGCGTGTTAGCGCGCTTGCTGGACGTGCAGGAACCAGTTCGTTCGCGTCTGATGACGGCGGCAAGCTTGAAGAAGGTAAGCCGACTATCATTGTTTAGTAGACCTTGTACTCGTACGCGAACGTGAACGAAGGCACTGTATTCGTCAACTTAACTCATATACGCTGACGTGATTGTCGGAGAAAACGTTCAATATATGTGCGCCGCTCATTCACCATATATAATTTATTTATTTTATTTATTTATTTAACATACCTTACAGGCTCTTCTTAGAGCATATGGTAAGGGCGCATGTAGAGGAAAACAAACAAACAAACAAACAAAAGAACAGTGAGAACGTATACACTTGGACTATACAAATTGCATACAACTTAACAATGGCACTGATAACTAAGACGTTGATTACAAAGCAAAAATCAAACATATGCACACCTATGTAAATGGTTATGAAGTGATGCTATAGGTGTAAGGAGAGTATAGTTGCTCTCGGGACACCTTGCTGTTAGTCACTGAGACTATCGAATTAGGAGGATCATTCCACAGTGAAATTGCCTGTGGTAAAGCGGAAAGGGTAAATGCGTGTGTTCTGCCAAAAAGACGCATAAAGCTGCGCTGATTTTGCGTACGGGCTGGCCTGCGATCTGGTGGGTGCAAAGGGATAGGAGATGCCTTCATACAATGGATATACTTGTGAAACAATGCAAGGAGAGCTATCTTACGGCAAATTTTTAATGACTGTAACTAGATATCATGTTTTATTTGAGTAATACTGCTATGGTGTTGGTAGTTTTGAGTGATGAAGTGGGCTGCTCTGTTTTCCCGACATCAAAATTAAGTTTATTTTACCGACCCATGGAACGTGCCCGGCAGCACGCATAGTGCTGAAGCACTATAGCACTATACTGCTGTACTTGAACTTTTTGGGGCAGCCATTGTTTCAATATACGCTTCCATGTTTTATCATGACGAACTAACTATACCTCACCAGTTTGTCTTAAAGAGATCTTCAACTGGCACGCACATGTCATTAGATTCTGGTGTAAATGGAAAGGCCGTGAAGTATAGCGAAAGATTCAAGCACATTTACCGCGGGCTTGGGAATTTATAGTTTTGAATCGTGTCCGAAAGTAAGAAAAACAGCAATGTCGGGCAGCCTAGTGGAAGAGCCTTGAAGCTTGATTATGAAGTCGATTACGTTGCTGTACGTGGTAACGCAGTCTGATCCTGTCACGTGCGTCATAATTAGTCTTCAAGATTACTTTATACATACTACTGTCCAGCCGCGTTCAATTGTGTGCTGCTTACCAATGTAAAATGAGCTGCATGGTGGGAAGTGGCGCTGCATTCGCGGCTGCCTATGTGGACAATGCAAAGCAAAGGCGCATGCGCGCGGAGTTCACGCATGCGCATTAAATGACCGCGCTCGAACGCGAACCTCTCTTGCGCCCACTGTTTGCAGCATGCGTTGTTACGTGCGCATACGACTTCATATTTGCCGCAGATAGAGAAATTATGATTAGAAATGTTTCGCGGTGTTTTGCACGTATGCGATTCCGTCATTAGACACTCGCAAGCTTTTCATTGCGCTAAAGAAAATAGGTACCATAAAAAGCGGTTGTCAGTTTCTTCAATTCATTAAAGAAAATTACTTGATAGGCCTTAAGCTGGCTAATAATGGGTCTCACGAACGCATAGCGTACGGTGAAAGAGAAAAAGGAAATAAAGTGAAAATGAAGAGCCATAGCCGTAAAACATAAGCTGCGTTGTACGCTGCAAGCCCACGTTTCAAGGTCGACCAGTAGAAACTATTCCCAAAGCTGGCTTCATAAAAAAAAGAAGAAATAAAACGGACTAGGAATATTTCAGTAAGCCTGTAATATGCGTAATGAAGTCATGCCCGAATGCAAATTGCCGCTTGCTCCGAACGGAAGTCTATGTGCCGACTTTCGTCACCTTGCTGAGCTTCAGTGTGCCGTGCGTAATAGTGCGTGAATTGGATTGTACCGAAGTCCATCCCGTGCGTGAATTGGATTGTACGCGTGAATTGGATTGTAGCGCGTGAATTGGATTGTACCGAAGTCCATCCCAGACAGCTGACCTCTCTCTATCTTGGTTAAAATAGTTATTCCCAATGTAACTGCGATGCACCTGCTATGGACTTCTATAGATCTATAGAAGAATAAGAAGATGGGGGAGTACAATAGGCAAGTATTGTCAAACAAATTATAAATTGTAGTTTATCACTAACCCTCAAGAGGAAGGTATACGTCACTGCACGCGCGTATTCAGCACCTTCTTAATCCTGCGCGTAGCCCCGCCGCGTTGGTTTAGTGGCTAGGGTACTCGGCTGCTGACCCGCAGGTCGCGGGATCGAATCCCGGCTGTGGCGGCTGTATTTTCGATGGAGGCGGAAATGTTGTAGGCCCGTGTGCTCAGATTTGGGTGCATGTTAAAGAACCCCAAGTGATCTAAATTTCCGGAGCCCTCCACTACGGCATCTCTCATAATCATATCGTGGTTTTGGGACGTTAAACCCCACAAATCAATCAATCAATCCTGCGCGTGCGAGGTCGTCGAACGGTGCTATTGCAAATATTGCAATGTTCATTCAGAAGTAGGATATCTCTCGTGAATGATATTAAACCTTTCTTCACAACGAGGGTGCAGTCATGAAGTGATCACGATCTATTTCTTGTCATATATTTCCTTTTTTTCCTTGGTTGCCCTCGCTTTTCCTTTGCGTTTTTCCTTTTTTACCTTTTTGTTGCTCGTTCTGGATGACTGTTATGGTTTCAGTGCTGCCTAGCTTATGTTAGGCTGTCACCAATGAAACTAGCATGTGCGAGGCTCATGAAAAAAAAAACCAACGAAAAACACATCAAAATCGACTTTGTAACAAATAGTGTATCCTGAAGTGCTCGTAGGTAAACGCGTCATGATGCTAGAAAAACTGCCATAAAACGTGATGTCGTTTGTTGTGTAACTGTATGAGCAAATATTACGTGGTTGTCACATGGGTCAAAGACGACCGAAGCGCAAAATTGGGAAATCCTTAACCCAGCTTCGCCTTTAAGAGTTGAACAGAGTCATATACAAAGCTGCAAGTGGCTTGTGTCAGTGAAGATTTCAGATATGGCTGCGTTGTGTGTAATGGTTAGCATGCTTTAAACGATGAGCAGTAGCACATGAAATCTTTTCAAACTTGCTGAGCACCCACCACGTGGTCTTCAGGGAATTCGGGCCTAACGTGTGTGTCTTTTTGTAATGGGCTGGCTTTAAACCACAAGGTCGCTACGACAATAACATATGCTGATGACTGATTTCGATGTACGCCTAAACCGCGCAAATCACTGCGACATTACATGTTGTATTGCGGTACCTGTATACAGGACGCATGTTCTTTTAAAGGTAAGTTCACTTTATTTCCAAGCACACGAGTGGCTTTGTGGTAGGCTACCTGCGTGTCAAGCAAGTGACCTGGGTTCGATTGTCACTCGGACACGAAAATTTCTACTATTCATTTCATTGGCATCTTTCTAGATTTCTCGGTCGCGGGTAAAATGATTTTTTGCTCATAACGAACAACGCCGACACCGATGCCGACGCCGGAATTTCTGGTATACACTTGCTCTTCAGCGCTATCGCGTTAAAATACGCAGATTACGGAAGCCCAACTTCTTGAGCGTCAACGCTGTGCCGTCGTATTCACTGATTGATTCGAAAAAAGGAAGTTTTCTGGTAGTTCTCGCTGGTCAACGATCACTCATGCAGCCTTGCTTGACACATGATTCTTGCCTTTGCGAGTCGCAGTGCAGTGTTGCAGCCACCACGCGCCTGTATCTTGTTCTCTTGGCTCATAGCATCTTATCGCGGTGCACTGCACCTCTGTATGCATACACATACCCATATATAGGACCTGTAACGAACTGCATTCATGCTGACTGACGAAGGCTGTCCCGCCCGCTGAAACGTTAAGAAAACCACATTTTGTGTGTGCGTCCCTCTCTGCAATAACACACAGACAGACGCATATATATATATATATATATATATATATATATATATATATATATATATATATATATATATATATATATATATATATATATATATATATATATATATATATATATATATATATATATATATATATATAAGGAGAGCAATAGCTTTTCAGATAAACTAGTGACCTGTTTTATAATTATATCGTGGTTTTGGGACGTTAAACCCCCAACAATTATTATTTTCAGTAAGCTGATGGAGAGCTTTAGCGAGTTTCTATACGCTTCCATATCCTAAAGAAAACAGCGCAGACTAAAGTAGCTGCTGAGGCAACGCTAATTGGTGGCAAAGCTGATGACGGTATAGATAATCCGGGCGTCGATTTCGTCGCCACCTCCCCAGGAAGCAAAAGACGTTGATCGATTAGTAGATCGATTAGAACTTCTGCAGATTGTTTGGGGTGCTTTGCATGTGTGGGCGTTCTTGCCGGGGATATAAACTTTATAGTTGTGATTCGGCGTTCGGTCCTCCTACATTTGTCGTGCCCACGCTTCGTTTTTCTCACCTAAGCCTTCTCTTCTTCTTTTTCTTCCCTTTTTTAAAATGGTGGTGCTCTGTATATATATGCACAGCGCCGTCATTGAAAGCGTTTATATATAGAAGCGATTGTATGCCTGTAACGTTCCGTTTGCTGAACTTCGCTATTCACGAACGTGCACGGAACGCCATACGCCTATGCTGCGCGTACGCGCGCGTTCCGGTACAAAGTAAACCGTTCCTATTTTCAGCGCCAGACCGGCGCTTTTACCATTGACGCTGTTGAAACTCGCGCTTGCTGACACGCCCCTTGCATTGGCGAAATCTACGAGCGGCGACGCGTTGCTAGCTGTCGCGACGAGCCTGTACGCTCTTGACGTCAGCCAGGTACATTCTGGCTTGCGAAGTGCGCTTGCGACTGTGAGTCACCGATGAATGAATGAGAAGGGAGAATTCGGGGCACGTGCGTGTGTGACTGGAAGAAATATATAGTTATCGTTGGCCGCGTGGGGATGCGTTCCAGCACTCTTGCGGTTGGGAAGAATGCAAATTCAAGAGTGGCTCTCCCAGCTGTAACGCTGTCCCATTTCTCACGGGTCGCGTTGTTGCGGCAATTAACTGCGCTGGTGCGGGGAAACAGGTGCGAGACGGCTGGCTTTAATTAAGTCTACATGACCTTTGGGTCGTTCGGCTTTCTCCTTTTGTTCACTCAGATACAGATACGCCCCCGCGTGCGCGTATATATATACATATATATATATATATATATATATATATATATCCGAAGGCCGATCGCGCGGCCAGAACATCACTATTTTTCGGGAGGTTTTTCCTGCGTTCTTGAGATATTGTTTTGAACATTATCTTATATTCGGGTACCGTGCTATAATAGCTCTTCATTCCAATACATATAGACAGCGGTATGGTCGTGTCGCACTTATGTGGTCATGGTTTTTTTTTTTGCATTTCGCGGGGGTTTTTTGCAGTTTGTAATAAACTACACCTGAGATTTCTTCGTCGCATATAATGCAGTGGTGATTTCTGAAGACGCTCTCGAACTTTGGAAGCGCCATTTTAAAGACGAGAGTCTTTCTAGGGGACCTTCGACGCGAAAATTTTGGTCTGTCTGTCTGTCTGTCTGTCTGTCCATGTCTGTCTGTCTGTCTGTCTGTCCATGTCTGTCTGTCTGTCTGTCTGTCTGTCTGTCTGTCCGTCCGTCCGTCTGTCTATCTATCTATCTATCTATCTATCTATCTATCTATCTATCTATCTATCTATCTATCTATCTATCTGTCTGTCTGTCTGTCTGTCTATCTATCTATCTATCTATCTATCTATCTATCTATCTATCTATCTATCTATCTATCTATCTATCTATCTATCTATCTATCTATCTATCTATCTATCTATCTATCTGTCTGTCTGTCTGTCTGTCTGTCTGTCTGTCTGTCTGTCTGTCTGTCTGTCTGTCTGTCTGTCTGTCTGTCTGTCTGTCTGTCTGTCTGTCTGTCTGTCTATCTATCTATCTATCTATCTATCTATCTATCTATCTGTCTATCTGTCTGTCTGTCTGTCTGTCTGTCTGTCTGTCTGTCCATGTCTGTCCATGTCTGTCTGTCTATCTATCTATCTATCTATCTATCTATCTATCTATCTGTCTGTCTGTCTGTCTGTCTGTCTGTCTGTCTGTCTGTCTGTCTGTCTGTCTGTCTGTCTGTCTGTCTGTCTGTCTGTCTGTCTGTCTGTCTGTCTGTCTATCTATCTATCTATCTATCTATCTATCTATCTATCTATCTGTCTGTCTGTCTGTCTGTCTGTCTGTCTGTCTGTCTGTCTGTCTGTCTGTCTGTCTGTCTGTCTGTCTGTCTGTCTGTCTGTCTGTCTGTCTGTCTGTCTGTTCTTAACAGCATCGGGTATTTGAAACGGCTGACCCCATCCGCAGAGCCCATCTATGTCACTCAAGATTCAGCGTTCATACTTGTGCAATTGCCTATTAAAAAGCAATAATTGCGCGTGTCTGGAGAACCATAACAACACGTATATATTCTGCATGTGCGCCTTTTACCCGAAAAGGCATACATAAGTAATTTTAAGGACCGTAGCGCTTATCATGCTGCGCTGACCATCCAACGCTTGCACGTAAACGCCAGTGTTTCCAACGCTTTACTAAAACGAAACGGTGGGGGCACCTACCCGTCGCCTTGCGTTCTACACCTTATTACCTCTGAGGTGGGCGTGCACACCCATCTCAGAGCCACGCGCTTTGTTTTCTGAAAAAAAAAAAAAAGCTGCCAGATGGCGGTCATATCTCATGTGTGGCGTGACGATGCGCTCGTTCGTCTCCGCTGCGCGCTCGAGGCACTCTAACGCAGCGCCTCTAGAATAATTGATTGATTGATATGTGGGTTTTAACGTCCCAAAACCAGTATATGATTATGAGAGACGCCGTAGTGGAGAGCTCCGGAAATTTCGACCACCTGGGGTTCTTTAACGTGCACCCAAATCTGAGCACACGGGTCTACAACATTCCCGCCTCCATCGGAAATGCAGCCGCCGCAGCCGGCATTCGATCCCGCGACGTGCGGGTCAGCAGCCGAGTACCTTAGCCACTAGACCACCGCGGCGGGGTAGAGCCTCTAGAATACCATTTACCGATTTTCTTGAGCAGAACATCAAATAAATGTTTTGTTCACTCTCTCCACACGCAAGACTATCGTCTTTCGACGACACTTGCAGATTAGGTGCAGATACGGGGCCAATTTTAGTGCTTAATGTCAATATTGAGCAATTTAGGTAAGTAAGTTTATTTACAAATTGATTACAAAACAAATAAAAAATGTCTATGCGTAGTGCGTAAAGTGGCTTTCAGCAACACTTTTAACTGATTGCACTCGCTTGCCTCTTAGATTGTATTTTAAACCTTTTGTCTAAAAAAAGCTGAAACATATATATATATATATATATATATATATATATATATATATATATATATATATATATATATATATATATATATATATATATATCACTCGCTGTTTTTTATAAGGCATGTATAGGCTGAAAAAAGTCTCCTCACATTTCCCTGTTTTTTTTTTTAATTTTTTTATCTCCGACTGTTTACGACTCCTCTCGGTTTTATTACGACGTCGGGACCGAAGCCAGAAGAAGGGCCGGGCAACACTGTTTCCTAGCGTGCTGAATGTTTATTGTTTCACGCGACCATACAGTGCTTAAGAAGTGGCCCTCCAAGGGTGCCGGTGAGAACACCCCGAGAAGGCCTAGCTGAAGTCCTCTCTAACGAGTATCGTACATGGATGCTGCATCCGTCTAGATATAGACCGGCAAGCGTAATCGTTAGGCCGCTATCGCGCTTATCCGGGTGCAGCCAAATGCGGGCGCTGCCCCGATACCCGCTCGTTCGGAAGCGGAAACGTTGACGCCGAGACGAACGAACTCGTTGTCGTGGGCGGTAATAGCATGCTGCTAACGGAAAGCCTTGTGGTAGAGCGGGAGGAGAAGTGTCCTGTCTGATAGTCTAATGTGCGTATGTGTCAGTGCGTATATACGATGCTCTGAGAGCTCGCGTCTTTGCACCCGGCTGAAGTATGCGCAAGGAGGTTATAGGCACGTGTGGTTGTGGGATCGAGTTGCAGGTTATGTAGGCGTTAGTTGCACCATTTTCGAAGTATACCCCTTTCCGGTTAGACCTGAGTTACTGGTTTCGCCCGATAAATCCCTGCTGTATCGAATAGGGCACGTAGATGACCAAGGGAAGCAAGACGTATACACTGTAGATAAGCGAGTGCAAATGCGGGGTTGACACTTACACTGCCTTCCTGTCTATCTTCCCTTGTTTGTACATACTTTGGAGGCTTTTGGGTTTCGGGTCTTTTGGCGAATTGGCCACGACGCACCCATTCTGTAGCAAAATGTAAACATCAAATGATACTTGTTTTGTGTCTCTCTACATTTCTCCCGTTTTCATTTCTGCAGTTTCTGTTGAAATTACTTGAGGACGAGTGCATGCATGTCCTCTTCGATGTACGGCTTTGGTACCAGCATTGAAGACATCATTCTTTTTTAGATGCGGAGCATCTTATACTCGCGCCTTGTAGTGCGCCGTCCGCGTCGTCCGCGCCGTCCACACCGCTTCTCGAACATTCGACAGCTGACGCGCGCGCATGCGCCGTCGCGCCGTCGCCCACTCTTCCACCATCTGTGCATCCCTTCCTCCTCTACACACCGCGCGCGCTTCACTCCTCCACCATCTGTGCACCCTTCCTCCTCTACACACCGCGTTCGACATCTACAATTCTCCTGATTCTCCAGTGGACGCGCATGTGGCGTCGCGCTTCGAGAACATTCAACAGCTGACAGTGCATGCGCCGTCGTGCTGTATATATACTCAAGGTCGGCGCTCGCTCGCTCAGTTGCCGCTCGTCGGTTGGTTTGTACGGCGCGTCGACGTCCAAGGTCGCGGTGAAATGAATTCCAACGAATCCACAAACACAATGATCGACGTCCCTTCGACCAGCGCCGCCCTTTCGCATACGTGTGTACGTGTTCACTCATTTAACACCCCCTCCTACAACCACGTTAACCAATTTAGCCATCGACCCAAGTAAGTCGCAATTTAACACCCCATTTCACAACCACGTTAACCAATTTAGCCATCGACCCAAGTAAGTCGCACTTTAACACCCCGTTAACCAATTATATGGTCCGCATCCTCCTCAGTGTTCCCCCGAGGGAAGCTGCGGGCAATTTTTTTTGACGTTACTAGATAAGCAGATATCTGACACCTGTTTTCTTTTCGCTATTACGCTGCTTTAGAGCAACTTCTTCAGTTGTGGCGGGGGCGGTAAAAACCTCGAACGTTCGCACAACCCGCCACATGTGCGAAGCAGCTGCGTCTATATATCCAGTATATGTTGTAGTAGCAGCAGCGTTGCTAATTAAACCGCCTGGTTCGTTTTATTCTGGCTATATATGCTTCGCGCTATATATATTACTTCCGAAACTTTGTCGCTGCAGAGACTCAAGTCCGACGACTGGAAAGCGGACTTTACGATCCTGTCATCACATATAGTGAACTCGCGGCACTAAAATCATTTGGACCGTGATCACGTACGGCTGAAAAGCCTCACCTGTGTCGGATTATTCTTTTACATTCTGACTTGCAGCAAAGCGTAATTTTTTTTGTCTGCATTTACAATCTTCCAACGAAATGGCAGTCCCGGCATTCTTTAGGCACGAGTCCAGTATACTCGATAGGACGTATACTGCTCGTGTAATGTAGCGCATGGCACTATTGTTGCACGACATACGAAACGATGTAATTACCTGAGGAACAGCACAAAGAGGGGAAAAAAGAATGACTCACCAAAGATCACAAAGAGACACAAACAAGCGACGGCACATAACTCACGTTCTGGTGTTTTGTCTTTTCTTCCATGATAACGCAATGAACCGTTACCAACTTGCCTAGCTTGTACGACGCCCCTTATGTAGCTGCTTGGTCCTTTATTAGTGGCGGGGGCTTAAACTTATTTTATTATGCAAAGCACCATATGTCTGTTACGTTCACTTGTTCTCCGTGCTTGTTACGAGCTGATTCTCAAAAAAAAAAAAAACGCTAACATGTAACTAACGAACCGCGCGCGTTTCGCAACAGCGGTCGCTGCATCGCTTCCTGAAACTTTACCTAGCGCAGCTCGCGCGAACATTCCCAAGGCGCTTTTCACTTTCAGCCGACTTGGCTGGTTTCAACGAGTTCCCCTTTTCTCCACAACGAACGGTTTCCCGCTTCGAGTGCGCCTCGCCACGTTCTCTCAACAGGTAACGCTATACAGTTGAGGAACGCGTCTAATTGCAGGAGGCAGTGGTGTTTCCATGTAGCGTATATACATTCAGCGTTGAAAGCATCTCTTCCCCTCGCGCATTGTACACGTGCGTCCCGAATACACTCTCTTACGACTCACACTTATAACCCAGGATGACATATAGACGAAGGAGCGCGCCGTAATAACTTCGGCTGCCCTTTTGGTAATTTTCAAGCGCATGCAAATTGCCGGGAACATGGATGCCATCACTGTACGCGTACCGTGCCTCCGAGGAGCGCACCGCTGCGCCAGCTGCGATTAAAAAAATATATAATGAAGACCTCAGCTGCTCGCCCTCTTGAGCGGTTGCGGCTAAGGGCGTAAGAACGACGATAGTTACCTAGCTTTGCCAGCGTTGAACAAGCAGTTGAGAAAAGTATTTGCACCGTTTGGGCCAGACCAGTGCGAAATGATGTGGGGAGGAAAGGTGCAAGACCGGAATTGGAAAAGAGCCTCTACAAGTCGCCCTTATATGCTGATTATTCATTCGTTCTTCGAAGCACGTAGTACGCCGGATGCGGTAGCGTAGTTTTCCTAAAAGTCTTTGAGGACACAACAGACGATGACTAAGAAACAGGCAATATTAAGAAATGGGCATAGTAACGTCAATGATTGACGCGTACATCTATACCGTGTGCTCTGACTTGGGTGCACGTTAAAGAACCCCAGGTGGTCGAAATTCTTGGAGCCCTCCACTACGGCGTCTCTCACAATCATATCGTGGTTATGGGACGTTAAACCCCACATATCAATCATCAGCGTACATCTATACAGACGAAAATATATGCTTCCAACGTATCCGTCATATCGCTGTTGACCTCTTTCACGCTGGTGCTTTGGTGACTGCGCTAGGTTGTATTGTTGGGGCTTGGCTTCTCGAAATCACGATATGATTATGAGAGACGTCTTATCGGATACGGGTCTGTAAATTTTGACCACCAGGGGTTCTTTAACATGCACTGTAATCCAAACAAGTTGGCCTGATAGCATTTTTTTGCGTTCATCGAAAACGCTGCCGCCACTGTCGGGATTCGTTCACGGGACCTTCGCGTGAACACTCGAGCACTATAGCCATTTGACCACCATGGGTGGTGTGTATAAGCGTTACAGCTTTGCGTTATACTTTGGACACGGCTCTCTGTCGTGTCCCATTTTAGTAATATAGGGTTACACCCATTGCTTAGCCGCTGGTGCAGCGTTCTTCCGTTTGTGCCACAACGTTTACAATACAAGTTACTGCAATTGCAAACTCGCGTTAGCATTTTCAGACAGTGTATACAGTTGCGGAGCTCGACAAATTAACTCAGAGCAGTAGCACGAGGAAGCACATGGACGGCGACAGATCAAGACGGGACACAGCGCTAACAACTCAACGTTTATTGCGCGGGATCTCGTTAACATGTTATGCACGACATGCTAACTTGTTAAAACTGACATGTTACACCGTTTAACATGTTACGATGCCGCGTGGATGAAAGTGTGAGAAAGAGAGGGAAGGGTCTCACAAAGCAATGTGTGCACGCGGGGTCGTATGTGTATACATACGATCACGTTCAATGAACACTGAGTTGTTAGCTCTGTGTCCCCTCTTGATATGTCGCCTTCCGCGTGCTTCCTCGCGCTATATACTGTACCGAATTATGTCCTACCACCTAGCCCGTTTATCTGTCCTTTCGACAACTCTAGTTTAGTCTCGGCCAAAACTTACTGCATGGCACACAGTGCTTGGACGTGAGGTAATTTAGTGGCTAAGGCACTCGGCTGCTCTCCCGCAGGTCGCGGGATCGAATCCCGGCCGCGGCGGCTGTATTTTCGGTGGAAGCGAAAAGGCTGTAGGCCCGTGCGCTCAAATTCGGGTACACGTTGAAGAACCCCAGGTGGCCGAAATTTCCGAAGCCTTCCCCTACGGCGTCTCTCATATTCGTATGGTGGTTTTGGGACGTTAAACCCCGGATTTTATTATAGTTGAAAACACGTTAGTTTTATATAACCTGTTTCCGTTTGGAAGTCCGCGCGGTGATAGTGCAAATACATTTGACGTTAATTAACCTAAAGAAAGCTAGCGAAGTGTGGAGAAATGGTTCAAGCACGGGGGTCTATTTTTCGTCACTTACCGGGGTGCTCTCTGTCGGAGGTTTTTTTTTTTGTTAGATTGCTTATGCCACGCTGAGCTGTTCATTCGTGTGTGTATACGCGTTATACACGTAGGTTTATCTTTATCACCCTTATCTTGTGCGTGTGATGTGTCGCAAAACGTATTTTCATTGTCCTCTACTCTCACGCTTAAATCATTGTCACGCCTCAGTGCGGTTGTTCAGTATGTCGTAAACATGCACTCATGGAGACGTCTCTATTATATTCGCTGAACGGGATCGGGCAACATGGCGTAAATGGTGTAATCGCCTTTCATTAATGAGCTTAGAACGGAAGCGTCACGTGTTCTGCTCTTCGCACGGCATTGTTTGTATAGGTAGCGTTTGGAGTGCCAGCGTACAGCTTAATGTATTCGACGTCGGCATGCATATGTAACGCGTAATCTATGACCCTGCTTAGGCGTCCCATAATAGCCGTTCGTCTGCGGGAGACGGGCGGTCGTCATGCAGTGAGTTAGTTGGATCGCCGCTGTTTCTGTATGGCTGAAGAGGTCATCTGAGCACCAAGCCGTAGCGTGTACGCTGTTCCCCGCCACTGTGCCTTTCGTAGAAGCTTTCATTTCAGAGAAGTGGGCGAGTTAGTCGGTATGTTTGTTGTTCCATACCAGCGCTCTTGAGCGCGGTGTACGCTAACCGCGGGGAAAGGACGCTTGAAATACGGGCGTGTAAACTGGGATTTTAGGGAAACAAGAATAAGCGCATTTTTAAGTGTTATGTCCCTGTTCAAGTTATGCGCCTCTATTTGAAATGTCGTGAATCACCGACACGTTCAATTGGCCGTTTTGGCAATCAAAATCACAACTAAACTTATTTTCGCTTGAATAATAATAATAATAATAATAATAATAATAATAATAATAATAATAATAATGTCTTATTTTTCATCAATTGTTTGACGAAGGACAGCTGCAGGTAAAAAGCTGATCTCCGAAAGAGGCAGCTTGACAAAGGCCCACAGCCATCTTTTAGCACGACAGCAGTGGCAAGCAGTCAGCAATGTGAACAACAACAACAACAACAACAACAACAACAACAACAACAACAACAACAACAACAACAACAACAAATGATTAAATGAATAATAAAAAATTCTAAAGATCAAGCCCAAATTTTAAAAATAAAAAAATACAACCATGATAATACAGCAACTGTAAAGAAATCTTAAAAACTAAACATGTGTATATCGCGCAATTGAGTCTGCGTACACTGTAAGAAATATATGCCAGCCTTCACATATTTATTGAGTAATGTAGGAACTATGTAGGATAACTTATCTGCGGAGTAGTTTGTTCTCGAAGTTTTTATTTTCCATGTTTCTCTATTTCGTGTTTCGAACAATGTATTATTTCGCTGCAGTTTTGAGAGGTCGTACAAAAATGTCGACTTTCTTTCAATTCACACCTGATCGCCAATGCTAACTTAAAATTGTAGAGACGATGTACGGGTAGTATTCCAGCCTGTTGAAACAATGTGCTTGTGTGAGCATCTTACGATAAGTTAAAAATGATTCTAATATACTTCCTTTGCATCAAGTACAGTTTTGGCAAGTTCGTGTAAGTTCTAGTCCCCCATACCAAGAAACAATAGGTAAGATGTGAATAGAAAAGTAGTTTATAAAGTAAGAGTTACCTTGTATGGTAGAACAATTTCGCCACCGTACACCATATCTACTACACGACATACCTGACTCAGCACACTGTCAATGTGTTCCTTCCAAAGCATATTGCTCGGAAATGTAACTCCAAGAATTTTATACTACTTACTAGCTCAATATAAGTATCGCCATACTTGAGATGTATGTTTTCATTACCAGGCTCATATTTAGGTCGGAATAATACCGCCTTTGTTTGTTAGTGTTTATGTTTAAATTATTACAGCATGACCAAAGCTTTAGTTTCAACAGAAACTGGTTCATTTTTTTCTCAAGCGCCATACTATTTTCAGCTGAAACAAACATGCTGACATCATCGGCTCATAAGACGTATTTAGCAGCTGAATAAATACGAGTTAAATCATTTATGTAGACTGTAAAAAGAAGGGGTCCAAGGGTGCTTCCCTGAGGTACACCCTTAGTAATGGGCTTCAGCTCTGAGAATTTTCTATCTATTTCAACCGCCTGTTTGCGATATTTAAGGTAACATTTTATTAGGTCTATTGGATATGACCGCGAATTCCATAGCATTGTAACTTTTCAAACAACGTGGAATGCTGTATATTGCCGAAGGCCTTACTAAAATCAACAAACAGACCGAGAACGGCAAGTTTGTTTTCAAATTCAGACAATATGAACCCCTTTTGTTCTAATGATGCCATTTGCGTAGATCGATGTTTCCTAAGTTCAAACTGTGTTGGAAATGACGAATTCATTCACGGCCGGGATTCTCTTTAAGAGTTTACAACCTTCTCGCAAGTGCGAATTAAGGAAACTCGCACAGCTAATTACATCTGTAGAAGTGTTCGTTCATCCGACAGATATTCTGATAATATTTATTACGTTTGTATTTTGTCAGTGACATGCTTTGATGCTCTTTCGTGTCGCTACTTTTTTTTTTCAATTCGTCTGCGCGTTGTTTTTTTTTTCTTTAACTATTAACAGAGAGTGTCGTTTCAGCTTGACCTTGGGGCTCTCTTGTCTGTATGTTCGTTGTAGCGACGCCGCATCTGAGTGTAAAGGGACGCGTTCGCTCTCTGCGACCGCGGTATACTCGGCGACTTTTCTTGGCAGTGCACTGTGGAAGCTACAGAGCCTATCACCGCGCCAAAAGATAGTGCTAATGTGTACCATGAAATAAATGCTGCTTTACTTAATATGCGGCTGAAACAGTTGGGAGATGTCGTAGGTAAGATATAATTATTGTTCATTTTGCATAAACACCTTCCTTTTTTTTTCGTTTCTTATGCTGCACTAATTTTTCAGCACTGCCGTTTTCCGAAGTAAGCCTGACGTATGTGACGTAGAGGGTCAGTGTGCGGCTACAGACGCGCTGTTCAGTGATCGGAGAAAACTAAACTCGTAATGTGACACTAAAATGTACACTGTACAATCGAAATGCTCCTCCTAACAGCTTTTTTTTTCTTTTTCGTTCGTACGTTTTACTAACCGCGACAGCAATACTTGCGAGCAAAGCCGTGAACTGACGGAATACTTGCGGAGCAAGACGAATGTCTGGAAGCCCCGCCTACGTCTTCGCACTACCGTCAAGATAAGTTGTCGCCGAGTATAGTATACTAACCGTTCGTAAATAAAAGAACAAACTGAAAACGTGCAATGGTATAGGCTGTAAACCGTGTTACAAGGATAGGTCCTGTGCAGGTACCGATTTTACCAGAGAGAATGCGTGTGCTCTGCAGATATTCCAAAAGTTGATGATGAGCATTGTATTTAATTGATTTGTTACGAGGTCTTTTCATCATCATCATCACCTATTGAATCATTAAAGGTTTCGCATTGCATAAGGGGGAAGCTAACAGATATCATGAAGACATGTCATTATACAAATGCAGTGCTTAAGGAATAACAGTGAAGCGAACATGTATTGCGCATAGCGTTGAACATAAAGATAAAGCAAATACGAAAGAACCCCTTCCGTTTCTCCTTTGTAACTATTTGCGTTTGCACAAGGGCGAAGTAAGAGGACGTAAGCATTCACCAGTCCATTTACCTTTTCTCTCGTAAAACTTCGGTTCGCTGAGGTGCACCCGAGGAAAAACAACCAAAACAGCGTGTTTATCGATCAGACCTTCCAAAATAACCGGATAATAAAGGCCCGGGAACGAGAGTTGCCTCTGCGCTTTCGTAACAAAACCTCGCCTACAGCCCGGCTTCTTTGAAGGCGAGCTGAAGTATTAAGGGTCCTCGGCTCGGGTGGAGCAGACGGCCGGTAAGTCCTCGCGAGAAGAGTGTATAGATAGCATTGGGATTCCGGAGGCGTTTTGTTATCCCGACGGGTCACCGGGCCGCAGTGGTATCGGCCAGTGTTAGTACAGTATACACGTGTAGGTTTCGATCCGTTGGATTCGTGTCTTTGCTGATCCGACCGTGCCTCCGGCTTGTTTGTTCTCGCTCCGCTAGGTGGCGTCGAGTCGCCATTGGGCGCAGAAAATCAGGAGAGGGGGGGCAACACAGCGAGTTGATGTCTATAGTGTGTTTATATATTTTTTGCGTTTGCTGCTTTATTTTTCTATTCTTTGCGCAGAGTCGTCCTGCGTTGACTTCTTTTTTTTTTTTACCTCGTTTTCGGTTTTCTTTTTGTTGAGGCCCGCGCTGGTCATATAGTCCAGGAATTGGAGACGCCATTTAGGCTTATCGTAACTGTATTACTTGGGCGAGCTTAAGGACAACGGGAGTGACTGGACTCGCCTAAACCCCTTGCTATACGCTCGGTGGAAGGCGGGAATGTCAGCGTATTTGTGTCTTCATAACTTATCGCTCACGAGGATATGGGTACAACTATTGACATCCACTAGTGTGTGCTCTAACGCTTCTAACGTATACGTTTTGTCATGGATGCAATGCTCTCTCTCTCTTTCTTTCTTTCTTTCTTTCTTTTCTTTCTTTCTTTCTTTCTTTCTTTCTTTCTTTCTTTCTTATGTGGCGTAACCTGTGTTTGCTTGTGTAACGTGGCTTTTTTTGGATTTTTCTGTCATTCATGTTACCACTTCGCACATGTGTGCGTGTGGATGCTTTATTGCAATATGAACTTGTGTAAAGAAATGTTACCACGTTACTTTACTTTGTTTCAATGTGCTATGCGTTCCTTATTCATCTTTTATTTTGGGTAAGCTGATTTTTTCTCCCAGCAGATGTTATAGAAATGGAGTAGCCGAGGTAACATAAACCTCAACATTTACACAGCAAGCCATTTAGAACATGGACATCATCAGCATGCCGTGATTACATTTCACTTAAGCGGATATTTTATTCCTATGGGACAATGCACTTTAATCCGTTTTATGTGTGACTGTCACATGGATGCACAACATATCAAATATTGTGGTTTAATGTGTCATTTTCTTTGTGGCGTTTCCGCTTTTACCTGCCTGTCTGCTTAATAATTGACCTTTATACGATACGTCGCGAAATGCGAATAAGTCGCTCGGGCTTGTCCCCATTCATGGCGACCGTGTTTCTGCTGTTCTTCGTGTGATCACAGAACGCCAGAAAGCACGATTTTTATGGCTATATAAATGGGGTACCTTTCGTATTCTTCGTTTACTGCTGAGGCTTTTGTGAAATTCCAGAGGCGGTGCCTAGAAATCGCTGCGCTTTAGAAGAAGAAGATATGTTTAATGAACAGAACGAGGAGAAGTTGGCCTAGGAAGCGTGTCTCTAGCCTGCTACGCCTCACGGGGGTAACAGGGGAACTCTTTCGCTGGATTCCGTGCCGACCGGTTGTGCGCTCGCGATCTCCGACGTCAGCGTAGCTCTGGCCGACTGGACTTGCTCTACGCCATCTCCTGACGCCGACAAGAGCTCTCGCAAGTCGTGCCCCGTCCTCGGACTCCTGTGACCGTGTTTCCATCTTTCCTATCTCTCCTATTCCCTCGATACGTCCTTGCTCGCTGGCCTAGCGCATCTTTTTCTCTATACCTTTAATCCCAATCTTTTAATCCCTTCTCACCCCACATCCTTTGTGAGCTACTGTTGACGTGTCGCTCCCTGAAGCAGACAGTTACGGGGCTCACTTTTCTCTTCTTTTCTCTCTTAGAACCACTTTGGGGTAAGAGGAAAAGGAAAGAAAATAGAGGAGGGCATGATGAGGGGTGATCGTTGTATAGCACAATTAGTCGCTGTGCACGCTGTCCCGTTTGGGGTAGTACGCGCTCAAAATAAATTTCCATCTGCTTTCCATCTGCGCACGATACAGTGATCTTTGCGCTTTTCGCTGCCTCCTGTGATCGTCAACAACCTTATGAGAAACTGAGGACGGGTACATAATGATGTTTTGCCGTTATAGGCTTCAATAGCAACGTCAAGTGGCGCCACCGCTCTTATCGTAACTGGGAATATTCACGACACGGTACTAGTTAGCACAACGCCGCCCCCTCTTCCGCGTACGCGCAGAGCTCTCGGATTGAATCTGTGGTGTGCCACAATGTAACTATTGCCGACTAGCAGCGCTCTGTGCCGAATCAGGAGCGCATGCGCACACGCGTCCTTGCCGCCGCCTCTTCCGAATCCGTTGGAAGGCGCACCTTCGCAGGCAGCGTAACGCAGAGCTTGGCTGCGCGAGCGTCGCGTCCAAACTTCAGCTTTGGTTTCCCATGCATGCTGCTGTGGTTTGCTGGTATTTTCTTTATTGCAGACATACTGTCGATCCCAACGGGGCCTTTTGCGCGAAGGGCATACATAAAATAAAGATATACAAGTGTGAACATTTTATATATAACAATATGGAACCAGTCTAAGCAAGTTCAACTAAAGATCACTTTAACCACGGCTGCTCGAGGGAGAGATCGAGCGTCCGTGATTTAACATATACATATGGGAAGTATAAAGAATTCACTGATACAGAGCTAACAAAGAACGCGCATTGGAAAAGAAGCAAAATGCTAGAAGTAGTGTGTACTGAGAAAGCACATGTAATGTGTGAATATGTTGTTACACGATGAAAATAGTGTCATTACACAAATCAAAATGGCAAAGTTAGTGCTGTATGAACAGTTCATGATTGGGAATCACGCGAATAATTTTTCAAGGAATAATTCTTTGATGCGTTGTACGTGGCGTATATCTTCTTTCTTTGCGACTCAAGTCTGCGCAAGCAAGCCGGGGATGGCTCCAGGACTTTTCTTATTTCAAAAAGAAGAGGGGGGGGGGGGCGTGCACTGCCTTTCCTAGCCACAACAGGTGAGTTCCAGGAGTCGGGGTTGGGGGGGGGGGGGATGAAGCGGCTAATTTAAGCATTGTGCGCGTATTTTGAACTTGGGAAAGTGGTGTAGACCAGACGGTGATCTATGGTGAACGAAGGGTAACTCAATAAACAATTGTATCGGGCCAGTTGGTAAGGATCCATCTTGCTAAGAAGCGCAGCCACTATAACAAAGAACACACATCACAAGCGCTTATGTTGTGTGTTCTTTGTTATAGTGGCTGCGCTTCTTAGCAAGATGAACGAAGGGTGACATCACAAGCTAGCGGGACACATGCATAACCGCATTGTGTCGCCTCATTCTGTGCCCTATCAGTATGGTTTTGCAGTTAGTGTTCTTAATTATGCTTTGACTGCATTTGCTCGTGGGTGGTCAAAGGGCGCCCCTCTCTTCCCTGGCGGCTTTCTTGACTCAAGCGCTCGTAACGCACAAGACGGTGAATGACTTACTGAAAGCTGTAACTGTGCGTTGAGACTGCTATCTGGGCAGTACTTGCGTGTTACGAACAGTCAAAATTTATGAAAATGTGAAACTCAAGAAAAACTAGAAAAATCAACAACAATGCATTTTGTCAAAGGCACTTGTCTTTGATGTAGTGATGACGATCGTACGTGTGACGCCTGGGTGTAATACAAATGTCGATTGATATGTGGGGTTTAACGTCCCAAAACCACCATATGATTAGGGAGTTTTAGTGCTGGGTACGCATTCCCTTGGGGCCTTGCGGGCTTGGGAGCGCGCGGCGTTGCGTGCCCAACCCATACCCAACCAGAATGTGACACGCGCTCGCAGAGCCATAGCGTCTTGTCGCGTAAGTATTATTTAAGTCTTTGTATGATTTAAAATGATAAATTAAACATACGTAGTGATCAGGACACTTTTTTTATTGTGTACAGTAATCTGGTATACGCAAAAAAGTGAAAAATACAAGGTTACTGTAACGACAGTGTCGACATCTTGTGACACTACGTGCAACCGCAGTCAAGAACATGTTAGCTTACGCGTAATGTTTTTGAGGTGAAAATGAATAAAAAGGTTACTCATTTGTAGTATTGTCGCGGCGCAGTTTTTGCACCAGATGTACAATGCACAATGTTTCTGCAATAACAAAGTTGTGGTTGTCTGTTTCACTATGGCCGCGCTAGATGGCGCCACCTATTCAGCTGGTTGGGGGTTGGTATATGCCTTTTAGTTTCCATGTTCCAGGCCATTCTAGCTTTAGAAATCTGGCTGAAACCGTGTAATCGCTGTAAGTGCTCGCACTTTGGCTTATTTAAACTCGACGGCTAGAGTATCCGCAGTGCGGATACCGTGAGTTCTTGCGAAGGTGGACCGCGCGGACGCATGGCCCCATCGCCCCAGCGATCTTGCGACGCATCTGTTTGGGGTTTCGCGCATGCGCAATACCACCGCCCCAACGTTCTGCGTATGCAAGCCGCTTGGGTACCCAGCACTAAAACTCCCTATAAAATACTGCGCCGTGCTCCCGACCGGGTTGCAGAAATTAGGTGCTTTTTCTCATCTTCTAACCACTACCACCACCTATTATGACAGACGCCGTAGTGGGGGGCTCCAGAAATTGCGGCCACCTGCGGTTCATTATCGTGCACCTAAGTCTGAGCACACGGGCCTACAACATTTCCGCCTCCATCGGAAGTGCAGCCGTCGCTGCCAGGATTCGATCCCGTGACCTGCGGGTCAGCAGACGAGTATACCTAGCCACTAGACCACCGCGGTGGGGCTTTAATAGAAAAGGTCATCTCGGAGTTGTATCGAAGGTAAAGCCCTGTTATTGTTGTTGCACCCTTAAAGTTCTTGAGACTCGAGCCTAGAATTTTGTGTTGTATTTGACTACGCAGCCGTATGTTATATGGGACTTATTGCGCTACATTACTACACGTGTTTTTTTAGACTTCTTTCTGCATTGTGGTGGTGTTATTCAACTTGCGTTTCTATAGCGTGCATCACTCATTCTATAACATCCCGGCGTGACTGTAACCACGTTTCTTGGCATGTAAATCTGGGCTATGTGTTGTATGAGCTATTTTAGATCTAAGGAGTAGTTAGCCGCCTTATTTGTGCGCTAAAGACTTGTATAGTTATACCATTACGACGAAAAAAGTTACAGCTGGAAAAAAAAAACTGTCTGGAACAGCGTAACATCGTTCATTTTTGTTAACATCGTTCACCGTGGTGGCTCAGCGGTTTCAGTGCTCGGCTGCTGACGCTAAGGTCGGTGGTTTGATCCCAGCCGTGTCAGTCGATGGACGCTAAATGTTAGAGGCCCGTTACCGTGCCATGCCAGTGCCCGTTAAAGAACGCCATATGGTAGAAATTTCCGGAGTCCTTCCCTGCGGCGTCCCTCGTACTCATATCGTGGTTTTGGGATGGCAACCCTTTAAGCGTCATTGCCGTACATGTACGGCATCACCTAAGATGGACGAAAGGGTTTTCGCCGTATTACACGTACGGCTTTGCCTGTACCTTCGATATTCGCGCCTTTCTCGCTCACTTTTCTTGCGTGGCTTTTGCTGCAACGCTTCGGGAATACCCCCTTTTTTTATGCAACTATGTATTTTCGGTGTTTATTTTTTTTATTCTTATTTCTTTTGCGTCGCAATGCGGCGCGCTAGCTATTGCTTGCGCATTCGAGTGCGTTCGCAGTGCGGCTGTTTTGAAACTCGCACTTTTTTTCGATCACTTGTCTTGCGTGGCAATGAGCTGCATCGCTTCGGGAATAAGTGGAATTTTTTTCCTCTCCGTTTTTTTTGTTTTTTTTTTCTTTGCCAAGAGGTCCGCCCATCTCAGCACACGCACGCGGAGCGGCCGGTTTCAATTTTGTGCTGCGGGTGGTTATCGCTTCTTGCGTCCGCAAAGCTGATGGCTGTCTCATTTCTAATCTCTCAAAATATGACGGCTTGCGACTCTCGTTTATTGCTCCTCGGGGCGCAATTACATCTGTTTCCGCGCGGTGCTAAACTTCACAAACTACGCCGTTACGTCTCTTGTTCTGGGAATTCAAAAAAACTCAATCTTTTGTTTGTCATAAGACGAAGGATTATTATAGCTTTTTCACTCGTTTTTCTTTCGGGACGGCGGGCACAACCACACAGTTTTTTTTTCTTCCGTGCGCTCATTCACGCAGTTCGCCTACGCTATGGAATTGCGTGCCGGTTTCACTGGCAAGTCGAGCAGTGGTGTTTTTTCCGATGTGGACTGTGCCCCATGTGATGAATAAGATTCCGACTCATTCGATGTCAGCTCCTCAGACGAAGGTTTACTTATGAAATCAGGCTCCGATGATGATGAAGGAACGAAGTCTCGAAAGCGTGCGCGGCGAGACGATCCGAATTGGCACAAAGGTGACCCTTCCCTGCAGCGTTCAGTGTTAGAGCAAAAGCGTCTTTTTACAGGAAACTTATCTCCGGCGCGCTTATATTTGTATGTCTGTGAGCTATGTCTAACACAATACGTAATTTTTATTTATCGAAAATCGTATAGGTGTTCTCTGAAGTTTGCGTTATGTAACCACGAATAAACCATGTGTATGTGACAGCAAAATAATTTTTTGGCACTTTACGGTCACGTGAAAGAACGTTAGACGATTTTTTCTTAAAATAAAATTTTTTACAAAGTTTATTTCAGCGATAAAAAATTACACATTTTTGGAAAGCATGCATCTCGCGAAAAATTGGGCTTTGGAAGAGTTAAACAGACATTATTATTATTATTATTATTATTATTATTATTATTATTATTATTATTATTATTATTATTATTATTATTATTATTTGGTCAGCATCGTACTTGTGTCAAGCTCTCGTACGCCTTCAATAGGCAAGGATGTTTGCACACCCAGATATACCGAGCCTCCGATCTCCAACCGGACAATATAAGGGAATGATTTTCGTAAACGATTTTTCTACACATCGATTGATTCGCAAATTAGGCAACAATGTGATAATCAAGCTGCGTGAAAAGAGATGTTTCATACAGGGAGCAAACTTTAAAGCAAGGCTTGTCTGCACACTTCATGCTTGTTCTTGAAAAATTATATTTTATAGATGTCACGTGGTAATGCCACGACGTTTTTACGAGGCACGCCGTTCGGGAATACTCCTCATTGAGTTTGACCATCTGGAGTTATTTAATGTTCGCCTAGGCCTATAGGTACACGAGTGTTTTTGCTTTTAATTCCCATAGACATGCCCCTGTCATGGCCGAACAAGTGTAAATTAAAGATTGTTTTCTTTTTTATACTCAATATTAACTAGAACTAACAGACAATGCCGCCTGGAGAAGTATGGGGGATGTTATTAGGAGTGATTGTAATGTAAATGTGAAGACGGAAAAGTAGACGAAAGTATAACTTGTCACCAGCAGGATCCGAGCCTGCTGCCTTCGAATAACGCGTCCGATGCTCTACCAGCTACGGTCATCCTCTGGTCCACTTTTGTAGGGTACATATGTGCATTTAAACGTGGGAGCGTCAGTCAGCGCCTCCTGTTGCCATTGCGGGGAGTATTGAACAGCCTTTTTTGCTTGACGTTGTCACGTAGCAAGTGATCTCTATTACGAGCTGGCATCTGGCCAATAATCGCTCGCATACTACCTGAAGACATCAAATCTGCCTGAACGAGAACCTCGCTATGAATGGAGGAAAGAACTGTAAATTTAAGGCTTGTTTTTTTTTTTTTTTTGTTAGACACAATGCTAATGGTATTGATTGATTGTGATGTGGGGTATAACGTACCAAAACCACCATGCGATTATGAGAGACGCCGCAGTGCTGGACTCCGGAAATTTCTACCACCTGAGGTTCTTTAACGTGCACCCAAGTCTGAGCACATGGGCCAACAGCATTTTCGCCTGCATCAAAAAGGCAGGCGCAGAACCCGGGATTCGATCCCGCGTCCTGTGGCAATTATTGAGAACTAATATACAATGATGCCTGTAGTAGAGGTAATGTTATTAGAAGTAATTTTAACGTAATCCTGAATAAAGGAAAGTGGACGAAATCGATTTGGTTATTGAACCCTCGCCCTTGTGTTTAGCCGCTGATGCACCACAGAGAGTGCTGTGACAGTAAGCTGGAGAGCCATGCGACATCGAAAACTCTGCTAAAGCCAGCTGAGAACACGAGGAGACAGGTGGAGGAAGCGTTTGCTTGCTTGCTTGTTCTTTTCTTTTGTGGCTCTCACCCACTAAGGGGGATTGGCCAAGAAGCCGGTGGTTAATGCAAGTCAATACCTCTAGATTTTCTAGATTAAGGGAATATGATTACTGTGTTTTGACTGTGAAATTAATTTGGCGCAATGTCAAAAAAAGAAAAAAAAAGGGGGGGGGACAAATAATAGAATTTGTTGAATATCTGAGGTGGAATCGTTATATGAAATTCTCCTGAAAGTTGAATCATTGCAGTGTATCAGCTAAATAATAAGTGGTAGTGTGGCTAGTAAAATTCGAGAGCAGATCGCTGACTCAGCAAGGTAATCTTCTTGTGTTATATACGAATTCGCAGAGAGCCCCGCAGATGTTCCTGTCGCTGTGCCCCAATGAAGTGGCCCCAAAAAGACAAAGTATTGGGAGTATTAAGTGATATTCTTAATTTTCTGAATAAAATTTCGAAGCAGTTTTTTCTTTGATTTTTGAATCGGTGACATGTGATAAGAAAATGGTCGATATGTTCAGGTTCGTTACAGCTTGAGCACAGAGGGGATGGCACCAGACCAGACCTGTTTAAGTAGAAATTAAGAGGTGGTACACGGCAACGTAATTTTGTTATCAAGACTTCCAATTTACGGAGGAAGCGAATGAATTATAGCTAGTCCCTTCGTCGTCTTCATCCAGTGGTTCGTGTTTACCTTTGGTTTACTTTGAATTTTGAATGCATGAAGTGTCAAGGACAATATAGTCCAATTTAGGAAGAAGAAATTAGCTGGGACAGGGCATGAAGCACGTACAGGTGCGAGAACTGCTTGTCCTTAAAGAGTAACAGACTGCGTTCCAAGAGAGGGCAACGTGCGGGGAGGAAACAGAAAGGTTGGCTGATAAGATCAGTGAGAAGTTTGAGGGAATGGCGTGACCGCAGTAAGCACATGACTGCGTTTATTAGCGAAACATGGGAGAGGTATTTGCCCTCCACTGGGCTTATAGTCAGGCTGATGATGATGTATCAACTAAAGCCCCCGAATAGTATCAACTGTGCCAGAGCGCCGCCTTGATAAGACTGTTGTTTTTTTTTTTTTCGAAACGTCTATAGGTTCGCTGCTCTCACGGTCTTTCTATCTACCGTCTATGCGTGTCTATATGAATTTGCGTTGTACCGTTTCACACCTTTTGCAGCCTCTGGAGTAGCCGAGTAGTTGTCTACACCTAATTTCTCCGTAAGCTTAGTCCACGCTGACGTTACACATTGCCTCGCGCTCTGACACTCGGATGGGCACTGCATGCCGCATCGGTTCAATGGCCACTTGGGCTGCAGCTATGCGAGTCCGCATTTGCAGCCCACACTTCGATCGCTGGCCATCGGCCAGTTGATGGCAACGCGCCTTTAAACATGCACTCGTCTTCTCTCCCCCTTCCTACCTCCGTTCTATGGAGCCGCCATTATCGATCTCCGCCGAAAGATAGAAGCGGCCGGCCGAGGCCTCTAACTCCGGTATACCTATACCTGCACTCTTCTCCTTCACTTCACCCCCTTTCACTCCTTTGTTTCACGAGATTGTTTGATCGCGTGACTGCTGGCCGCGCGCTTCCCGCTTGGACTCAGGCGTCGATCCGGTGAGAGAGAGGGAGAAAGAAACAAGAGGTGGGGGATTCCGAGGAAAAAATGGGCGAAGGAGGATGTCCGGCGGTTATATCACGTGACATCACTACTATAGCCGCACGCAGTGTACATCCTATACTAGCACGACGTGTCCGGGCGCGCCCGCATCCGGAACGAAAACGCCACTGGAACGTATACCTGCGTAACGTGCGCTCGCCGCAGACGTTCCCCGCACGCGATTCGACGATTCCGCCTGCGACCTTCCCCTTTTCCCTTCGTCCTCTCCGAACGTTTTTCCCCCCGGCGCCTTAATCTTGCCTCAACATCGTCCTGCCCGGCCCCTCTCCTTCTCTTACCTTCGTCAGCGTCGTTTTACTTCGCCTTTCTGGTTTCTGCGTCTTCAACGATTCCTTCGATGGTCACGGGACCTCGTTGTCCGGGCATTGCTGTGTACCGTACCAGGTATACGCCTCTGCATGCGGGAAGAAGTGCGCGCTGTTGCAAAAGCATTGGTGGGTGTTTTGCCTTATACATACGTATCTTTTGGCATTACTTGACTCCGTACCGTTGTTGAACCGTCCGCGCTCCACAGTAGCTGACGGTTATGTAAACGAGAACAACACCTCTATTGTTCGGGACCTTCGGCTGTCTGTACATTACAGCCTTAGTGCCTTGGCGGTCGTCCGCGTCTTTTTTTTTTTCGTTCTTTGTTTTTATGATCGTTTCTTTTCTTTAATTTTTTGCTTAGGCTTCTGTTTGCGCCGCGACAGCCTCGAAAACAGCCGCCTCTCGCTTCTACATCGTGAGACTTCCTCTCTTTTTTTTTTTCTTTTCTCGACATTTTTTTTTAAATTTGTCTTCCGTCTTATTGGCAGTCTTTAGTTTCGCCCTGGTCACGCGAGTACCCATCATAACGCGAATCCAGATACCCCCCTCAGTGGCTCGCGTGCACTTGCATGGGTGGGGGTGTTTCCAGGAGAAAAGACTCGTGCAACATGCATAGGCGATCTTCCATCAAAGAGCGACACGCGCGTCACGAAAATGCATTTCCTTTTTCTTCTCACGCAATGCATTTTTATCATTATTACTGGCTGAGTTTTATTTTTTTCATTTTTACTTTCTTTAAGCTCGATGACACTACAGCTTTATTACGTCTCGTTTTTTTTTATTATTTCAAGTGTAACGTTAATTCACCAGGCTTTTTTGCAGGCAGTTTACCTTCAGTGCGTAGTTTACCTTCGCGAAATAGCTCATGGGTGGTTTCGAATGATCGAATAAAGCGCATGACATGTTAGTAGGCTATCTACGAGACTTGCAGGCAGACTGTCGGGCTAAAAAAAAAAATTGACGCCCGCAGAGCCATGCAACTTGATACATGCTGCTGATCTCTCCGTACTGTATACTGCTTTAAGCTTTAAGTGACCTGTGAGAAGTTTATTTGTCTTTCAACCTATATTTCTACAATCATTGTGGCCGTCGCTGCTGTCGAATGTTGAAAAGCTAGGGACAGCCAACCGCAGCGCCATCTTTCTGTCAACGACGTCGCGAAAAAGCCGCATCACTGAATAAGTAACGTCCCTGAAAAAAAAAATGAAAACAGAGTGTCACATACTGATAAAGTCGATCCACTTTGGCGATAAAAGATTTTGGCAGATTATCCCATTCCTTTGCGAGGCGGGGCTTAATACGATACGATTGACCGCACATAAGCTCATTGAAACGATAAGGTGATTGGTTTAGTAAAGTGCATAGGCGTGCGTAGGGTTGCCCTTCAAGGAAGCGGGGGGGGGGGGGAGAAAGTTCATCGCTACGGCCCCACTCTCTGTTATGCCAATATATTGGGCTAACTTTGCCCCCCCCCCCCCCCCCCCACTCAAGTGGCAGTGCCTTCTTCCTAATATGTAAATGTATGGAACTCACTTTGCTTCCCCCCTCCAGGTGACTAAGAGGGCCGGCTTCCCCCTTCCCCTTTTCGTGCGCACGCCCGTAGTAAAGTGTATAATAGAGATGTGCTCTTTTTCCTCAGATCATTTATATCGGAGGCAATACTGTATAGTGCTCACTCGCGCCAAGGCTGCAGTTAGGCTCCGTTCGTTACATCAATCAACCTCGAAGCAGCACCCGCCATGACAATCTATAGTGGCTGTGGTGCGCTGCTGCTCATACGAAGGTCGCGAGATCGGATCCCGGCCGCGGTAGTCGCCGCTTTTTCGATGGAGGCTAAAATGATTGAGACATGTGTACTTAAATTTGGCTGCACACGCTAAGGAAACCAGGTGTTCGAAAGAGCCGGATCCCCTTCACTACGGCGTCTCTCATGAAGCATATCCAGGTTTTTGGACGTTAAATTCCAGCAATTGTTATTATATTCGAAGCAGCAGCATTGTGGGGGTCATTCGACCTCCACTCTGTCTTCCATGCTCCCCAGGACACACGAAAACGTGCAGCTGGCGCGTGATCTTCTAAACCAGGTTATATAATCAATATCAGAATGAATGCGTTCAAGGTGGCTTAGCTGTTTCGTTTTTTTTTTTCTGTGGAGCGAGGTTTATCATGTCTAAGGCAGCAAATGGGATCTGAAAGGAGCCTTCGTTCATCAATTAATCAATGCTGGGTTGTTTGTTTCAACTATGCTGGAAAGATGTATGGCTGTTTGTAGCAAACGGTGAAGGCGGGCACTGTTGTTTCTCGGTCGGCGTCTTAGAAGTCGGGACCTGTAATAAAGATGGCCATAGATCGAGTCCTTTACCAAGGCAAGACGAATTTTCGTGCGAAGCGAACGAGGGGGACCACTCCGTTGATTCTCCAATGAAACATGTCATGGAAAGAAATACATTTCATACTTTCAGTGCGTTCAAACTTACATTAATACCATTACAGAATGCACCGTGTTCACTTCGCGTAATGGAATCAAAAGCGAGTCCGCCTTGTTGGTACAGGGGTGAAGGGGTTCAGCTGCTAACCCAAAAGTCGTGGGCTTCATTCCGGCCGCGGCGTTCATATTTACGATGGAGGCAAACATCTGGAGGCCCGTGTTTTCTGTAGTGCGTGCCATGGAACACCGCGGATGATCAAAATGTCCGGAACACTCTACCACGGCGTGTCCCGGAATCATACCGTAGATTTAGCGAGCAATACCCCAAGTATTGTTATATTGTCAAGTGTGGAACAATTAGTGACTCCCCGTGGAATCTGTAGCTAGCACAGTGTTTAGTTTAACAAGGCGCGCACAAAGCCGTTAGTGCTCGTTGAAAAAAAATAACGCAAGCGAGTCTGGATGAGGCGTGAAATGATCGTCTCTAGAAGCATCTGCTATGCACGAAGCACCCATTACCGCTTAGTAGGGAGACTGGCTGGTTGCTCAGTTAGGTGTGGCAACGAACACCTAATCAAGACATACCTGACAACGTTTACGATTCGGATTTCATCGTAAAATGCTCTATCTTTGTTGGCTTTCTCACAGTTTTTGTAGTCACGTCAGTACTTTTACGATTTCTCGTGTGCTCATTGGGGCAAAACCATAGGCCTGCGCACCAGGGTTGCAGGTGGCGGTGGCCTTCCCCCCCTAGTTCAGTCATGTAAGAGAGGGGGCGCAATGTCTGCCGCATCCTTTGACTTAATAAGGAGAGAGGAAGCGCTGCGATGATGAACTTTTGTCCCCTCCGCCACTTGAAGTGGAACCACCAAATACAGTCGATTACTGTTAATTATTTCACTCATTTCCTGTACTCACTCGGTATGCAGTCGAAGACTGTTTATTATGTGTAACAGTTATTTCACTCATTGCCTGTGCCCTCTCGATTGTGATGCCATCTTATAGCCTCCGTTTGTAACAGGAGCTGACACTTGAGCTCCACACGCGAACTTTATACTTGAATGCTTTTTAAGAAACACTGGTGATGTGTGGAGAATATTCCAGCATCATGCGGCTTCTTTATGAGGCAAAGTGCCTGCCGGCAGATGGGAATACCCCTGCAGCAGATCTCTTGATAAACGCTCAGCAACGAAACAGTTTTCAGGAATGTTGGCTACTTTCCGTATACCCCTGTAGCACATTTTTTATCATTCTCTCTTCTGGTAAATCTGCCTTGGCTAACTTCCGTTGGCGTGCTTCTGCATAGCTTTCGGATACGCTCTCGTGGTCATTCGTATGCGCTGCACCGAATCAATCCGACCGAGTACGACTGTCCGGCTCGTTTCCATCGTGGCTGCGTGCGGAGGTTATATTTGGAGCTGCGGACAAGTCATTACCTTCTCCCGAATCTCATAAGTTCTCTCTTTCTTTTTTCGTTGCGACAAAGACTTGCCTTTAAGGCATGATATTTTTTGTTAAATGTGTGCCGTTAGGCCGGTGTTGTGTATGAAATCAAGTAGTGTCTTGTGGAATCTGTTTTCATGTATCCAGCGGTTGTAACTGTCTGTGTCGATGTAGCGAAGGCCGGCTTGAAGGAGGTGACGGGAGCGTTCTGGCTGCAACCCTTCACATTTCATTAAAAGGTGGTATGTATCTGCTTGAATCGCTGGAGTGGGGACAATACGGACACGTATCACCAACTCGTAAATGTGACCAGTTCCATGACGATATAAAGGCCGGTGTTAGGGCCACCCCTGCCCGAAGCCTCCTAAGCACAGCTTCCTCCGCCCTAGTAAGGCGAGGGGGCTTCTCCTACATTTAACGATGGTATTTTATGTCCGTGTCAATCCAGATATGCGGGCTCAGCATGATGGCGTGTTTTAGTAACATGCTATACCCTCTTATTTTTGACTTGTTATACTGCTATTCAGGGGAGGAGCAGCCTTATAAATGTCCTGCACTACTTCGTCAGCTACCGTGCGTGGGCTCATTTCACACACATTTTCGCTTAGACTTTGTATCTTTAAAACTTCGTTTTCTGTTTTCACGTTCAGAGTTCCCTCTTGTTTTTCTTCCTCTTACGATCTTTCGTTAGCTCTTTTTCTTTTCATTTTTCTGCCAACTATTCGCCCATGTTGGATCTGAATGACTCCCGTGTCTGTAGTAAAGCCGCCGGCAACCATGTCTAACAGCACTTTGGAACATCTTACTACGCGACTTCTACGACATTAGCCATGATCTAGGAGGCTCGTAAAAAAAACTCCGCAGTCCTGGTCACTGTCGTTCTTTTATTTCATCTGACACGTGGCTCAAGCTTGCTGCAGCTTTCACAACGCCGGTCTTCAAGAAAGTCAAGAAAAACATGGAGTGACTTAAAGCAGACGACATAACAGCGTTGTGCGTTGGATAGCGCTATGGCTGCGCCCCTTACCGCGGATTGTGTCCGTTCCACCCTTTGTGTTTCGTTTTTCCTCCTTGTCTTGGCGTTTTCGAGCCGGTTAGTTCTCTCGCGCCATACGTCTTGTCTAAACGTTTTGCCAACGTGTGCGGAAGGCTGGCTGCTCGACCGAGACGCAGGAAATAGCTGGAGCTTCCCGGATATTGCTTTTGAGGTCTACAGAGCCCGGACGTCACAACATAATTGCAGTTCCTTCTGTTCTTTTGGACTTCCACTTTGGTGCCGCTTCTGCTTTGCTGGGGTTTACCCCACGTCGACAATAAGAAAAAGTGGCTGAAGTTGAAGTTCGCTAAAGTAATAATATTAATGGTAACGAAAGGTGAAGTCGGAAGATAACCAGACAAGTGTCGCTCGCAGCTGCGGCCTGTCAAGTCTGCTGAAGGTGTTTCAATATCTGCAGCCACCGGGAAAAAAAATAAATTCTTGTGATTGTGCGTGCTTCTATCAAAGCCATGCAACGAGAAGCAGTTACAGCAAGCGGCCCTCTGCGCAATGGCGTAGCCAAAAGTGGCAGACTGCCCCCCCCCCCCCCCCCCAGAAACCAACAAAAGGCAGCCCAGAGTTCCCGCCCCGACTCGGGCGTCGCTTACAGTATAGCAGCTGCTAGGATGTCCCTCGTGAACACTCTGGTGGCTTAAATTCCTCAGGACCATTTAATAAAGTTCTGGGCTGACTGGCTGACTATGTCCTTGCCTCCGCGATATTAGGGAGGAAGCCTTTGGGCCTCAGCGTGGCTCAGGTGGCTTCACTGGTTCGCCCGGCGTCTCAGAGCAAGCTCTTTCGAGGCATCCGAGCGGAGCTCCGCAGTTATTGTATGGAGTGCCGAACTGATAATTGGTTTCGCTAAGCCGCGCTTCCGCGTTGTCCGTTTGGCAATTTTCCTTGTTGACGCCGCTGTTTCGTAGTTTTCCTCGCTTCGTGTCGCTCTGTAGAGTGGTGGTTGATGCGAAGAATTAGCGCCATCGAAAGGACGCGCGCAGACAGAAAGTGTGTCATTTTGTTTTACGCCGATTTATTAGCTATGCTATACAAGAGAAGTGGTATACCCGATGCTAGTGTAGAGCACATATTTAGAGTAGGAAAACCTGCACATTTAGGAGTTAACACAGCCATCATAGCCACGAGAAGGGTGTTGCGATATAATGATAAAAGAGAGGAAAACGCGTACTGATTCGCGAGGTCACAAAAACGCCATACGAAAAAATAAAGTTCGTCTGCGGACGCATGATACGACGACGCTAATTGTTGCCTGCATTTCAGGAAACAGTGGAATTTCGCGACAATCGGTGAGACGCGAATAATTGATTAACAAGCAGTAACTATCTTATAACAATGAAGCTTTCCTCACGTGAGGAAATCACCCTTACGTCATGCCGAAAGTTTCGAACGTCGTCATTGTTAATAACGTCTAAACCGATGCTATTGTACCCGTTGTGTGCAGTGCTGATGTTAACGTTGGCGTGCCCGGAGGTACATCTATACAAAGTGTAGTGGTTGTGCCACAGTTGAGTTGTTTGTAATAATTGGAAGATCGGATAATATTGACGTTTTGGCAGTATACGCTGTACAGAGAAACAAATAACGAGTGGTATTTCTCTCTGAAGCCGTTTTTTTTTTCCTTGGTACTTAAGCAAATTTTATTTGATGTAATGTACTTTTACACCACAAACAGCTGCCTGGCTCGAAAAATCAGTGGTTGATGTGCTCGGCTGCTGACCAAAGGTCGTGGGTTCGACCACAGCTGCGGCGGTGGCATTTAGATGTACGCGAAGTGCGTTGTCAGTACATGGTTTAATGAACACCACATGGTCGAAATTTCCATAGCCGACGGCGTGTGTCATATAATGTGTGGGTTCGGGGCACGGACCCTCCCCTTTCTTTGAGCTATTGATGAACAACTGCCGTGAAACACAAATATTCTTCTTCTAATTATTATTATTATTATTATTATTATTATTATTATTATTATTATTATTATTGTTGTTGTTGTTGTTGTTGTTGTTGTTGTTGTTGTTGTTGTTGTTGTTGTTGTTGTTGTTGTTGTTGTTGTTGTTGTTGTTGTTGTTTGTCCGTATAAACTTGGTGCAGCCGTTTCTCCGGATAATAGCGCTTAAGTACTTGGCGTGGCTGCGGCGGCTGCATTTCCGATGGAGGCGGAAATGTTGTAGGCCCGTGTGCTCAGAATTGGGTGCACGTTAAAGAACCCCAGGTGGTCAAAATTTCCGGAGCCCTCCACTACGGCGTCTCTCATAATCATATGGTGGTTTTGGGACATTATACCCCACAAATCTAATCTTAAGTACTTGGCGTGTCTACGCGTGTCACGTGATACAGGCAACGCGCATTTTTATATTTATTTTTTGTATTGTGTCGCATGTATTACGCGAGAGTATATATACGCAAAACGCACATGCCATATGCGCCGCATTAATCAGTCGTATGAGGTGTTCAGGCAACGTCTCCAATGGTGCATGTATGCGTATACACATGGGACGCTGGTATAATCTGTTCACGTGAATTCAACCTGTGGGCTGCCTCATCAGCCTTTCTTTTTTGGCGCATTGATTTTCTACGCTTGTACTGAGCGCGTGGCCGGTCCGACTTGGTTTTTTTTGTTGTTGTTTCAGGCTACCCTATACGTCGTGCTAGTTTTCCTTTATGGAACTCGTTTGACCTTTTAATTTGTATTGTGGCGCGCCTCTCGATAAAAGCTTGTTTTTTGGGCAAAGAGCGACCGCGACCGCGTTTAGGAGTTTTATCGCTTCGCCCTTTTGTTCCTGGCGTATTGTGGGTTCATTTAGCTGAAAATTCAAAACTGGGCTTCTTAATGGGACCACGCTTACCGTTCTACTGAAAATGGTGGTGAATAAAATAATGTATAGGGTTGAAATTCGTAACGTGAAAACTCGGTTACGAGGGTTTTATAAATGCATATCTCATATGTCTAGTATACTAGACATATGAGATATGCATCCTGTAGACATATGAGATATGCAAACCTGTAGCATATATATATGCTACAGGTTTTGTTTATACATAGCCTCGCGTCACGCGACTTGTGAAAAGTGCCTGCACCGTGCAAATCGGCAAAGAGTATATATTAGTTTTGGATGTAACAACCATATTACGCAGTTTTACGTAAAGTTATGGGGACGCAATTATCCCGGTGTTAAAAAAAATAATGAATTCACACTTGCAGTGCCGCGTATCTATACTCATTCTGCAGCTGCTCAATATTTTTTTTTATCGTAGACTGGACTCGTGAGCATTAAATGAAAGGAGTTCTCAGAAAATTCTTCATTTTTTCTTTGTAAAGAGGGGCACCTCTCGTACAACAACTCAAGGCTGTCCAGAAGGCCCACGATGCGGCGGTGAGGCTGGGCCTCCCCGTCCCAACGTGGGAGCGGCCCGCGATCCTACCCCTATAAAACGGGGGTGGAATCCTTCAGGACCCCAATAAAAGTTTTTCATCCATCCATCCATCCATCGTAGACTCTGCATATTCTTCGATTTCCGCTTTTAGTTGTTTTGTTTACTCCCCCGGCCACTCTGTTTTTTTTTTTTTTTTTCAGAGACTGCTTGCTGCATTTCGTGTTCCGACTGCACGTGCGTGTGCCTGTGTGTGCATGTGCGTTCTCTCAGCTTCAAAAGTTTCGAAACCACAACACTAGAAAAAAAAAAGAAAAAAAAAAGCTAGAGCTTTTTTCTGATTTGGCAGACGTCGCCGAACTTGGAATCTCGGCCTGTTCTAAAAATGATCTACGATGTAGTGTGCAGTTCGACCTGATAGAGTCCCGATTTGCTGGAAAATTCAGTGTTCTCACGCCTAATGGTCTCTAAACGTTTGGCGCCGATTGTGCGTACGTATACTGGCATCTCCTTCGCTTTATCTATTATTGGACGTTGCCTTCACTCGCGATGTACTTCAGGCGCTGCAGTATTCAAATTATCGGCTGCGGTGTTTCGGTTCGCGTACGTCATGTCATATGCCTGAACACCCACCCTTCTTCGGACCAATGGTTTCGCTGCGTCAGCGTGACGTCGCGGCCGCTTAGTGTAATTCCTCACGGCGGTTGGCCGACGTCACGAAGGCACGGCGACGCACTTGCCTGTGGGGGAGTCCTTCAACGGCAAAAAGCCGCTGCCGTGTAAGCCGTGCCTTTGACATGAAAGCGACTGTAGTGGCACGGCCGCGAAATACATTGTTTTAGGAGCGAAGCTCCTTAAGGCGTGGGCTGTGCGTCCCCTGTATGTAACCACCTCTCGTTATACGAGAGGTGGCTACATACAGGGGACGCACAGCCCACGTATTACGCTAGCCACCGCCCGATCTAAAGGGTACAGCCATATCCATCCGTCCATCCGTCCGTCCGTCCGTCCGTCCGTCCATCCATCCATCCATCCATCCATCCATCCATCCATCCATCCATCCATCCATCCATCCATCCATCCGTCCGTCCGTCCATCCATCCGTCCATCCATCCGTCCGTCCGTCCGTCCAAAAGATGGAAGATGTTATAAACTAGACGGCGGTACGTGTAGTTGATTATGAAAGATGCGAGGTGTTATAAAATAGGAATGATGCCACATATGGCGCGTGTCATCGTTCGATATAGTGCGGCGACGTACGCTAGGGGGAGCGTTGCAATAAAATCGAGTGGGCAAAATGTACGGAGGATTCATGGTTTACCAGGTTTACCTCCGGAGCTTCGCCCACTCATCATCATTCACTTCGTGGATATGGCGGCATTTTTTTTTATGTCCTTCAACGGCAAAAAGCCGTTGCCGTGTAAGCCGTGCCTTTGACATGTAAGCGACTGTAGTGGCACGGCCGCGAAATACATTGTTTTTTTAGTATTATTATAGCGGCCGTGATAATGGTCATGGTGCTGGACTGCTGCGGCCGCCACTGTGTCTATTCCCGACCGCGACGGCCACAATAGCGATGTCGGCGGAGTGCTTGTGGCCCGTATACCTAGATTTAGGTGTACGTTAAAATACACCAGGTGGCCAAAATTTCCGGAGCCCTCCGCTATGGAGTTCCTCGTCAATCATATCGCCGTTCAAGGCGAAAAGCCCCAGTAATTATCATATAAGCCGCAACGCACCTTGGCCTCTCTTTTCACTATTTTGATATCGTGTGTGTTTCTTTTTCTTTTTGTTGTTTGTGCAAACTTTTCCACTGCTAGAATTCACTTTCACGAAATTCCACAATCCGACAAATCATTGAGTGCCTGTAAGCTTTGGACTCCTTCGGGTCGACATTCATTCCTTTCGAGGAGCGAGATGCCTTGCCTCTGTGATCCTGAATCGGTCGCTGTGAGATGGTGCCTTGACAATAATCTGGCCAGTCAAACAAGGGAACCAATCACATCATCATAATCATTATGAACAGCAGTAACAAACAACAACAACAACAACAACAACAACAACAACATAATCACCACCACCATCAGCATCATCTACAACAGCAGCAAGACCATTCGCCCTTGCTTTACTCTCGATCTAGGCACCCTGGCGAGACGTTCTGTCCACGCAGTCGACAAGTGATCACGTTCCTGTCCCCGAGGGGCGCATTCAGTCGCCAACGACTTGCTCGAGGACATTCCCGACGTTTAGTCGATCGTCGCGGCGGCGATGTCTTTCGAGTGATATGACGTCATTCTTTGTGATCAATGACGTCCGGGCCCGAGGGTTCCTACACCGGCAGCCATTTTGAACGACATGGGCTAGCGTGGTGTCTCTGCACGTATACTATACACAACACACGCACGCGCGCTCACTATGAACGCGCACGCTCTCTGTCCGTCACACCAGCATGCACGCTTTTTTTGAGTGATGCGTAACTTCGCCATGTCCCGTTTCCATGACTCCATTGATCGTCCTGTGTACGGATAAACCTAGTCTCCTTACCTCTCGCGTTTCCTCGCGTCCCAGACACGCCAGAACGAATTTTTTTTAATTATTATTTTCCGTGCTTCTTCGTTGTGTATCCTTCATACGAGATTGCGTGCCTCCCTTTGGCGTTCTCGTAAATTATGGCGTGACGCGCGGTTTATGATATGCCGCCGTCGCTCACCTGATGGAAACAAAACGAAAAACGTATACATCCGGAGAGATCGAAAGCGATGCGTCACAAGGACGGCGCGCAAGCACAAGTGCTGCCGCCTTATTTGTTGGTTTATTTATTTATTTTCGTCGCTCGTTACCCCGCGCTAAGAAAGACGTATACGGAAAGGCGTCATGCTGCGGCGCCCTCGCCACTCCTCCGAACAATTTCGTTGTCTCTGCATTCATCGTGTAACGCTATCGCAGGCAAGCTTGGCGTGTCCAGCGGCCAAATGTTCAGCGCTAGGCGCATAGAAGTTACTGATGTCCATTTATGAAACACGTATGAATCAGCAGCATAACGTGGAATCGAGTTCGCTGCATTGAGATACTATACAACTTGTTATGTTTTATTTGTTGTTGTTTTTCTCGGTTTTTTTTAATGGTGACGCGTTCCTTATGCGCCTGTGCTCCTCCCGTGAACTTCCTGCAAAAATTCTGCAGCTTACAAATTAACTCAGCAGGGGCGCACACGTTCGGAAATCGTCTTCAGTTAGGTTCTCTTGCGGACTGAAAAATTGCGCGTACTACTTCCTGGCTAGCGTGTCTTGGTGCCTATAGGCTCTAATTCGGCATCGCATTCGCGCGTACATTAACGACCATCGTAAGCCCTGCATCAGCCGTCGATCACATCTACCGAGGCTATCGATTCATTCATTCATTCATTCATTCATTCATGACATCGCTAGCGTGATAAGTTCGTCCCGTACGTCGACAAACGCGTTTTCTTTGAACACGTGTGACACACGTGATATATATATATATATATATATATATATATATATATATATATATATGCCACGGGTTGTGGTATGCAGGTATGTGCCACAGGTGATTGACAGTTTATATATCTATCCAGGAACTGCGGGAACAGACATTGATTGATATGTGGGGTTTAACGTCCCAAAACCACTATATGATTATGAGAGACGCCGTAGTGGAGGGCTCCGGAAATTTAGACCACCTGGGGTTCTTTAACGTGCACCCAAATCTGAGCACACGGGCCTACAACATTTCCGCCTCCATCGGAAATGCAGCCGCCGCAGCCGGGATACGAACCCGCGCCCTGCGGGTCAGCAGCCGAGTACCTTAGCCACTAGACCACCGCGGCGGGGTGCGAGAACAGACATTGATAATCTAATTGCGAGAGTGTTTAAATTATCGAAATTTATCAATTTAAATTAACATCGGCAGCGTTGACCCGACGAACGCAAAGATGGATGCTCTCGCATTCATATCATAAGCGTCTCAGTTGGAATCGAACCCAAGCATTCGGCGTGGCAATCAATCATTCTACCACAGAGCCACGCCGGGTCTCGTAACTACTTTTCAAATAGACCCTGATGTTCGTGAAACGTCAACTGTGGTTGCAGCGCTGGCCATCCAATTTTATAAACATTACGTATGTACTCCTGTGAAACATCCGTCACGTCAGGTTGCCGTCAGTTGTGTACTAAAGCGCTCTTCCTTGAATTTGGTCTACTTAGCACTATCCAGGACTTCGATGCTCACAAGCACAAGCGCTATACATATCATCTTACTGCTTCTGGTGTTAGTAATACCCGTGTTGCTGTTGGTATTCTTATACGCAACTCTCAACGGCTAGTTATATAAAACATATGCTTCTGTTAGACGCATATAAATGCGTAAGACATTTGCGTATATCTTGAGCGACGTTTCGTTATGTTTCGCTTCGTAAAAAAATTACATTACAGTCGCCTCCATCCGCATGCTTCGCGTAGCATTGATTTCTATAGGACGTGGAATCTGCCGAATTTCGTTTTTGTTCACTTTTGGTTTGTACGGGGAAGAATAATTGTTCGCGCAAGCGAAAGTTCGCTCCAACACCGCTTGAAATAATCCATGAAGCTGGTTACATATAAAGCCAGCTATCGCATCACTGCTTTGCGCCTACGGTACGGTGTTTTATCTCTGCTTTCTTAATAGCGCGCTCTCTCTCTCGACGTTACACATCGCAGCCTGTTCGCTTCTATTCGCGCGGCAACAACTATACGCCTCCCACAAGTAAACCACCAACCCGCATCTTTTTACGGCACTCTTCCTTCGCTGTGGAGCACAAATGCTGTGAGGAGAAACAGCGCGCGAATGCGTAGGCTCTCGTTTATTCGGGCTTAGGGGTAATGTGAAAGTGAAGGCTACAGGCCGATCTAATCTTTCAATGGAAAGGGGGCAACTGCTGTGCCCCAGAATCGCCCTTTCAGGGCGCATTTGTTTGAGTTAGTCCGGACATCCCGAGTATAACATACGACCGAGTAGCGCAGTACCAGAAAGGGAGTGCGGGATGGATCAGCGACTTACAAAAACGTAGGACAATAACGCTTTGCTGAGATGAAAACCTTTGTTGCCTCATGAAACGAGAAATTTGACTGCGGGCGTACCGCGTCAGCCATGGAGTTTCCTATGATTACACGAAATGGAACTCTGGTGCTAGTTTCTATGGGAGCCGCCACGCATGGCGCTTCAGCCGGCATGGTAATGATGGGTACAGCCAGGGTAGTAGACGGATTCGTTTAATGTTCGTTATTTCGGCTCTGCTTGGCTCCATATGGCCTAAATCTGCTTTGCCGCAAGACGATGCTTAGCGAAGGTTCATCAGTTACGCTTCAAAACATTGACCTTTGTAGGCTCACCGATTAGAATCAGCTTGCGAAGTTCATAGTAGTCCGTTCTTTTACATGAAACAAAACCAAATAACACCATTAAACATAACCACTAGTGTGTTCGAAGCCCTTAACCAGAAAGACTATAGGCAAAACCGTGTCGCACTCCCATCATTCCTATTGCGGCTGAACGATCGCAGCGTCAGAGTTCCCCTAGTTAATTTTAGGAAAGTCTATGGCTTCGGTGGCATGTCGTGTCCCGTGGTGTCTGGAATGACAGGTGCAAAAGAAAATCGTCATCACGCAATTAAGTCATCGTATCACGTTGCGATGACGTCACATATCGTATGATTTGTAATGACTTCACTGTGGCGTAACGCCACACGGTGACGTTGTCACATTGAGTCGTACCTTGATAAAGGGTGTTCGATCACGGAGGCAATGGGAAACCTGGTGAGGTGCCTCTGATTTTGGAGGTAGTGCACGTTAGGCCCAGAAAGCTTTTGAAGTGCGGCTCGGCAGCTTGAATACATCGGCTGAGAGGAAAGCGAAGATGGCTTGGCGTTCGAGTTGTCTTAAGTGAATGCATAAGAAAGACTGTGAGTTCTTTTAATAACAATAAATTATAATTTGGGGTTTACGTGCCGAAAATCACGATGTGATTACGAGGAGTATTGAAAACGGGGCAAGTTAGTAACGATTCATATCTGGTCGAGGTAAACAGCGCAAAAAAAACGAAGACAGAGAAAAGGAAGGACACAAGATGAGCGCTGCGTTCGTCTTGTGTCCTTCCTTTTCACTGTCTTCGTTTCTTGCGCTGTTTACTTCGACCAGCTACGATTATGAGGAATGCCGTTGTGGAGGGTTCGGAAAATTTCGACCGTCGGGTGTTCTTTGACGGGCACACATATCGCACAGTACACGAGCCTCTAACTTTTCGCCTCCATCAAAATGCGGCTGCCGGGGCCGGGATCAAACTTGTGACCTTCCGGTCAGCATCGGACAGTATTTTCTAGAAGGTAGTGCACTAACGAACACAACTTTCGAGAACGGGAGTTTTTTTTTTTTTTTGCACAGCCTCTGTATTGCACAGCCTCTGTATTGATCTCAAACATTTGTCATCCCCTGAAATACTAGATCCACCTAGAATTTAAATAATTAAAGACACGTCCACACAGTGATACTATGCCTGGTATACGCTAGCCTAATTTACATTTTTGAGACTCAGCGTATTGAAGCGAGATTCAGCGAGGAAAAATGAAATTATTTTGAAAGACGCCTTAAGGAGATAATCTTGCGTTATATTTGCTCGGCCACTATTCCGAACTAATATATTAATCCAATGAGCTTGACATTTGACGCTTTTTACTAAGATCGCTTAGGCAGTAATGGGAGGTAATTATTCTTGGGAAAACGACCAGTGCTCGCAAGATCTTATTTGAGCGTAAAAAAAAATGACCGTTATTAAAATTAAGCTGCTATTTTTTCGTGCATATAGAAAAAGTTATCTCACGGAAGGACGTGACGCGCTTTAATGTGTCGCTCCGTTTTAATTGGAACTGCAGTCGTAAGGCCCTCCTCCTAAGTAGCTCAGGCCTCCAGAGAGTCAGCGGCTCATTCTCTGCTGCAGATAGAGACAAAGGAAAGGTTTTAAAAAAAAGGTGAAAACCAAAAAGTCTTGTGAGGCAATTTTGTAACCACGAAGCGAAGTTCCATAGAACGAAAAAAAGTGTGAGTGGTAAATTAAAGTGCCAAAGAGATAAATCCGCACGGAGCTCATCAGGAGCGCACATTGGGGAAAGAAGTAATCGGGATCACAATAGAAGCAATGACGCACGGGAATTTTTCATCGTTCATTCGGCTCAGCGGCGGCCCTTAGCTGCCTCCAAAAATAGACCCACCTGCAGCGATCGGCCAAGATTGTTCGAGGCGGTTCTCTCAGACGGGCGAACCGTACTTAAAATAAAAGTACGTTGACCAGGCTTACAAAGGTGTTATTACAGCGTGATTTGATAGACTTGAGTAATCTCCGCCCTGGACTGATGAGGGAAGTTTTCTCCTCTTTTGACAGGCAGCGTGGTTTAAACTGTCTCGCCGTAATTGGAGAAGATGATATTTTGCAGTAGCCAGAGTGCATCCAGTCGCTGCTTTGTAATTTATGAAAGTGATACTCTCGATCATGTGACTCATTGCGATGTTTTAAGTCAGCTGTAAGGGAGTGAGAGGGCTTACTTCATTACAGTAAATTTCTTATTATCCCTCTCAGTTATGGGGGGGGGGTCTCTCAATGCAGGATCCCTCTGCACCTTTCATGGTCAATCACCACTTCAATCATTCAATCAAACATTCAATCAATCAACCAATAATAAATAAATAAATGTTTATTTTATTCAGAAAAGCTTCATGCTCTTCTGGGCTAAAAACTGCTCTTGGCCGCTTACATTACTTGCTATGTTTAGCTATGCCGTAGCAGGCCGCCTCACCCCACGGAATCGCCGTGGGGGTGAGATGTGTATGTGTGTATGTTCGGATTGGCAAGCGCTTGGTACAGGCTTAAATGCGGGTGCGTATTGGCTCGAAGTCGTCGCCCGACTACCGCCTCCTCCCGCTTTAGGGCACCTGCGCAAGCACCTTGCTTATCGAGCGTCCAGTGATTCGTGATCCAGAGTTCAAACTAAGTGCGCGTTTAGTGGGGGCTATTACGTGTTCTAGCTAGTCGCATGCTTCGTTTACGTCCTAATGTAAACGAATATGTAACAATATAGCCTTTTAAGCGTGACTGAATAACAAACTAATCCAAGTCAATGACTGAAAGTGACTGTGAACGATGTCATTGCTTTCAACGTCTATTACCCTGTTGTAGAAGTTTAGTTGGAGGCATGGGGAATGCATTAAGTGAGCGCAACGTACTATTCTCTCGTCCGTTTTTTTTTTTTTCATTATTCTTCTGCTGTTTAGCAGTGCTGCTGAAGTAAGTCATGTTAGGCAGCACAAAGCAATCCTGGCTTCCTGCCCGGTCCCCGTGGCGCTGTTTGGCTCGCGAATACTGCGAGTGCGTATTGACAGGCAAAGCCATTGAGGAGAGAAGGAGACTGACTTTCTGGTTGTATCGGCGAGGGACGAAAGGGAGGTCGATAATGCGTGTGCGGTCTGGGAGCCGCAGCTCTCACTTTCTACGGACCAGGGCTTTCCTGTATAGCTGAGTTTCCTAGGGAGACTGGTGCTGCTCTGTTGTGCGGGGCAGGTGCGCGGACGCCAGATCGGGCCATCAAATCTGCGGCGGCGTCGGCGGGCGATCAATGGGGTGGCCGGATGACTTCCCCGCTTCTCCTGCTTCGCTCGACCTGTTGTCGAGGCGCCGTTGGCTGGCAAGCCCGCCCACTTTCTTGCACAGCGCTCGAGCACGCTGGTTGTCCCGGACCTGTCGGTCTCTTGTCCCTGTGTTGTCGGTCTCTTGTCCGTGTGTTGTCGGTCTCTTGTCTGTCGGCTGCTGCGGGTCGTGAAGTTGTACGTCGCTGTATGGGCTCCAACTTGGGAGTGTACGGGACGCCGTTTACAGGTCCTGTATGTGTGTGTGTCGCCTAACTGGAGCGGACGCCGAGCATGCGAGAGGGCGTGACGAAGACGCTGTTGTCGCACATTCGCCGTCCGGCGACTCGGTGGTTCTCGTTACGCTGGCCCTTACGGCGACTCGCGTTGTCTCTGGCCTTCTTGGCGGACGTCGCCCGACCGTTCGCAGCCTCAGTAGCGTGTGGGACGCCCCGTCGTCGGAAACGGTGCCGGCGTTTAATTCTCCCGCGGTTGTCGTCGTTGGGGCAGACTTCCTCCGTTTCCGGCGTAAGTTGCGTGTGCACGGGGCATTGGTCCGTTTGTGTGTTTGTACATGTGTGTTTGTGCATGTGTGTTTGTGCATGTGTGTGTGTGTGTGTGTGTGTTTGTGTGTGTGTCCTTTCGTCTGTATGTATGTGTGGGGAGAGGGGCACTCTTGCGCGAGTGCTTAAGAGCGTTTAGTTTACGAATGGTGTCACGATACACGGTATGTAGGCGTCATAATGAATGGATAGTTTTAGAATAACGTTCGTAGGTGTTGCAGGGCGTTGCTTTAGTTGCGGACGCCATACGAGTTTCAGAATAGCGTTTGCTCCCCCTATAGGGAAAAGTTTAGGGACTTTCGCCCCAACCGCAAACCCAAATGCATGAAAGCTGCACACAGCACTTCGTGGGCCTCGCGGGCTGCGATCGCCGCACGCTATTTGGAATTTTCGGCGGGCGGGCCGCGAATGCGAACGGCGGCTTGCGTTACAACGCATACGCAGCGGCATTACTCCCTACTGCCTCTTGCGTACGCGTAAAGATTACTGAGCAAAGTTTAAGATGTTCAATGGAACAGCGCACATACGAACGAATACGATGAGAGGCGTCCGCCTTGGTGGTGAAGCGCTTACGGTTTTCGCTTGCTGACCCGAACGAAGGTCGTGGGTTCGACTTAGGCCGTGGCGATCGCATTTTGATGAAGGGGAAATACTAGACGCTCCTGTACAGTGCGTTGTCAGTGCACGTCATGGAACGCCGGATGGTCGAAATTGCCGGAGGATTTCACTGAGTCGTCCCTCCTAACGGTATCCTGGCTTAACTCCGGCATTATTATTATTAATATTATTATTATTATTATTATTATTATTATTATTATTATTATTATTATTATTATTATTATTATTACGAGGAGAGGCACATAGTATACAAGAATTCGTGTGCAGATGTAACCCTTTTTTTTGTCTGTATATAGTTAGGTATGTATAGTTTCGCACGCATGCAAAGCGTTATTTGTGATAAAAGTCAGCGTTGAATATGTCTGCTGTGCGCCTCTGTTCGTCTTTCTTGGCGTATATACCCCATTGCCTTTTATGAGGAAACATTCACGTTGCTAACGTTGCAGTGGTTGAGATCTAACGTATCCCTTCGATGCGAACGTGCATATGCTGAGTTTCTACTTTCGTACCTGGCACGCTAAAAGTGAAGCTCAACGCCAGCGGTTGTCTTCGACTAAGCTAGGTACGAGCGTAGCGATGCTGTTGCAGCAGCTGTAGCAGCTATAGCAACCTGTGTAGCGGTTTAAACTACCCCGCATCGCTCTGGCGTCGTGGTTCTGTGCTCGGGATCGAGCTTTCCGTGACGTCATGCGTGATGTGGGACCAAATGCAATAATAATACTGGCTGAATTGCTGCGCTACGCAGGCGCCACGCCTACTGATTTTAAACGGATTCATTCATTCTGCCATTCATTCATTCATTCATTCATTCATTCATTCATTCAATACAGCTTTTGTAGGAGTATATATGATTGAGTCACAAATATTAAACAATGAAAGAGAAGACATGCCCGGCGAGTGTCTTGTCTTTCGTGCGTGCCCTTTTCTATTTGCACAATGATGCTCATGCAATTCATTGCCACCTTTTCCAGAACACCACTCTCGTTAAGTATGTGTTCTCGTGGATACGTAAAGAGAAATGTCTATATCCATGCACTGTACGAAAGAAGAAAGGACAAAAGCAGTCAGGATGGACCAGATGTGCGTCCGGCTAGAGTACGCATGAAAAAAAAAAAGAGAGAGAGAGAGAGAGAGAGAGAGAGAGAGAGAGAGAGAGAGAGAGAGAGAGAGGGTAGGTAGGTAGGTAGGTAGGTAGGTAGGTAGGTAGGTAGGTAGGTAGGTAGGTAGGTAGGTAGGTAGGTAGGTAGGTAGGTAGGTAGGTAGGTAGGTAGGTAGGTAGGTAGGTAGGTGGGTGGGTGGGTGGGTGGGTGGGTGGGTGGGTAGGTAGGTAGGTAGGTAGGTAGGTAGGTAGGTAGGTAGGTAAGTTGATTGATTAATTGATTGATTAGTTGATTGATTGCTATGTAAGGTTTAACGTCCCATAACCACCATATGATTATGGGAGACGCCTTAGTGGAGGCTTCCGGAAATTTCCACCTCCTGGGGTTCTTTAACGTGCACCCAAATCTGAGCACACGGGCCTACAACATTTCCGCTTCCATCGGAAATGCAGCTGCCGCAGCTGGGATTCGATCCCGCGACCTGCGGGTCAGCAGCCGAGTACCTAAGCGTAGACCACCGTGGCGGGCAGACAGAGAGGTAGAATAAAGCAAAAAAGAAAGGCGAGGCAATGTAACATTTGAATATACGTATACTTATAACTAAGATGCAGTCAGTCATCCATGTTGCTAGACTCCGGGAGTGGTGATGCAGTGAGGGAGATAAGAGATAGTAACGAAGAAACGTGAGAAGCCCAACCACGGTTCGGCTTGGTTGGCTACCCTACACGTGCGCGGGGAAAAAAAAAGAAATGTAGAAATGAAAGAGCGGAAACAACAAGAGTAAGGAATAGATTAATGAACAGTTAGTTTGAACGCAAAACGAACTCACGCTGTAGGTTAATTCGCAGGCGCTCGTGAAGTCGGCTCGTCTCGTGTAACACAGCAGTGCTTTCGTGGCTTTGTGCGCGAACAAAAACGCTGGACAGCGTCCGAGGATCATCTTTTCTGGTAGTGGTCTTGCATTCTGACGACGGAGCTTCAGCTTCCAGACCACGTCGTTGAGCCTGGTATAGGATGGGCTGTGGCATATACATGATCTGCTCGGACGTCTCTTCACAGGCGCATAAATCATACGCAATGAAATAGTGGCTTTGCTCGACGTGTGATACATGCGCGTACCCACGTAACGACCAACTTTCGGTTCTACCAGAATGATCGTATATGGCAAAAGTTATGAATAGTGACGATAGAGTAAGTAGAAAAAGAAATGTGATAGTAGGCACGCAGGGTATAAACGGCATGCCTCGGGCAGCAATTTTGGGTATTCTGCGTGAGATATTAGTTAGATTTTTGGTAATCGATGAGAACTTAATTGTAATTTCGCTTTTCCTTTATTTCGCCGAATCGCTAATAATAGATAACGAAGCGCATTATTTCAAGTTTCCGCCTTTGAACCTCTTATGTCTTTCTTATCTTTCGTTCAAAGCATAGAATTGTAAACGTAAGAATTGACAATGCAATGTTTGTTTCGGTTTTTGTTAGTGTCACCATTAAGAGTGTTAACAGTGTATTAGGCTCGGCCTTAAAAGTGTTAACCGGACATTAAAGAAAAGGCCTGGGGAGAGGTGGTGTCGTATATCCTGTCGTTAATGCGAAAAGCAGTCCGAGCTGTCTCGCTATCATTTGTTCGCTCACAATAAGCGTAACCGTTTCCTTAACGTTGTGCGCGTCCTGTGCCCTTGTTTGCCGTTCGTAATTCTATGCTGCTCAGTTTTCCTTTCTTCGGGCCTGCTCTCCTAAAGACAGTATGAGAAGCAAAGTTCATGCTTTGTGAACACCGAAAAAAAAAAAAGGTTCTAAAGTGCTCTGTTCGACTGAACTGAATACTCATCAAAAACTTCTTTGGTGTGAGTGGTTTTCAATCATCTAAACAATGAACGACGCGACGGCTGTGAATGTTTTATACTGGCACGCTTCAGCGGCGCCTGCTCCCCGGGCCTGTATTAGGGCTCATCGGTGCTTCTCGAATGGAACGCCAGTTTTACGACAGCGCTGCCATGAATGACGCCAGCTTTCTGCGCGGTATTTCTTTTCTCTTTTACGTCCCTGCTCCTTGCTTGAAAATTCCCTCTCCTTACGAAACTTTGCGCCACTGTATATATATACGAGTGGCGCCTCCCGTGGCGGAACGCCGTACCACGTTCCGCTCGGGAATTAATGAGCGCCGGCCGACGGGCTGTCTGGTGGTGGTGGTGGTGGTAAAAAACATTTATTTCAGAAAAAGTCTACTAGAGAGTGCCGACGTGGCCCATCGGCGTGCTAGAGTGGCAAGACCCTATTCCGGGACGCCAGTGGAGCTGGAAGCTGCCCAAGCGCGCTCCACCAAGGAGCGTTGTGCAGCCAAGGTAGAGCAGCCGAGCAGGTGCTCCTCCCAAGCCTCTCTAGTTGGGATAGAAAAAGGGGATGAGAAAGGGACGGGATTAACTGGGCACGATGCTACGACGTGATATGTGTCGGCGAGGACATGACAGGTCGAGCAGGTGCCATTGATTTCCGGCAAAAAGTGCCTGGCGACCGCCGGACTGATAAAGGTGTTTGTCTGCAGGCGGCGTAGCAGTCGTTCGTCCGCTTTCTCCAAACCGCGTGCGGGGTCCGGGTAGAGGCGGCGCGAAGCCCGGTAATAAGCCAAAATTTCGCGAAAGCGCGTCAGGTTGGTATTGCCAGATTCCGTCTCGGGACATGGAGGGGCAACGGCCCGGACAGGAGAAGCGCGGGCAGCGGCATTTGCCGCCTCGTTGCCGGGCAGGCCCGAGTGGCCTGGGGTCCAGACTATACGAATGGGATGAGGGTTAAAGCGCCAAGAGGCTGCCTGTAGTAGGCTAGCCGCCAGCGGGGCAATGGAACGGGCTGTCTGATGCGCGCCCCGCCTAATTGCGTGCAGCCGGTGCGGAAGTTCGGTGCTGACCGTACTCGTACGACCTGTCTGAAACTGTGCGAACGGAGTGACAGCCGTATACAGCGCCGAAATTACTGCGGAAGTCGCCGTTTCTCGGCTGTTCATAGTTTGGCTTGACTGCACCGCATGTAGTTTTTGTTGTGCTGTCGGACTTATTCGCACATGTTGCCAAATTTTTGTGACTCTATTTCGCCATGTTGTCGTCTCTACAGTGAGTTTACGAGAGCTGCACAATCGGTCGCAGCGTTATTCTTCTTTTTATATAAGCACGCTTTATTGGTCAATGCTGGTCAGCTGCAGAAACGACCGAACTCGTCGGCACGTCTGTGCTCTCTCGCTCTTTGAATCTTGTCCTGCCCCGTCGACCAGTGTATATAGAAACATTTCTCCGGAGCCCTTCTTTTCCATTTTTATTAAAGACGATAGTCTTTCTTCGGGACCTTTGACGGGAAAATTTTGGTCTGTCTGTCTGTCTGTCTGTCTGTCTGTCTGTCTGTCTGTCTGTCTGTCTGTCTGTCTGTCTGTCTCTCTGTCTGTCTGTACGTTTGTCTGTTTGTCCGCCCTAACGATACCTCAAACGGCACCAAACGGCCAACCCCATCCGCAGCGCCCACCAATATTAATATTGCTCAAGGTTTAGCGATCACAGCTGTGCGATTGTCAATTAAAAAGCAATTATTGCGCATATCTGAGGCGCCACAACAATGCTTCGATGTTTTGTATGTCTGCCTTTATACTAGAAGAGGCACACACAAGTAACTGTAATGATTGTAGCGTTTATTGCGCTGCGCTGACAGTGCAACGTGATGCTCAGAAAGGTGTTTCCAACTTTTAGATGCGGAGCATCTTATACTCGCGCCTTGTAGTGCGCCGTCCGCGCCGTCCGCACCGCTTCTCGAACATTCGACAGCTGACGCGCGCGCATGCGCCGTCGCGCCGTCGCCCACTCTTCCACCATCTGTGCATCCCTTCCTCCTCTACACACCGCGCGCGCTTCACTCCTCCACCATCTGTGCACCCTTCCTCCTCTACACACCGCGTTCGACATCTACAATTCTCCTGATTCTCCAGTGGACGCGCATGTGGCGTCGCGCTTCGAGAACATTCAACAGCTGACAGTGCATGCGCCGTCGTGCTGTATATATACTCAAGGTCGGCGCTCGCTCGCTCAGTTGCCGCTCGTCCGTTGGTTTGTACGGCGCGTCGACGTCCAAGGTCGCGGTGAAATGAATTCCAACGAATCCACAAACACAATGATCGACGTCCCTTCGACCAGCGCCGATCGGCCTCTTTCTGTGCAGTGCTATTACAGCAGCGCCCACATCTCTCCACAGCCCACAAGGCAGTGAAAGCCCTCTTGTGTTTTTTTTTTTTTGAGCACGACGGGTTTGTGTGAACGCCTCTTGACTTCTACACGCTGCAGTGAATTTACTGTCTGTCCCTCCCTTTTTCTTTTCCATCTCTTCCATCTTTCTCGTTTTTGTTGTCCCCTTCCCTAATCCCCCAGTGTAGGGTGGCGAACCGGATGTCTTTGTAGTTAACCTCCCTACATTCTCCCTTTTACTGCTTTTTTTTCCCTTTCTACGGCGCAAAGCGCTTATATTGTAAACCGAACGAAACGAGCAGCGTACTTTTCCGATAAACGACTCGGCGCAGGCGCTGCCTCCGAGGTTCCGGAGAACGTCATCCTTTTGGAGAACGAGAGGAATGAGGGATATGATCGTGGGCGTTGCTTGTCGGCCACTTAACGATGCTAGCCGGCGCTTCCGACGAAATGTGGCAGTGGCAGCTGCACGTTGTGTTCTGGGAAAATCTCGTTTTCTCGTTAGTCCTCCTCGCTGCACGCAACTATTGCGCGGAGGCAGATCTCGCTTCTGAATGGCTGCGCAACAAAACCCGCTTTGGAATCGTCAGTTATTTCTTTGTCTTCATCTCGGACGATGTCGTGAGCTTCAATGAAATGACGATTACGAGCCCGCCCGTCCCTTTGGCATTACATTGCGCGTATCTCGTGTGAGCGCCGCCTCGTTTACCGGCGTTACACGGCTTGTTAATGATGATAGCGCTGCGGCCTTTAAAAGTTCTCCCGGTGCCCCATCCTCGTCGAGAGGCGTCCGATTAGTATCGCTCCGGCTCTTCGAAAATCCTTCTTGCAGGCATGCCCGCGCGCTACGGGAAGTTACGCCGCTGCTTTATTTAATTTTTTTATTCATTTTATCTCGTTTGGAGGTTGATGAGGTGGAGGAAGGTGGCTCAGTGCTCTGTTGAGCCGTGACGACCTTTCGAGATAAGTCCCACGCACCCCAAATGCTGGTTGTCCTTTTATTTTAACTCGAGTGTTTTCCTGCCCGCAGTCACTGTCCTTCTCTCTGTCCACCATATTTTTTTCCGAGCTTTTCCTGTGTCAAATAAAGCAGAAGTCGTTGTGCTATATAATAAAAACGCGGACCAAGATAAAATACACAAAAATACAAAAGCCCTTTCGGCTCCCTACATGAGAGCATTGTTTTCAATCTTGTTGTATTGCACTATGTTTGTCCCCGACAAGACGCGATTCTGTCGGACTCTTCACTATAGAAAGCAGAAGTCACCTTTCATTTTTGTTGCGATAGCAGTTGAAAGGGTCTTCAATCTGGGTGCGTCAGTTTCTGCCCGTCCGTTCATCGCATTCTGTTATGACAGCCTGCGGCTGTCGCAGTAATTTCAAATAGGGGAATAAGTTGCTGTCGATTTTTTCTTTTTAATGCGATATCACTTCACTACGGCGAGCTGCAACACGTTGCACGCATCTCTTAGATGAAAGTAATCGGTCGATCAGTGGTCAAACGCGTTGGCGGTGTGCACATTGATGCGGTGTCTAAAATGAGGGAATGCAAGGAACTAATCTTCCGATGCACGCGCAAGGCATTTTGAATAGCCTCGGACACTTTTGAAGGTTTTACTTCTTACCAAATAATTTTCAGCGGAACGGGTGTATCGGATGAATAAAATCGAGCGAATGGTAGAGAAGGAAAGGTAGGAAGGTTAAGCAGCGCAGGATAATCGCGGTTTCTTACGCTACACGAGGGAGAAGGATGGGGAGATTGAAAGGAAGAGAGGAAGGATGAAGAATCATCGTGAACTGGTGTGTGCCACATAGAATGGGCGAAATCCCACTAGTCACCATCGGTTCACCAAAACTGAACACGGCAACAGATGGTTGGCAAACAGTCAGTCAAGAACTTTAATATATGGTCCTGAGGAGTTTAAGCCACCAGGGTGCCCACGTGGGACATCCTAGCAGCCGCTACCGTAGGCGACGCCCGAGTCGGGGCTGGAACGTGGTGGCGTTCCGCCAGTTCTTGGGCCCTCTGGACTGCCTTAAGTTGGTTTCGGAGATTGGGGCTCCTGAGTGCCTCCTCCCAGTCGGACTCACTGGTGAGAGGTCCCTGAGGTAACGCGGGACATTGCCAGAGCATGTGCGCGAGTGAACAGTACACTTCTGTGCAATCTGGGCACTGTGAATTTATGTCTGAGTTATAATGGCTGAGTCGGCCCCGTGATGGGTACGACTCAGAATTGGCAAACACCAATTAAGATTTCTATACTCTATACGTGACTTGCTATTTATAATAGCATTAATAAACCGTCGGGATTGAGAAGTGAACACTGTGGCCGCACGTGTAAGCTTCGCCGGAGCCTCTGTATACGGAATACTTCAGCGGCGTGCACGACGAGAGAAAAACAGCAGCCGCGAGAAGAGTCCGGAGCGACGAAAGCCTTGAATGATGACGCGCCAGTATATATAGGGGAAGTGCGAACGCTCGCTTTCAGCGCGAGTTTTGTCTCGAAGTGTGGCAGCTTGGGCTAGTTGGTATGGCATGACAATAGTTATGGCGCGAGAACAAAACGACAACACAGAGACAAGAAGGACACGAAATCGCTCGTGTCTTTCGTGTCCTTCTTGTCTCTGTGTCGTCGTTTTATTCTCGCGCTATAACTATCGTCGTTTTGTCTCGAGTTTGGCCATCGGGGTCGTGTTTGTGGCTGTCTATTGTTTAACGTGAACCCATCGACACTGAGAAGCAGCTAAAAAAAAACCTAGCATCAACCAGGTTTCACCTCAAATCGTACAGCTCGACTGTATCAAGTTTTGCGTGACTTATCACAAGCTACGTCATTTTTTTTTTATTTTTTCGAGACCTGATTATTGGGGACAGTTACCTTTACCTGATTTTTGTTTGCGGCATTCTCTCAACTTCGGTTGTAAACTGGGCTATGAGAGAGAGAGAGAAAATTTAATGCGGAAAGGCAGGGAGGTTAACCAGAAAACATATCCGGTTTGCTACCCTGCACTGGGGAAGGGGTAAGGGGAGACAAAAAAAAAGGGGGAAAGGGAGGAAGAGAAGCACAAACACACACACACACACTCGCACACAGTAGTGTCACAATCGTTCAACGAGGCGGGTCGCTCGCAGAAACTTCATCAGCGCCTTCGTTGCTTTCTGGCGTGAAGCTCGATCTTTCCGACATTCCAAGATTGACTGCTCAGAAAATGGCTGGTCGTCGAGGCGAGCAAACACTGCTGAGAGGGACTGTCGCTGAGAGCTGTACTGGGGGCACTGACATAAAATATGTTCAATTGTTTCGTCATTGTCGCAATGGTCGCATGTAGCGCTGTCTCTCATTCCGATGCGGCAGGTAAAAGCGTTCGTGAAAGACACCCCAAGCCACATACGGCAGAGAAGGGTCGTCTCGGATCGGGGTAGGCCAGATGGAATAGTAAGTCGTAGGTATGGGTCCAGGCGGTGAAGACGGGTGTGGAGAAAACCGGGCGTATTCCGCATAGACCTTGCGACATCCTGCGCAAGCGTATTAATCTTTGCTGCTGCGTCGCTTCTTGATAGTGGAATAGGTTCCATCACTCCATTTTCGTGAGCATTCTTAGCTGCATTGTCGGCATGTTCGTTACCGATGATGCCGCAATGGCCTGGTAACCACTGAAAAGATATGTCATGTCCTTCGTCTTTTAGGTGATGGTACAGTTGTCGTATTTCGAGCGCCAATTGGTCTTGAGGTCCACGACGTAGAGCATTTTGTAGACATTGGAGAGCTGGCTTCGAATCAGTAAAAATGCTCCATTTTTGTGGTGTCTCTTGGTCAATCCTGCGGAGTGCGCTGCGGAGTGCCGCGAGCTCCACGGCTGTCGATGTCGTCTTGTGTGACGTTCTGAACTGGATGGTTTCGGCTCTTGCTGGGAAGATCACAGCTCCTGCAGATCCTCCAACAGTTGTCGAGCCATCCGTGTAAAGTTTGACATGATCTTTGTATTCTTCGTGTAGCATGAGTAGAATCATCTGCTTTAAAGCTGGCGCCGAGAGCTCCGCCTTCTTGCGAATCCCCGGCACTGTCAAGCGCAGTTTTGGTCGGTCCAAGCACCAAGGAGGTGTTAGTATCCGTTCCGGAGGCGTGTAGACTGTTGGAAGGCACTCACGGAAAGTCAATACTCTCTTACAGAAGGAGGCACTCGGTCGATCTTCTGGAAGCGAAGCTAGGTGGTGGGCAGGGGCGCGAGCAAGGTGTCTAATATGAGCTCTAAGCACCTCCAAAGTAATGTGCACTGTGGCCGGATGATCTTTGGCGATTGCGATGGTTTCCGCTGTTGATGTACAGCGTGGTAATCCAAGACAAACTCTGAGTGCCTGGCCCTGGGCGTTTTCTATTGTGCGTATATTGCTTTTGCAAGCGTTCGTCAGAACCGGCAAGCTATACCGCAGGTACCCCAGAAACAGCGTTTTGTACAAATGCAACATCGCGTGCACTGATGTGCCCCACGTTTTGCCTCCGAGGAACTTGAAAAGTTGTGCGATGGCCGTTAGGCGCTTCTTTAGAGTGGCCACATGGGGACTCCAGCAGAGATTTCGATCGATCGTGACCCCCAAAAACCTGTGGGTCCTGGCGTAGCAGACACTGTGTCCATCGATGGCGATGGGATATGACGTCATTGCCTTCCGCGTGAACGCGACCAGCGCCGATTTCTCAGGAGAAATCTCGAGGCCTTGTTCTCTAAGGTACGCCGATATTGAATTCGCTGCTTTCTGGAGTCTCGCACGTACCTGAGGACGTGTTACACCTGATGTCCAGGCACAAATATCATCTGCATAGAGAGATATCTGCACGGAATCTGGTATGCGTTCAACGAGACCGATCAGAACCAGGTTGAACAGTGTGGGGCTCAATACACCACCTTGAGGAACACCACGGTGTGTATAATGTTCAGAAGTCGGCCCATCATCAGTTTGCATAAACAATGATCTCATATGTAGGTAGCATTGGATCCAGCGGTACACTCGCCCACCCAAACCAACTGACTCGAGGGCGTCAAGTATGGCTTCGTGAGAAACATTGTCATATGCTCCTTTGACATCTAAAAATAGTGCGACAGATAACCGTCTGCTCTTTTCTGGTGTTGTACGTAGGTCACCAGGTCAATGACATTGTCAATGGAGCTCCGAAGACGACGAAAACCGGCCATGGCGTCTGGATATATTCTATGGCGTTCTAGGAACCACTCGAGTCTGGCAAGGATCATTCGCTCCATCAGCTTCCCTACGCAACTAGCCAGCGCTATTGGGCGGTATGATGTCAGCTCTAGAGGCGATTTTCCAGGTTTGAGAAGTGCAACCAACCGGCTTGTTTTCCACTCTCTGGGGACCGTTCCATCTCTCCAAGACTCATTGAATACTTCCAGCAAAGCACTTCGTGCTCGATCACCGAGATTGCATAATAGGCGGTATGATATGCCATCCGGCCCAGGCGATGACGATCGATTGCATGAAGCAAGAGCCACATTCAGTTCTTCCATTGAAAAAGGCAGGTCCAGGTGCGGGTCCAGTGAATGTGGTGTGTAATCAGCAGTAAGGGCTTCTGTGCAATTTGGCGGGCCCGCAATCTTCCTACAAAAGTCTTCCGCTACCTCGATATCCCTTCTATTTTGGAAAAGGGCCAAGGCTTTAAACGGAAAACGTTGTTGGGGAAATATGCGTAGGCCTCGCACGGTTCGCCATATTTGAGAAAGCGGTTTGCGAGGGTCTAGACTCGCGCAAAATTTCGCCCACCGTTGAAACTCCAGTTTGTCTATACGACGCTGGATCTTCTTTTGCATGCGCCTGGCCATCCGTAGATCTTGAATGGATTTTGTGCGTCGATATCTACGCTCCGCACGCCGACGAATCGCACGGAGTCGCTCTAACTCCATGTCCGTTTCTGAGGGCCTTGAAGAATATGCCAGCGTGCGCATCGCACTCTGCGCTGCTTGTTTGATCGCTTGCTCAATGCCAGAGGTTAAGCCTTTTTCACAAGCGTGTTCAATGTTGGTTGTGAATGCTGAAAGATCGATCCTCCGTACGGTTTTCGGCGGGTGGTTGCTAGCAAAGCCTTCGATGGTGAGATAACTGGGGATGTGATCGCTACCATGTGTCTCGATGTCTAAAAACCACTTAACGCTTGTGGCGAAGCGACGTGACACGAACGTCAAGTCCAAACAGCTGCTGTACGTTAATCCTCGCAGAAATGTAGGGCTCCCATCATTAAGTAGAGACAGTTCATGAGTCGATACAAATGAAGCCAGCCTCCGGCCCGTGGTATTGACTTTTGAACTTCCCCAGATTGGGTGGTGGGCGTTGAAGTCCCCTATAATTATCCACGGATCCGGGACGCTCGAAAGAATGTCATCCAGTCTTTGGCAATCAAAACGGGCTGATGGAGATAAGTAGACACCTATTAATGTGAAGGTGAGGGTTTTCTGCTTCACAGTCAGGCAAATATATTGGTTCTCATCATGAGGCGACACAGGTTGAATGATGTAGGTAAGCTCCCGGCGAATATACACAATGACCTTGCTGCTTTCGTTTCGGGTTTTGGACGGGATTGATTCGTAGCCGGATAGCCTGATCGGGTTTGATAATTTCGGTTCGCATATTACGATGATTGGGAAACGGTTAGAAAACACGTACTGACGAAAATCGGAAATCCGTGATCTAAGTCCTCTTGCGTTCCACTGGATGACTGATGCTTCTCTGACGTCTTTGCGGAACGATTGTTGATCTCCTGCCATGACTCTACGCGAGGGAGGCGAGGACTGGGCTCAGCGCGTCCAACACCTGTAACCCGCTTCGAGCGGTTGGAGTTCCCAGGCTTCTTAGTATGTCTGCCATGACAGCGACGAGGGATCGTAACATCGGGATGATCTGTCGATCGACCCTTGACACATCCTCAACGGAAGTAGACTCGGTGGAAGGTGTAGGGCGGCGAGGCCTCGCAGGAGGCTCCTTTGCCGGCTGCGTACGCGGAAGCGTAGGCCACTCATCCGCAGCTGTGAGTTTCTCCACTTCATTTCGCTTCGTGCTTACTACTTCACTCGTGCTCGGAGGAAATGGGTTATGCGCAACACTCTGTCCTACACGCCTCCGTCGGCGACTACGTCGCCGCCGTACCCTTTCAGCAGCCTCTCTGTGGGTTGAATTGTCCCTAACCATTTGTTTGATAATGGCGATTTCCTTCTTAATCCGAGGGCATTCCTTGGATGCAGCATCATGCGGACCATCACAGTTTCTGCACTTCAGACTTGTTGCCCGACATGCGTCTGCAGTGTGCGGCTCAGCGCATCGGGGGCATGCTGTGGTGTTTGTACATACACTCTTGATGTGACCAATTTTCATGCAGTTGTGGCACTGGAGTGGTTTAGGGACAAATGGTCGAACAGGATGTCGGAAGTGTCCCACTTTGACATGCGACGGAATGGAATCTCCTTTGAACATTATCTTTACACATCGGGTGTTTCCGAGGCGAAGTACATTCGCGATGAGAACTCCTTCGTTCGCTGGTTTTATGAGAGTTGGGAGGTCCGAATTTGCTATGGCCAAATCAATGTCGTAGATTACTCCCGCCGTGCAGGCACCGTCCATTGGAATAACCGGTCGAACTTTGATGCCTCCCAAATCTGATACTCTGCGAAGCTTGTCTATGGCGCTGGCAGTCATTGTGTCCACAGCTAGAATATTCTTCCGCGTGTTCACCCGGATATCCTTAATGTCGTTTGGTGCTACCCCCTCAAAGTACATAGAGAGAGCTTGCCTGTTTACTGCTCGAAGGCTGATGGTGGAGTCCTCGGGCATGAAGAGGATGGTGTGCGGCCAGCATTCTCCTTTTGACTGAGACGTTAATGTCCCTGCTGGTGAAGACGACTTGATACTTCTTCTTTTGGCCTTCCTGCTTCTCACGGTCTCGAAGTCGTCATCCGACGAGTCGTCGCCAGTGGCCGAGTACAGTTCCGTGTCCTCGCTGGTGCTCGAACAGGTGCTTCGTTTCCGCGACGAGCTTGCCAAAGGTGGTCTATGGTCGGACAGAGCCGCAGAAGGCTCCACGTCCACAGCCATGATGCAGTGACTATCACCGTTGGCCTCACTGGTTCTGGGCCAGGCGCGCTGATTTACCGAGGAGCTCGCCATAGCAGACCTCTGGCTGGGCGGACCAGTGGATGACTCCGCGTCCGTCGCCTTGGGGCAGGGAGCAGCGTCTCCCGTAAAAAGCGAAAAACTTGATAACAATGCTCGGAGCCGAAAGCAGAAGCGTTCTATGAACAACTGGGCTATAAAATATATAGAAAGCTTTGGAGCCGATACACGCCCTTTTTTGCAAAACACCGTGGTCGTTCTAAATGACATTGAGTGCCTTCAAGGTTGACGTCAGTGAGAGTCGACGATTTCGGTGGCCAGCTCTGTGGGTCGAACGCTCTCTGGTCATTAATCTGAGTACAGGGCGTTCAGGACAGTTCCTGGAACTCTATAGGTACGAGAACTCTGACAGTTTGACTAGACAACAAGTATGCGTACATGCAGAGTTGACGGTGCTAATTTATGGCCTAATTTTCGTTCCCGAACCCCCCACTGCGACACTTTTGACGCAATTATCAGCGTGGTACCTATAACTCAGACCCAGTTTGCTGTAACACGCACGTGTCGAGCGAATATTCCAGGACAGGACGGTTGTTTCGCGTGAATTATGGAAATGCGAAGCGCGTGCGAGTTTCTTTCGGGCGCCACAATGAAAAATCTTGGGATGCATAATTCATACAGAGCTCGCCTTGCGCGCCGAGTCGGGCAAGCACTCCGCCTCCCTTTCTTTACCGAGGATCTGACTGAAGTGGATATTGTGACGCGCGCCGCACAATCGTGGCGTGGCGTGGTCCGGACTTATACACCCGTCAGGTTTATCATCTCTGGTGTCTGACTTCCCTTATTTGGTCCCCCTCTCCCTCCCCCCCCCACTTTTTTTTTGCGTTCATCGCAATGATCGGCCTGTCGTGCTCATAGTTTACGAGAGGCCTGAATTAGTGTACAGAATATAGTCACCCTGAGTTTTTGGTTTTCACTTCCACGTTCCTTTTCCGTGGAAGCCTGTCTTTTCACGGCGTCGGCTTCCTAACAAGCCTTCGTCGCGAATTTTATTGTCATCGTTTCCACGCGTCATTGACGCTATAGGCCCCTTGCTGTTTAAATCGACGTGTGATCATAGTACTCCGTTAGGACCTGTTCTTTCTTTTCGCTTACCTTCTGATTCTTCATTCGTATTTATTTATTTATTTATTTATTTATTTATTTATTTATTTATTTATTTATTTATTTATTTATTTATTTAGTGTTTTCTTTCTATTGAAGCACGTTCATCGTCAGCTGCTGGTTCACGTCCAGTCTGACCCGCCTGCAAGCTGTGAGCAAGTGTTCTTGCGTGACGTTCGTCAAGGGGAGAGGTCGTGGGGAGCGTTTCGAACGTGTTTTCGTTGGCCCCGTCGCTGGGTGCCAGAGCATTCAGTTCTCGCTGCGAATTGGCTGCCTTGTATGTACACGTACCCAGTTTGCCGCCCCGCGCCCAGTGAAATGAGCACCCCGACTTCAGATGACGCGTTATTGAAAACGTGTCAGAAGTAGATACATCGTACGAGCGGCGCTTCCGGCTTCACGACTCCGCTTCCCTCATATTTGAGTGCCGAAATAAGTAAGCTTCAGTTGGAACTGTGTGATGCCTGCTGCTGTTTGCATGTGCTCAGTGTAAGTGTCTGCACACAGGAAGCGGAGCTGATACGTGCGGCAAGCGCTGGGTGTAGTGATGATTAGTGCAGGATCTGAAATCGGTAGGCGTAACTCGGGGATGCTTCTAGCGGTTTGAGAGAGATAGAGGGGTAATATAGTGTGGAAAGCTGGACGGGTTGGTTTGGGAACATATCTGGAAACATTTTGGTGCGCACACAAGAGACGAAAAACGAAAGGCGAGACGACAAATGGGTGCGAACTCACAACTCAGTTTATGGAAGGAAGTACACGAAATGTATATCTCAGGGTAGCTCAAAACCGCATGTGCATAAGAGTATAAAACAAGCAAGTACATAAAAAAACAGAAACACATTAAAACGCGACATGACAGCAATTTTTACATAAGTGGTATCCACAACGTGCAATGAAAAGTCAAGAATGGCTACAAAAAAAGTAACTCTTTGTCAGTTAGTACAATCGATGGGCTGCTTACGCATTTATCAGTGCACCGTCTGATGTGATAGGCTTCTTCTGTTTCCCTAGTTAGCTTGTCTTTGTGATAAAACAAAATGCTTGTCCTCTCGCCTTTCGTTTTTATGTTATTGTGTGCGCGCCGAAATGTTTCCAATTATATGCAGTGGTAAGTTTCTGCATGCAAGAAGTGAAGCAGAGGTGTTCAACAATTGCTGGAGGAACTGACGATGCGCACCAAACGGGAACTAAATCTACATTTCTAATATTTGAGCTGAGAGGTTTGTTGTAAGCATATTATGATGAAAATATTTATTTTTCTTAACATTATTATCACATAAATATTCTGGCCACGTGATCTAGTGCATATGTAAGCGACACGCGCGCGATGGGTCAGAGTCTACGTGATATTCGGCAAAGTCCATTCCCACAGGCGGAATGCGAAGATTGCAAGGTGTCTTGGGAGGTGTCGTTGCTGTTTTATTACTATTTTTTGCACCTACTGTGGCGGGTGTGGTAGTTGTAGTGCTTCACCCAGGTCGCCCGATCGAATCCCGGCCGCGTTTCGACGGAGCTGAAGCGCACCGCGCGCTATTATTTAGGGGCACGCTAAAGAACACCATTCCCATTAACGCTTAGCGCAATGGGGTTGCGCAAGAACCCTGGAAGGTGCGTTCCCGAATTCCTTGGTTCAAAGGTTTTACACTCTTCATAAGGGACCTCCACGAAGTGTCCCTCGTACTAATGTTGTGGTTTTGGAGCGTGAAGCACAAACAAATAAGTTATCAATAATTTTTTAGAGCCTGTGGGCAGCCGATTTCGTCACTCTGTTCCCATTCTCGACGCAGGAGGACATGTCCTCGCTGGCGGTGCGGCTCCTGCCTCGACTGGCCGCGGTGGCCGTGTGCCTGCTGTTCTGCTACGGCATCCTGTACCGGAACATGAATAGCGGCCGGCACCGGCCCGACATGTCCTGGCTGCTGGCGCAGCAGAACCTGCGGCTACTCGTGCCCAACGACTCGCTGCTGGCGTCGCCGCGCGCTCCGTGTCCCCGCTTCCTGCTGATCGTCGTCTGCTCGGCCGTCGCCAATGGCGCCGCACGGCGCGCCCTTCGCGACACCTGGCTGCGCGATGCCGCGTCTCCCGCTGTGCGCGCCTTCTTCCTGCTCGGCCGCACGGCCAACGCCTCGCTGCAGGAGCAGGTGCGCGCCGAAAGTGAGGCGTTTGGAGACATCATCCAGGTGAGAACGGCTGGCCCGTTGAAATTTGTAGTCGAAGAGTTTGCCTGGTCAGGGAACACGATGATGAAGTCGCGGCCGCTGACCAATTCGTGGTGAAGAAACTCTACGGGTTCCATGAGTGTGATTAAGGAATTGGTGCGCGTCGCGGAACGAGTCTCATATGTATTTCACTTTGACTTGATAACGGGCCGCAACTTCATTATACCCTTCGATATTCCTTCGAAAACTGTTAAATAGTCTCTTGTGTCATCTTGTAATGACTTCACCGCAATGCATGGCGTTATGCGGGGAACCATTGTGTATTGTGGAAAAGGGAATTTACGAAGAGCAGGAGGAACTTTATACTGAATGGAAATATTTTGAGTTTAGTCAGTTCGTGGACAGGCTGGCTACCCTGTGCTGTGGTATAGGATTAATGAGAACAAAAGATTAAACGAACAGGTACTACTAAAATAGGAGGAAAACGCAAAACAAGAGACACTGGCTTATTTAATGCCACATTTTCTGAATAATAATCGAGAAATCGCCAATATGATCCAAGACAACTGTTCAACATACAGCCTACGGAAAAAGTTAAAGATTACCTCTTGCTTAGCTCCTAATCTTCTCTTTATATTGTGCATTTGCTGTCTTTTGATTTTTTCCTATTTTGTTCTATACTGTTTTGTAACATTGATCATCATCAGGGCTTGTATAAACATTTTCATGTCACGCATCATTAGTGTGTACCGAAGGTAACTATTCTACCTATTGTGTTTTGATCGCCTGTGCGCCTGTTCTTTTTTTGTTTTGTTTTTTTGCCTTTTCTTGTTACCTGTATTTGCGCATGTACCGCGGCTTTCCACCCCTGAGCAATGTATGGGTAGGGGGGCCTTTGTCAGGCAGTTGCATCTGCCTTTAGCCCCTTCATCCCAGACCATGACTGTCTGAATAAACTTCAAAAAAAAAAAGCTGCATGCTACGAACGAATGTGGCACAGCATGTGACACTCCTCAAAGTCTATATTAAAATTCAGGCATCTGCAAGAAGCACGATAATGCGTTCAGACTCCTTTTGCAAGGCGGGCGGCTGTTGACCAGCGCCCGAAAATTGTTTGCGTGAAGTCTACCTTAAGTGGCTGGAAGTCTTTTCCTGGGTGCACTGAAATTGAGACCATACACTACTAAATGAATGTTATTCCAAAGTATCAAGTCGAAAAAAGACTTGTTAACCTATTATTCCAGCAAGCATGGAACTTCTTAAGTAGGTTTTTTTAGACATCCAGAAGTGATCGGGCAAGGCAACTCTTTCTTGGTCTTTTCTTATTATTGCCTCTCGGTGAATTTTCTTCGGCGTCCGTCATGTCTCCTATATATATATATATGTATATATATATATATGTATATATATATATATATATATATATATATATATATATATATATATATATATATATATATATAGTGGGAGTAATAATTCAATGGGCCAGTTAGTCTTCGTGAAGGTATGGGATATGGCACAACGGGAGCGTTGTCAACAAGGATAAATATATTTATTTCCCAACAGTTTCGGGAGGGGACCTCCCTTCATCAGGGGATGAGTGATACTCGAAACTGTTGGGAAATAAATATATTTATCCTTGTTGACAACGCTCCCGTTGTGCCATATATATATATATATATATATATATATATATATATATATATATATATATATATATATACACGTGCGCACACATATAAAATGGACACAAATTAAAATAAATGAGGAGAAAATCCCACAGTACCCGTCCGCGGATTCCAACCAGCGACCTCTCGCTCCGCAACGTGCTGCATTAGACAACTCAACCACGTGCCATGCACGCGCCGCCGCATGAAAGCACTAGAGTGTTTTTCATCACGCGACGTTCCTATATTTTCTTTCAGCACTTGAAACACTCTCAAAGTAGTGGCCCTGCCTGTACTAACTCGTGATGTCCAGCGAAAGAAAGGAAAGAACATGAAGCACACCTCGTGCCACGAGGCACCGCGTGGCAGGAGGCACTGAGGAATCAGTTCACGCAGCGCAGTTTAAAAGAAAAAAGGAATGCCAAGGAGCCACGGATTCTGGTTTGTCAACACTTGAAGCGCGTTACTAAAACACAGATAGGCTTACGAAAGGTCTGACAGTTGTTACTTCAGGGTTGCCCTTTAGATGTGCGTTTTAGGGGCGAAGCTCTTTACGCCGTTGGTCGTATGTCCTGTGTCGTCGTAGTCGTCGTAGTAGCCAGTTGCATTGCATTGCATGTCAATCAAAATGGCGTCACGGCATACTATGGAGTGAATGATGATGAGCGGGGCGAAGTGTCTGTAGCCTGCCCGTGCGTCCGTTAGTCCGTCTGTCCATCCGCTTCGCCCCACTCGTCATCATTCACCTCGTAGATATGTTGCGATTTTTTTTCTCTCGAGCGTCCTTGTTTGTGATTTAGCGGTGAGCTGCAAGTATCTAGCTGCTTGTCGTTCTTTGTGTGCCATTCCTTTTTATTGTTATTGCATTCATTGCTTCGCCCTAGGGACGAAACTGTGACTTCTTTTTTTTTGCCCGAACTACTATTGGCCGTGGCTTGGATCTTCAAAGTACCACCCATTCTGGCTTCATCCTTTGAAGCTTCCATTATTATCAGAAATCTGTCATTGCAATGTAATGCAGCGTGATTTGCTAGCTCTGAATGGGGGCTTTCCCTAGCAAAGGCATACTCATTTTGCATCGGAATGGCTGACATGTCTGCACGCGGCCGTTGCGATACCGAAGAGAATAACGAAGATATGCTGCCCATTTGTGCTCGTTAGGACACTCAGCGATTCCCGCTGCGGATGTTACTGAACCCACTGCACTCGATACAGTTTTTGTAGCCAAAAGCTTTAACCACGGCCACGGACATCAATGGCGCAGAGAGCAGCGAAGTTGTAGCTAGTGTAGTTTCAGTCAGCACGTCTCTGTGACGAATTCAAGTCTATAGATGGGCTCAATTTGTGTGATAGTATAAAATTGATGTGTCACATGAGGCTTGGATTTGCGCAAGTGCACGATAGCTTCTCCCTATATTTTTCTTGTGCCTCTCTTCTCGCCTCATTATACATTTCTCTCAGTGCAGCGGAGCAAACAGGACGTGCTTTTGGTTAACCTCTCTGCGTTTCCTTGCTTGTCTCTCCATTTGTTTCTTGGTCTTTCTCTTTAACGCAGTGGAGTCTGTGAGTGGAATCTCTGCCTTTCCCACCTTTCGGTTTAGTTCATAGACCAATATGAAACTATAGGTTTTATTCTGTAACTGTAGGTACGCACGCCTGCGTATGATAAGGTAGCCCCGATACAAGTATTACTCTATCGACTGTGAACACGTGTACATTCAATCAAGAAAAAAAATTCTTAAGTCAAGATCAATCCAAAATATTCAGGTTTCTTCCTGGAACTACGAGTATATCTTAGGCTGGCACAACACTGTCGACATTACTGCTATATGTACTTGTTCGTTTCAGTGTCGAATCTATCACGCGTAGACAGCTTCGCTAACAGCCTGCCAAATACACTCTGTTTGCCTGCAGGCCGACTTCATGGACACCTACAATAACCTGACGGTCAAGTCGGTAGTGCTGCTCAAGTGGGTCGACAAGAACTGCCCGCGCTCTCGCTACGTCCTCAAGACGGACGACGACATGTACGTGAACGTGCAGAACCTGGTTAACTTGCTGCGCACCAAGGGCAGCCGCCGGATGCTCTTGGGGTGCCTGATCAAGGGCGCGACCCCGGTTCGCGACTGGACCTCCAAGTGGTACGTGCCGCCTTTCGTGTACACGCACCACACGTACCCAGACTACCTGTCCGGCACCGGCTACGTCATGTCCGGTGACGTGGTGGGCCCGCTGTACCGGGCGGCGCTTGACACCCCCTTCTTCTTTATGGAGGACATCTTCGTCACCGGCATGGTCGCCCAGAAGCTGGGCCTCAAGCCAGCCAACTCAAACGGCTTCAAGTTCTACAAGCGCAAGAACGATCCGTGCCAGTTTCGCCGTCTCATCACGGCGCACTTGATGACGCCCACTGAATTGCGTGCCATGTGGACCAAGGTGCAGGACACGACCATCAAGTGCTCCTGATGGTGACCGAAGGGTGCTCCCCGTCGTGGGGCGGCCCCTGTGAAATCGCGACTACCGACGCCGCCGTCGCGAAGGCGGCAACCGCGCTGAACAGCCCGTCTGCTGTGCGAGAGATCAAAAAAGTCCCGCAGCCAGGTTGTGAGCGGAGAAAACGTCGACAACTCCGCCAGCACTGCTCCCGTCAGTCATCGACCCGTGCTGAACACCGCGCAGGGTTCACGCCTATCGAGCCGTGTTTGTTATCCAACGGCTGGCGGTTATCCGTAAGTTAGGTTCCTTGGAAAGCGTAAGTCAACCGACAGACCCTAGTTCGTCAGCGTAAGAACGCAACTATCTCATAGCATAATCCTCCGAAGTCCAGTGGCCCACGGTGTACACATTGTTTCATCTATTCGCGGAGGTAATAATATTGTTAGGCGAGAAGTTGAGGCGCCTACCGTGCCATCATTTATAGCAGTCGCGTTTTGTTTGTGTTGGCTTTCTAGTAGGTTATTTATTGGGTACATATTGGATCGCGTGTGTATACCTTTGATTTTTATAGGTTACAAAATAGGCGTTATTGCAAATTCAGGCCATATTGAACAAAGTTGCGATTGGCTGTCGTCGATGCATTTTATTAAGAAGGAATGTGGCTGCCGTGTGTCACAAGGGTTGTCCGCGCTGCGCCCTTCCTCAAGGGCAAATACGGACAGCAGCAGTCAGTGATTGTGACGAATGATGTACTCGCTGGTCATCTTTTTTTTTTTTTCTGCTCTCTTTAGTTGATAATGTGCAGAGTGCGAAGGGCTCGTGCGCGCCCTTGTTTTTGGCTGCATGGTGATGTCTCCTTATTATTGACGAATAGTGATGATATTGCCGATGTGATATAACGAATCTAGTGGTACACATACAGACACCGAATGGCGCTTACAAACTCATGAAAGCGAGGACCCGACCAGTTGGTGCTTTTTAGCAGTGATGTCATAATGCATGCTTTTGTGGAGAGCAGACCGTTCTCTCTATGGAAGTGTATGAAGATATGAGTCACACTTTTTTCTTTCGTTGCGTACAGTGCAGTTCACTGTTAAAAGAAACCACGTAAACGTGGAACGTGTGCCATGTTTGTCCCTTGGCAAGTAGTACATGGAATGCAGTCAAACCTCGATATGAGAAATACGAATATAACGTACTATCGACTATACTGAATTGAGGAATAGTCTCTCCATTGATAGAGTGTTACAAGTTTTGGTTCATAACGAATATTTGGATATAACGAATCCATTTTTCAATCGTATGCGAGTTTTTTGTAATGCGGTTTGTCTTACACTGACTCTGAAATAGATGACCTATGTGTGATTGCAGTGAATTCACAGAGAGTCAGCGCTTCAAATTGGAACACCAGCAAAGGTGAGCACTACGGCGGTAAACTGAACGGGTAACTGCAGTGTAATGTATAAAGTATTTGTAAACCGGGTGATAAAAAGACCTTGTAGCGCTCATGAAGACAGGCAGTGCTAACAGCTACTGTATACTCCATCACGATAGTTAAAATTAATGAACTCAAAGGAAAGTACGCTCGTGCATAGCTGAGTGCAGATTCAGTCACTCTCGTGGAAAAGAACGAAAACGTTCAGTTTACACAGCATTGCGATGTGCCGTTAAAACGGCCGTTTGAGAGGAATAATATATTCGAGCTTAGTAGCAACACTTCTTTCAATGTTGAGCCATCACCCTGAATAACTTGGTAACCAACTATGCCTTGATTCAGTTATTACATCAAAAAGGTGCCTACAGAAACAAACGTGAGTGTGCTGCATACAGCTACACTCTACTACAGCCACTGCCCTCCCATGAAACAGTTTACACAGATGCTACACCTAATGACACAATTTCATTTTTACTGTGTTAATCCGAAGCCCTGCAAAGATTTTTCAACGTGGTCAGAAAATATTGCTGATCGATTATCGAGGCTCGTGAAAATACGCGAGCCAAACAATATAGTGCAGCAATCGGCTTGGAATGTATACCATTAATTCTCAAAATTGGCTAGAAATCGTTCCCTCTTTCTTTCTACAAATGATGTCATATGTCCAAATGACCGCGTCGTATACCCAAAGTCCACGGCCATTGTCTGATTTGAACATAGTGAGCTGCATAGTTTCAGTGCCTGCCACGTGTGTGCGCGCAATCGCACTGAAATTAAGCCGTGCTTTCGAATAAAAAAAAAGTAGGCCACGATATCCCATCTCTTCCCGCTTAGCTTCGAGTGAGCTTGTCACGCCGAGAGAAAAGAGAGAGCAATTACAGCTTGCAATGAATCTCCCCACCTGCGCTCGCACATGGCGGGTGCTAAAAAATTTTTGCGGTGATAGATTCGCGAGGCAATAAAATGCTCTAACTAAGCCGTTGGATGGTTACTTCAGAAAGTGTTGCAGCGCACCTTGAAGGCGGCCGAATTTCGTCTTTCAAATGCGCGTTTACGTCACTCGTTTTATAAATAAAATGCGAATCTCCCGAACAATGGGCATCGGCACTCAGCCGAAGATGACGTTTTGGTCAGAAGTGGCAGTTTTTTTTTATTATTTTACAATACGACTATAGCATTTATGTTAGCAGAGGGGAAGTTGAAAAAAAAAACAAGTAAGAACAGTCAAATGACTGAACTCTCTTATCTCTCACCGAAGTGAATGACATGCCTAATGTGGCTTCGTGGCTTGAGATTACATGCACTCACGGAACCTACAATATACGCTCTTAGTTTGACGATCAAAGGCCGCAGCAAGCGTTAGAAGAACGCGCTACTTTCGGCCATAGAAAAATACATAGATCTGTATCCTTTCTCATTCTAAGATGGCGTCTGTCCGTATTTATTGACCGCACTCTATTTATAACTTCCTTCGTGGGACGAAGCGAACTCTGTTGCATCGGAGCGCCTTCGAAACCCACTGACTCATCGCATAATACATGCAAGTGCCATGACTGGAAAATGCCCTTTGTGATCTAACTCGCGAAGTCATTGTGGGAAGCTGGTTAATGAGCGAGTGTGCAGAATGATTTGTTCGGTGCACTTTAATAATTTTTCCTGAATTATTTTTTGCTTTCGCATAATTGTTGCTCTAAAGCGCTTCGAGTGGGATGGTGTGCGTCTGTGATGAAGGGCAGAAAACTAAATGTTGCTTATAAAGCTTAACGATGCAGTCATGTCTTCTTTATTTTCTTCCTAATAGATGGCATCACTACCTCTTCTTTTTTTTTCTCTCGCTGCGTCGCAACCACATGGGCCTCGCGTGTTGGTCTGAGTTGTTTTTAGGTTGTGCACACGATCAAGTCCTGGTTTGTATAGTATGCCCACAGTATGCATTTCAGCGCGTCACGAATACTATATAGTAGAAATGTTATCTCTGTCACACAAAGAGCACCACCACGAAATGTTTGTACGTTGTTACGATAAAGCTAGAAGATTTTATATATACGAATGAAAACTGGGCCCCGCAGTTTCTTTTTTCGTGTCGGCTTTTCATTTGCACGCACTTGGGGCATACACAGAGCTGTGTGCATCAAGCCGTGTCATGTGACAAGATTTGTACTGCCTTTTCATGTGTATATGCAGGTAAGTATATATATGTGTGTGTGTATATATATACATATATATATATATATATATATATATATATAGCAGATGATTATTAGCGATGTAACTCACTAGCCGGATTGCCGTTGGTTAGATTCAAAAAGTCGCCACAACTGAAGCGAAATGTAGCCAAAGTGGGCGTGCTAATTCCTTTTAGTGCCATATTTGTAGTCGAATCGGACACGAAAAGTGATTTGTATAAGTCTGTTAGCATTAGACTGTATATAATATCAATTTGAAAGAGCAAAAGTGGAGTATGACAAGCTACATAGTTTACCCTCTTGGTCTCCAAGCTTCGCGTAAGTTAGAAAAAAAAATCAATAAATTATCATTCTTTCAGAGCCCCTGCATACAGTGGGTATAGGAGAGAGTTATTGCAAAAAAACACAGGGGTTCGAAGTTTCCGGAGTCCTCCACTACAGCGTCTCTCATAATCATATGGTGGTTTTGGGACGTTAAACCCCAGATATCAATCATCAATCGATCATCAGTGTTATTGTAAAAGTAATTTTTGGTCAACAACTCGGCTGGAACATAAGGTGCTGAAGCAGTTTTTTTTAATCTTTCTGAAGCCGTCTACTGAACTAAGTAAAAGTTTTGTGGGGCCTAACGTGATGAGATGCTCTCATAACGCACGAACACAGTAGGCACGGTCGAAGAAAACCAAATAACACATTTATTGAACTACCTTTACATCGATAATATTTACGGCCGTATCAAGTGGACAGTGATTACACTCCTGTGCCAAGTGGGTCAAAGTACGCCAAATCATATGTACAGCGCCATTCTGATAATGTGAACGAAAACTGCGCCAAAGTCGGATGTGGAAGCGTCCCAACGTTACTAGATTACCTCAGTTTGCAAACTCCGCCGGGATGCGGCGGCGAAACGCGGCCCCCTTCGTTTCCCGCTCTCTAGGTGGCGCTTCCGACGCCATTTGACCGATCGCCGCATCGTAACGGAGCCTTCGCGCAATGTTAAACGGAATTTACGCGGTTAATTTGGTGTAATTGGAGTTATTTCCCGAGAGGGTGAGCGAAGGTTATTACGAGTGTGCAAGTAAATCACCAGTTGAGCCGCTAAGGCGATGCCACACGGCAGAGACGTGAGCACGATGCCCGAATCTTGCGGGACTTCTGTTCATACAGCTCTTTTGCGTTCCTGTTCTTTAAAATTCGATTGCCTATGTAAAAAAAAACCATTGACAGTGGGCCACAGCATTAAGTCTAAATGCTAGAGGGCTATGCACTTCGATTCAGGTGCACGTTAGAGAAACCCCAGGTGGTTAAAATTTCCAAAGCCCTTCACTACGACGTGCCTCATAATCATATCGTGGTTTTGGCCCGTAGAACCTTCGATATGATTGTACGATGAGCCACGCACTACAGCCATCTAATGACGCCGGATATGTTAAAGTGTAAAGCCCAGAAAAATGCGCCGCACGGCATCTTCATTAAGAGCCCACTTACCACGCGGAATGAGAACTACGTCACCATGAACGTGGTGCACGTAGTCCTTCGCAATATCTTCCTCTCGAAAGTGAAGGTCACAAACAGCGCAAGAGCTTGTCAGTTCCTTATCCGATCTCGGTATAGCCCGTCGTCACAGTTGAAGGCGCACCTCGTCAGCGGGAGGCTTGAAAAAATGTCTCTTTTCGGCCGCGGATTTCGTCGAATCGTACCCGTCACAAAGCAGCGAGGCATGTTTTCTCACATTCAAGAACCGTCACATGACACATGTGAGCTGTGTAGCTCACAGGGAAAGCGATGACTGAGTTGAAGAGATTAAAAAACACCCGGCACCATGCAGATCACGCCAACGCTGACAGCGTCGGTGCCACGCCGGGCACCACGTTGATCGCTACCGTAGTAAGTTGCAGCCAGAGCACACACTACGCGAGTTCCGTCGAAATAAATCTTGCTGGGACTCAGTGACAGCGATGACTACGAAGCACACTTGAAAGCAACAAAGCAGCACCCGGCATAAGAACACAACTGCAGTAACTCCGCCGGCGTGGGTCCGGGCACCGCCGAGAGGGGGTGCGCTTGCGGCTTTTTGACCGGTACAGGGAAGGGTGACACTCGCGGCGCCGCAGTTTGCAAACTGAAAAAAAGTATCTAGTAACGTTGGAAGCGTCCATCACCAGTAATAGCCGCCAGGCGCGTGAAAACATGTGCAGCTTGTTTTTCGGGGTCTCGAGAGTCACAAACACGTACAGTGGTGAGCACTGTTAGGGTGAACACGCGAGCGCGTGGCCGACGTAGGGTGCCTTGATGCCCGCGCGCTCCGCTGAGGGTGAGGACAGCCGCGTCGTCTGCTACGACGGCCGCCATTACGGCTCCTGCCGTAGTGGGGCAGCATGCGAAGCGCATTACCGCTTGCGGTGCTCGCGTATGGTAGGAAAAAAGTACTCGTTGGCGAGCTTTTTTTTTTGGTGCAACTTGGACACCTCTTAGTGCTGTTGTTGCCTAATTGTTAAATGGAACAACGCACGTCATACAAACTGGTGGCCTGTGCTTGTACAATGCTCCAGGGGCTGACATAGACTGAATGAAATGAGCCACGAACTCCCACACCAGAAAGATTCGCGTTAAACCGTTGTCGTCGTTAAGACGGAGGGGCGCATGAACTTTTATTACTACGCTTGCTGAAAGGAATGCAATATTTGGGTCTTTGTGAATCAGCCGAATAGCAAAGGCAGGAATCGCGGTACTTTATATACTTGCGTGTGTGTGTATATATAACACACACACACGCACACACACACACATTATCTGACATTCGGTACCACCTTCCCCTGCCTCACCATTTCATGCACTGTGCAGGCAGCATACCCGAGAGTAACATGCTTTACCAGTGTACCTTTATGAAACGACACCCACGATTTCAGTGAACAGGCCATTTATTTGTGCGCCTTAATGCTGCGTTGTCCCACTAGTGAAAATCAAAGTCAGATACAAGACAAACCAAATGCAGTACGAAATGAAATGTTTAAAAATAAAAAATGCAAGAGTCAAAAGCGTGCCCACGTGAGCCGAAACCTTTCAAGCATACAGCTTATCTTGGCGTGTCCATTTCTCATGAGAGGTTGACGCCGGCACATGTTTTGCTTGCATGTCCATTGCAACTCCCGACTGGAACCTGCCGAAGGTGAATGCGCAGCCTTATTCTTGCGTACCTCTCTGTGAGCAGTCGGTATATACTGTCCTCGTGCTCCGCGCATACACACAAGCTGCGGCGGTGCACCTTGTTTAGGTATGCGGTGAGTGAACGAAGCGGCGACTTCATCGTGACTACTTTGTCCGTGCACCAAGAGTTTATGGCAGCAAAATGCTCCTCATAGTCTATCAAGGCTTTCATAACTCCCTTGCTGGGGTAAATGAGGTTGCCTCCATCTGAAACGTACTCTTTCAGTGCTGTCAGCGAAGCATGCTCGTCGTTGGCAGTTCCAAGGAGAGCATCTTTGCATTTTGCGCACTTCACAGATGTCAAAATTCCCTTCAACATAAATCCTCCTAGGTAAAAGAGAATACTGCATTCTGTGGACGACAATCCTTCGATGAACAAAATCTCTGAATCATCGATTTCTTGAGCTTCCTTCTCGACGCAGGCTTCCTTCCCCTGGGATAGCAGGTCCACCAGGTACTCCCTGTCATCAAGCTCGTAGCTGGTCGTCCTCGGTGTATGCAAAAATTGGCTTACGCTCACCAGTCTCAGAGCGCACTTGAGATCGCAGGCATTGGGAACCGGCTTCATAAGCCGCACCACAGAAAAGAGGTTCTCTAAGCAGTCCTGCAGGAGCCTGCTCGTAAGAAAAAACTCATAGCCTTCGTCTCCTAAAAGAACGTCTTGGAGGCGAAGTACAACTGTAGTTGATATGAGTACACCTGCTTGCGACGGTTTCCAATGGGATGTGGCACCCATTTTCATAGTGCTGATGGTTTCTATTGCTGTGTGTAATGTATCTAGGGCTTCGGAGTACTTAGCCCTACTTCTCCGACTCAGGGCCAGTGTTGGATGCCGCGAAGACATCAGTGCATACCATTTTGAAATCAGCTCCATGAACCAAGCTGTTGTTTCTGCTTCCTGTTTAAGAACTCCTTCCTTTATAAGGAATCTGATAGCTGGGGGAGCTTCCCGAAAAAGTTGTACAGCGACACCAACCTTCATTTTGGTGAAGTGGCCTGCGCTGGTGTGCATTTCGGATAAGTTTGGGGCTACCTTCAGTTCTCTTTTAGAATCTTCTTCGAGCACAGCCTGAACATATTCCAAGTTGACTTGTGAAGAAGGCAGGCCATGTTTGGCAACTGTGGCCTCACTCAACGTGAAAACTTCTGAGCTCAAGAGCTGGCCTCTGAGGTTCTTCAAGACGTGAGCCGGATCAGCAATGAAAAAAAGTTCCTTCCCGTCCATGCACGGATGAGGTATGGAGCACACCGTGGAAGAATCTCTGTGACTGGAAAAGGCGAATTCCCTCCACATTGCGCGGTTTGCCGAGCCCATGTCACATGTGATTGCGTGAACTCTCAGATATATTTGACTGCACAGCTGTACTAGTTCCAACACATAGTTTTTCAGCAAGCCGCCATCGATGTTTCTTCCGGTAAATTCATATGCAATCACCTGCTTCCATCGCTGGTTAAGTCCGCCCAACATAAATACCAGAGCATGAACCGCAGGCTCTTCAGGCTTCGGAGGAAGAGTTATTCCTCCGAGAAGTGCGTCTTCAGCCCGATCTAGCTCAAACCCCGGCACTATCTCCATTTCATCCAAAAAAAGGACGCAGTCCTTTTCTACATCCTCCATGGTCTCGGCTTTGCATTTCATAACGTCTATCACTTCGTGAAGAACGCCTGGGAGAAACTTCAAATTTTGAATCCTCCGTGCGAGCGTTCTTTTGGATGGGAGAGGATATCCCATTTTTCTCAAAGTTTCATATCCGGTTGTTCCACAAGCAAACTTAATTTGAAGGCCTTGCTTGACAGTGTGCGGAGACCAAGAGTTCCCCAAGCTGCTGCTCCTTGAGAGAGCGCGTACTTGATCGTCGTTGAGAAATTTCATATTTTGCGAAATATTTGTTGCCTCAGTCTCGAGTTTTTGCACTTTTTTCTTGAGACCACTAATGGTGTTCTTGGCTGTGTCATGATGTTGCTGAAGTTCAGAGTACTTTCTTGTAAGGTCAGCAAGCTTCTTCTTCAGTTCTGCTGATTCTGCAGTAGAATTTGATGTCTCACCAGCCGCTGCATTAACTTCTCTTGAATCTGCATCACTAGTGTTCGCTGACAGTTCAACAACGGCGTCGTCAACTTCCATGGTGTCGTGCCCATAACACGATGTTCCTTGCCGTGTAGATTCAGGAACGGCGTGGTTTTGTGGGGTCTCTAGGGTAGTTTTAACTGCAGCTGGATATTGACGCAGACCAGGAGGAGATTTCTTGGTCTCGTTGCTGGAGGGTGCAGGCACAGTTCTTTCTTTTGGTGGCTTTCGTTCCTTAGGCAGTGCTGCAAGCAGAAATGTATGTATTCATGAACATATTCAAGCAATGCCAGTTCATGTCTAGCTTGTCAATTTCACAAATGTAACACATGCAGCAGATACCGGCTTAGTTATTGACGTGAGGAAGACACTTGTCCTTCCCCCGCCCTTTCCACAAGGGATAGGGGAAGGTCTTAAAATACCATAATTAAATTGTGCTCAAAATTTCTCCCCACAATAAATGGCTCTAATTCAAATTGGAGCTTCATATGCCAGAGCTACACGTGTGCGCCGTTGTGGAGGGCTCAACTGACATTCGCTCCCTACGCAGTTTATTGATTATTTGATTGTAGGGCTTAACACGCAATACTTTTTTGCAGACTAGTTGGTTCATACTTGAAAAATTGAATTGCTGCACAAACTTGAAGAAAAAAAACAAGAGAGACAGGAAAGAGTGCAGTTTTTTTTTTTTCAAGCTTAACACGCCAACGCAACACAGGTAATGAGGCGCACTGTAGTGGGGGCTCGTGCATCGTGGATCTCGTATACATAATGGTTTCCGTTTTCCCCCTTTGTAAATAACATAGCCACTGCACCTGACATCCTAGCAGTACACGACCGTGTGCTAAGTAGCGGAAAACTGTTGTGCAGTGGGTCATGCCTGTAAACACTGAAATCCAGACGTATATACAGTCATGACCAAAAAATGCAAACAAGAAATATAAACCACAACACTCAAGTATCGCAATTTTTTTTTACATGCAAGTCAAAGTGATGCAACGTAATCACAAAAACAAAGTTGGGAAATGTAGCTTTCCAAACGCACTAATAGCGTGCCATTATTTGACCGTCTAATATTAGCAGTATTTTTCGATTTTCCGTGGTCTGGTTCACATTTTTGTGTTCGCATTTCCTAGCTTTGTCCGTGACTGCATTTCCAGAATTTATGCACTAATGTGGACGCAGCATATGAGGACCTATTTGGTGTTAGCTTCATAGAAATCCCAGGTACATAGAGTACTTGCAACTGGTGCTGCTTTATGTAATGCAAGAAAAAAGTTCAATCTTACGTTTGAATGTGAACAAAGTTGGGACGGCATTTGGTTTCAACTTCTTCCAGCCATCCGCACGATGTTGCTCATAGTTGTTCTCTTCAAAGTGAGCCTGCAAATAAAACCAGAATTAAAAATTAACACACTGGCAGAAGAAAAACGAATGTCTGTCACTGTCAATAAACAAGATTTCATGTATGCATTCAGTATGATTCGCAGCAGGAACTAGCAGCAACTTTGAAGCACAAAAAGAAGGAAACTAATTGAGCTCACGCGCGCTTTCACGTAAGCCACTTCAGTGAGCGCGATCATAGACCCAGCCTGCTGTTATAATAACCCTTTCAATTTTCGCACTGAAGATCTGTAAGGATTCCTGAATTCATGTGAATAAAATATTAGTCTATTGTGCCGACAAAGGACCAGGTCTGATTTTATAGCGAGCGTTACAGATTTCGTTCTATCGAAAGCTTTGTACCCAAGCCTCCAAGTTCCCAATGCAATCGAATTTATTTGTCAGGTAAAAATGACAACACTCCGTAACAGCGCTTGTTTTTGTTCGTCACTGAAGTGTTTCTGATTCCCAAGTATACATACGACGATACACACAAGACGGGCAGAAGTCCGGCCTCGTAATATTACGAGTTTTTCGCAGGAACAGCATGTTTATGTTCAAACGGCTTGATTTCACAAGAGGCGTTCAAATTTCGACCGATCAGTGCCAACGCGTGCACGAATAAACATGGGCAGGCCTCGTAAGCGTTGTGAAATCCCCCTACCACGCACCCGAGCCTATGTTAATTTCCTGCGAGGCCATATGCGCGCATTTCACGTCCAATTTCCTCTTATGTGAATTACGTGAACTCTACGTGCCGTACTCTTGAAGTTCGGCAGCAGTCAGGCGCCGTCAGATTTCCGTACTCGCTCGCCGGCACGCGGCCTGAACTCACTCCCCGTTTTCTGCCCTTGCATATAATTTTCTCCCTCCTCCACTTTCTAAATTCTCATCTGTTTAACTACACCTCCTGCGTCCCCATCTCTTGCCTACTTTTCGTTCAGCTCAACTCCGCCAGCACCCGGTCGACGCGTACGCTGTCGGGGCGAGTTGGCGAGCGAGTACGGCAATTTCACGAAGTCTGTCTTCGGGCTGCGAGGTGGACGGTCACGACAGCGGCAGCCGGTCTCGCGAGCAAAATAGCTGCGAAGCGCAGTGCACGAAATTAACAGCCTCGGGTAGGGGGTGGGAAGGATTTCACAACGCTGCTGCCAAGGCAACACTTTCCCGTGCAAGGGCACTGAAACTAGTCGCAATTCCTATGAATGTAGTAGCACACTCGAGGCCCTTGAACCAGCATGAAATGTTATCGACACGGGGGCTTCCGAAGCCCCCGTACTTGACGCATTTTCTTAAAGCGTGATCTTTTAACACGAGCACGCCGCACAGTACCCTGCACGACGTTTGGCTGTCCTGCGTTTACATTGCGCACCTAAATAAAAAACAACGGCGCCCTAAATAATGCTGACCAGTCAGAATACGACGCACTAAAAAAAAAATGTTTACTTACGCTGCATACGTGCGACGTATCAGTCGGTTGCCACTTGTCTCGTTTGATTTTAACGGTCCAAAGAAGCCTTCTTTTTGGGTCTCTTGGAAACCGGTACAACTTCCATCCGTTTCTCGAGTGATTCGAGCACTGCGGCACGCAGCAGCCGGGCATGGTGATGCGGAGATGGGTGCATAAAACTGTAAGGGAATGAACACTGCCCAACAACACCTCACACGCCAAGCACGAACTACCGGCCGGAGGCGCCAAAATGGCGGTCGCGCTGGCGCCGAAGCCGAGGCGGCGGCATCTGCCCTTGCAAAAGCTGACACCACTCTAAGCGGGGGCGCGCGCATCGAGGCACTCTAGGCCGACGACACTATGAGCGCCCCGTTACGGTCGTCACTGGAAACATTGCGCATGCGCATCACGCCTTCCGCGAAATAATTGTTTCACCGTGTGCATGACGTCATGAAGGCACTTGTTCGTCGTCTGCTAGCCGCAATTCTGTTTTCTAAGCCCATGCATCCTGCATCTTAAGATTTCTTTAAACATATGTGCTTGAACAGAACAAGACAAAAAAAAAATGGCAGCATATCCACGGAGTAAATGATGCAGAGTGGGGCGAAGAATTCGTCCGTCCATTCGTTCTTGCTTCCGTCCGTCCATGCGTCCGTCAGTGTGACCGTCCATGCATCCATCAGCCCGTCCGTGCGTGCGTCTGTTCGTGCGTTCGTCCATGCAGCCGCCCCTGCGTCCGTTTATGCGTCCATCCATGCAGCTGCCTATGTGTCCGTTGGTCCATCTATTCAACACTCCAGGTACTACCATCTCGCATCTTTTCATCATATATTCCCCATATAGAAGCACCGCCATCCAGCGGACATTCCAAGGACTAAACGAGAGGTGGCACACGCACACTTTCTTACGGCTTGCGCTTCGAGTCCACTTCCCACCTTTAACCACCTCGAGTTCATGGTATATACTAGTTCACTGTATTCATGGCACTGCGGCCGAACGCTCTCCAAACCTTTCGAAAACCAAGGAGGTTACGCCCAGCGAGTATGACGTAGCAAACTTTTTCAGTCAGATAGTGCTCAATGTACATGCCAATGGCTGCTAATGGGAAATGAGAGGCGGAAAATTCGGCTTTTACTTTCTTACGGCTTGCGCTTCGTATCTACTTCCCATTTTTAACCACCTCGAGTTCATTCATGGTATATAGAAGTTCATTGTATTCATGGCACTGCGGCTCAACGCTCGCTAAACCTTTCTAAAGCTAAGGAGGTTACACCCAGCGAGTATAACGCAGCAACCCTTTCTTCTCAGATAGTGCTCAATGTACATGCCAATGGCTGCTAATGATGATCGCAGCCTGCGCGTTAAATAAAAGCCGAATGCTCCTGTCTCTCATTCCCCATTAACAGCCATTGACATGTTTATTGAGCACTATTTTTTATTGTTCAACAACGCACAGATGAAGTCTCTCACCGGCACCACCTTGGAGGTCAAAATGTAATACTTGTTACATACTATGGGGGACGAACGGGTGCCGCTATAAGGAGCTTCGCCCCTAAAACGTTTATATCTATGGGGGCGTGTCTATTCGTTTCCTTAAATGTTGTTGTGCATGCAACGCCGTATATAAAACAACCAAACATCTTTTGCAGCCGTTCATTCTGTCGCCAGATCGTATTATGGCTAGGGTTCCTGATGATGAACGGCGCTCCATTGCCGATCTTTCCCTGAAATGTTATTCCCAGCGGTATATTGGCGCTTTAGTTAATAGGCTCTTGAAGACTGTGAACAGGATAATTCAAGCCTACAAGCATGAAGGTCGCATTCAGGATGCACCCCGCGCGCCCCGCCCTAAAGCTACCACAGACGATAAAGACGCCCTCATAGATGCAGCTGCTTTTCGTAACCCTTTCTTGCCAGCCCAAGCAATACGCGAGGACTTGGATTTGGACGTTTCGAACACCACTGTTCGACGTCGCCTTCGTACTGCGGGCCTTCGCAGTAGCGTCGCAGTACAGAAGCCACTACTAACGGCGGCAAACAAGGACGCACGATGGCAGTTCGCTGAGTTGCACGAAGCATGGACATCAGAAGAGTGGGGTCGCGTCATCTCTTCAGATGAGTCGACGTTTTCGACGCGACAAGACCAAAGATTGCGTGTTTGGAGACTACCAGGCACACGGTGAGGCAAACTTCCTGCTTTGAAAAGCAATTGTTTTAGTTAACGTCAAAATGCCACGCAGGAACGACCCAGACAACGTGCAAGGTGTCTGCCAGTGGGAGATCGAGTGTGAGCGTGTGGGGTGCTGTTTCAAGATATGGTTTAGGGCCCCTGCAACGTATACGTGGACACATATCGTCGGAACAATACTGCAACATTTTGAACAATGTGCTGTTGCCATATGCGAGCAGTTTATTCCCAGACGGTGATTACCTGTTCCAACAGGACCGGTCACCGTTACACACGGCGCGGGCTGTCAAGGAGTTCCAGGCGGAGCAGCACATGCAGCTACTGGATATCACTACTGGAATGGCCTCCGAAAGGAGTGGACCTAAATGTGATTGAAAACGTGTGGGGCCGTCTGAAAGCTTCTTTGAAAAGGAAGCCCCTTTATTCCGCGAATTCGGACCAGTTGTGGGCGCAAGTCGGCAACGAGTGGGAAAGGCTGAAAGTCGATCGGGAATATGTTCGATCACTTTACGACTCGCTACCGTCCGGAATAGCTGTAGTCGTTGCTGTAAGTGGTCACATAACTCGCTATTAGATTTGCTCATGTTTTTTTATATTTGTTATCATGGTCTTGTTTAACTTGAATTGCAAAAATGCAATTTTCTTGAATAAAAAGTTTAATAGTTACCCCTCTTACACTCACATTTTTCCTTCACGCGCCAATCTTCAAACCAGATGGACCTTGAAAGGCAGAAGGTATCAGCTCAGCGAACAAAAAATGCGGCTAGCAGACGACGAACAAGCGTATCGATGACGTGATGCGCGCGGTCGAAAGAGTGTTTCGCAAAGCACATGCTGCGCATGTGCAGTGTTTTCAACGATGGCTGTTACGTGGCGCTGGTAGTGCCATCGGCCACGCGCTTGCTTGTTCAGCCTAACAGGGCTCACCACTATACCTAGAACTATTCATCGAGCATATCGTGGATTACTTGGCATGCACGCGCGACCGCTGTGCGTCCCAGGTGTGCTCAATGCCGACGCAACTTCTGTTGTGTAAAGGCCGTTTCACATGACACAAAAAGTGGCGATTTTCAGTCCGCGCATTCGCTCGCAGCGAATTCGCGTGCTGCATGCGTGAAGTGCAATGGAAGCACTGCGCAATGCTGAGCTACAGTTGCGCTGAATGCTGCGTGGGGCCTAGAAGTTCGAAGTGAGGCGAGGTGACGTGATGGAAGCCGAACGAAATGCCTTAGGTGCATTCTCAAAGCGTATACGCGGATGTATGCGTTGACTGGATAATCACGCGCAATGATGACTATCGCTGCTGTAGACGCGCATCTCGGGAGACCAAGGCATATTCGCAGTGCTTGGGCTCGGATCGACTGGAGGACGCGCAAGTTTGTTCTTCTGATCCCGCAAAGCATGGTAAAGCTGTATCGCATATAACCGAGGAACAGAACAGTGTAGAGTTGAAGCATTGCTCGTACCGATGCACACCACGTTTTTCTAGCAAGAAATCTCAGTACGTGGGTGATCATGGTGAGTTTAGTTTTCATGTGGGCGATGTGAGGGCTCCAGGAGAGGTCGCGATCAACTATGACTCCGAGGAATCGGTGGGTCTTCACGTAGTTGATCGTGTGTTCGTTGATTTTAATAACATATGGACTCATCGCCTTATGCGTGAATGCTATAAGCGAGCACTTCTCTGATGACAGCTCTAGTCCCCGTTCTTTCAGGTACTTTGTCGCTAGTGTAGCTGCTCTCTGATGCCGGGCACGCAAATGAAGGCGTGTTACGCCTGGCGCCCAGATGCAGATGTCATCTGCATATATTGATAGATGGACTGATTCTGGAAGTGCGTTAACCAGGCCGAGGAGCGCTAGACTGAAAAGTGTGGGGCTAAGAACACCATCTTGAGGTACACCACGACGGATGCAATGATGCGTTGTTGTGCCATTCTCCGTCTGTACAAAGAAAGTTCTGCCTTTCAAATAGCTGTCAATCCATTGGCAAACCAGACCCTTAATCCAACATTTTTAATGACACCCAGAATGGCTTCATGTGATACATTATCGTATGCACCTTTCACGTCCAAGAACAGCGCCGCAGATAAACGTTTCAGTCTTTTTCGAAGCTGCGCAGATGAGACCAGGTGAATAACGTTATCAATTGCCGACGGCCCACGCCGAAAGCCCGTCATAGCATCAGGGTATACCTCGTGGTACTCACTCTAGGCGAGTCAAAATCATCCTCTCCATCACTTTCCCGAAACAGCTGGTATGCGCGGTGGGGCGATAAGTGGCCAAGTCCAGAGAAGATCTACCTGGTTTAAGCACAGGGACGAGGTGGCTGGATTTCCACGAATGAGGAACAAATCCGCTGCTCCACGAGTCGTTGTACCGTTGTACAAGGATTGAAGGGCCCGTCGAGCTGCTTCACCGAGGTTGCAAAGAGCCATGTACGTGATCCCATCCGGACCAGGCGATGAAGATCGTTTGCAAGCCGTCAAGGCCGCTTGGAGTTCCTCTAGAGAAAAAAAGGTGTCCATTTCTGAATCTCTGGAGACTGGAGCGTCTTCTAGGTGACGCGTGATGCACGTGGACGCCTGACCGGCAACTCATGCAGAAATCTTCTGCTACTTCATTTTCGGTGCGGCCTTGGTGGAGAGACAGACACTTGAAGGGGCGATATTGATGCGGCGATGTTCGTAGGCCACGAACAATCCTCCATGTTTGCGTCAAAGGTTTGCACAGAGATTTCCACCGAAAGGACTGAAGTGAATTGATTCGCCACTGAATTTTTTTCTGTAGGCGCCTTGCCTCCCTCAAGTCATGAATCGACTTAGTGCGCCTATACCTTCGTTCTGCACGACGACGGATAGCTCTGAGCCTTTCCAATTTCGCTTCATGTTGACAATATTTTGAAGTATGTTCAACATGATGGGTCGCTTCTTGAGCAGAACCTCTAATCATATCCTCGAGGTTGTCAAGAGAAGGCGCTTCATTTTCTAGACACCTCTTTTCCGTCAGTGACCTGAACTTTGTCCAGTCGATGTGAGTCGAATCGTCGTAGTTTTGCGATTTTTCCAGGCCCTTGATCTTTAAATAGGTTGGTATGTGGTCGCTTCCATGAGTTTCATGGTCAGCGAACCACTCAACCTTTCCAAATGATGAGATATACAGGCAACGATGTTGTAGAAATGATATGTCCACTTTACAAAGAAACGTTGGTAACTGCACTCGCATTATTATTAATTCTTCCACTGGATCATAGCGCAGAGCCTCTGGAAAGCACGTAACATCTCTCACTATTTTAATTCCGTGTTTCCTTTAGTGTTGACACATTGTTGTTTTCTGCATCAACTTTTTTCCACTCTCTTTTTTTTTTTTTTCGCGTGGTAGCAGCAGCTCTCGACTTAAGAGGACTGCTTGTGATGGTGTCCGCTACGTGACGTTGGCGAGGCACTGCTTCAGTCCTCTTGCCTTGTTTAGGTTAGATCGAAGGCCTAGAGTCAACGCCCGCGGCGACGGTTTGTCCATGGGCGCTAGCGAGTCGAGTCTTTCCAGCTGGCGGAGACATTAATCCAGCGAAGCTCGGGCCACTCAGTTGAAATGCCCGGATTTCCTTTCACCCTGGGCAAAAGACCGCATGCCCACGTGGATTTACTGGGGAGAATTACGGCCCCGACCGCTCTTTCAAGTTAGTTTCCGTGGCAACTGTGCCTTAGTTGCGTAGTTTCGCCTGCTTATTGATCTCTTTGTATAATTTGACTCGTTGTTTGCACAGTTCCAACAGCAAAATAAAGAACGCACGAAGGCAACATATTTACGATATTAGTTGCTGACACACTATTGTCATTCTTATTTGGATGCAGAAAAGTATCAGGACAAACACGAAATATAGAGAATGCAGGTTTAACCGTACGGTGGCTAACCGCTATACTAGCTGAAAGGGCACGATGCTTGCTTGCTTCTTCGGGAACAGAGAACATAGAGAAGGGGAACATAGAAGAATAAAGACAAGAAAACAGCGAAAGGAAAAACATAACTTGAAAACAACAAAAATAAGTAATATGGGGAAACATCTATGTACGCGGGGCCAAATCGGTGTTATTTATTTTTTCTTTGTTTATTGGCCGAATGGGCTTTGTGAAAGCCAGCAGGGTGGTCGTGAAAATTTTTATTGCATTATGTAGGCGCCTCTAAAAAGGCCCTACCTTTTTATGACTATGACTTCCCGGACAGAGGATGTCACCTCTGTCCGGGAAGTCATAAGACGGTACTGCTGTATTGGCCGCGCACTGAGGGTCTGTTGGGCCCCGAGGACGAAACAGTGACTGCTCCCAGTCCATTGGCGTAGAACAGGGCTGGATGGGCCTGCTCATTATAACAAACTGAAGTGCATCGCGCCCAGTGATTGCTAGGGATGATTATTTAGGCCTGCATGAACAAAAGTTTCTCTCTCTTTGTCTTTTTTCTATCACTCTGATCGGTGCATACCCGCAGTTTACATCTGTTAGGGTGAAATTAGGTTAATATCTTCGTATATTATGATGCTACTTAACGCAGCTGTATGCGACTGTGAGTTGTACTTGAGGGTTGGCCAAGGAAAGTAGTTGCAGTTCAATCGAATGGGCAGAAACAGGTGTTTTTTTTTCTATTTATAGTCGTCTTTTACAAATGTATAATGAGGACATTAACATTCACTTCGCTCGTGACAGCGGCAGTAAAATTTTAACGGTCTCTACGGCAGAATGCATCTCGTAATATTATCATGGCTTTAGAGTTCATGTTGAATATAAGACGTAAATTACAGCTGAAACTAGTTCAGATGTAGCCGTCGGACGATCATAGCCGTGCATGCAAATGTGCCGTATTCTTGACTATCTCGTACTTGTGACGTCCTGTAGGGCATCTCAGTTGCGCAGTGGTGTTTTTTTTTTTTTCACTTCTGGCATCCTAACTTGCAGAAGCCCATTCTGCGAACACAGCCCAATATCTGTCATCCCAAAGGAGAGCATAATAGGGAGCTTGAGAAGCGATGGCGATGCATCAGGAAGATGACAACCCATTGTCTCTTTTGCCTCAGACGTCGGCCATTACTAAAGCTTGATCGATGGATTACCTCCTGGACCGGTGGTAGATTGCGAGAGACACCTCCGCAGTAAGATTGCGCGCGTTAAATGGGCCCTGTTGAGCGATAGCGACTACACTCTAAAAAAAGAGCGAGTAAAAAGGGCGTTTTGTTGTCCCACAACAATAATCGTCATCTATATTGCGTTCCCTCCTTGCGCTATCGCCCCACGCCCGGTACATTCCGGTCACGATCGACATGCCCATTATCAGGGTTACATTGCATTCTCGATAGGAAAGTGGCCAGCGCCGAGTTTTCAAGAAAGGAAGCGCACGCAAGCCTGATGACAATTATTGTTGTGGGACAAAAAGACACCCTTTTTACTCGATATTTTTTTTTTAGAGTGTACGGGTCAAATATACAGCTGGTCGAGCACGGGCTCTACAAGTACCCATTGATGGTAACTGATTAACTCTGGTGTCATTAAAGTTACTTAATAGGCTTCCTATGAAGATCCAGAATCGCACTTATTTTTCTAGAAACCATGCAGCGCGGAGAAGCTGACCTAAAGGCACGGATAAACAATTATTGTAGCTCCGCTTTATTCAATAAGCTACATCCAGATTTCAGCTCCTTGAATTAGTGTGACTAACTCCGGTATTCACAAACGCTCCTCGACTCGACTTTCACCATTCACTTGACTAACTTGAGTACTGCGCCGCTGCTCGGCAGCAAAATGACGCTACGCTGCTCGAGAATCGCACCACATTATCGCTGATATGCCGTGACTTGCCTGGCCTAGCGAAGGCGCTTCCATCGGCTTTCTCAAGTGCAGGGGATGCGTTGAGTGAAGGGACGTTCTAAAATACGGGGGTCAGTATTCTTTATTTAGTACGAAAATGTCGCGACTAACGCCTTTTTTTTTTTTTTTGCAAGTGGAGCTTGTTTAGAGCTGCTAATTTCCATCATCTTCGACGGATGGCACCGCCACGCCTTGTGCGATAGAGTGTATGCTACATTTTTAGCGTAGCATGTGACGTAACTCTATAGCGTGCAACGAGCGTTCGTAGCGCTTGCCTTTGTTCCTTCTCGCTCTTCGCTTAGCAATATTAGAAGTTAGATAGCGATCAGTTATCCCGCTCGATTAGCGTGTCAACTACGGGAAAGATAAAAGACAGTTTTAGCTGGGCGGCTTTACCAGCGAGCGGGTGAGTGGAGAGGGCTCGTAAACCCGCCCAGCTAAAACTCTCTTTTAAAATACAGCAAGTTGTGGCGGACACGGAACGGAAGCCGCCGTGAGCTACGCCGAACAAGTCAATGCGTGCATTCGTCGAAGATCGCTTAATTGGGCAACACATGTTTTCCGCGGCTCTGCGGTGTGCTAACCCGGGGATTTCTTGTTCCGCAAAGGTCTTTTTCAGCGTTTCCTAGAGGCAATGGGTGAGCACAAGAATTTGGGTCCATTATTTGTGCAGGTATTGATTTTGCATGAGTACATATGAGTAAACCCACTTCTTTGCAAGCCTGACTTTACCGACAGAAGTGCAGTGTCGCTTCACTAATTGGTGAATACGGCAGCCAAGCTCCTGTCGGGAACATACGCTTATTGAAAGGCTTGAATTGTAGTTGACTCGGCTACAAAGTTTTAGTTTCCTTTACTTTGGGCGTGTAGTTCGAATGATTTCAAGTAATTATGGGCTGATTTTTTTTTGTACCGCGGTTTAAAAATTTGGGAGTCCTTTCTTCTAATAGTGTCACTCAACACGTGATGGACTAAATGTTTCTAAAAATAATACAGAGAATGTCAATGGAATCGACGTTTTGACAAGTGAACTTTTCTTCGTCAAGGCAACGCTCTTGCCCTGACGAAGATAAGTTAACTTGCTGAAACACTGTTTCCAGCGACGTTCTTTCTCAAAAACTTCTCATTGCTTCAAGCTTCTCCGTGCCTCTGAACTTGTCTAGTTTGGTACACTAGTTCTGTAAGAAAAGTATGCGGGCCGTCATAACAAAAGTGATCGAGTCAAATACAACGTGCCCTACTCGCGATTGTTGATAATTTTCGCATTGGTTCGGATATTCTGGGTTTGAAGATTGCTCATTATGTCCGTATGTCAATTGTAAGTTAAAGTTGTTTTTATAGATTCACACTTTCACACTGCGTGTATGTTTTGCTTTTTATGCAAAACGTCCAATGAAAAAGTTCGTTTTATTTGTGCTGATCGAGTTTCGTGTTACTGAGAAATCAGACAGCTTAAATTTCGCCTCTTCAGAAGAAACGAATAAATTAAAAAAAAAGATAAACAAAATTTCACGAATAGCTGCATTGCCGAAGTGGCTAGCAGACCTTTAAAAAGGCACGAGGGCATTCCGCTTTTATGCGAAGTGGGAAAGGAGGGCTTCTGCGTAACACTCCTCTCAATTTTTCGTCCTTGCCCTCTATTTCCTGACGCTTTCTGTCCATGATTTATTTCTAGTAGGACGCCTGGCAACTGTCAGTGCTAAAAGTGGCACTGCGCGCTGCCGACAGTGAATACATGGGAGGTATAGGGAGCTACCGCCCCCTGGTACATTGCCGAGTGCATGAGTGGAACTATTAGGGGCGAAGCTCCTTATCGTGAGACCTGGTTGGTATTCGAGCGGCGTCCATCGTCGCCCATCCTCTGTACCCAGTAGCGTCGCCCTTCTCATACAATAGATGGCGCTTTCCTATAGGTGCATGGAAACAGCAGTTGGGTGACAATACACTAGATGGCGCTGTACGCATTCCATTTCTCATTTTGTTTCCGAGATGGCGCTTCTCCATAGAGATCTGTTCGGGCTGTCAAGGTGGATGGACGTGTTTTTCGAGCGCTCCGGATCGACTGCGCAGATAAGTGTTTTTGCATGTTTTGAGCTTGTATTTATAATTATAAGGCAGCGGTTGAAATCTTCGTAGCACTTATTTTATGGTACGGCTTTTTCGGGGGCCAGTCACCAGGTATTTATTAGTTAGTGCGGGTGTGTGTGTTTGAAATTTTTTGTTTGTTGTTTTTTTTTCTTTTGCCACCCCGTGGGGGAGGTGCGCGTACATTGAAAACGCAAATATTTGTAGTAGAGCTTAGACTTTCTTTTTTTTTTCTTCGTAGTGCACGGCTCGAGTTTAGTAGTTATCGAGTATAGGGACAATTGGTGTCAGAAAGACATGGTTAAAAAGACTGTAGAGTGTTCAGGATGTGGAGTGGGTTTGAAAGTGGACCTAAGCGTAGAAGCGGATGGAGAAGAGGCTGACGCGAAGTGTAGGCAATGTGAGGTCGAGGAAAAAATGGAGAAAATGATGGTTGCCCAAAGTGAACTGCTGGTGAAAATCGATGAGCTCGAGACCGCGTTGGCGACACAGCAAGAGAAAACGAGGGCAATGGGAGAAAGACTGAAGTCCACCGAGGAAGCACTAGCGAAGCTGAACAAAGAAGCGGCCTACGGAGAGAACAGTAGAGAACCGGCAACCAGAACGGTGGAGAAGGAAGAGCAAGCAAGTTTGGAAAAAAACAGGTTTAGCCGGTTCAACTGTCCCAAGGCCCAGCTTCAGCGAGGTAGTGGTGGGGCTGGGAGGGGACAAAGCAGCCGGCGTCACGGGTGCAAGTAGCCCCCGGGTGCAGGACGCTCCAGCTGAAAAGTTACAGCATGTGATAGTCGCCGGGGGCTCAAATTTAAATCGATGCACAAAAGCCATCAAAGAGAGGGTAAGAGGTGACAAGAGTGTTGCAGTAGGGGCGTTCCCAGGACGCAAGCTTGAAGCAGTCATGAGGCAAGCGAGCGCAAAACTCAAAACTACAGCTGATAGGCGAAACCTCGTGATAATTTCAGGCGGTTTAAACGATGTCTTAAATGAAGATACAGCAGGACTAGCAGCCACACTGGCGAAAGGCGTCGATGACATGCGCGCCACTTCTCCTAAGGTACAGGTAGTGATATGCACGATACCGGAGGTACCGGTGCGTAATATCAACTTGCAAAGAGCGGTCGTCAATGCAAACCAAGAGATATGGCGGATGAGTCGAGAGAAAGGCTTTGAGGTGGTGGAAATAAACAGAGAGGTGCATAGGTGGGGTGGTTTTCAACGAGACAGAATTCACTTCGATGGGCGGCTAGGTCATGAGGTGGGTTGGCGACTTGCAGGACGCGCAGTAGCTTTTTTGGGGGGCAAGCGAGCCCTTCGGGTGCAGAATAGCTAGTAACGAGGAAAACAACCAGGGAGACTCTTCGACAGGTGTTATGGACACATACGATTCCAAAGTGGCACCAATGTCTAAGATAGAGTCCGGGGCATAAATAGACGTAGCCACGAGCGCCGACCCCATTCAGACATAGGGTATATTAACATGCAGGGTGGTAGGAACAGGCTGAAGTGGGAAGAGTTAGAAGAACAGCTAAGGGAAGAGAGGCCGATGGTATACGGTTTTGTAGAAACACATCTCAGGGACATGGAACAACCTCTGAACAATCCGGACTACGCGTGGGAATATTGTAATAGAACAGAAGGCAGCAGAAAGCGGGTGTTATTGGGGCATTCATTCATAAAAGTACAGACTGGCAAAGGCTCAAGCAAGAGTGCAAGGAACATTTATGGCTAAAAAGGAAAGTGGCAGGTCAAATGACACTCCTTGGTTTCGTGTACTTGTGGACGGGAGCAAAGGCCAAGGAGGAAAACCAGGCAATGGTAGAGTGTATATCAAAGGACATGCATGAGTTATGAGTAGAGTGCGAGATAATTTACTAGGAGATATGAATGCGCACATAGACGATATAGATGGGTATACCGACCCGACAAGCAATATCATCATGGGTATGTGGAAAGGCTTGATTTGATCATTTACAAAGTACCGAGAAGTGTGAAGGGCAAATAACATGGGAGGTAGGAAGACTGCAGTTGACGATAGATTACGCACTGATGTCAAATAGGAAGTATGATAAGCTCAGGGGAATGCACATAGATGAAGGTGGCTCCAGAAATCTGGGTAGTGATCACAAACGCATCAAGCTAAGTTTTGGAAGAGCAGTGAAAGTGGGAATGAGACAAGATGAGCAGCTACAGGAAAATTTTTATTCAGAAACGCAAACTGAAATATCCACTAAACAAATTGAGAAAGTAATCACTGAGGATAATAAAACAGTGTGGAAATACACGAACCTAATTAGACTGTTTGAGCTAGAGCTTGCTAAGGCACGTGACAAGTCACCCCGGAAAAGAAGACACAACGCCAAAAGTTGGTGGGATGAGGAAGTTAAGAGAGCCATAGAAAAACGTCAGCTAGCCTCTAGGGAACACAGACATGCTAATCAGCGGGGTGAACCGACAGATAATGTTGAAAGAAAATGGGAAATCTTTCTAAGCAGTAGAAGGTATGTATCCCTTCTGATCAATGAAGAGATTAGAAGAAAGGGAGCTCACTGGCTGGCAGAAGTACATAAAAATGATAGAAAGGCAGCCGCGAAATTTTGGAACCATCTAAACTCCCTAAGAAATGAGGCGAGCCGAGAGCAGAGGTTTATAACTACAGCTCAAGGTGTTAGGCTAGAAGGGGATGAAGCTATTTAATATATAAGAACAAGGGTGACAGAAAAATTTCAACAAAGAAGTGCTTTGTGCGCCACAATACACAAGGATGAATCAAGTGGCGCAATAGCTCCATTTTCACAACGAGAGTGGGAAAGGGCTGGAAAAAAGGGTTCTTAGTAGTACATCAACAGGCCCAAATGGCATTCCAATTATGCTGATAAAGACATTAAGTCCGAAGTCTAAGCAGGCTTTGATAGAGGCAGTCAGCAAAATAATAATCGATGGTGAAGTTCCCGATGGATGGAAACTTAGCAGGGTGAGCATGATCTACAAAGGAAAGGGGGACGAAGCTGACATAAACAACTACCGTCCTATAACAGTGACATCAGTGGTCTACAGGCTGGCAATGCAGATTATAAAGGAAAGACTGCAGGCATGAATAGAGGATGAGGGGGTGCTGGGGGAAGTGCAGAATGGGTTTCGGAAACACAAGAGGTTGGAAGACAATCTTTTCTCACTGACGCAGTGCATCGAAATAGCAGAAAAGGAACACAGGCCCCTGTGGCTAGCATTTTGGGATATCAAGGGAGCATACGATAGCGTGGTTCAAGAGGAATTGTGGGGAATATTGGACACACTAGGCGTGGAACATGTAGTCAGTAATCTTTTAAAGGATATCTATAAAGGTAACAAGGTAGTTATAAAGTGGGAAAAACAGGTATCCAAGCCTGCAGAGTTAAAACGGGGGCTTAGGCAGGGGTGTCCCCTGTCACCCTTATTGTTCATGATGTACCTACAAGGATTAGAGGCCAAATTAAAGGGAAGTGGACTGGGCTTCAACCTTTCTTTCGTCAAACAAGGAAAACTCATTTAACAGGCACTACCAGCATTGATGTACGCAGATGATATAATGCTAATGGCCGACAACAAGGTAGATTTGCAGAGATTGGTGGACATCTGCGGTAATGAGGGAGATAGGTTTGATTTCAGATTCAGTAAGGAAAAATCCGCAGTGCTGATTTTTAATGACAATGAAGGTAGTGAGCTTAGAATATGGGAGGTCACGCTAGAGATAACAGATAAATACAAATATCTGGGCATACGGATAAGCAATGGGGCTGACTACCTAAGGGAACACGAAATATACGTGACTACTAAAGGTAACAGGAATGCAGCGGTAATGAAAAACAGGGCACTGTGGAATTACAATAAGTATGTTGTGAGAGGATTATGGAAAGGGGTCATGATTCCTGGTCTGACGTTCGGCAATGCAGTCTTGTGCATGAGATCAGAAGTTCAAGCAAGATTAAAAATTAAGCAACGTGGAATATGTAGGTTTGCCTTAGGAGCTCACGCGAATACACCAAATCATGGAGTACAAGGTGAGATGGGATGGACATCATTTGAGGGCAGGGAAGCTAGCAGCAAGATGAAGTTTGAGAAGCGATTGAGAAAAATGGGGAGGAGCGTTGTGCTAGGAAGGTATTCAGCTACTTGTACATGAAGAATGTCGATAGAAAGTAGAGGAAGCGAACCAGAAAATTGACTGTTAAATACTTAGAAAACAGCAGCGGTCCAAACCAAAAAGAATAATCGGTTCTGAGAAGGTGGAGAAAGCTGAGACCGATGTGTGGGGAATTGGCATGATTAAGAAGTCCGCACTAGAGATGCTTCGAACTTTTAAGCAGGAAATTGCCAAGGAAAGGATCTATGATAATACTCGGGGTAGTTCTTTACTGTTTGAGGCCAGGACGAGAGTAATGCGAACCAAGACATATCGGGCCAAATACGAAGTGGTAGACACGGTGGGCAGTGCGTGTGGAGAGGAAGAGGAAACGGCCGAACACTCGATAATGTTCTGTAAACGGCTTCACGCTATAGTTCAGGATGATGGCGCAGAGTTTTAGATGCGGAGCATCTAATACTCGAGGCTTGTAGTGCGGCGCCGTCCGCAAGCTTCCTCCTCCTTCTTCCACCATCTGTGCACCCTTTCCTCCTCTACACACCGCGTGCGCTTTTCCTCTTCACGAACATTCGCTAGCTGTATAATGTAGCGCGCATGCGCCGTCACGCTTCGAAAACATCGGCAGCTGACGCGCGCGCATGCGCCGTCGCGCTTCGAGAACATCGGCAGCTGACGCGCGCGCATGCGCCGTTGCGCTTCTCCCCCTTCTCGAACATTCGACAGCTGACAGTGCATGCGCCGTCGCGCTGTATATATACTCAAGGTCGGCGCTCGCTCGCTCAGTTGCCGCTCGTCGGTTGGTTTGTACGGCGCGTCGACGTCCAAGGTCGCGGTGAAATGAATTCCAACGAATCCACAAACACAATGATCGACGTCCCTTCGACCAGCGCCGCCCTTTCGCATACGTGTGTACGTGTTCACTCATTTAACACCCCCTCCTACAACAACGTTAACCAATTTAGCCATCGACCCAAGTAAGTCGCAATTTAACACCCCATTTCACAACCACGTTAACCAATTTAGCCATCGACCCAAGTAAGTCGCACTTTAACACCCCGTTAACCAATTATATGCTCCGCATCCTCCTCAGTGTTCCCCCGAGGGAAGCTGCGGGCAATTTTTTTCAAGGCACTAGGGTTCAAAGACAGGGAGGGCAAAATAGACTCTAAGTGGGTAGAATTAACTAGAAGGAGGTTATCTGATTGGTGGCTAATGTCAAGGCACGAGTGAAAATTAAACCCTTCACTGCAAAGTACGAGTCCCCAACTTTACTATTTAAAGGAAAAAAATGATATAGCTTTTGGTCCACTGAGTAGTACGGCTTGGTGGCGCTAGCCACCGCCCGATCTAAAGGGTACAGCCATTTCAATCCATCCATCCATTCATCCAGCGTAGTGTCACTGTATATGCTAGCATATACAGTAACTCTACGCTACGGTAGCATATACAGTAACTAACTCTAGAGATGCGCATAATTTGACGGTTGGGTAAAGGTACGCTAGATGGCGTTGGCGGTGCAGCTGCACTCCGATTGACTGCTGCTTGGGGCTCCGCCTGTGCGCCTGTTATCTCATTCTCCTGGATCGTCGCCGTACGAGTGCGCGTGCCGGATCGTGCTGCTTGACGGACCGTGGACAACGTGGAATGCCGGGTACGAAAGGCCGCTGCTGCTCGTGCTCGTCGGCAGGATCCCGAGGTACGGACGGACAGCCGTATGGACGGGTGACCGCACGGACGAACGCAGGGACGCGTCGCCCCACTCATCAGCATTCACTCCGTAGTCTTTCGCGCTTCGTTCACCTGGGTGAGGTATTGCATGCAACTACACTTGTTGCTGGTTTTCGTAGAGGTCTGAGGACATCAGCCACTTTAGAGAATGAGAAAAACCAACTAAATAATGAAAAAAACGGTACGTTGGCTAAAGTTAGCAGGGGACGTTAGATAATGGGTATTTTATCTGACTTACTCTGTGATTGGTCTCTAAGCTTGGCAAACGCGCGCCGCTGGAGTATTCATGCAAAATACCACTTTATCGAAACGAAGTGTAACTGTGGCTTCACCCTTTGACAAGGGCACCGAGAAGGTTGTGATACTTACCAGAAGGAATGTCGTGTGGCAGACGCACCCTAACTGGGTGCGTGCTGTAGGTTCCCTGTTACGTTATATGTAAGGAACGTAACGCGATACGGGCACAGAGTAAGGTGAGGCTGAGGCAATGTGGCACCAGCTTGCCTGAATGCTTTTAGCAGGACGTCTCTTGAAGAAAGCGCGCCGTTCTCAAGTCAACAGTATGTTTGCAATCAAGTGAGCGGTAATCGCTCGGTAACAGTTCCGTTCCAATGATCTGGACTGGACCTCACTAAGGCTAGGTGCGTGCTCCTTTGCTGCAACGTTGTTTGGACTACCAGGCCTAAGTGCGCAGCCGATTCAGCGCGTGTATTAAGCAGAGCGTCATGTAACCCGGCTGAAGAAAAGAAAGACAACGTACTGCGAGTGAAATCAGCAGTGGCAGCAAATACCCGTTTTAATATCAAAAACTCCGCATTTGGCAACGCAGGGAAATAAACGAAAATACACAAATATTTTAATTGGAGCTATGAACGTATGTATTGGCAGCCATTGACCTATGATGAGCCGTTTGAAACAATAGTACACAAATAATTAAAAAAAAGTGATGCATAGGGAAAACTTAGCTGTGGCGATTCTTGACAATGGAAATGTACTGTACTGTCCGCTGTTAACAGTCTCATAAAGGGAACTCTTGAATGAGCCTCTTTCATGCTTGCTGCTTCTTAACGGCGAGCTGAAGGGGGAACATTGTGCGTGTAGGGCTCTAGTTGATGAAAAGAAGTTGTGTCAACCATCGGTAGTTGTACGCAAATATAAGTTGATCTGTATACTTTTGCAAGAGATTGAAATACAGATATGCCCTGCATGCAAGTGTTACCATTACAAAGATTTCGCCGGTCCGTGTAATTCGTGCATTAGCTAGAATGCACAAAATTAGAGACTCGGGCGAACGCTGAATGACTTCTGTAAGATTCGTTATACAAGATCTTACGTATATACAGTTGAAACGTATTTCACGTACTGACTGACAAACGTGAATCAGTTCAGAGAGCTTGATAAAATGAAACGGAAACAGGGGATGCCTGCCGTAAATTACTGTTATTTTTTTTGGGGGGGGGGCGCATTGAATAGGACGCGTAAATTTATAATAGTAGCCTGTCACACAAGCTTTCGCTACTCGAAAGCTTCACGAAGGTGGAATTTTATCAGACATTACATCACAAACATTAGAGTATCGAATTAACGTTGCACGTTTTACGCGAACGAGCAACCTGTGTTCAGGGCCGATCTCAAACACAGCCTGCGCAGGCGTGCTTAGAAGTATCGGTACATGCAGCGATCACGATATCTAGAACGTGCTTAACTATGCATACGGGGCGATGATAATAGGTGAAAAGCTATAGTGTCTTCCACTTATCGTTTGCACACCCAAAGAAAATGTTATGCCTTTTGTCGTGTAAGAACATAAGTGAAATAATAAAGACCTGATAGATGGGCCCATGAGGTAGTATATATAGACGTAGAATTGCATGTTTTTAGTATATATCGAATGAAGCAGTATTTTTTTTTCTAAATCGTGGAGGCTTCAGCCGAATAGGGGGAGCGCAAGCGGAATAAATTCTGCTGCTTGTTGTAAAAAAAATGTTTAAACCATGTGGCAAGCATTTCAAATGATTTGGCCGCAATTATAAAAGTTTCTGGCTCCATTTCAAGTTCAAATACATGTCCGGAAATTCAAAGGCGTGCGTGAGGCTACGTGGTCATCCGTCATCAGCTGCACCGTCACCAATCCAAACTAAATCACCACCGTATCTCGGTAAAGCCCCATCTTGCGGCTTGTTGGGTCAGTATAACTTCAGAATAGTTTGCCTAACACCAATATTGTTCGAAAGCTAGTGTAAGAAAGCAGCCAGCCATTGATATTGTAACGAAATGAGTCACAGAAATACGCTCACGGTGCTCCGATTTACGGCTGCTGTAAAAAAAAACAAATAATCCAGGAAAGGCCAGAAATTAGGTGTCACAACATTACTTTTACTTCTGTGATAGATAATATTAATAGCTTGTCACTCCGCTCATCGCATACACGGACAACTCTGTTTGTTTGTTCTCCCAATCGAGAGCGGATATTTTGGGATAGCTGTCTGTGCGCATTTAAAACTGCATTCAACTTTGATCTGTTTGGGTAGTTTCGCGTAGAGCTTAGGATGTATATAATATCACAGCGTTATATAGAATGCGCAGATATTACGTCTGTAAACAAACGCTCTACTATTATCACATGCGTGCATAGGGCCTTTTGTAGAAGAGAACTAACAGCTTCATTCCATTCGGTCGAACAAGAGCACAGAGGCTCGCATCGCAGCCTCGGCAGTGCATTTCTGTGGAGTTATACGCTCATTGAGCACAGTCCAAATGGAATTATGGTGGCGCCCAGGGAGCCTGCTGTGAAAATGTTGGTAAGACACCCCATCCTCTCGCACGATGAGCTCTAAGTGAATCTCCAAAATTGCGATACGTATTATTTTGAAGATAAAAAAAACAGCTGTTGAGTCTCCGGGAGTTTTTCCTTCACTTTTCGAAACAAAACAAGTGAATTAATACGCTTCTGATAAAAATCGCGAGCATAATTATGCAGCTATATGTTTTGGGGCATCCACTGTATATAAAGTAAGATCCCGTAGAAGTTTTCAGTGGCTATATAAACACCACCTTTAGCCACACCACCTCTAGTATGGAATGTCGGAAGCACAAGCAATACATAACACTGCTTTTCTCGCAGCACCACAGTTCTTGCTTCACAAACGTAGATAATAGGGTCATGTACGAAATCAACGCGCATAGACAGTTAACAAAGCTAGTGCAGAGGGTCCGCCCGTTTGACTGTTCATCAGTCGGAAGCTACAGGCGTGGGTGTTAACGTTCCCCATCAGTTCACGTAGTACTGTGACGAAAGCACAGAGGCAAACGTACCCGCATCAATTCGTCTCGTGTGTACTTTAGAAAACCGCTGCAGAAGCCCCTGAGATTTCCATAAACATCACCTTCTGAGCAATGTTGGCGAGAACGCGCAAACTTCATCGAGGGGATCGAGCTAACAATAAATGTGGACTAGATTAAATTCCCTGGAATGATTCTCACTCGCCGCGTTTAAAACACAAAAAGACGATCGTGACGTTGTGGCCACCAATCTTCGTCAATTCGTCTTCACGCTGCGCGCATTCGAAAGATGCAATACACTGAAACGCTAGTCGTCGAGTTCTTCGTGTTCGGACCACCGTGAGCCAAAAATCTCTTGGATCTCTTCCAGAGTCTTTCCTTTTGTCTCCGGCAGGAAAACGGCCACAAGTACGAAGCCAGCGGCCATGAAGCTCGCGTAGAACCAGTAGACGCCGGCCTCGCCCACCAACGCCATCATGTCGGTGTATTCCTTGGCGACGAGCGTGCCGCAGGAGAAGTAGAAGAATATCAACAAGCTGGCGGCTTCGCTCTTCACCCTCAGCGGTAGAATTTCGCCCAGGAGTATCGAAGGCACCGGGCTAAGGCCCACGGAGAAGCCCAGAAAGTAGAGACACAGGGAGAACAGGGGCAGCCAGCCGTAAGAGTGCACGAAGCTGGGGCCCAGTGTGCGCTTGAAGTGGTAGAAGCAGCCGAGGATGACGAGGCTGACGCCGGACACCGTGGTCGAGAAGAGCATGAGAGGCCGACGACCAAGGCGGTCCGTGAGCTGCGTGGCGAGGCCTACGCACAACACCTGCGACCAGAAAAGGGGGTATACAGCTTGAACAAAATACTTCATTTTACGAAACGAAGACATTCATTGGAACTCTCTGGTAGGAGCCCCTTGAGCCATTCAGGCAGCACTTGGATTACCCTGATTACTGTGCCTTGATGCGCGTTCCTCAGATTTCTAAAGTAGCAAATTGTCTGAAAGAGAAGGGCTTTCTCCTCGGGGAAACGTAGTGGAAGCTGAGCCCCATAGCTAAAACAAGTGACTCACTGCACTCAATTTGCGATTTAATCCGCGCCTTGGGGGTGGAGAGAGTGATATCACGTCTTCAACCAGGGAGCAAATACATTAGCTCCAGCTCGTACTTAGCACACATTATTCATAGTAGCAGGCAGGAGAAGCACAGGATGCAATGATACGGTGACCGGCAACATGTGTATTGACGTGGCGTCGATTCATCATAATCTATGTCCCCCTTCTTTCCCTTCGCTGCTGCCTCACGAAGTGACTTAGCTCGACCTTGCGCTTGGCGAATGCTGGAATCGGACCAGTCTCGTGTGAATGCATAGTAAGAAAAACACCCAAGCGTACAATACCATTGGGTGTATTTAAATATGCCAGGTTGGTGATCCGAGCGAATGAGTGACGGCGCATCGACCCTGATAGCCAATAACTGACAGATGACTGATAGCTGGTAACTGACAGCTGACAAGATGGCGTCGTTGACAGTTTTCTGAACAGCATACAGATTATGCTCCCAACCCGGTGTAAGATCATGCACAAGCGTGCTTATTCTTCCCCAAACATTCGTCGCATAAAGCGTCGATTTGGAACAATGTTGCTTTTTTTATGTTGTTCTGAGTGTCGTTATTTTCGGCGCGAAAAGCGAACGAATTTTCTTGAGCCCCTCATTTAGTAGTTGGAAATTTAGGATCACCTGCACGGCGCCCACGACGATGGTGCTGTCGGCCGCCGACAGGCCTGTGCCGGCCGTGGCGAAGATGTCTTGGGTGTAGAAGAGCATGACCACGATGCCCGAGAACTGCTGCAAGAAGAAGGCGCCCAGCGTGCACAGAAACGGCCTGTACACCCAGGGTCTCGCCAGCTCAGCCAGGGTCAACGGGGATTCAAGGTCGGCGGTGACTGCTTCATGCATGGCTCCGAACTCTACGGCCACGTCCGGTCCGCGATAGTATTGGAGGGCTCTGGAAGGTGAAGAGGTGTGGTAAGATTTCGCTTACACAGGACAGCTGGTCCCAGCACACGAACGCATGAGATTATAATGAGCGTAAACAAGTCATTGGACCGCCACTTAGCCCATCGCATGAATTAAGGAAGCGCTGTAGGCAGCGAGTTCAATTTTAGTTTACTCTGGTTGTTCGACGCGACAACTAACCAGATCGTGCAGCTAACCACGAGGCTTTGTTGGTGAGTGAATAACGATTATCATAATTTCGTGTTTGCAGAGCATAAAGAAAGATAATCTTCACCGCCCTTTATGGTCAGTATGTTATGGTTATAACGTCATGCTTAGAAGGTCCTCTCGAGAAGAAACGGAAATCAATGCCCGCACCATAGCATTTGTGACTGAATTTTATAAAGGGGTGAGGAAAGGAAATGTTTGAGGCAAATGTCTAATCTTTCAAAAAACTATATAAATGACAAGTCTCGTTTAGACCCTCAATGAATAGACGGGATAGATTTCATACTTATTGCGCACTTAAACACATAATGCGCACCGTTCATCAATTTCAGACACAATGAGCTGGAGAGAACGGCGAATAAAATATAAGGAGGTCAAATAGAGGAACTGTTCGTTTAGCTACCCTTCAATGGGGAAAGAGGCAGTGGCTGTAAAAGAATAAAAGAGACGAAGAAGGAGAATCTGTGGTGACACTAAAAAGCTATGACCGTCCAAGCACGACCTACCAGCATTGTCTGTGAGCACATAAAAATTTTCATTTACTCCAGCTTCCCGTGATCCGACTCTTATGCATCCAGCGCATTGCACCGAACCCGACGAAAAGTATTAATAATAGTCTCTTGATAGAGGAAAAGACGTTTATTGTCCCCATTTTTGTGGTCAAACAAAAACTCATGCGCTCCTTTAGGCGTTTTTCTCGGATGAATTGAAGGCGAAACGCAACGTATTGGTATTCTCGTTCAAATGCATTGATTCTCTCGTACCCGAACGCTTTCTGCAACTAGCTTGAATTTGTACTTCCTCCGGGAACCGAGGCATTGCAATCGGACTGCATCTCATGTGCCTCCGAGATGGGCCCTCAGTCCTATGACCAAGCGACGATGCCAAAGGATTGAGGTCGTAATGTGACGTCATGATTGCTTCAAAGGTTTTTGTGATCTGTGATGTCATGATTTCGTCACAGGTTTTTGTGGTTTATGACGTCAAGATGTCATCTTGGGACGTAATCGCACGATAATGTTTTTTTTCATCATTCGTGTTGACGCCAGGGGTAAATTTTCATACTTGATGAAGCATCTAAGGCTTTCGCCATAGTGTCCTCTCACCTGAGCGCCGAATCCTGTCGTCCCACCTGCAGCAACCAGCGGGGAGATCCGGCAAGCATGGGCAAGAGGACGGCCATAATGACCGGTGGAATGATGCAGAATGCTGCCAGCACTTCATAATGACACCACTTGCCTATGACGTAGGCCATTAGGATACCGAAAGTGATTGCCATCGTGCAGACGGTGTCCATAAAACCCCGTACTTCTTTGGGACTCACCTGCAGACAAGAAAATTGAACACCCTCTGATATGCATTCACAAGCCTTGATTCATCTATCGGACCGATTGCAGCGCTGTATCTTACTCCTGGGTGCTTTTCCTTACTGGTCCGTCCTTGGTGGCTGTAAACCCCGTACTTCATGGCCTTTCAGATTTGCCGGCAGCGCGATACTGCCGGCCAATATAGAAGACCATGCACAATTCTGAGCGCGTCTATACCCTGTCAGATGGGGGCGTTGGGATCGTTTTGCGTTGGTCAGATTTGTCATTTGTTCTGAGAGGCGAACACTATATACATAAGTGCGAATCAGTGTCAGAAAAACCCATTTTTCCCAGAAGCTTGAACCTTTTCCATCAACAAGAATTGTGACCCCTTGCATCTGGAATTGTCGTCATCCTATATATATGTTTCCCTTCACAAAGCAGTTGTGTTAATGAATAAAATGAACAATTTTATCGCGCATCCTTCTTTACAATATTTGTACTCAAGGTGCTCATAAGATGTCGGCAAATTTTCTCTACTTTTGTCTACTAAAACCAGATGTTTTTTGTCTACTAAAACCAGATAGGTCCCTCCACCGTGGTAGTCTTGGGGCTAAGGTACTTGGCTGCTGACCGAAAGTAGCGTGCGCACTCTCGCACGCATGCTATTTTCGCGTTCGTTTCCGTACTTGAAGCCGGAGCGGGCTGGTTCCCACAAACCAAAGCCATCCGTCAGATAAATCCAGAAGCTGCTCTTGGTAGATGATGGTTAAATACAACTACTGGGCGTTGCTTCTACGAATAAATTATTGGCCGTTGTCTTCCATTAATAATAGTTTCTGGGGTTCTAGGTGCTAAAACCAGGGTATAAATATGAAACATCCTGCGGTAAGGCACTCCGGGAGAATTTTCGATTCCTGGGGTTCTTTGAAATGCATCTAAATATAAGTACATGGGTGTTCTTTGCATGTTGTCCCCTTAGAAATGACGCTGCTGTTCGCGATCACACAGGCGGTAAGCAGCACGCCTGAAGACAAAAAAAAAAAATTGGCCCCGTATCTGCATGTTCGATAATCTTGCGTCTGGAGAGAGTGAACAAAGCGTTTATTTGATGTTCTGCGCAAGAAAATTGGTTAATGGTATTCTGGTGGCCCTGCGTTAGAGTGCCTCGAGCATGCAACAGAGGCGAATGAGCGCATCAAGTCACGTCACACGTGAGACATGAGCGCTATCTGGCAGTTATATTGAAAACAAAGCGCGCGGCGTGCGTGCCCGTCTCGGAGGTGATAAGGTGTAGAACGCAAAGCGACGCGTAGGGGTCACCACCATGTCGTCTTAGCAAAGCGTTGAAAACACTTGCCTTTTCGTGCAAGCACTCAATTGTCAGCGCAGCGTGATAAGCGCTACGGTCCTTAGAATTATATATGTATGCCTTTTCTAGTAAAAAAACACACATACAGAATATTGACGTGCTGTTATGGTGCCTCGTATATGTCCAATAATTGCTTTTCGATTGACAATCACACAAGTATGAACGCTGAACCTTGAGCTCTGTTGGTGGGCGCTGCGGATGGGGTCGGCCAATTGAGGTATCGTTAAGGGCGGACAGAGAGACAAATGTGCATACAGATAGACATACAGACAGACCAAAATTTTTCCGTGGAAGGCCCCCAAGAAAGACTATCGTCTTTAACAAGAACTGTTACAGGTCATGACAACCCTGTGACGTATCCTTCTTCCTCCGCGCCATCCCTCTCTGCTCAATTTCAATTTCCTTCGTTGGAACCAGAACAGAAAGCAATAACAGCGTGCGACAAATCTGTATGACTTCACTGGTACTTGACACATTGTAAAAATTTTTCAGCAGCCGATTAGTGAGCCAATAAACTCCTTTAATGAAGCCATTCAATGGTTACATGGTAAATTGTTGCAGGGTCATTTTAAAACGTGCTAGTAAATCTTGTTTGACCACAAAGCTGGGCGTGTTCAGGGCTGTTATGACATTCAATCAAATGCTGCTGTTCCGAGTCGAGATTACATCTTTAACATTAAACACAAGAATACACATTCTCTATAGTTACCTCGGTTCTCTATAGTTACCTCGGAGATGAACACTGGCACGACTAGTGCAGCAACACCCGTTGCCAGCCCCGTGGACGTCCGGCCCAGCAGGAGCATCCAGACTGTGTTGCCCGTGGCTATCAAAATCCAACCGGCTATGTGGAATACGGCAGTGAGCAGGAAGGTGTATCTTCGCCCAAGGTACCGGATAGATTGTCCTGGATAGAAGCAAGCAATTGCCTTTCTTGTGTTTCTACTGTTGTATACCGTTTAAAGCAAATCTTCTGCGGGCCGCCTCGCAGTTTACTAATCTTGGATGCATGATGCTGTTTTTTGTCCCACTTTTCATTAAAATCATGAACGATTGTGACTCTTTCCGATCTCTTGTCATACTATACTATAGTGTACATGGCTATGCCTGATCTGTTTGAGGCTATGTCTATCATTTTTTTTTCTTTCTATCGCTTTCTTTGTCTGTATATGCTCGTTCTCCCTTCACGCTTCCATTTTTCGCACACTCATATTTGTTCACCTCACCCTAACTTCCGTTTCCCACACCATTGCTCTACTATACTGTGCTATATTATAATATACAATGCTATGTTCTGTCGGTGTGCCAGGATAGACGAGTGGTTACGACGTACGCTCGCCATCGGATCGTGGGGACGTTGTTTCGAGTGTCGCCTCACGAAGAAATATAAAATTTACATCCTTCTCTATGCCCCTTTCTTTCTCTCTTTCATTCTGTGCTTGTTCTCTCGTACATCAGAGTTATTGCATCCCGCGCTGGACAAATCGGTGCACGTGTTCCGGAAGTGAAGCAGTGGAAGAAGGAACAAGGCAGTGCGTGCCGGTTTATGGTGATGTGGATTCTCCGTCTACGGCAAAACTGCTAACTTGGACTGTAATGAATGTGCTGTAAAATTTTGAGGGCACGATTTCTGTGCAGAAAGAAAATTTTGCCGAAACATCCTAAGTAAAGAGGCGGTGGACGAGCAAGGACGCTAAAGTCACGTTATGATCAATGCGCTACGAACTATAAGGCACTGACAATTAACTACTTTGCGTCACATGAGTGCGCTCTTAATGTGTAGCCGGAGAGTGTTTGAGACAAATATAGGCATAGAATGAAATCAGACAAATTGCACTGTTGTGCCAGATACTTTTGAAATGTTTTGAGCATAGCAGAACAATCATTCAGTATAGCAGACTGCAGGATTGATTGAATATATCTGAACTTCTTTCACCAAACAAACTCGTTAATGATAATTAAAAACGCACCTAGTGAAAACGCTGGATACAGGTCGTCGATTCAAATAGGTGACGCCAATAACTATTGAAACTTGCGAGGCGCCGCAACATTAATGTGGGGATGGATTAATCAGTGAAGCTGCATTCGCGTTTCTGCTGTCAGTGTCGGTTCACTCGTCTCTTATAAATGAGCGACTGCAGACGTGGATGCTCTTCATCGAAGTTATATCTTTGGATGCATTATGCACTTTTGCACTGTTCTGCTTTTTCTGCCTGTATTCGTGTTGCTGCTGTTGACGCCTGTATCTGCTCCGTTAACTTTTTTGTTTGTTTGTTTGTTTGTTTGTTTGTTTGTTTTCTTCAGCGTAAAATCGATGCCCTCTCTAGGCTCCTAACACCCTTCTGGTTATCTCGCAGTGTTCTATGTCTTACTATACACTATGGCGTACTACGCAAATCTGGAGCAAGCGCCTACCGCGTGAGAGCGCTCCGGCAGATACATCGTCTTCATTCTTTCTTTCTGAATTTATTTGTCTACAAGCAGAGTCTACGCTCGGACGCATGTCGGCCGAAATATGCCATGCGCATGGGTTTGAGGTAAGCAGCTTCGGTGTCTGTGTGTGAGTGAGTGAAACAACTTTATTTTGTCCACAGTAGACGAGACTAAATTCAACGTCACCTGGCTAGGTCCTCAAAAATTTATAGAATATTAGTGAATACGAAGGCGCAGGTCAATCGTACATAAACTTGCCTCCAACCAGTCCTCCGACGAGCGCTCCGATGTTGAGCAGCGATCCGAACCAGCTGCTCTGGCTCTCGGTCAAGTGCATCCGTCTGCGCATGTCGGGCAACGCCGGGGACGAGTACCCGACGGAGAGTCCGTAAGAGGCCGCCGCCATCGCGGCAGCCAGTTCGGCGAGGAATAAGTGCAGGCGTCCATCGGAGTCTTCGTTGATCGACCTGCTCGTCCAGGGGCACCGCCGCCGCCGCTGGCGCCGCCATTGTTCGTCCATCGGCGAACGCCAATGGCGGCGAGCGTCGACCACCGGAGCCTCTGCCTGGTTTCCCGGCGCTTTGCCGCACTGGATCAAAGTTACATGACAAGTTTTATTTTACAAATGCTGCAGTTATCTAAAACAACAGGCACAATATCAAGGCGCATAAGCATACACCGATAAGCACATGGTACAGTAACACATCGTTCTTACGTTCTTGAATAAAATAATAATGCGAATGTCAACGTACAATCCAGAAAAATAAATTCACTAAATAATCGTGTAATTTCGCTTGATAACAACATCACGTACGTTGACATCGAGAAATCGTATGAACGGGATCGTATCAACGAGGTTCTGTTTGATATGCACGGCATGAGTGTGGGATTAGTTTTTCTGGTTTATTTTAGAGACGATAGTCTTTCTTGGGGACCTTCGACAGAAAACGTTTGGTCTGTCTGTCCATTTGTCTCTTTGTCCGCCCTCAACGATATCTCAAACGGCCGACCCCATCCGCAGCACCCACCAATATTGCTCAAGATTCATCGTTTATAGTTGAGCAATTGTCAATTAAAAAGCAATCATTGCACATATCTGAGGCGTCATAATAGCACGTCGATATTTTGTATGTGTGCCTTTACACTGGAAGAGGCACACACAAGTAACTCTAAGGACTGTAGCGTTTATCGCGCTGCGCTGACAGTGCAACGCGATGCTCAAAAAGGTAAGCGTTTCCAACGCTTTGCTACGACGACACGGTGGTGGCACCTGCCCGTCGCTTTGTGTTCTACACCTTATCACCTCCGAGACAGGCGCGCATTTTTCTCAGCGGGCGCGCACGCCTTCGTTTTTGGAAATAGCTGCCAGATGGCGCTCGTGTCTAACAAGCCTCGATGCGCTCGTTCGCCTCCGCTACACGCTCGAGGCACTTTAACGTAGCGCCTCCAGAACACAATTCACTGATTTTTTTGCGCAGAACATCAAACAAACGTTTTGTTCACTCTCTCCAGACTCAAGACTATCGTCTTTCGATGACATTTGCAGTGTAACATGCAGATTCAGGGCTAATTTTTTGTCTTGTGGAATTTTTTAGTCCTTCGAAGTCTAACCCTAAACATATCATACACGTGTCCGAGGGACGGAGTGCGGTGTGTGGGCACAACAAAGCAAGACTTGCGAGTGTGCTTACTGGTTTAGTGTATGGATAGATGGATGGATGTATCCGGCTGTGCCCTTTAGATCGGGCGGTGGCTCACGCCACCTAGCCATAAAGTAGAGTACAGGCGCGCCATCTAGCATTTTGATTTTGTCTGCATTTAAACTATGAAATACGCCTTGACGAGCTAAGCTTCTGAGTACTCAGGCATTACACTCGTACTGAAATACTGGTTGAATGCTCGCTATGTCCGATGGAAGCGAAAATGCTGTAGGATCGCGTGTGCTCAGATTTGGGTGCAGCTTAAAGAACTCCAGGTGGTCGAAATTTCCGGGACCCTCCAGTACGGCGTCTCTCATAATCACATGGTGGTTTTGGAACGTTAGGCCCCACATATCAATCAATCAATCAATCAATCAATGCTGGCGCCCCGCCGCGGTGGTCTAGTGGCTAAGGTACTCGGCTGCTGACCCGCAGGTCGCGGGATCGAATCCCGGCTGCGGCTGCTGCATTTCCGATGGAGGCGGAAATGTTGTAGGCCCGCGTGTGCTCACATTTGGGTGCGCGATAAAGAACCCCAGGTGGTCGAAATTTCCGGGGCCCTCCACTACGGCGTCTCTCATAATCAAAAATGGTGGTTTTGGGACGTTAAACCCCACATGTCAATCAAATCTTTCGTTTTGCACTGAGTGTCCACGTTAAGGGAGGCGCTCAAGCAGCGTCAGATAATTTTTTTCCATCACGAGTGTTGCAGCCCTTCTAAGAACCTCTGTTATCAAAGCTGCCTGATCCTGTAGCACACGGCGCTCATAGTTAACTTTCACCGTTATTGCTACGGCCACTCGGAGATGAAGAATGCGCATTTATAGGTCGGTGCGAATTAACCTACCCTAGCAATGTGCGTCATTCAGTTAGACGATTGTGAACTTCACTGCCCTGGTTGCCTCAGCATAAGTGGCATGTTATTTTGGCGTGAACTTCATACTTCCTTCCCACATAAAGAAGAAAACAAAAATGATGACTGCATCGCAATTTATCTGTGTACTGCTCTTTAAAAAAGCAACAGTGGAACAGCTGATGGCAGCTGTTTACGTTGTTGACTTGATTCGTCGAAACTGTGTGTGCTCTGCTGACTGCGACGCCGTTTGCAAACAGCGTGGCATGCCAGGTGGGGAAGCAACAAAAGGGAGAAATGCAGGGAGGTTAACCAGAAGGACATCCGATTGGCTACCCTACACTGGGGGATTAGGGGACAAGAAAGAAGAAAAAGAGGGAAGAAATGGAAAACAAATTGGGGAGAGACAGACAGTAAATTCACTGCTGCGTGTACAGCTAACTACACAGCAAGTCAGAGGCGTTCACACAGACCCGTCTTCCCTAAGAAACACAAGAAAGCTTTCACTGCGTTGTGGGCTGTCGAGGGATCTGGACGGTGCTGTAATAACACCTGCACAGAACGAGGCCGCTCATCTAGTCGCCGCAATGCGTTGGCAAGTACTTGTCTCTCTGAGGCATATCGAGGACCGTGGCACAGCAGGTGTTCCATATTTCCATCGGTGCCGCAAACGTCGTATGCCGCACTGTCAGTCATTCTCATTAACATGGTATAAGCTTTCGTGAAAACATCTCCCAGCAAAAGGCATGCTAGAAATTGAAAGCATGAACTACAGAAAGCGCATATCAAAGTAGTGTCGAAGAGGGTGAATTTCACAGTTCGAGGGCATAAGAAAAAATGGGACAGAGTAGAAAAGAACGCTTTTTTGTTATTCAGTAGCATTTTTTTCTATGCCCTCGCGCTGTGAAATTCGCCATAATGAACCCAGACCAACTATACCCAAGGATCAACACTTGTCAAATAGGGCTCGTGAAAGAACGACAGCAAAATGTGTGGCCAGACTCAGCAGCAAAACGTTCCCGCATAGCGCTTCCTGTCTGCTTTGTCACGTACTATGGTGAGTAAAATAATTTTCGTGATTCTTCTTTCTCGAGGTCCGTCGACCAAGCTTGAACTGTGCACAACTCGTCTTATACTGAGCAAGGTAGTGAATTACATAGGCATGCACCCAGGGGAGGTGGGGAGGGTGTGGTCACTTTCTTTTCTATAATCATCTAAGGGGGCGCCAAGTCTCCCTCATGACTTCAAAGAGTCAGACCCCTGCCGTCCCTGTTGTGTGAGGGGTTACGGCAAAGCATGTTTTTGAAGATATTGACTGCAGAGTACCCCCAAAAAGGTTGGGACCAATGGTAGGCTGTTGTGAGAAGCACGTCATTTCTTCGTCTTCATTTCGCATGTATTTCGAAGCTTGTTTTTCCTTCGAATTTCGCCAATCGAGAGAGGAGGGGTGGGTTGAGGGGTGGCAGCGTTACGTTGATACTTCGCATCTACTGGATTGAAGACTACTGCGCGCGATTGTGGTTGCGAAAGGACGAGAAAGTGTGATCCCGGTTATCACCACTTTCATGTTCACGTCATGCACGAGTCCTCCAATGAAAGTGGCCCGCATGAACCGCACCAAAGTGGCATACGAACGATGCCTTTTTGTCGACTATTTTCTCTCTTGCATACTGATGTCATTCATGCCCGTGTTATATTGAAATTTCACCATGGAATGTAAGCTTTAAGCTAATCATGCAGGGTGTTTCTAAATGACATAGAGTTAGTGAAATCATCCTTCAGAGCGCACTGATTTGGCTTTGAATGTCTTAAATCGCAGCCGGATAATGACGGTGATAAATTCAGTTTCTTTGAATTCCGCGCCGTCTTTAGATTCCGGACGCGTGCAACAAAAGCGTGACGTCACATATTCTGAAATGCATTCACGCCCTTAAGTCTTTTGGAGCACTATATAAGTGGTCCTTGATCGATAGACGTAGTCTTTACCTATGTTATTGACTATTTTCACGGATGAGTTTCGCAGCCGCTATGTCGTATCGAGCTGATAACCTAATGGTTTGTGTATGGAACAACTCAACGAACAGTGGACGTCAACACACGAAAGCGGTTTGGTTAGTGCATCCCACCTTTCCTGGCCTTATAAATTCACTTCACGAGACTCATATTTAAGAGAATAATCGTTTGACTGCCCAAAGTGGCGGTGTAAAGCCCCGCCGTCGTTGTCTTAGTTCGAGACTAATGTCGTTTCACCGTTGAAATAGAATTATAACAGCTTTGTTTGATTTTGTTTTTTTTTTCTTGTTGACACTTGCGCGATGATGTCAAGGCTGCTGACCCGCAGGTCGCGGGTTCAAATCCCGGCTGCGGCGGCTGCGTTTCCGATGGAGGCGGAAATGTCGTAGGCCCGTGTGCTCAGATTTGGGTGCACGTTAAAGAACCCCAAGTGGTCAAAATTTCCGGAGTCCTCCACTACGGCATCTCTCATAATCATATGGTGGTTTTGGGACGTTAAACCCCACAAATCAATCAATCAATCAATCAATCAGCGATGATGTCAATGCATTGTTCCGAAACACGTGATAAAAAAGCGCACACCGGCAGTGGCGAGTCGCGCGCGGCCGCGTCCGAGTGCGAGGGAAGTGCCGGCTCCGGTGCGTTACAACACTGATCGTCTGCGCAGCACATCGAATTGCGCGCACACCGGCGGCGAGCCGCGTGCGGCGGCGACGGAGTATCATTGCGCATGCACAGACCAGTGCCACGCGAAATTGGCTCAGCGAGGCCAGTGTATAGCTAACGCTACAAAACGACACGCTTGAGTTGTGTCGCACAGCCCTTTAAGAGTGTGTGATAACCGACGCGGTAAAATAACGATGCCTGGGGTTATACTTCCCAAAACTACCGCATGATTATGACAGAACACCGTAAGGGAAGCAGCCGAAAATTTTGACCATCTGGTGTTATTTGCCATCGAGCCGTACACGCGCCTTTAGCATTTCGCCTCTATTGAAATGTGACCACTGCGACTGGGACCAAACACGCGACTTTCAGGTCGGCGGTCGATCACCATACGAGGCAGACCTACCGTGTTAGTGCAATGACTGAAGTGCTGCACCAAAACACTCGAAGTCGTGGGTTCGAGTGCAAGCCATGGCGGCCACATCTCCATGGGGGCGGAATGCAAGAGAACTCGTGAGCATATAAATATAAGTACATGTCAGAACACGCCGCGTGGTGAAAGGTATTGGTTAAAAGGCTGGCTAGTTGGTATAGATTCATAACGAAATATCGACAGCGCAAACTAACAGGACATAGAAAGAGGACATTAAAAACACACTTTGTCTCCTCTTTTTATGTCCTGTTATTTTGCGCTGCCAATAGTTCAGGAAAGTTAACAGTTTTGCCTCCCAGTTGATTGATTGATTGATATGTGGGGTTTAACGTCCCAAAACCACTATATGATTATGAGAGACGCCGTAGTGGAGGGCTCCGGAAATTTCGGCCACCTGGGGCCGAAATTTCCGGAGCCCTCCACTTGTACTCTTTAAAGATTGCTACTAATATGCGCCAAAAAAAAAAAACACATCGGGGAGGTTGCAATGAGTCAGCGAAGCTTGGCTCAGCGAAACATAACGGTACTATATCTGTATTTTTTTCTTTTTCTCTCTGTGAAGCTTGGTGGCCTTCTTTATTTCTATTTAGTTTTCTCTTTTTGTCTCAATCTTTTTCTCTCTTCATTATGTTTATTCTCGTTTATTTCTGTCTCTCTCTTTTACGAACGAAACTCCTGAAGATTGCGGTATGTAACGTCCGCTACCTACACAAAACTTTGAGGGCTTTTCGCCTCGCCGCGCATGCGTTGAGGAGCAGTAGCAACCGAACCACGTGCTTTGACGCGGACAGCCCGCGTAGCCACCGCGCCGAATTGGCGCGGCGTGGCACGAGACGAGTACAAGTGGCGAATTGCCCGTGCTTCTACCGTGGGTGCCATGGCCAGCTGTCCACGTTAGTTTCCGGTACTTCCCTTCAAACACAAGTGATTATACTGTTGTACTTAATCCTGAATTCCGTCTTTTCCCTTTATTTGCAGTGAATCTATAGTTATCATTTGGTATAATATACCCCTAAGCAATCATAATAAAGTACTACAGTTGGTAGGTATTCTCCTCTCTAGAGGAACACTTCGGCAGGTACTACGAGCACACCAAACGCAACGGTGCACATATAAGCACGTTTCTGTGTAAGTGGCCATGTTAATTAGGTTTTGGTAAACTACGAGGCTAACTTTCTTCGTCTTGCTCTCTGTTTCTTCTATCTCTTTTTTTTGGGTCTCTTCATTTCTTTTTCTCTCCAATTGTGCGTATTTCTCTGTATTTCTATCATTATTCCTGTCTCTTCTTTCTCTCTTCCACTCTCTCCCTCTCTCTCTCTCTTTGCCAATTGCTCTGTCATTATTTGTTTCTCTTAATTTCTCTCGGTTTTTCACTTTCGGTTCTGCTCTGCGCAATTTTTTTTTTACTCACTATCGTTCTGTTTCTTTCGCTTTCTTTCTATGTCTTGGTTGGTCTTCCGACCTTTTCTTCACTTTATTATCTTAATTTGCCTCTAGTTTTTTCATACTCTCTATTTCTTGCTTTCTCTGTCTTTCACTCGCTTTCTTTCACTCCATCTTCTTTTCTCCCTCTCTTTCACATATTTCACGTGCTCCACTTCGCCAAACACGAGTTTCCGTTTGACGCTCGCAGCTGCTTTGCTTCGTTGTGAGGCTCTCCCAAATCCGGTGGCCCATTCGGTGGTTTTCTGTAGACATCAACACTTTTACGGCTCCTCTAAGCAGTTCCACCGTTCAAAATTTGTCGGAACAACCAGTTTTCGGTAAAGTTGAATGTTCTATCTTCTCCAGCGTTCCTGGATAGCGATCAACAAAGAAAGAACTGGAAGATGCGATCGTAGTCCACAGCGCTTATTTTGATTTAGAAAGGCTTGCGATCCTCCCAACAGTTGTTCCTAAGTCAATTGTTACCAACGTTTAAAATATTATATATATATATATATATATATATATATATATATATATATTGAAGAAGTTTTTTCAATGGGCCAAACGTAATTGGGAAGAGAAGAGACACAACTTAGCCGTTGACTTCATTTTATTTGCAATGGTTTCGACCGGTGGACCGGTCTTCGTCAGGGTTTGCGAACAAGTGCGACGCTATGCGAACATGCCGCATCGACATGGTAGTGCAAGAAGGAAACGGAAGAGAGCGACAAATTTGTGGTGTTTTACATGGGTGTGTCACGGACGGCCATTTTTGGCGACACCGCGTCACGGCAATTAACGGGCGCCGTACTCCCCGACTGACCGTGAGAAACGGCGGCGCATGAAAGGGAGCCGAGAAGTGCAAAATGGGGTGCTCTTCTTAGAACGTCGCCGCCGACGGTTAATCTTTTTGTAACTGTGGCGACGTCTGCAAGGTCGTAGAAGGCCGCGGTATACCCCGAACAAGGATTAGACTACAAGATGCACCGACTGAGAGCCAAACGTTTGACCGTTCCCACGGGGAAAAGCGTGGGAAACGCTCTGGTGGCCAAGCCGTATGACAACAACCCGACAGGTTGTCACTCTCGCTAGTTGCGGGCCCTCTCCCAATTAAAAAGGGGTGGGGTCAAAATATTTTTGGTGCGGAGTTTCCCATCAATTAAACGCGCATGATTGGACCCAGGTAGAGGTCTCTTGTCCCCAAGGAAGAGAGCGAGGAGACATGAGGGGGATTTAGGCGCAGGATTTTGCCCTGCTAGGCAGACTAGTCGCTGACCAACATGGTGTGGAAACAGATCAACAAGCATCTCTTCTAGAAGTTTTTAGTGTGGCTCTGTATCGGCTGGCCACCTAAACTTAGCCGTTCGTCTAGTTGTGACGCGATATTAACGTCTGCAACGTAGACATCGGGACTTCGCCTCGAGTTAGCTCAACCTGCTCGAAGTCACCTGCAAGCACTAGCCTCCCGGAGCCACCAGCGTTGCAACACCGCCGACATCGCAGTCGTGCCAGAACTCTCTTCGACTTCTCGCATCCGATCGTCGGGGACGCAACGCTGCCGGTCATCACACGTATGCCTTCACCTGTTTATATCAACGAACTTTCTCCTGCGTAGTTCTATTGTTGTTAGATTGTGTAGTTTGTAATAGTTCTCTCGCGTAAGCTGATTTATTGTTTTTTGTATGTATTTTTTAGTTGTATCAAGTGTTGATGTATTTGGTTAGTTGTATTGAAGTGTTGTATTAGATCCTGTGTGCTGCAATATCACTAGAGTAAAGTTTGTTTTGTTTTCTCACGTCTCTGATCTCTTCACTGTCTCTGCTTGCGTACGGAGCGAACTAACCTGCTGTCATTCCCGTCGCCGACTTCGCGCTGGCGACGCTAGAGTGGCAGCTTGTAACAGGGTGACATATGCTGTGTCGAACAGTTCTCTTCGTCTCATTCGCTGGAGCAAGCAAACATGAGAAGAGAGAAAGACAGAAGGCTGCGAGAGGCCTCATTCAAAGTGCTGCACGGGTCGTATGTATGGGCGAAAAACACATAAATGGGACCGCAGAATGCAAATAAACAGACTAAAACTCAGAAAAGTAAAAAAATAAATAAAAAGGATAAGAATAAAATAAAAAATGGAGGAGGAAAAAGAAAGAAAGAGGGGGATAGGGCGGCTTACGCGGCGCGTCTTTGAACGTCGCGGGCGGACATTGTTCGTGAGCTTGGGTGGCAGGCAATCAGGCAATTACTTGTAGGGATATATATATATATATATATATATATATATATATATATATATATATATATATATATATATATATATATATATATATATATATATATATATATATATATATATATATATATATTCTTTTTTGTATACAGAAATTCTGCTGGGCACATGGCCCATGCATGCAGTACGGAAAAACAAAAACATCAAAACACTAAAAAAAAGGAATATAACAAGCAATAATTCTAACAGAATCTGAAAGAAGGTAAAGTAATACAGGTTGTAAAAAGGCAATGCAAATAAATGGGTGTGAATATAATAACAGTCAAAGTAATTATGAAACAAATGAAACAGAACAAATTCTTACTATCCGTGGGAAAAGATACGCTGATGACATTGCCTTGATGAGTTACTCAGGGCACAAATTGCAGCTCATTATTACATAACTGCACACAGAAAGCAGAAGAGTAGGTCTGAAAATTAATATGCACAAAACTAATGTGCAGCAGTCTCGGCAGAACACAGCACTTAACGATAGGTGGAGAGACGCGGGGAGTTGTAAAGGAATATGTCTTCTTAGGACAGGTAGTAAACTTGGAGCCATAAAATTATAGTAACATGAAGACTAAGGGTGGGGCGGATCACATTCGACAAGCATTCTCAAATAATGAATAGCAGTCTACCACTATCCTTCAAGAAGAAGGTTAATAGCAGCTGCATATTAGAGGTACTTAGCTACAGAGCAGAAACCTGGTGGCTTACAAAGAAGGTTCAACTTATATTGAGCACGACATGTCGAGAAATGGAAAGAAAAATGATAGGTGTGACCTTAGGAGATAGGAAAAGAGTAAAGTGGGCTAAAGATCAAACGGGGGTTAAGAATATCACACTTGAGATCAAGAAGAATAGATAGACATGGGCTGAGCATGTAGCGCGTATAGGCGGGATAACCGCTGGTCATTAAGTGTAACTGACTTTATTCCAAGAAAAGGGGAATGCGTGAGGGGGAGACGGGAAATTGTGTGGCCATATGAGACAAACAAGTTTTCTCGTATAACGTATACAGCAGTGGAAAGCACAGGGCCGGGTTGATTGGCGGATCATGGGAGAGGTCTTTGCCTTGCAGAGGGCGTAGTCAGGCTGCTGCTGATGATGGTAAGCTATTAGAGCACGTTTCTTTTCTTCCATACCTCTCCCTTCGAAGTTCAGCCGCCGTGACTGGGAATCGAATCCGTGGCTTAGTAGCTGAACACCTAAGCGACGAAGCTGTATCTCGGCAACTGCCGTGGAATAACGGATTCACTAAATCAGACTGATATATAATCGTTGTTTGATATCACAGTGTGAAGTTGCCGACTTTGGAGTGTTAGCATACTTACTTGTGCGGCGACGTCGCTGGGTAACCGCCGCACGGCTAATACCTTTAAGGCACCATCTTTTGATACCATTGGTATGGTGGACGAAAAAACTGGTGATGTGTAGTCTAGCTGACGCTGCCGCTTGCGCTGGCGAAAATATCAAGCCACTGATTCAGCACTGCGCTGGCCGCATGGAAAATGCCGAGTTCCGGATTGTTCACTGTGCACAACCGCGTGACAGCAAGTATCATTGCCAACAGATGCCGAGGGGTAATGTCGCGCCGGCTATGTGGGTCTTTATGGCCTTTTTTACGACGTCACAAACGCACACCTGTGGCATTCATGCACACAGCAGCCGTGTATGCAGTTGTATGGCTTAATGGATACATGCATGCTGTACGTGTAGCTTAATATTTTGCAGTCAGAGGAGACGAAAGGCGACAACGTTGGTTCGAGCGTGATGGTGGTGGTGAAACTTTATTACCCTACGAGGGGTCCTGAAGGACACTCGGCTAGGTGTCAGGGGCAGAAGGCATCTCCCACGTCGGAACAGAGAGACCGAAGTTCTCCGCCATCTTGCGGGCCTCCTGGACAATCCGAAGTTGGTCTGCTAAGGAAGAGCCTTTGAACACTTTGGCCCACTGCTCCTTCTGCTTGGCGTATCACTTTGGGTATACTACACAATGAAGCCAGCGAAAGCATAGGGAACATCATTTGTAATATTAAACGGTGTTGAAGTAATGGAGTAAGCATAGGGAAATTCGAGTGGACGAAAAAAAAACCAAAACCTTCCATTCACGTGTCTGATGCTCTGAAAAGAGCTGCGGCGGCCATATCTCCCCCGTTCATTTTATTACGTATTTTTGTGTCAACATAAAATTGCGTGCACGCACGAACACGATAAATAAAGAAGCCGATGACACAAGTGCAGGCTATCAGCTGAAAGTTTTATTTACGCAGCAAAATGTAAACATACTGCAGGTAATCACACGATGCAACATATGTATCGGCTACAAACTATAGTGACAGTGTGCAAGAGTTCAGCATCAGCGTCATAATTTACACCCTTAGTATCAGTTGTAAGGCGAATCTCCTTTTGTAGAAGAATAGTGAGGTCTAACTGATCTAACCCCTTTCCTTTTTTTTTTTTTTGGTGTGAAGAGCTTCTCTGGCTGTGCTATATTGAGGTAAAACACACGTATCAATGAGGACAGGATAACGTTTGCACTTTCTACAGTTGGAAGTCAAATGAGCATGCTCATTTTTTTTTCTTTAGTGCCGTTGTGTGGCCTGTCGTGAACGCACCGTTCCGTTTGGACGAGATAGGAGGCTCCACAAAAGAAAGTAATGTTGTCCACTACGTTTGTGGCAAAAAAAAAAACTATAACTTAAAATTATCACGACTAACGCTACACATTCCTTGTCATTTGTGTATATATATATATATATATATATATATATATATATATATATATATATATATATATATATATATATATATATATATATATATATATATATATATATATATATATATATATGAATTACTGTCTTAAATTTCCAAAACGTGTTCTTACATGACGTCACGACGACATGGCGATGTCATTGGCTGGAGGAAGGGAGGGGTGGGCCTTTTGACTTCGAATAGTCACAATGTTCTTGACTTGCGACTGATTATAGTGCTTGCTAGAGTTTGCCTAATGTTGGCTAGCATGAAATAATATATAACACTGACTAACTACCGTGCAAGTGCTCTCTATTACCACCTAAGATTTACTATAGCCCTGTCTGGCTTTTGCATTAACGAGAGCCCTCATTCCTCTCGAACACATGGAAAAGTAGCTGCAGCAAACATATGATTTACAAGGTCTGTTACCAGACCAATGAGGGAGGAACGTTTGTTAGGATATGACTGTTTCCTTACAGTGCCTAGATAATTATCTCGTGAAATACAACAAATGCCAAACACCCTGACGTATCAAGCGTGCATGACCTGTTAACATGCAGAGACCCATATGCGTAATCTTGTGGCACATTACTGGCGTTCACTTGCCCTTATATTCTCACTTCCTGGCCTCATTTGCAGGTCAGCGGAGAAAGGTTCAGTAAACTTTCAACGGTTAAGTTAGAATTTGGACAGCTAAATTAACTGTAAACGTTCAGAAGTTGCTTCAATGATTAGCACAAAATGCTTACGTGAATTATTAGGTGAATAAATGTCATAGGTGGACTTCATAAACAATGTAACGATCAAGTGAGCTTGTTTGCGTACGCGCGAACAGTTTTAAACATAATCTTGCACAGTGTAGTTTATGGCAACGAATCAGCAAATGGCAACGTCTGTAAATTGTATACATAACCAGCAGCATACCGTATAATGGGCAGTCCTATAGCTAAAATGCTGACATTAAAAAAAAAAAGAAAGCGTCAGCTTTCTAAAGCGTAAAGACCTATTCAGATCACGCTAGGAAAACCATTAGCTTATCCGGTTGATAGGAAGCTTGTGCACCGTTTAATGAGGACTTTATGTTGTAGTACGTGAAATGGCTGTGCAGAACATTTTAGGCTAATAATAAGTAAATGCGATGGCGCCGGAAGAGTGGCGCTGTTCGTGTAAGTTTTCGCTGGTACTTTTTTAATAACACGATGCGGCCGCGGTATTCAGAGTCACCTCTGGGGTATACTCTTTTTTCACCAATCTGCACCACTCTTAATATAGTCTTAATAACAGAAACAATATCAGACAAGTCACACGAAGCAACAGAATGGTGTGGGCACTTATTAACAGCCTTATGTTTGCTTAAAAGCAGGAGACAACACTGAAAAAAAAAAGTTGGCTTTTAAAACTGTTAAAAGGAGTGGGATATGTTCCACAAATTAGAAAGTTAGATGAGGTGAGCTGGCAGGTAATTTATTTCTGTTCTCTTGCTGTTCTTCACTAAGCACTTATTTATCAACGAGTTGCAAACTCTCCAAGAAATCTATCCTTGGAAGGGATTCAGGGCATAATTCCTTTCATGTGTTACTTCAAATGCTTGTTGGATCTAGTAACCTGCCACTATGTTCGACCAAATAACAACTTTCATCGGTGTTCTTTACTTCCGCAAGATCACCAATAGTATCTGCAAACATTTTACAGTTATCTTCATCTGGGGCCTTTCGTGCCAAGCTGTGACAAACAGTTGATTCGCATAAAGTTTTGTAACAAGAACGTGTTTTATGCCCGGGTCCACGAAGGCTTCGCTGCCATACTTCCATCATGGATACGACGTAGTGACAATTAACACGAACATAAGGAAAAGCAATAAACCAGAACGTTTTGCAATTTAAGGAGATTCGGGAGTCAAACGCATCACCACTGGGTCCACACCAATAAATATCGGGCTTTTAACAAATTGCGCCACCTGCGCATATAGGAAAAGTACTTCAGGCGCACCTTATAAATCTCGCACTGCTTTTCTCTGAACTTGCGCTGTTGGTTTGACTAGAGTAACTGTATATAGTCCCTACTGGAGCATGTACAGTTACTTCAGGTTTGACGGGGTGGTGACGCCGCCTATACGAGCGGAGAAAGGCTGCAGTGTTACACTAACGAGCCCCGACACAGAACGCTTATGTAGTCTCAGCACCACGGTACGGCGCCTCAACGCCAGCATTTGAACGGACGCTGGCATCAAGGTTCTTTAATCAGGGTGCCCTACCAACCGCACATAGGCGGCGTTAGCCCAACTCAGCACAGCGGATCGTGGCCTCTGCAATGAGCTTCGGCAACGTTCTGCAGCTAACTTCTGTGGCCACCAGGGATACGGCTCGGGGACGGTGCAGTTGCGTGCCTTGCATTTCGCGCTGTGCTAGCGTGTGCAACTTCCGCATGCACCAACGGTGTTTCTCCACCGTCTACTGATACGAGTGCGATGGCGCCCACTAGAAGAACTGCCGCCGAAACACAACGGCACCAAAGGGCGAACGCCGTGAAAGTGAATAGTGCAACGAGGGACATGACAGGGGAGAGCAGGGGGCCTTCGCGCGTTCCCAACTCGAGCTGCATGAGAACTCTGTCTCTCACGTTTCCGAATTTGAGAGCTCCACGACTCAACTGGCTGTCATACACACACCGAAGCAGGCCCGAAATTATTGTAGCTTCGCCGAAGCAACCTTCAAGCAGTACGCTGCTCGGTAACCCGGCGCTATATGCCAAGCACATCCCCAGGACGGTCGCCGACCCGTAAGTCACCCACCCTTAGCGGGCTTACGAGTACACAAAACGATTTTGTAAATACCCGTTCGGGGTTTCGCTTGCTCTGTCTGTGAGCGCCTGTGGTTCACGTGCGATTTGCGCGATGCTCCGGTGCGTGCAATCCAGTGTTTCCGGAAAGTGTATCCCAGTCACGAGTCATTGCTTGTCGTGATGACGTAGTCTCACCAGGCGTCAACATTGGTACGTCAGCGCGTAGCGGTACTGTATCCACTAAACACCCAAGGATATTATATATCAATGTGCAGTAAACATTTTGCTACTTCTCTGAAGACACGTTTCACTTTTGTGTGTTATACCGATTCTTATATGAGAGATATCAGCCACATTTTAGGGACGAAGTACCTCAGGACAGCTTTGTCGTCGACTCTCGCTGTACGCTATCAAGGCATATAACAAACCGTTGCTATATATAGACAAAACATGAGTTTATATGATGCGATAACGATTATGATTGAAGTTAAGTTTCAGATAAAAGCACTCAGACCACTCCTGCAATATTTTAATGAATGATGAAATCAAATAGTACTTGAAGGCACATGTTGCAAAAATCCACAAATCACAAATTTAACTATCACAATTTTAAAGGATAACATTAAGATGTGAAAAATGACGTGCCTGTCACTTTGTCTTCAACGAGAAATCCTGAAGGAATGCACCTTCGCTTGCTTCTTATAGGAGATTGTTTTTATCTTCTTTCTGACCAGACGAGTGTACATACATATTTTACGGAAACGCTTTCGCTTTCCCATACTAGAGTACGAAGTACTCTGAATCGTCTAACACGTTTTTCAAGCATACCAACGTTCCAGGTGTTGATATGAGCAGTGGTTCGTCGAGAGCTCGTTCACGGCGTAATTTTTGTCGACATGGCCTCATTAGATGTGAGGACCACGGAATGGCTTTATGCTCTCTCATAGCCGAGTATCTCGTACTGATTGTTAGCCACGTTTTAGGAGCGAAGCTCCTCAAGACGTGTGATGAGCGTCCCGTCGCAATCGTATGTAGCCACCTATAGTTAGCTCTTGAACCGGCTCTGGAGGGCGGTACTTGTACATTTAACGAAATGCATATACGCTGAAAAAGGCAAATGGTACGATACTAGAGGACGTTACTACTAGTATGATAAATAATAAAAATCACAGCATATCCATAAAATTTATGATGATGAGTGGGGTGAAGCGTCCATCAGTCCGCCCGCGCTTCCGTTCATCCGTGCGAGCGTCCGTTCATCCCTCCGTGCGTCCATCTGTTCATTCACGTGCCCATCCGTCCGTCCGTGCGTTCGTCCATGCGTCCATTCGTGCGTCCGTCCATCCACCCGTCTACTCGTGCGTCCGTCTCTGCGTTCTTCCACGCGTCCGTCCGTGCGTCCGTTGTCCATCCGTGCGTCAAACAGACAGACAGACGACGGACGGACGGACGCGGCCAGCGGATCATTCACGGTTTGCCGATAAAAAGTGTGATACGCGCAAGGCAGCGGCGGCTCGCGCTCGAAGATGGTACCCCGCTTTTCGAGTGCGCAAGAAAATAGGGATGACGTCACACGAAGGCGTTGGCGATCGCGTGTTCGTTGGCGGCACCGTACGCTAGAGGGCGCGGTGTAGCAAAATAAAAGCCGTTCTGGCGCGCCCGCGCGTTCAGGTGGGCGGATAGACAAGGCTGCAGAGTGGAGTGCGCGGAAAGCGGCGGCGCCTCACAGTCGAATACGGAACCCCGATGTGCGAGCGCGCGAGGCAGAAGCGTGCCCTGAAGCTGCGCGGCAGCGCCAAGATCCCGGCGTACGAGAACGAGAGGCCGAAGCAGCGCGGCAGCGGCGTGTGGACCCAGCTTCGCCCCACTCTCCATCTTCACACCGTGGATATGATGTCATTTTTATAAACACACAAAGCAACAGTCATCAAGTCTTAGTCGTGCTCTTCATCGTTCTACATCACACACATTGCCCTTCTACCTCGCCGTGTAACAGGACACCTCGCCTCCATTGTGTGAGAGCCTTCCTCTGTGGAGGAAAATCACCACCACCACCATCATCATCATCATCATCATCATTATCATCATCAGTCTGACTACGTCCACTGCAGTACAAAGGCCTCTCCCATGTTCCGCCAGTTAACCCGGTCCTGTGCTTGCTGCTGCCAATTTATACCCGCAAACTTCTTAATCTCATCTGCCCACCTAACCTTCTGTCTCCCCCTAACCCGCTTGCCTTCTCTTGGAATCCAGTTAGTTGCCCTTAACGACCAGCGGTTATTCTGTCTACGCGCTACATGCCCGGCCCATGTCCATTTCTTCTTTTTGATTTCAGCTATGATATCCTTAACCCCCGTTTGTTCCCTAATCCACTCTGCTCTCTTCTTGTCTCTTGAGGTTACACCTACCATTTTTCTTTCCATTGCTCGCTGCGTCGTCCTCAATTTAAGCTGAACCCTCTTTGTGAGTCTCCAGGTTTCTGTTCCGTAGCTAAGTACCGGCAAGATACAGCTGTTATATACTTCCCTCTTGAGGGATAGTGGCAATGTACCTGTCATAATTCGAGAGTGTTTGCCAAATGTGCTCCACCCAATTCTTATTCTTCTAGTTACTTCAGTCTCGTGGTTAGGCTCCGCGGTTATTACCTGCCCTAAGTAGACATAGTCTTTTACAACTTGATGTGCACTATTACCTATCTCGAAGCGCTGCTCTTTTTCGAGGTTGTTGTACATTACTTTCGTTTTCTGCAGATTCATTTTAAGACCCACCTTTCTGCTCTCCTTGTCTAACTCCGTAATTATGAGTTGCAATTCGTCCCCTGAGTTACTCAGCAATGCAATGTCATCGGCGAAGCGCAGGTTACTAAGGTACTCTCCATTAACTCTTATCCCTAACTGTTCCCATTCTAGGCTTCTGAAAACCTCCTGTAAGCACACGGTAAATAGCATTGGGGAGATTGTGTACCCCTGCCTTACACCCTTTTTGTTTTGTATTCTGTTGCTTTCTTTATGAAGCACTATGGGAGCAGTTGATCCCCTGTAGATTTCTTCAAGGATGTTTATATAAACTTCATCGACGCCCTGATTCCGCAGTATCTGCATGACGGCTTATATTTCTACTGAATCAAACGCCTTCTCGTAATCTATGAAGGCTATGTATAGTGGTTGGTTATATTCTGAGCATTTCTCTATTACCTGATTGATAGTATGAATGTGGTCGATTGTTGAGTAGCCTGTTCGAAATCCTGCTTGTTCCTTTGGTTGATTGAATTCTAATGTTTTCTTTACTCTGTTAGCAATTACCTTTGTAAATAGCTTGTATACTACAGAGAGCAAGCTAATCGGCCTGTAATTCTTCAAGTCCTTGTCATCTCCTTTCTTATGTATTAAGATGATGTTAGCATTCTTCAAGACTCTGGTACCCTTCCCGTCAAGAGACACCTCGTAAAGAGGGTGGCTAGTTCTTCTAACACAATTTGTCATCCCTCTTTTAGCAGATCTGATGTTACCTGATCCTCACCAGCAGCTTTGCCTCTTTGCCCAAAGCTTTTCTGACTTCTTCTATCATTACTGATGGGGTGTCATCTGGGTTACTGCTAGTTCTTATAATATTAAAGTCGTGGTTGTCCCGGCTACTGTACAGATCTCTGTAAAACTCCTCCGCTATTTTAACTATCCTATCCATATTGGTAGTTATTTTGCCTTCTTTGTCCCTTAGTGCATACATCCGATTTTTGCCTATCCCAAGTTTCCTCTTCACTGATTTGACGCTTCCTCCGTTTTTCAGAGCGTGTTCAATTCTCTCCTGGTTATACCTTCTTACATCGGATACCTTACGCCTATTAATCAGCTTCGAAAGCTCTGCCAGTTCTATTTTGTCTGTTGTACTTGAGACTTTCATGATTTGACGCTTCTTAATGATATTCTTCGTTTCCTGGGAAAGCTTGCCAGTGTCCTGTCTAACTACCCTGCCTCCAACTTCCACTGCACACTCCGTAATGATACTTGTCAGATTATTATTCATTGTATGTATGCTAAGGTTTGCCTCCTCACTAAGAGCCGAGTACATGTTCTGAAGCGAGACTCTGAATTCCTGCACTTTCCCTCTCAGTGCTAGCTCATTGATTGGCTTCTTGCGTATCACTTTCTGTCGTTCCTTCCTCAAATCTAGGCGAATTCGAAACCGTATCATTCTATGGTCACTGCATCGTACCTTGCCAACCACTTCCACGTCCTGCACGATGCCTGGGTGTGCACTCATTATAAAGTCTATTTAGTTCTTATTTTCGCCATTAGGGCTCCTCCATGTCCACTTGCGGTTTCCTCGTTTTCGGTAGAAGGTATTCAAAATCTGTAAATTATTGCGTTCTGCGAATTCTACTGGTAGCTCTCCTCTGGCGTTTCTAGTACCGATGCCATAATCTCCTGCTGCCTGGTCTCCCACCTGCTTCTTCCCTATCTTTGCATTAAAGTCTCTCATCAGTATTGTATACTGTGTTTTTACCTTACTCATTGCCGATTCCACGTCTTCATAGAAGCTTTCAACTGAAGCGTCATCATGGCTGGATGTAGGCGCGTAAGCCTGTACCACCTTCATCTTGTATCTCTTATTCAGTTTAATTACGATACCTACCACCCTTTCATTAATGATATAGTATTCCTCTATGTTGCCAACTATGTTTCTGTGAATTAGGAACCCCACTCCCAGTTCTCTTCTGTCAGCCAAGCCCCGATAGCAAAGGACATGCCCATTCTGTAGCACCGTATAGGCCTCATCTGTCCTTCTAACCTCACTGAGCCCTATTATATCCCATTTAACACCCTCCAGCTCCTCGAGCAGTACAGCTAGACTTCCCTCACTAGATAAGGTTCTAGCGCTAAACGTTGCCAAGTTCAGGTTCCAATGGCGGCCTGTCCGTATCCAGAGATTCTTAGCACCCTCAGCTGCGTTGCAGATCTGACCGCCTCCATGGTCAGTTGCTTCACAGCTGCTGGGGACTGAGGGCCGTGAGTTATTTGACGTATGCATGTGGGAGGTAGTGGCCAGATACTGCACCAGGATGACCAATCCTTCTTTGGTGAGGGAGTGCGTTCCCGGCGGTTGTTACCGGTGAGGCCGCACCCCAGGCCTCGTAATGCAGTTCGATCACCACGCGGATTTTTTTTATCCGGTTGGGAGCTGCGTGGCACCGGGATTTGAACCACGGACCTTTTGCATGCGCGGCGGATGCTCTAACCACAACGCCATCGCTGCTTCGGAGGAAAATTAGCAAAGGTCAAAGGCAGTTTTTACAGCTTCCAGCAAGTCATGGGGGCTTTGGTCGTCCACTCATACCAACGTTAACGAGAACATCTGCTGCGAAAACAACACTGAAGTTCTTCGATGATGGAAATACCCTCGGGTAATAATATACTGGATTAGTGCACAAAAAGGAACTTTCATGGCAACTCTGTACATTGGACCTTGAGCAGAAATTCCGCTTAAATTTCAAAGAGCTGCTAGAGGCTTAAAAAGAACAGTTGAATCAATAAGTTCATGCCGTCTGGAAGATGTTTCATCGCAGGAGATAAGTGAAATGGTGGCAAGTAACACACTGACCAAAGAGGAAAGGAAACAATCCAGCACGACAAAAGGGAAACGATGGCATTGCAATCGCGTACCTGACAAAATGCGCGAGTTTGACTTGTTGCGAAGATAGAGGGCATGGCCTACGCGTTAGAGGTTCTCACAACGGGGAGTCGTTCAAAATGATCACTGTCGCAATAGCAGCAAAGAGGAAATGGCACAACATGCTTTGTTCGAGTACTCGGTTGCGAAAGAGGTCTGCCACATGGTGCAACACCTCTTTGGCTTTCACACAGTGCGTATGAAAACAGAACGTAGGCTGATGGCAAAACTGGTCTTTACGGCAACCTTGTATCTGCTGCGGCGACGCCATCTAGCGGAAGTACGCCACAAGCCTCACAAGGACGCCGATTCCACAGTCTAGAAAATGCGCCTCATTGAATAGAGTTACCTCGATCAGCAGCTGGAAACACACGGCGAACAGGATTTTCTTCGACGATAGCACACACGTTTATTCAGAGCAAGGAATGGAACGCTGGAGTTTCCAGTTGATTCATATAACGAAATGTCCACCATAGTGCACATGCATGAGTGGCATTCTTCGAAATGTGAACAACTTGATCTATTTTAATTTTCCTTTGACTTATAACATTCGGATACACCTATATAAGTTGGTGTTTTAGTGCTGATTTATCAAATGTACTGTTTTTTCTTTGTTTTGTTTTTGATTTACAAGTTACATGTACGAAAAAAATTTCCTTCGTCAGTCGACACGGTTACATCGCGGAGTCGGAAACAACTTCAGAACTTCGCGGCATTTCTTCCTCGAAGGCGGCATATACGTGTGTAGTTTGCGATAATGATTACCAAACAAAGAACAAGCGCAAACTTTTTACACTAGTCAGTGACTTGAACGTAGACGCTACTGACAGCGACTGAATCATGCAGCTTATAATGTCTTAACACGCTCTACGGTGTAGTTTATATGACTGGAGACAACCAAGAAACAGCTTTACAAACCATAAATCACTCAACTAAGAAGCAGCCTTATCACTGAAGTCAGTTGGCATATCCCAGCCGATATTATAGTCTCCCCACAAGAGATTTCTGCCCATCTATTTTGCTTTTTTCGAGCAGCCCACTTCCATCAATTATCGGTTACAACAATAAACTTTTCGTGTTACTTCAGTATTGCTATAAGCGGGTGCACCTGTATAACAAGAGGATTAAAAATACGAGAGCATTAAAGAGGAACCAAATAAGTACACTTAAATATATATGCAATTTACGTCACTCAATCTCCATTCGCAGTGCCAATGCACGGTTGACGTACGGTGACATGCCGGTATACGATACCTAGTGCTTCGCCACTCGCCATGATTTACAATAGGGGAGATGCGGTGATTTTCGCCCTCTCCATATAAACGCAGACCCAGTGTACAGTAGTAATGAAAACGATGAATAGCTAGGCCTATGCACTATTCCTGCCGTTAATAATTCTGTCTTTCACCTAGTGATACAAAGAACAACCCTATAAAGTAGAGGTTGCAAACTTGTCTCACCTAGCAGACTGCAGTAAAAAAAACTTAGTCCCGGAAGGGCCGACAGTGGAGAAGGTCAAGCAAGCAGAAAGGGGGGGGGGGGTGAATTGGTTAACGATGCTTTTTTTAAAAGGGCCTTCGTGTACCAATGTATCATTCTCGAAAAGGACATTTTTTAACAGGATGCGAGACACATGTCTATTTCGGTCATGCGTTAAACCAAAACTGTCGAATGAATACTTCATTGTGTACAGATTCTGGTCGCCAGAATCTGTACTTTATGAAGTAGTCGGTCGACTATTCTGGTTTAACACGTGGTTACCGCATGGTGTGCCACACGAAAAAAAAAATGATTGAGGCCAGTCCCGTCTTCGTAGCTTACCCGAATAAAGCGTTAATAATCATAATACGCGAATAAATAATACCAGTTGGCCGTGTAGCAAAGTGACAAACATTTCATTGCTTGTGAAGCCTCGGGTCACATGCGGCCTACAGGCCGCGTGCATGAGACTCCGGCAACAAGAGAGCGGGCATGGTTAAATTCTAATAGATTTACGCCCTTTGATTTTTCAGGGACATTCAATTGCAATGTGGGAACGAAACAGCGGTCGCCACCCTTCAGATTTCCGCGTTGTAAACAGAGCACCACTTGCACCTACTTTTAGGATACGTGACGTCACAAACTTCAAAGAACTTTAACACGTTTCCCGGTATGCGACGTGGCGTATTGATTCAATGGTGTCACAGCGAGTCGACGGGGTAAATTTCACTACCGGGTCAGTAACGTGCCTCTTGTCTTTGTGCCGTGCCACGCCATGCAATCAAGCCTCTTCGGCAGCAATCGTCATTTTGCTATTGCTTAAGCGCACACAAACCCCCTTACTCTGGCCCGCTGGTGAGTTGCCGTCAACGTCCGATATGAGGTATGCCATCGCAGTGCTTCCACTCCTAACTCTATATGTGAAGCGGAAGAACCCATGCGTATCGACTAACGTTGTCCCTACGCATCAGTAAAATGAAGGCAATAGGATCACAGGGTTATTTATGTCGCTCAAATGTCCAAGGAATAACATGTGGTATCGCAGCTTGCGTCGAAAAGCATGCGGATGTCTAAACAGGCTGGACGCAGGAGGCGCACAAAGTCAGCAACACGAGTAATCGCGCTATCTTATACAAAAACGACTCGATTCACGAAAACAAGGGTCAAGCCATTTACTCACCTTCTTGGGAGGTCTCCTCAGCTTTCAGAAGTAGAAAGAAAACCAGTCGATGCAGGTGCTCGCGTATCCATGCGTGCGCGGACGGCCAGGTGAGCGATGAAGAGTGCAGTGTCGTCAGAACTCAGCTATCGGCCGGAACGCCTAACACCGAGATAACTGAGCTCTTCCTATCGCCTGTGTTTCTCTGTGCCATTGTGTCGATACTTTGACGTGCATTATCGCCCATAAAAAGGAGACGCGATATGGTTCCCCCTCCTCTCTCTCTCTCTCTACGGGGGAGGCGCTCTGCTTGTTGTGTGCTGTGAATCATGCCTCTTTCCTACTTCGTTGTTGCTTATTGCGAGTGTGCGGAGCAAACGGGCGATAAAAACGATCCCACACGCGCGGTCACACGCGGCTGGCAAAATCTTCCAAGTTTGGGTTTCTAACACTTACAGAGAGAGAGAGAGAGGCAGTGAGTGAGGGACAAAGAACGCCGCGCGACATTTTGACAGTCCAATTTCGACTTTTGGGCTACAGTACATGAACAAGTTTTTGTGTAAGCGTTTGCTCTGCCCTTCACCATCTGGGCACGGTCACCTCCTCATTGTTGCGAGCTTTCCACGTAGATCATTGAAGTGTTGCGAATCCAACTCTGATTTCTCTCTCCCTTATTTATCTTGTTATCTCTTTCTTTCGTTCCACCGATGAAACTCAGGGCAGAAACGTGTATTTCTGATCGTGTCGTTCTCATTTTCATTCAATGAAATCTAGCTGTTTCTCTAAAAAAAAAACGGGAATGAAGTTTCATTGAAAATTATTATCAGGTATGAGAAGTTCATAGTAGAAAGAGTGATAAAAAATATGCAGAAGAAGGTCTCAAAGCACAGCGCTCTATAAGGCCCAGATGCTGCCAAAGGCTGCAGAGTGCAGCTGCATTGAATCAGTACCGTGCTGTTGTTGAATCAATTAACAGAAAGAGCTGCACAAGAATGTGCAAAAAATCGTCGCCCGAGCATTCCGTACGAGGGGTTAACCAGCTAATGCTGAAACGTGCAGCCCCAGTGCTTAGCTGTGGGTTCAACCTGACGCTGCACTGAAGCCATTCAGAATTACTGGTTACATGTTCGCGCTTCTTATTGAAGCTAGACAGACGCTTGGCTTGGGTTTACCACACTGTTTATTTCACATGTCACACACAGACGTCGGAGCCGAAGCCCAAGTGCCGCCGAAAGCGGGTGTTTGGCCCGGTGAACGCGCTCCCGCAGTCATCCAGTTGGCGCGTTTTGGGCCCGCAACGCCGCTTGTTCGGCGTGCCGTTGTTACGAACGTTTGACATCGCAACCTAACTCGACGGCACGATTTGCAGGATCCACCCTGCCACCAACGCTTGCATTCCCGTTCGCTATTTAGCGGGGCTTGGAAGGATCATCGTCACGCAGTTGCTACCGGAACGCGGCTTCTTGGGCCTGTTTCTGTGCCCGGACTGCAGCGTCGGCTCAGCGAATGTGAGCGCTCTCACGTTTCCACTATCGCCGCTCTTCTAAAGTTGCCCCCTGTTCGGTAGTTCATACGATCCGTGGATTTCCCATGTGGAAGCTCTCAGCAAATTTGATGCGCGCGTGCTCGGCGCCGCGGCTGTGACGGGATGAATGACGTCGCTCACAGAGTAGCAAATGGCGCGCGTGCTTGGATACGACGCTGAGAATGACGTTACTGATAGCTCAGTCAATGGCGACCGCTCGTGACTCCGATGCCGCATGGTTTTTCGTTTCTCCTAGCCGCATACAGTTTTCGCTGAATAAACAGCTATGGATAATACTCGCAGTGAAAAAAGTGGCAACTAGTGTTGAAATAAGTGAGCCTCTAGTGCGCCGTGAAATAAACTTCAAATGCTATGCTTTCGTTCTTTTGTATCCTACCGACGTGAGCTTAATGAGACGTGTTCCTGTGTGGTAATAAAAATAGTTAATGCTCTACGAATTGACCTGCTGCACGTGGTAATTGAGCTCAAAATTGTAAAGCAGTGACGTATATTCTAACTTAAATGCCGTATGCTAGTTCCTTTGTACCCCGCCGCGGTGGTCTAGTGGCTAAGGTACTCGGCTGCTGACCCGCAGGTCGCGGGATCGAATCCCGGCTGCGGCGGCTGCATTTTCGATGGAGGCGAAATCTCTTTAGGCCCGTGTGCTCAGATTTTGTTGCACGTTACGGAACCCCTGGTGGTCGCAATTTCCGGAACCCTCCAATACGGCGTCTTTCATAATCATATGGCGGTTTTAGGGTGTTGAACCCCACATATGAACATCTAGTTCTTTTGGAACTGCGCCGCGTGTTTAGCATATTTCCAATCGTCATTCACAGTAATACGCATAAAGTAGCATTCCGTGCAAACTAACACGTCATTCTGTTTTATTTCTGCAGAAATAAAGTGGAGGCGATCCAGCATAAGCACGACCTCCCATGGATATGAAGCGTGGGCTTTAAAAATGAGCAGTGGGAGACAAATTTCGCCAGCTCGGACCCTAAGACGCGGTTTTCTGTCCTGGATCGCGTCGACCAGGTGGCGAAGTTCAATGAAGCCCTAAACCTTTGACACTACTCAACCACCCTTATGTACTCAAAATTTTCACGTGAGAGTAGTCTATAGATAAAGCTCTTCCACCCATCTAGCCTACGCCAATGGCTGGGTGTGCCATTAGAACTTAGTTTTGCCAGATAAAACTGCAAATTCTTTATTGCACGTTTCGTGCTCACCTGTTGTAGCAAGTCTTATTTTTGTGTGTTAATTTTGACAGTTATGAAGCAATCTCATCAGTCGCAGTGTGTCACTGAGCCAAAAACATTCCTTCGGTCCAGTGGCTAAGGTACTCGGCTGCTGACCCGAAGGTCGCGGGTTCAAATCCCGGCTGCGGCGGCTGCATTTCCGATGGAGGCGGAAATGTTGTAGGCCCGTGTGCTCAGATTTGGGTGCACGTTAAAGAACCCCAGGTGGTCGAAATCTCCGGAGCCCTCCACTACGGCGTCTCTCATAATCATGTGGTGGTTTTGGGACGTTAAACCCCACATATCAATCAATCTAAAACATTCCTTCCAGCGCGAAACATATCTTCCAGCGTGATGGCACGCACCAATCTTTTAGGGTGAAAATGGGTCAGCCCAATAGGTAAGATGAGACTTTCCTGTCTCTTGCGTTTCGTCTATTTCATTTATTGACGTTTGCGTTACAAAATAGCACTATGAGAAACCCGACTATCTTATTTCATTCACAAAAAAAAAAGAAACATTCGTGGTGGTCCTTTCAGTTCCTGTTTATACATAATCAAGCCAGCGGTTCGTGTATCTCACTTTGTTTGATTACTTGCACGTTTACATTGACACGGTGTCGTATGTATCACCAGCAAGCTGATAACGTATATTCGCTGTACGCTCGCAGAATGCTGTTGGCAAAGTAGGTTGAGGTTGCGTACAATGATATGCGGACATATAATCACACACTGTGAGGCGGATGCATAGCTGCGCGATCATATCACCCTCGCCGTGTATGTACGGGCAATCAGAACTTTATCGTGATACGTCCACTCGTACCGGGGGCCCGTGGGAATGAAAGCGCTTCGTAGTTCTTATCAGACATGCCAAAGGGTGGTGGTGGGTACAGTTTTTGAAGATAATGTGCCCCTTCGCTTTTCACGCAGCAAGCAATATATAAGATAATTATTGGTGTTTTACGTCCCAAAACCTTCATATGATCATGAGGGACGCGGTAGTGAAGAATTTTGAGCCGCTTGACAACACGGTGTTCATCAAACGTGCACCTAAATCTTAGTGAATGTGCCTCAAGTCGATCACCGTAACCGGTATACACCACCGTGGAGGCACAGGAAGTAAACACGATCTGCCAGAAAACACTGACGTTACTAACCGAAATGTAAACACACTATCCTTTTAACCACGAATCTTATCTCAGTTGATGTTTTTCCTCCGTTGGCGTAGCGCTGGTCACGGCGACACTGGATATACTGGACCACAGAACACCTACCAGTGAGTGGACTGACTAGCGAGATCGGCGATGCTGAACTCAGTAAGGGCTGCGCCACTCCAAGATGGACGAGAGTGAAGCTCGGTGGAAAGGCTGAACCGGTGAGAGACACACAAATATGTATGAATGCGAGCCGGGCGAAGGTGGGCATTAACTTCGCTGTTTTGACAGCGTTCAAGGAGTGCAGCTGGGCACACTTTTGTACTGTGAATTACCACATAGTGCTCGAGCGCACAGCATTCATAACAGCATCCGGAAAGAGGAATGCTGTCGCCACACACGTAACCAATGGAAGAAGGCTCCACCTACCTTCGTCGTTTTTTCGGCCGAACGTACTCTGGATAGCTATGTGCTCCTTTTAGAAAAATCGCTCGTGGCGTTAACCTGAGTGTATAAAAACAGCTCTACTAGAGCCTCCCAATCACCATAACGAGCGGAGATTGAGAGTGGTTGAACCTGTCTTCGTCGTATTTGAAACCAAACTTACAGAACGTCTCTCACATCTCTGGATACCACTACACCATTTTAAACATCCACACGCACGATGCTCGTAAATCATCTTCAAGTATTCTGACAAGACTGAGCACTACATTGTAATGAAAGTAGTTTCGCTGTTAGATGAGAGGAGACACGGTGCCCGGAAGCGCTTTGTCCCAGAGATCTAAGATACTGAACAGCCCATCATCATCCGAAAGTCTGTCCTGGCACCGACTTTCTCCCGGGCTTGTGGAGGAGACGAGATTTGTTTTGAGCATACGGTCTTTACACGCACAAGGGAAGGTAGCTGCCACTCTGCGCATAGCAGACTTCCCCTGTCTCACGACTGCAAGCCTTTGGCGCAGGAGCTTCAACCCCGTATTCAGAAACGCTCCTCGGTTCGAATTCCATCCTTCACTTGACTGAGTTGAGCACTGCACCGCTGCTCGACTGAAATTGATGCTGCGCTTCTGAAGAATCACTGCAGAATATTGCCGATATACAGTGACTTGTTCTGCCAAGAGATGGTGCTCCCATCGACTTTTTCAAGTCGAGGAGATGATGATTGATTGATTTGTGGGGTTTAACGTCCCAAAACCACCATATGATTATGAGAGACGCCGTAGTGAAGGGCTCCGGAAATTTTGACCACCTGGGGTTCTTTAACGTGCACCCAAATCTGTGCACACAGGCCTACAACATTTCCGCCTCCATCGGAAATGCAGCCGCCGCAGCCGGGATTTGAACCCGCGACCTGCGGGTCAGCAGCCGAGTACCTTAGCCACTAGACCACCGCGGCGGGGCTCAAGTCGAGGAGAGTCTTTGAATGAAGGAGCATTTGTGAATACGGGGGTTAGCACAGCACACGAAGTGAACGTACCCTGGACACCGTATGGCTGAAAGCTAGCGGTGTCTCACCCAGGCACGAGAGCTGCTGCTCGGCGCGAAGTGCCCTGCACCGCTCTCGACTGAAATTGACGCTGCGCTTCTGAAGAATCGCTGCAGAATATTTCTGATATACAGTGACTTGTTCTGCCAAGAGATGGCGCTCCCATCAACTTTTTCAAATCGAGGAGAGTCTTTGAGGAAGGAGCATTTGTGAATACGGGGGTTAGTCACTGCACACGAAGTGGACGTACCCTGGACACCGTATGGCTGAAAGCCAGCGGTGTCTCACCCCGGCACGAGAGCTACTGCTCGGCGCAAAGTGCCCTGCAGACGTAGCCTGAAGTAAAACCGAAAGGTGGGCGAGTTGGAACTTATTCATCGAGGTGCACAAAATTGAAACAACAAGAGAAGGAAATAAGACAAGCTCTGGTCTGTCAACTGAAAACTTATTTGTAAAATTCAGAAAACCATGCGCCACACAACATTACACCCGATTGATAAAACAGATTTCTTGTTCTGATAATGGAACAAATGGCTGGCTTACGCAATTGCCAACACACTTCGCCGTGTGATACACCGAAGCTATCACACGTGTACGTTGATTGTGATGGCGATCGGTGATCTAGGTCTATGCGAAGGAAGGCGTGCAACCACAATCGCGGCAATGGCTGGCGAGGTGGGACTAAACATCACCCTTCAATGAATATTCGTGCTGTCGCAACATTATATTGACACATCTGGCACACTGTTGACTGGCGCAGGTGCAAGGTATATTATACTAGATGCGAAGCAGTTCTTTGACTCAAGTGTGTAACGCCGTACGTACGTGCGTCCGTACGGACACGCTGCAAAACGTTCCCTTCGCTGAATGTGTTCGCTGCTCACTGCAAATGTGTTGGAATGGTGCCAAGTAGGTCACGTCACAGCTGTGCACTGACGTCACGCTCCCCTCGCAGGTGCGTGCTGACGTCACTCTCGTCTTCACCCGCAGCACGCTCACCACAAAGCCCGCTGCTGCCGGCTGCTGCACAATTGTTTGTATCTTACACCATGTTCGCGCATCGCATCGCACTCTACAACGCTCGCGCTTTGCTTGCGTGGCGCCGCTTTGCCAAGCGTGTCCGATGATGCAAGAAGGGAGGTGCGCCAATTGCGTTCAATTCGGACCGATCCCGTCTCAATAGGCAACAGGTGTGTTCACTGAACACACTTCGAAATTTACGAAGTGACAGAATGATGGATGAACAGATGCATGGGCAGATGGATGGACGCACGGACGGACAGAGCATTTTTAGAACGTATGCGCTCCATGAACCGTATGCGCTCGATGAATACCTATGTCTCGGTCCTTCGGGAAACTACGTCAACGGCAGCGACAACGAAGATCATGCGAGCCTAAGGAGTACTGCGCCTAAATAAAGAAAGAAGGAAAGAGAGAAATAAAAAAAGAACAGAAGAAGAAATATCGAGTACACCCGAAGCTTCGCTTGTCACCCTTTTTCTGGTAGCAAAAGGGCTTCTGAAAATTTTAAAACCTCCTTGGGGGTACAGAGGGTGTTTTCAAATCTTGGTTGTCTGAAGAAATTCTACCCACATTGTTATGCAGACCATTGCCCGGGCTGTGGCAGTTCACCCTCAGTCTTCCGTGTCATGATCGAGTGCTCCGCAAACTTCTTTTCTCCCATGCCAACTCTCCTCAACTCGCTACTCTAGAAATATCTGTGGGACAATGCTTTTCGCGACAGACCTCTCGAGGGCGTCCAAGCGATTACACAATGGGCCGCACATCGCCAAGTTCATTCAAGCGACCCCGTAATAGGTGTTCCTCCCATGCTCTTCGCTTAATTGAAACTATAGTACACGGCACCTACCCTCTCCGGCACACTCTCGCATCACATGCTTCGGTTGCTGGGGGTGATGATAACCTCACGCGCCCGCAGCTGTTGCTATGAGAGAGGGAGAGAGAGCTGAGAGATAACACCTGCCGGCGCCTAGACGCCATGGACCACGTCGGATGTCTGACATGGCCAGACTAAGAAATGCATTCGCATTTAAAATTAGCGTCACTCTTAAAAACTACAGCAGCATTTAACGTATTCTTTGCATGAGTATACAATCTGCTAACTTCACAGGCTCAGTTTGGCGTTGTAAATACGATGAGTGCGATTATGTGAACTTGAATGGCGCTAAGGCCAAAGAGCACCAGGAACTGACAACGAATGTGAGTTATATGGTTATGTCCAGTGACTGTATAGGGGCGTAATATTCCACGCGCTAAAGACGGGTAAAACATATAAATACTTAAATCATGACAGTGGTGTGTAAAAGGTGTTGTAGGGATGAATGAAGTGGTCACGGTAATAAAAGTATGGGCTATAACCTTAGCACGAATGCTTCGTCAGCGTCCTTGTGTCCAGGAGCCGCGGGCCAGGTTCTTTCCCTAATATACCTACCGCACCAGCAACCTCCGTTGAGAGGTCGCGCAACGAGAGTCCTCTAATATAAAGTCTTTCTCAAGAATAACGCGAAGCTCATTCGATTAATTCTTATGGAAAGCACATTGAGCTGGTTGTGTATAAAAGACGTCCCAGCTATCTCACAGCTCGATAAAAAATTTGATCGTCGTCACGGGAAGCAAACCTAGGGCGTATTGTTCATACTATAATAGCTAATAATTATTTTTTAATATTTACGGGCTCAGGTTTACGGGATCAGGAAGTTTTCGCTAGAAGACTACTTGATCAGGCTTGTACAAGTTCGTGAAAAAGAAATGACGGGGCGTTTAACCATACTGTTATGTTGCTCGGCCTCTGCAGTATATGGAGAAAATACCTGGCAGTCCGCCTAGCCGACACAAACACACTGCCTATTCATGAATCCTTAGGCCATGTGATCTTGAACTCCGTTGAATATTGAAGAATTAGGGCCCCTGTAGCAGAGTGTCTCCAAAAACTTCAGCCACTTAGGCGTATAAATGAATCATCATGACTATATGTTCACCGCAGCCCCGCCGCGGTGGTCTAGTGGCTAAGGTACTCGGCTGCTGATCCGCAGGTCACGGGATCAAACCCCGGCTACGGCGGCTGCATTTCTGATAGAGGCGGAAATGTTGTAGGCCCGTGTGCTGAGATTTGGGTGCACGTTAAAGAAGCCTTGGTAGTCAAAATTTCCGGAGCCCTCCACTACGGCGTCTCTCATAATCATATGGTGGTTTTGGGACGTTAAACCCCACATAACAATCAATTATATGTTCGCCATACTCCTCGTTATCTCTGTTCGTGTTGTTTATGCGCTGTATTATTACTATATGATCTCATTCTTTCGTCGGCACTCACGCGCGTCGGACGCATGAATCATGTGCTCCGTAGTAGCGGCGTTTGCGGCACATACTAGCCGCGGTAACAGGATGAGCGAAGAGCAAGACGCAGGATACGAAGTAATTTTGCCACCACTGCCCAAGGGACGCGTCGCGCAAAACACTGTGTTTTTACACGGTGATGTGCGCGGCAGACCGTATCGAGTAGAAGATTCCCGAGACGCGCTCGGACCTACAGGACTGCTGCCGGAGGTGTTGGCACTGGGGGCCTACCAGATAAATCATGTCTGGGCAGTCACCATGAACAACGCGGACGCTACGAAACGCTTGTTGGACGTGAAGGAACTGAAAGTCAAGGGTCGACGCTGCATCATCGTAGACCCCCAGGATCAGCAGGTGCGGCTGCGTCTTCATTGGCTGCTGTACGGCGTCAACGATGAAGACGTGCGAACGGCGTTGGCGGCTTATGGGAAGGTCGTACACCTCAATAGGGAGAATTGGCGTGTTCAAGGAGTCAGCGACAAGGGGTTAACCACGCGGACTGTGCTACTTAAGCTCAAGAGTGGCGTGAAGGTTGAACATCTCCCGCATCAAATCAGGGTGGCTGGTGAACTGGCACTTGTGGTTGCACCTGGTCGGCCAATGCAGTGTCTGCGCTGCCAAGGTACCGGCCATGTTAGAAGAGAGTGCAAGGTACCCCGATGCTCGCGTTGTCGGCGGTTTGGCCACAGCGAAGACGCGTGCATGCGCACGTACGCATCGGCTGTAGGATCAGCTGAAGGTGAAGACACAGCGGAGTTGGTGATGGACGTGACCGAGGCTGAAGACGCGGCGAAAGGCGCAGGCGACGTGGTGAACCCAGAAGCTTCAACAGGTACTGCCACACCGACTGGGGGTGAGGAACCAACAGTACAAGCAGACATAGAATCTGGGGAGGTTACTCAAAAACCAGCCGGCCAAACCGAAGAGGGCTTCACAAGTACCCCATCGAAGGAGCTGGAGCCGGGGGAATTACCCGAACTTCCGGTGTCGTGCGAGAGTATCAGTGGTGGGGCGTCAAGCAAAAGACCCCGCGAGCAGTCTGCAGGATGACGTGAGGTGTCCAGTGAAAAGCATGAAGAGGGGCTACCTGCGAAGGCGACTTCGTTCAGACGCAGCAGCACAAGGATGCGTCCCAACCCGACATTGGACAAACACTGGCCTCCTTTGCCCTCCAGTGGCACGGGTCCACCTGGAGGCTCCGAAGATGTCTAGCTCTATGCTAGACGCTGAAGGTAAGCATCATGCCCCGGGCTAACTTCTTCATGGTGTAGACATGGCTTTTGCACAAAAACTTAGAGTGGCAACGTTAAATGTTCGAGGTCTTGCCGCAAAGCGGAAACAGAGCCAAGTCTACAGGCTGTTCGTGGATCAAGATCTGGATATACTAGCTGTACAAGAAACAAAAGTAGACGGTGAGAAGCAGACCCGGGGCATGGTGCTAAGGTTTACGGCGCGTTACTACGCAATTGTAAGTCAAGCAATAGGCACGTCTGCAGGTTGTGTTTTGTTCATTAAGACGTTACCGGGTCTGGTAGTGCAAGATACCTTCTCTTGCCCGTCTGGTAGATTGGTTTGCTGTGATTTTGTATTCAATGAATGTCAGTGGCGTATAGTGTGTATTTATGCACCAACCATTTGCGAGGAGCGATCACTTTTTTTTTCAAGCCTAAAGCAGCACTTCACTTTGGAAAGGAAACATGTATTACTAGGTGATTTTAACTGCGTCCTCAACGGGCGAGATCGAGCAAATGGACGCGCCATTTACGATAAAAGTAGTAGGACGCTAGCGGACGTAATTACTGAATTCGAGTTAGAAGACGTGGGCAGCTGTATGGAGGGAACGCGGGATGTGCGTTTCACACATTTTCAGGGGAATAGCGCGTCTTGATCGCATTTACGTGTCGCTTGAATTAATAGCTCACTGTAAGACATATGCTGTCTACCCTATACACTTCAGTGATCATTGTTTAGTTAAATATGATATGGGAGAGAAAACAAAAGGCGGAACTTTCTCGTGGGAGCTGTGGAAGATGAATTCCACTTTGATCACTGACGAATATTTCTTAGATCAGGTAATGAACTGTATCAATGAAAGAAAAATGGACGATGAAGTTAAACTTGCAGAACAATGGGAAGAGTTCAAGCAGCGAATAAAAATAAAAGCTATTGATCGTTCTTGCGCATTGAGTTACGAAAGGAAAAAGACAGAAAAAGAACTCCGAAAGACTTTGGAAAGACTAATAGACTTGGAGTGCAAACAACCGGGAGAGTATAAAATTGACATACGCAATATTGAGCAGAAACTTGCACTGCATGACGAGGAACGCTACCGCGGTGCACTCGTCCGTTCTAGGGCTGAGGCTTTAGCGGCGGGAGAGACGCCAACAAAAAGAGCGTTAGGGGTGGAGAAAACGAACGCTCGACGGAATCATATCGAAAAAATAGAGAAGGATGGTCACGAAGTAACTGATACGGACAGCATTTTATCCGTATTTTCAAGTCATTATGAAAACCTTTTTGCGTGTAGGCAGGTAAACCTAGAAAGATTTAAAGAAGAATATTTAGGACGCATGCCGAAAGCGAGTGAGGAAGTGAAAAACGCTTTGGAATTATCTATATCTGCATCTGAAATTCAACGGGCGATTGATAAGTTAAATCCCGGAATATCTCTAGAACCAGATGGTCCTTGTGCCAAGTGGTACAAATGTTTTAAAAGTGAACTGTCTCCTATACTTGAAGGCGTTTTTAATGAGGCATATGAGGAAAAGAAATTACCACCGTCCTTTGGTGAATCGCGTACTGTTCTCATTCCGAAAACAGACGAGGCTGAAAAGCGCAGGCACGTCACAGCGTACGGGGCAATCGCACTGACAAACGTAGACTACAAAATATTAATGAAAATTTTGGCGGCTAGACTTCAGTCAGTAATAAAATATATCGTCGGTCCACACCAAACATGTGGAATCAAAGGTCGGTCCATACTTACAAATGTTCATAAAATGCGATCCTCGAATGTGTTGACACCAGTCAAGCTCGTGTGGCCATACTCCAGCTGGATCTGGAGAAAGCGTTTGATTGCGTTGCCCACGCTCTTTTGTTTGCAGTATTGAAGCACATTAATGTTGGTAAGATAATTATTGACGGAGTAGCCATGGCATGTCAGAATGATAGTACTAGACTAATTATCAACAAGACATTGGGCACCCCCCCCCCCCTTAGAATTGAGCACTCAGTGCGTCAAGGTTGCCCTGTTAGTCCACTGTTGTTTGGCATCTATATTGAAACTTTATGTCGGTCGATATTGCAGAATGACATCATTAATGGCTTTAGAGTACAATCTTCAGAGGTCAAACTACTCGCATACGCTGATGATGTTGCGATTTGTAGCACTTCCTATGTCGGTATTGAAGAATCAATCAGAGTTTCTAAATCTTTCGCCGAAGTTACAGGAAGCCACATAAACTGGGGTAAATGCCTCGGCTTCTGGCATGGATATTGGCCTTCAAAACCAGAATTTTTCGCAGCCATTAAATGGGCGAAAACGCCAGTTAAATATCTCGGAGTACCGCTCGAGTCATACAAAAGTACTGACGAATATTGGACACAGCAAACAAAAGAAATTAAAGAGAAAGCGAATAGGTGGAATGCAACTTATCTGTCCATGTTTGCTAGGGCTACTTCATGCAACTGGTTTTTTGTGTCTAAGCTGTGGTATGTGATGCAAGTGCTGTACTGTTCCCGGGTCAATGTGCAAAAATTACATCGGGTGTTTGCAATATTTGTGTGGGGGTCTAACTGGGAAAGGTGCAGTCGCACGAATTTGTTTAGACGGGTGAAGTGTGCAGGCCTTGGGCTAGGACATCTGTTTATCAAGCAGTTAGTAAATAGGTTTTTCTTTTTTCGTGAGCCAAGAGATCCTTTCCTACTAACAGTGTGTCAAACAAGACTAAGTAGACTGTTGCCCGAGTTTGTTGTGAGCACCCATGTTACCACAGGGGCTGTGCAAGGATACATGAAAGAAATAGTAGCCAGCGTGCGGTTTTTGTGTGTTTGTTTTTCAACTGACTACCTGTGGTCTGTTGGAAAGAAAAAACTGTACAAAGATTTATGTGACACGATGCTCCCCATCCCACTTTACAGGGTGCTATATACAGCACGCAAGGGTCAGAACGTACTTAAACGAGTTAAAAAAATGCCAGCAGCTCCAAGTGCGAAAACGTTCTTTTTCAAATTACACACTGGAACACTTCCTGTAAGAACCTTCCTAGAGGAGCGTGGGTTTTATAAGCCTTGGGGATCTCGCTGTCTAATATGTAAGAAACCGGAAACTATCGATCATGTTTTCCTGCACTGTTGGGAAGAAGTTTATTTTTGGGACGTATTACAAAGAACAATCAAAAAAGAGTTCCCGTTAGACCCTCATGGGATCAGGTATTTAGCAAAGAGAATTAGGATGGATTACCTTTGGATTTTATCATGATGACTGCCTTGCACAGTATATGGCACTCTAGAATGGCTGGATTTCATTGTGACCCAGACAGAAGACCAGCAAGAGAGTATTTTAAAGAAAGCATCTCAAGATTACTTGAGGTAGTAAGAACAGACGAATGTGTACCTTTATGGATAGAAAGGGTAGAAGCCCTACTGACCATGAAGGAATTCTAGGACGTGATGTGTTATAGTTATGCTTAACGGGCTTAGTTATTTTTAAGTTCTTTAGTATTGTTCGTAGTGAATTGTAATGTATCTTAGCAACCCGTTTGTGAAAAGTTTACCGGAAATAAAGAAAAAAAATTATTACTGTAAAATCTGTGAAAAGAAGCAATAAAAAACAAAGCAAAACGAACTTAGCCTTGTGGTAGAGTTCTGGGCTGCAACGCACAGTGCCCTGGTTAGATTTACATAGTGTCATAGGTAGTTTTTATTGGTTTATTTTTTTCATTTTGTGCGATAGTGGTTATGGATACCGTTGGCGGCGGACAACTATGCTGCGCCAGGATCAACCCTTGTTGAGATCTTATAAGCTTTCACTGACTTACTAACCGATATGGTAAGCCTATAGAATTTAGAAGTTCTGTTGTTTTCGATTTCAGGGAGTTTCATCGGATTGAAATAGACATTCTGCGGGCATCGCATTTTTCATAAATTTCATTGGGTGGGCACATCCTACAACAAAAACTAAAAAGGCATTGTTAAGTGTGGTTTGGGATTTCGGGAACATTCGTTACATTTCGATGAGTCTTTCTGCCCTGGCATCTCAGACAAAAAAAGGTAAGCCTTGGGAAATCTTGTAGTTTCTGATTTCAAAATGTTTTATCGTGTTTCGATAAATCGCAATGTGCAGGATAATTTACTGAGGAATACAGTAAGCCTATGAGCTTCAAAAACTCTGTAGTTTTTATTTCAAAGAGTGTCGCCACCTTTAGAAAAAATTTGATTTGCCGGAATTTCTGAGAAGGAATACTTTTCAATTTCAGAAAGTTTCATCGCTTTTGGATATATGTTATAGTGCTGATATTTCTGACCAAGAAGGTAATGGAGTATTGTTTTTGGGAATCCTGCCCTAGCCTATAACCAGTAGCGTAGCAAAGAAGGGGGGTGTTGGGAGGGTTGGTGATTCAAATTGGGATTCAAATTTTCTCCTAAAATTGTCAACTTTGATTGCGTATATGTACACGTACACATATAAACCCACGCAAGAACATATAGGAACTATGGTTCCACCGTACGCCCCTCTACCCCCCCAAAAAAAAAACATTTTCGCTGTGCCCCTGAAACTTGTGGAACCCACGTGCACCTCTTGATACTGCACTTCTTGATACCGGCTATCCAGAGATATATCCAAGCTGCATATCTATCTACGTGTTGCGCAGCAACAATTGCGCGTGGCCCACCTGCGTTCTGCCTTGAGGAGAGGTGCCTTGGCTGCCACGACGAACGGATGCTGTATTTCGCGCTCGGCGATGGCTTCTGCCCGGATTATGGTCACCGCGCCGTTGTCTCATTCCTGGGCCAACCCTGCCGTATGACACGTTTAGTTAAGTAAATTGTTGCTGTTTGTTTTGACAGAAGTCTCCGTTGCCTGCTTAAACTACGTACGGCACACCGCAAGCCCGATACCCACAGTTGGCGCCCAACGTGGTTTTTGCTCCCATCCGTAGGAATAGCATGGCGTATTTATGTGTGGTTCTTTTTATTTTATTGCAGAGTTGCCGTGTACCAAGTGCAAAGCTTTCTTTTCGGTGCGTGTGCTTTTTAAGACGCGATGTTTTGTTTTCTCTTGCAATGACACAGGCAGACGGCAAGAAGCTCCGATCTGGGACGATATTGGCTACCGACCGCAATGAGGATTCATCGCCCCAGCTGGCTGAGCAGCTGCTGGCCCAGCAGCTGCTCACACTTCAGCGTATCGCTTAGCTGTGTAACATGGTCATGGACCACATGAGTAGTGTGGTTGTGGAGCCACATATGGTGGGTGAGCCACAGCTCCAACCGCAGGTCGAGCGACCCATTTATATGGGCTACGACGATCCGAAATCAGTGGATGACTTTCTATATGAACGGTAGACAGCTATGTCAGAGCTACTGGCGCCTCCGGAACGTACGTGATGGCTCGAGTCTTGTGGTTAGATTTAGGGGATGCCGCAGTACGGAGGTGGAGGCTACAATCACCTTTCACCCTATGGGCAGATTTTGTAAAGCGCTTCAGAGAGGAATTTCTGCCCTCTGGGTACGAGCTGCGAGTCCAGCAGGAGCTCGAACAGAGAACCCAGCACCCGGATGAAAGTTGGCTCGAGTACAGTACTCACGGATTGGAACGGGGCACTCGGAGTGTGTGTCCTAAGGTACATGTACCGCCGCTCGTGGTTGCACGTGGAACCAATGTGTTGCATTGTGGTATAGAGCGAGAGGGAGAACACCTGCGGAGCAGCATTACTCCTTCCGGTCGCCTGTAGTTCGCCATGCGTACACTGCTAAGGTGACACTGCAAGGCTCACGCACATTTGCGTGTCGACCAAACTGGCTCACTGCTGCGCACCACTTTTATTGCCGCGCCAGCAGACGACCCCCTCGTTCTGTGCGCTTAGGCGATGTGGTATGCATGCTGTGCAAGTACGACACAGGATTCGGTCAAGAGATCGCGTCTTGCGCGCATTCGTAGCCATGATAAACATCTGCACAAAAGCATGGAAAGTTTACTTCGTGGTTTCTGCCTCGACAAAAAAGAAAATGAGTCACAGACTTGCCTTGATGCAACATGGAAATGATATCATGTATTAGTATCGTTAGGGCAATCTGTGGTCTATTGTCGAAAAAAATGCGAGACGCTCGCTCGTTCTTCGTGGCCGACAGCACTTTTATTTTATTTATTTACAACATACTGCAGTCTTGAAAAGACCAAGCAAGAGAGGCACAAAAATTAAGTGGAAAACACACGTAAGCGTAATAGATGAATGATGTGCACAAAATACAAGAAGATAAGTACATTATACCGAGATATATAGATGAGCTTAAACACAGGTTAATACGGCCTTCAGAACAACGGAGATGGGTCTATCTCCATATTATACATTCACAATTGCGATAAACGGTAAAGCAAGTCGAGTACTGACTACAGTACAGACATTATGGCACGCTCAAAATGGCAAAGAGACTGAGATGTGAAGACCACTTCGGGCAGTGAATTCCATTCCGATACTGTACGTGGGAAAAACGAATTCTTGAACATGTTTGTGTAGGATCGATACGGAAGCAAATTGTGCGTGTGGGCATGCCCCGTGGGGCGCGATTGAAACGGCTGAATGTATACCGATGCATTTACATTTGTGGAACAGCAGTTTCAGCCTATCGATCTTTCGTCAATCTTCCAGGGTTGAAATTCTATTCGCCAGTATTAGATAAGTTGGTGAGTCAGTGGTCCTATATTTGTTGAAAATGAAGCGTATAGCGCGTCTTTGCATCATTTCAAGCCGGTACTTATTTTTTTAAGGAAGGGAGCCCATAAGACCGAAGCGTATTGCAGTTCAGGAAGTATTATCATTTTGAAGGCCAGTAATTTGACATGAGTTGGTGACGCCTTGAGTTTATGCCGTAAAAAGCCTAACTTGCGTGTGGCAGATGCGCAGATGTCTTCTATCTGCTTTGACCACGATAGAGTATAGGTGAACGTTATCCCGAGTAAATTACGTGAAAAAGCGGCTGACTGCCATTTGTCACTTATTCAGGTTTCTTGCTGGGAAAAGTTGGGGCATGTCTGTCGAGTCTATGTTACAGCTGTACAAGGTATTATTTACTGGATTCCTGTGGTATATCCTACCTTTGATATCTAACACGTGCAAAACGAACCTGCGCACAATCCAAAATATTCAAGCCCAAGCGCTTAGGATATGCCTTGGTTTACCCCGCTGCGCATCGACAGCTGAAACAATTGCCATTGCACAGGACTACTCGATCATGACGCACATCACCATTGAAACGATGCGTACGTACCTCAGGCAACATGCCAGGAATCCTTCCCACCACTTGGCAACCCTCGCTACTGAGAGGCCCCGCACGAAATTTAGTGCAATTGTCTGTGCTCATCGTGCGTCGTTTACGTCAGGTTTTACGCCTGCTGAGAAACTGGTGTATAGAAACTGGTGTAGAAAGTGGTGAATCTGGCCTGACACTTCCACAAGTACGTGTTTCAATTCCAGGAATGCAGAAAAATCAAATTTGCCTTCCTCAGCCCTAAAACAATTGAGCTTGAGCCATCTGCACGAAATGTACAACAACCACGTGCACATATCCACCGATGGTTCAACCACAGCATCTGGTTCTGGTGGTGCGGTGGTGATTCCAGCTAGAGGAATCACTCTGCGAATCAAACAGTTACATGTCACTACGTCCACAGCGGCAAAACTTTCGGCTTTGCGTGGCGCCCTAGAGTACATCAAATCCCAAAGACCGAGTAAATGGGCTGTGTTTTCCGACTCAAAACCAGCCCTACAGAGCATGCAGTCAGTCCTTCGACGAGGTTGCCATGAACAATTAACTTACGAAGTTGTCAAGCTTGTTCACCACGTCACAGAAACAGGCCACGAGGTCAAGTTTCAGTGGCTTCCTGGCCATTGTGGGATCAGTGGCAATGATTCCGCAGACAACGCGGCTCGTACATCGCACCAAGAAGAACACACCCTTCCGATTCCTTTCTCGAGGACCGACGCTGCAAAGCAACTTCGTCACCTGGCACGTAGTCTGAGTCTGCAGGAGTGGAACACCCCAAGCATATGACATACGAGACTATATCAAATAAACCCTCGACTGGAACTTTGACCTCCATCCGGACTTCGTCGACGTGAAGCTTCACTTCTTTGTCGCCTTTGGTTGGCGGTTGCCTTCACAAAAGCATATAGAACCCTCATCGGATGGACCGACAATGCGGAATGCGACGTCTGCTGCACCAAAGAAGACATCGACCATCTGATATGTCATTGCCCTCGATTTGCCTCTGAAAGACAGAAGCTTTCGGACGCATTGCGACAATTAGACGATCGGCCACTCTCTGTGCAGATGCTACTGGAACACCGTCATCGCCTTTCGTCGGCTCAAAAAGCAGTCAAAGCTATCTTGTGCTTTTTGAGGACTACAGGCCTATGTGACCACCTTTAACTTTTGTGTAGTGCCACCGCTGTATACGCGCCAGCGGATTGACTGACAATCCTCCTTTTTTTGTCTCTCTCTCTCTCTTTCTCTTCTTTTTCCTCTCTCTCTCTCATCTTTATGCCCCCTTCCTATTTCCCCAGCGTAGGGTAGCAAACCGGGCATGTGCCTGGTTAACCTTCCTGCCTTCCCTCTTGTTGTTTATCCCCCCCCCCTGTTATCCCGAGGTATTTGTACTGGCTTTTTTCTACCACTGGTGCACCATTTAATGAATAAGAAAACTAAAAGGGTTGTTTTTTCTTCGTTACACGAAGTATAACTGTTTTGTCAGCGTTCAAGCTCATACCCCAGGTAGTGCACACTGACCAATTCCCGTCAAACTGCTGTTTAACAAGACTTGGTCATCGGTGCCCGTGATTTCCTTGAAAATAAGACAGTCGTCTGCAAACAATATTATGGAAACTCTCGGGTCACTAGCAGATGTTATGTCATTGATGTAAATTTAAAAATAACCGGTCACAAAACACTGCCCTGTGGAACGCCAGATGTTACACCAAGTCTTTCATATGCGCACCCGTCGACTTCCACAAACTGTGTTCTGTTCGTTAAATATGATTTGATCCAGTTATTTATGAACGCAGGAAGGCCCAAAGAAGAAAGCTTAGTGAGTAGTTTATGATGGGGTACGCGATCAAAGGCTTTACTGAAGTTAAGGAAGACTAAATCTATTTGGCTGGATGAATCTAAAGCTTGTGCGATTTAATGAGTGGCTGTAACAAGTTGAGTAGTGGTAGAAAGGCCTTTGTGGAACCCATGTTGGAACTCGGAAAGGACGCTGTTTGTTTCCAGAAATTTGTTAATAAAAGAGGCGATCATGTGTTCCAAAATTTTGCAGCAGGTTGATGTTAGTGAGATGGGTCGATAATTTTCCATTTTCAAGCTATTTCCTTTTTCAAAGACAGCCACAATGCGAGCTAGGCGCCAATTATCAGGCAAGACTGAGTGGCGCAAGCATAAACGAAAGATGGCGGTCAAAATTTGCGATATCGGCTCGGCATAATGGCGCAAAAAAGCATTTGGAATTAGGTCTTGCCCTTCTGACGACTTTTCATTTATATCCAGCAGAAGTGCAAGAACGCCTTCGCAAGATATAAATTCAGGATCAATATCAGTCACACTCGTGAACAGCCCGTTTGTTTCAGTCTGGGGAGAGAAGATCGAATGGAAATACTCATTCATTGTATTAGCAATGGTCTTCGGTTGAGTTATAAGGACGTTGTTTTGTTCAATTTGTTCCAAGCGTTTTTTTTACTGCCGCCCAGATAGCGCCAGAACTTTTGTGGTTGTGCTTTTATAAACTTTGGCAACGTGGTCAAAAATATTTCTTTCTGGCTGTAGATAAACTTGCTGAAACCTCTTTTTTAAGACTCTGAATGAGTTCAGCTCTAGCTGGTTTTGTTTTCTTGGCCCGTTTCAGTTTCCGCTATAAATGAACGATATTCCTGTCTACCCAGGGACTAGCTTGGTTTGTTTTGATTTTTTTACGAGTGACATAGGTACGAATACAATCGAGGACCATCCTCTTAAATTCGAGCCAGAGTGAGAGGGGATTTGCATTTGATACGTTGTCGGCAAACGCCCAAAGCTCGTCTAAGATTGCCTGGTCGTCAGCACGGGCAAAGTTACTAATAACTTTTGCCTTGGGCTTAGCGTTTTTAGCACAGTTTTCAACGGAACAAGTAATGAAAACGAGCTTATGGTCCGATATACCCTCTTCTATGCAAACATCATGCTGTAACGTAGCTTTGCTGATAAAAAGGAGATCCAAAATTGTGCCTCCATCACCAGACGGACGGGTGACCTCCTTTACCACTTGGTCTAAGTCACATGCCATCATTATGTCAAGAAGTGGGTTATCCTCTGTTTAAGCAAGGTGGTTACTTGTCCAGTTGATAGATGGCATGTTAAAATCACCCGGCATAATAATCTTGCCCAGATTTGTTGCTGTCATATAATCCTAAAGCATCGTTAGAAACTCGGGTGGGGAAGGCGGTGGCCTGTATACCGCGCAAACTGTAAACACATGACCACAGAAAGATACTTTCAAAAAGAGGCATGAGAATCAATTTACAGATGCTTGCCGCGCAGAATAGCCGCACTTTTGGCTGCTCGGAGCGAAACAACAAAATACTAAGTCATCGTTTTGATGCTGCATGGAAACAGGCCCGTGACTGCTGCTTTTTTTTTTCGTCGTGACAAAATGCCTGAAAAACTTTATATGTTTTTGTGCAGCTATTTATTATGTCTACGATCGCATTTCAGGCGCGACATCTTAGCGGTATCCAATTTCTTACTTGCGCAGCCTACGTGTCCCATCGTCCAAGGGCACCAATCAAGAGCGTCATCTGCATGCGCCACAATATAGATGGTTCGCACCATTCACTCAATTCAAGCTGCATGCATGCAAAAGCGCGCGAGCAGTGCAGCGCCACGCTGGTAGTGTGAACTTCGTGAACTAAATGCCAATCCTTTAGCGACTGGAAGGAGTAAGCCTCCTTCGTAGCTGTTCTCGTCCTCGCTATATACCACAATGCAACACCCCGGTTCCGAGCACCCACGAGCGGCGGCACATGCACCGGTGGCCACGCGCTACGAGTGTCCTGTTTCAATCCGTGAGTACTGTACGTCCGAACAATGGGGGAACTGCATCGCCGAGCAGCACATATGGCCTCGGAAATGGACAATTTCGTTCGGGTCATTCGACAGTCATCCCAGATTAAGACCATTTATTTACGGGCGCACATTTGAAACTCTGAGCTTGTCGAATGGAAGGCCCGCGGTCAACAAGACACCCTACTAGTGACGAGCCCTTACGTGCCAGCGCCAGCGCCTCTATCTGCTCTTGAGCCGTCAGTGGCTTGGCGCACCCCCGTTGCCTGTCCCTTATGCGACCTGACCATCCTAGACGCATTCATGGGTGTCTCCTCCCTCGCCCTGGACCCCTTCACGTATGACCAAGGGCGAGCGGGGCCCCATTCAGCCCCGTATCAGGAGTAAGCTGCTCCTGGGAGCAACTGTCCGCGGTGCAGCGTAACAGTCCGAGCGCTCACTCCTTGCTCGAGCCATACAAGAGCATAATCTGGAGGATCCCCAGTCTTGATATGCCGGGTTCACAAGTCCTGCGAGAGCCGACTGTGCCAGGTGCTCCTGTGATGGGCACTCCGAGGCTAGTCCACCGAAAGACGTGATTTCAATGATAGGCTAACTAGCCAACGCAGACATGCGCTGTCGTATGCAGCCAGTGAGGCCGAACTGGTCATGTGAGGTGGCAGTGTTTTGCTCGCTGTAGCGCGAATACAGGTCGTTCGGGAAACTGCTGCGACCGGCAACAGTAAACAATGGCAGTGCGTGTCAGTGCACGCTCATCAATGACAGGAGCGTGGAACGCTGCCCGGTACGTGCAGAGAAACAAGCCGGTGAGTCGGTCATCGTTCCCTTTGCCGCATAGCGCAGGTGCAGTCACCAGAACCGACAATGAATGTTAACACGCTGGGAATTATCGTACCAGCACTTCTTGATATTGGATCAGGAATCTCTTTAATCAGTGACGCATGCTTGGAGCAGTGTAAAGCTAAAAATCGAAAGCTGAGTAACGCAAATGTTCATTTGCGAATGGCATCAAACCTCGTATTAAACCTTGAAGCTCGTGTTCGCTGGGAGATAACTTTTGTGAAAAAAACAGAGCCAGTGATTTGTTTGCCTGGTCTGTCAGTACCCATGCTTTTTGACCGCGATCTTTTTACAATCCAGGGGCTCAAGCTGTACTTTCCGGCAACAGGCTGCCGCCTTCATGGATAGCCCCAGACAACGCCCTTTGACGAGAAAGGAGACTTCATGCTTGTACAAGGAAGTACGGAAGGCATGGCAGCCATGCGCAACACTTTGCCGCCAGTCAAGCAAAGCAGTGGCGAAATCAAGGGAACGAACCACCAGCGAAAGCAGCTGGAGGTCCTGGTGACGTCCTTCTCGGGAATGTTCATGGAGCGTCCTGGGAAGACCGACGCCCTAGTGCTTGAGGCGACGCCCAGCCTTGGCCTTGCAACCCGAGACCGTGAAGCCAGCACAAGCGAGCCCTTCTCAATAAAGCGCTGGACAAGATAGACACCGGAGCTGTGCGACCCTCAGACAATCCGTGGGCCCTCTTCATTCTACTGGCCTCACGGAAAGGCTGTGTGGTACGTATTTGAGAGGATTACCGCAAGCTCAACATGGTCAGGGTGAGAGATTCTATCCTTTGCCAGCAATGTCTAGCATGACCTAGGCTGGGAAATGCGCAGTTCTTCGCCGATATCCCTGCTCTCGTAGGTATCTCTAAATTTAGGTTCACATAGACATCCAGAAAACGGCATTTTTGTGCCGTAGTTTGGGTTCGTGTGCATGCCATGTGATCTTTCAAAGTTCCTATCAACTCATGATGAATGAGGGCTTACGTGATGTAAAGCTTAATTATGCACTTTTGTATCTTGATAAGGTGGCTGTATTTTTGCGCACCTTCAAAGAGCATCTGGAACACTTGCATACCGTTCCGCAGCGCATTTTAGCAGCCAGTATAACAGTTCATCCTGGAAAATTCCAGCTCGCTACTAAAAAGATCAACTTTCTTAAGTTTGTTGCCAATGGTGTACTAAAACCAAACCCTTATAGCTTCAGGAACTTCAAATTTGCCTCCGCTCCAAACACTAAGAATTTGCAAAGGTTTCTGGGTATGACTGCTTTGCATCGTGATCTCATTGCACTGTGCGCCGACATCGCTGGGCCACTTACTGCTAAAGAAAGGCGTTAATTTACTCTGGAGCAGTGAGCAACAAGCAGTTTTCGACACGCTTTTAAGAGCGATCACCAGCATTGCCTTTCTTCAGCTGCCAGATCTTAACAAACCTCTTTTTTTTCTTTTAAATGCGAAGCATTTTTTAGCGAACTTCGGCGGTTTTCAGCGTATCTATCTATCTATCTGTCTATCAAGCCGCTTACGTTTGGGTGCTCTCGTGGTCATCACATTTACTCGGTGTGAACAAAAATTAGCATGAGATGGTAAGATGGTTTGACGAATACGACGCACTTGTCAAGACATGAATAATCTCCCAATCCCGTCGCGTAAGTTGTCAAACACTTCCCGCCAGACAATGGCACATACCCACGGGCGGATATGTGTCGCTGGTATGCGGGTATGTGCCGCAGCTGATTGACACTTGGTATCTGCTCAGAAACGACGAGAACACACATAGGAAATTTTAACGCGCGATTGTTAAGAAATACCCGACGTTGTAAGCGTCGACCCGACGAGTCCCAGCTGGAATCGAACCCAAGCATTCTGGGTGCCAATGAAGCATTTCACCACAGAGCTACGCCAGGTCTCGGAACTACTTTTCAAATAGACGCTAATCTTCGTGAAACAGCAATAGTGGTTTCAGTGCTGCCTACGCAATTTTATAAACATTACATATGTACTATTTCGATACAGCTGTCACCTCGGGTTAACGTCAGATGCGGTAAGTTGCCATGCGCTGAAGTTGATTTATGCAGCAGTACCCAAGGCAAGCATCTTCGCGAGCATCAGCTTCTGGTGTTGCTAATACGCATGTTCCATTTGGCACCGTTGCGCAAGTGCAAACAACTGGTTATGTAAACATCTGCAACTCTTCGACATATGTTTGTGTGTGTGACATTTGTGCATTAATTCAGCGTCATTTCATGACGTATCGCTCAACAAAAAATTGCAACACGGTCACCTTTCTTCCGCATGCTTCGCATAATGTGGATTCTCGTACGTGGGATCTGCGGAATTTTCTTTTTGTTGCAGACCATCGCAAGCTATTATTGCCTTGGCGCACTACTTTTACAGAAGTGCGCCAGAGCTTTAAGGCCCGTTGTTGTCGCAAGCCACACTTTGACCGGTGCGGAACGTAACTGCTCGATTACAGAGAAGGAATGTGTGACCATCATTTTAGCTATAAAAAAATGGCAGCATATCCGCCGAGTCAATAATAGAGTGGGGCGAAGCATTCGTCCGCCCATTCGTTCTTGCTTCCGTCCGTCCATGCGTCCGTCTGTGTGACCGTCCATGCGTCCATCCGCCCGTCCGTGCGTGCGTCTGTTCGTGCGTCCATCCCTGCGTTCGTCCATGCATCCGCCCCTGCGTCTGTTCATGCGTCCATCCATGCATCTGTCTGTGTTTCCGTTCGTCCATCTATTCAACACTCCAAGTACCACCATCTCGCATCTTTTCGTCATATATTCCCCATATAGAAGCACCGCATTCCAGTGGACATTCCAAGGACTAAACGAGAGGTGGCACACGCACACTTCCTTACGACTTGCGCTTCGGGTCCACTTCCCACCTTTAACCACCTCGAGTTCATGGTATATACTAGTTCATTGTATTCATGGCACTGCGGCTCAACGCTCGCTAAACCTTTCTAAAACTAAGGAGGTTACACCCAGCAAGTATAACGTAGCAACCCTTTCTTGTCAGATAGTGCTCAATGTACATGCCAATGGCTGCTAATGGGGATCGCAGCGCGCGCATGAACTAAATGCCGAATGCTCCTGTCTCTGGTTCCCCATTAGCAGCCATTGGCATGTACATTGAGCCTATTTTTTATTGTTCAACAACGCACAGAAGAAATCTCTCACTGGCACCACCTTGGAGGTGAAGGTTTTATACTTGTTACACACTACAACGGCTACGAGGGACGAACGGGTGCCGCCTTGAGGAGCTTCGCCCCTAAATAAGCTTGGCATGTTTTGGAATGGAGCTCACTTTGTTGTTCAGACTGATCAAGTACTGTCTTGGTTGAAGCGATTACTTAATCTCTCCGGATGACTGGCCTGATGTTCTGCTTACTTTACATCGCCATGATTACGTCATTGAGTACAAGGGACAGTTGCTGACACAATTCAACGTACGCCGTTATCTATTGATCCTGTGTGCGTGTGCGTGTGCGTGTGCGTGTGTGTGCGTGTGTGTGCGTGTGCGTGTGCGTGCGCGTGCGCGTGCGTGTGTGTGTGTATATAGTCGCGACAGCACCTGAAACCATGCATTCACGTTGGGATACTTAGGCGACTAAACAGAAGCTTCTTGCAGCGCAAAGTGTCGGACTCTGTACTCTGTCGCAAAGTGAAAGAAAAGCTTGCGGCTCATGATCCAGCGGTCACAGGGAGCGAGGAGGAGACGGACTGCTACCTGCTTGCTGAAGGATGGCCTCTTGTGCCGGTATTTTCCCCAAGTTGGCGATGAAAATGCCAAATCGCGATTGCGAGTTGTTATTCATCACAAACTTTGCAAATATTTCATGATGTACTACCACAACAATGCTATTGCTGCTCACTCTTCAGGGCAGAAAACTTACGACAAGTTGTGTCGTACGGTAAGTTGACCAGGCATGAAACAGGATGTATTGCGTTACGCGCGTTCCTGTTCAGTAAAACTTGAGGTGGCTTACAGCTATAGGAACAATGCAATCGGCTGAGAGCACGGCGCCTTTGTAAATAGTAGCATGTGTCGTAATGGGCTCGTTTTCAACGAGTCCGGGGCGCAGCCAATACCCGCTTGTTTTGACTGACCGTTTTACAAAGTGGGTCGTAGTTTTCTTTGTGCAAGCGGACTTCAGAGAAAGTATCCGACTGTCTTCTCAAAGCCTATGGCCAGTTTCTGATTTCCTGCCCAGCTGATCATAGACAACGTGACGTGCTTCACTAGCAAGCTGTTCCCAGGTTCCTGTGACGCCCTGGGAATTCGTCACAAGCGCACGTCTGTGTGACACTCGCTAGCCCACATCAGGCAAAGTGTAATCCGAAATCTTAAATATATGCTTCTCGCACGTACTGAGCGTCACAAAGACTGGGACGTCACTCTAAAAAACAGCGTTTACGGCTAGAAGAATAGTTACACGCTCAACAGGCTTCATTCCTGCTCAACTAAACGTGGGCAATAAAATGAGTTTTCTGTAGGACGGTGCTCTGATATGTACTAACGCTTCTCCGAGGCCTTGTGTAAGGTTTGCAGATAACCAGCGGCAGCGGCTGAACGCCGCGGTACAGCGATCCAGACATCACCTCGACGGATTAGACCAGACAATATGATAAGTCGGAAGGATTATGAGCTTAGTGACAGTGCTTAAATGCACGCAGCCGATCAGTGGCGCTTGGAAATGTTTTTCAGCTTCCTTAGCAAACGGCATAGGACGGGCCTTAAAGAATGGCATAGAAATCCAAGCTTTCGTACATGTTGAGATTAAATCCAAGCTTTCGTACATGTTGAGATTGCTTGACTCATCAAGCGTATGACCCTATTCATGTATCCTATCTCAGGGGCGTAGCCAGGGGGTTGCACACCGGGCACGTGTCCCCCCCCCCCTAAATTTTTTTCGCCGTGGCGTAGAGAGCGAAAAATGGCCATTTTCGGAGGGTGATTCTCCCGAAAACGAGTTGGTACCCCCCCCCCCCTCCGAAAAAAATTTCTCACTACGCGCCTATTCTATCTCAACCCCCCCCCCCCCCCCCTTTTTTTTTTCGCATGACAAGATTCAGCTGCTAGGCATCCATACATTCCTCATCAGAGCTTGGCCATCCAGTCAGCAACAGCACGTGGTATACGACCTGCGAGCGTGGTAACGTATGAGGGAGGGGTTTGGGAAGATGACGCATTTCCTTGCTTTGTGCTTCATTTTTTTTTCTCCCGGAAGTGTAGGTTTGCTATGTTCACCTTGTCGTTTGGCGCAGGATGCATATACTGTTGTTGGTGGCGAGAAGAAAATCTTTATTTGTTTTTGTTTGCTCTCGCTACGCTTTAGGGTCCCTGCGGCCGGATATCAAGAGCGGTCTTCTGGTCCTCACCTCACCTTCTTAAGGGAAGGGCGGGAGGGGGTGGGGGAACCACGCACACCAGCTTTCCAGAAATAGCGCCTCGTATTGCGCAATTGCGTTGCGCGTGGCGGACCTGCGCTCTTCAATAGGGTCCGCCTGCGTGCTTTCCAGGAGAGAGGTGCCTTGGCTTCCATGAAGGACGGATGCTGTCACCCGCGCTTGGCGATTGCTGCTGCCCCCGCACATTATGGTCGCCGCACAGCTGTCTCGTCTCTGGGCTAACATTCCCATATGCCGCGTTTATTTAAAATGGTTTATTTTGACCCGGAGTCGCCGAGGCCTGCTTTAACTACGGACGGGACTCAGAAAGCCAGATACCCACTAACTGTACAAGGATTGAAAGCTGGGCTAGTTGGCATAGGTCGGCAGATAAAATGTAGCTCACTCAGACTCGCTCAAGAATACGTTTTGCGCTTAGGAAAGGCGGGGCCAGGAAAGAGAAGAGACAAGAATAAAGTTTGTTCACAGTCGGGATTCACGCTGTTCGGTTGTTTTTCTACACTGCGCGTTCACGCGTCCCAACACCTTCGGTGCAAAGTGGTCAGCAAATGCAACTATCAGCCCGCTACAAAACTTCAAGTAATCAAAGGATTGAAGTTCTGCAAAGACTTTACCATTTCGACACTAAAGTGCAAACAAATGAATTTCATAAACTGTATGAAATTACAATCACAAAAAATTAGGCGACCCTAGAGTTTCTCCTTCTAGAGTTCAACGCGATATCATCATGTTCCTAGTGCGTACTTCAAACACTTGGTGAATGAAGCCTTTTCAAGCTTGCTATGCACCCCCTACGTGGCCTTAAGGGAATAGGTGCAAGATCTTGCCTGACCGGCTTTATACCACAAATCCATCATAATAATCGGATGCTCCGACGCCCGCTGGCAATGGGCCCTTGAACCACGCACCATTACTGCAATATTTCACGTGGCATTGTGAACCATGTATACAGGACGCGTGTTTTTCTAAAGCGTGAACGATACTTTCGCTGCATTTCCAAGCAGAGAAAGCTATTTCGAATGCATTCACAAGCAGACGCTTGGTCGTGTGGAAGAACATTCGTTTGGTACGCAAACGACCCGGGTTGGACCACCACTCGGACCCAAGCCACCCTGGTTCGGTCCCCCCTGTGACCCATGAATTTTTATCATTTAATTTATTTCATTCATTCTCGATTTCTCGGTCACAAATAAATGATGATTTTTCGCTCACAACAAACAATACAGACGCTGGAATTTCTGCGAAACGAGCTTTTTTAACTCAATGGCGTTAAAACTGAATATTTTCAACAGCTATAGAATTACCCATTTTTTTCAAGAAGGCCAGAAAAATGTCCTGTACACGGAGGCTCGTGCAGAGAATTCCAGCATTTCATATTGACTAATGGGCTGCATAATTTACAGACAAATATTTTAAACCGTGTTAAAAGCCCGCGTCGGTAGCCGAGTTGGTAAAGTGTTCCGCTGTAAACCGAGAGGATGCCGGGTCGAATCACGGCGCGGGTAGCGTTAAAAGAAAGCCACAGGACGATGTGGGTAATGAAGCTAAAACGCAGAAGTTCGTTTTTCTTTAATCATGACCGGCAGTGCTGAGCAGACCAAGTTCTAAACAGAGCATCCTGTGCCGTGCTTGTAGCCGAGTGCGTATAGAGTTCAGTTCAAAACCGAAAGGTCGGTGGTTCGAATGACAGTGCTGCGATTGCTGCCACCAGGAAGTCATCCAGATAGATTACTGCCGAAATTCAAATGTACGCGCCGCCATATCATTTGTGAAACTGAAGACAAGTAATGCGCAGAACAACTTTGCGGGTAGGAGTTATAGGCTACAAAGTTAGTGCTGGCTTTTATTTTTTTTTTTTTTGCACTCGTAAAAAAGTTTGTTTTTACTAAAAGAGGGGATCCACACTATAGCGGCACAAGACCGTCAGGCTTGGGATCTCATGCCGCCAAATTGCCACAAGGTAGAGGGAAACAAAACTTCGATAAAAAAACTTAAAATGGTTTAACGAATGCAAGTTGAAAAAGGGAGCCGACAATTGGATTCGAATCACCAACCTTCTGGTTATTAAGCCACTGTCACATGACAATAATTACTGAACCTGCAATGTTAGGCCGATCAGTGCCTTTTAGATCATTTCGAACTGATAACCACATACGGCCTTCAATTAAACATAAAAACTTCACCTGAATTGGTAAATCGATGTAATTATAGTAGCTCAGACGTCTAAACGAGTCATTATTTCAAACTATGGGCTGAAACAGCACACAGCCCTAGTTGCATCTTCGTTTCATAATCGGAAGGTCACTGGTTCGAATCCCGTTGTCATCTTCATTTCAAACATGAATTCGTTTGAGGCTTAAAAGTTTTTTTCTGAAGTTTCTTGATCACTGTGCTCTCAAATCAGGTGACCTTCGGCAGGCCCTGGCTATCTAAGCCGCTACGTTGCGCAGCGGAAGCAGACGCTCATACGTGTTTTCTGAGCTAAATGTTGCCTGATACGTTTGCTTTCCCGCAACACATGTCAAAAAGCGGCCGAAAAAGTTGTGGACCTTATCACCCATGATAAGGCTCAACTTTTGTCTGATGCCACTGCTTTAAACGACGCCACCAGCATGCGTATTAACCGAAATAAATGTTCCTTGAGACGCTCGCTTTGCCGTAAGACAAGTCAAAAACAGCCAAAAATGTTTAGGTCATTATCACTCATGATAAGGCTCAACTTTTGTCTGACGCCACAGCTCGTAACGATGCACCCAGCATGCGTATTTACCGAGCTAAATGTTCCCTGGTACGTTTGGTTTCCCGCAAGACATGACGAACAGCAGCCGAAAAAGTTGTGGCTCTTATCACCCACGATAAGGCAAAACATTTGTCTGACGTCACAGCTCGAAACGACGTGAGTAGCATGTGTATTTACCGAGCGAAAGGTTCCCTGGTACCTTTGTTTTTCCGCAAGACGTCAAAAACAGCCGTAAAAGTTTAGGCCCTTATCACCCATGATAAGGCACAACTTTTATGTGACGTCACAGCTCGAAACGATGCGTTCATCATGTGTATTTACTTAGCAAAAGGCTCCCTGGTACGTTAGCTTTTCCGCAAGACACGTAGAAAAGCAGTCGCGAAAGTTGAGGCCCTTATCACCCATGATAAGGCTCAAATTTTTCTGAAGTTATAGCTCAAAACAACGCACCCAGCATACGTATTTACCGAGCTAAACGCTACCTGGTATGTTTGCTTTTCCGCAAGGCACGTCGAAAAGCAGTCGAAAAAGTTGTGGCCCTTATCACCCATGATAAGGTTCAACTTTTGTCTGACGTCACAGCTCGTAAAGATGTACCCACCTTGCGTATTTACCGAGCTAAAAGTTCCCTGGTACGTTTGCTTTCCCGCAACACATGTCAAAAAGCAGCCGAAAAAGTTGTGGGCCTTATCACCCATGATAAGGCTCAACTTTTGTCTGACACCACAGCTCTAAACGACACCACCAGCATGCGTATTAACCGAGCTAAATGTTCCCTGAGACATTCGCTTTCCCGTAAGAAGGTCAAAAACAGCCAAAAATGTTTAGGTCATTATCACTCATGATAAGGCTCAACTTTTGTCTGACGTCACAGCTCGTAACGATGCACCCAGCATGCGTATTTACCGAGCTAAATGTTCCCTGGTACGTTTGCTTTCCCGCAAGACATGTCGAAAAGCAGCCAAAAAAGTTGTGGCTCTTATCACCCATGATAAGGTTCAACTTTTGTCTGAAGTCACAGCTCAAAACGATGCACCAGGCATGCATATCAACCTTTTCTACTGCGTTTTTTTTTACCTGTATTGCAGGAAAGAAAACGTACCAGGGAAACGCGCAGCTCGGAAAACACGCATTCCGAGTGCATCGTTTCCATCTGTGACGTCAGACAAAAGTTGAGCCTTATCATGGGTGATAAGAGCCTCAACTCTTTCGACTGCTTTTCGACGTGTCTTGCAGGGAAGCCAACGTACCAGGCAACATTTAGCTCGCAAAATACGCATGAACGTCTGCTTCAAGAGTGGGAGGTACCGGGTTCGATACCTCGGGCCTGCTGAAGGCCACCTAATGGAAAATTGAGTAACTTCAGAAAAAAAATTAAAGTCTCTAACAAATTCATGTTTGAAATGAAGACAACAGTGGGATTCAAACCAGTAACCTTCCGGTCATGAAACGAACATGCAACAAGGCATGCGCGTTATTTTAGCCCATAGTTTAAATTAAATGGCTCATTTATATGCCCGAGCCACTGTAATTGCATTGAATTGCGCCATAATTACAATAATGCCCCTTATGCGCCATAGGTACCTGAATAAATAAATAAATAACTAAATAAGTACATTTACCAATTCAGGTGAAGTTTTTCACGTTTCATTGACGGTCATACGCTGTTATCAGTTCCTAAAGATCTAAAAGGCGAAGATCATCCTAACATTGCAGGTTCAATGCCACAGTGTGACAGTGCCTGAGAGGTTAAGTATTCGTTTCATACCCGCAAAGTCGGTAGTTCAAATCCCATTGTGATCCCGAATTTTGAACTAGAACTTGTTGAAACCTCAAGTTTTTTTTTTTTTTTATTCTTCTGCATTTTGTCACATTCTTGCTTGTGGCAACTTGGCAGCACGAGAACCACGGGTTTCATGGTCACATGCCGCTGTAGTGCGTGCTGCCTATATTTATAAATACAAACTTTTCTTACGAGGAAAAAAAAAAAAAGGCCCGCCATAACTTTATGGCCTATAAGGCGCACCCGCAATGTGATTCTCCGAATTTTTTGTCTTCAGTTTCAGAAATTATGTGACAGTACGTACATTTCAATTTCGGCAGTAATGCATCTGGATGACTTCCTGGTGTCAGCGATCCCAGCTCTGTGATTCGAACCACCTACCTTTTGGTTTCGAATTGAACACTATACGCATTTAGCTACCAGCACGGCAAAGGATGCATTGTTTAAAACTTGGTCTGCTCACTGCTGCAGGTCTTAGTTCAAAAAGAACGGACTTCAGCATTTTAGCTTCCTTACCCTTGTGGCTTTTTTTTAAATACTACCGGTGCCGTGATTCGAGCCAGCGCCGTTTCGGTTTAGACCTGGACACCTTACCGACTCGGCTATGGCCATGGTCGTGATAACATGGTTTAAATGTTTGTCTGTGCATTATGCAGCCAATTTTTAAACATTACATGCTGGATTTGTGTCCAAGCTCTTGTGAATACAATTTTTTTGCCAAACTTCTTGAAGAAAGAGGTAAATATATAGCTAACTCCAGTTTATATAGCTATAAATATATAGCTATCTCCAGTTTTGAGATAATTTTGGAATTTCTTGGAGCACTGACAAAACCGATTTATTTGCTGACGACTTTTCACCGAAACAGGGTGTTGGGATGCTTCTACGCCTAGTGAAGGAAGACAATTGACCGGACGACGTGAACACGAACTTCAACAAACTTCATATTTGTCTCTTCGCTGTCTTCTCTCTCCTCTTCCCCGAGTGGTCAGGTGTAGTTGAGTAGGCGAGGGGGAAACGGTTAGGTTGGGGAACTCTCGCGTCTTCGTTGCTTGATTTGGTGACGGCCACCACAGTACCTCCGTCTTTGTAGTGTTTCCACGTGAGTGGCCGCTCTTCATAGCCGTCCGAAGTGCGGCAACCCGAGCCTCATTTGCTTGAGCTATAGCAGTGAAGTAAAGTTTACTGGCGAAAGTTTTTTTGTGCGGAAACACCGCTGCATGTTCGCTATATGCGAGCTAGCTTGATGCGGTGAAGAAACACAACTTCCTCACGGCCGCATTTACTGAAAATGAAATGTGTGTTCCCGCCGCGGAGCGATTTGAATGGCCAATCACAGGGTGGCTAAAGAGATTGCCGAACCACAGCGTGTCGTACATGGGCACGATGTGAGATACGGCTCAACGAACTATGGATGCCTCCTTTGAGCCACGCGTGAAGAACTCTCCCGGCAGCCTTAGTGCCGTGTTGTAGACGAACTCAGCGACGCTGCAGTCAATGCCCTCTTAGGGCGTAGACCTTATGCTCGAAAGGGCGAGTGAAAGGGTCTCCATCCAGTTGTGTTCTTTGGTTGTCGTGAGAGTGGCCTTCAGTTGACGGTGGAAGTGCTGCACGACGCCACTAATCGTGGGGTGGTACGCCATCGAACGTATGTGCGGGGTTCCCATGAGTTGTCTGATAGGATTGAAAAGGGCGGATTTAAACAGCCAGCACTGGCCCTTTGTTATCCCGGAAGTAGGGTTGCCAGGCCGAAAAGACAAAGAAAAAAAAAACACCTGGGAAAACTGGCAAAAATATAGCAAACTTAAGCAAGGCAGTAAAAGTAGCCGAAATCAAGCACACATGTGTGAAAACCCCTTGCACATTTTTATTTAAATAACAGAAAGCGAGAGCTTGCCGGATCGACATCAATATGCCAGTCGCAAGGGCGGGTTTGCGCACGCTTCGCTTTGGTAATGAAACTATTCGTAGCTGAACGTCTTATTGTGTGTTTAGAAAAGGTGCGTAACGATTTAGAGTACTAGGCACTCTATGGGAGAGCATGAAGCCGTCCCGTGGGCCTCATATTCAACGAGGCCTGGATACAATGATAACATTTAAGCGAATACAAAACGAAGCCTTTATTGTAAACAAATGAAACAGTAGAGCAATCTGTGTAAATGACAGGAAGCGAGCTTCAGTGTTTTGGAGCAGCTTTGGGACCAGGAATAACACTGTTCTGATGCAGCATTAGAGCAGTAAAAGGGGCATTTCGGAGCAGCTCTTGAGCACAAAGAGGCGTGTCTGGAGCACTTTTTTTGGGTCACACATCACTGTTAATTAGAATTTTTGTTGTCTTCTTGCTTTCTGATCAACACACAAAAAAAATCAGTGGTTTTTACTTACCATGTAATGCTTATCAAGTGACCAGACTTACCTCAGATTATATATATATATATATATATATATATATATATATATAATAAACCTTACAACAAAATGTTGAAATATTGCAATGTCATTAAAACATTAAAACACGGAATATAACATGAATAGCAACTCCAGACTACAAATGAACTAATCTAATAAAAGTTATCTTCATACTAAACTGACAGTGCTCTATAAATATAAATGTAAAAAACATTTGTTCCGGTCATTGAAGTGCCACAGCCGAATGAGAACCGCGAAGAAATTAAGATGGGATTGCCACGCCACTGCTAGGAAATGAGTGATTTTTTTTTATTAGGATGGGAACTACATAGGCACTTGATGGGTTTTCATCGTTGCAGCGCATAACGACGACGGCGAAGAGCCAATCAAGAACAGATTCACTGTTATAACTAGTAAACTTCATGCAGGTTCTCAAAATTAGTTTCTGGCATTTTGAGCATTATTTGCAGCGATATTCGCAATTGTTCTTTGTGTAATTACAAAATATGAGCAGTTCCCGTTCTCGATTCACCGTTCGTACCTCGACTGAAGGAACAGCCAAGATAGATGGGCGGTCGATCAATTTCAAGTGTCCGCATGTTAAAGAACCCCAGGTGATCACAATTTCCGGAGCCCTCCACTACAGCGTCTCTCAAAATCATATGTTCTTTTTTTTTGGGGGGGGGGGGGGGAGGGGGGGACGTTGAACCCCATATATAAGTGAATCAAACGATCCATTTCCAATGTCAATGAATGAAAATTAGTTGCGTTTCTCTTTGTTTTATTGTTTATGGTTGTTGCGTATATTTATTTATAGCCCTAATTTTAACACCTCGCCACCAATTGATTCATGTGTACAGAGCTTTTCTTTTATTAGCAAAAGAAAGTACACATGAAAACATTGATGTTAGAGCACCAGCACAAAGCACAATATTGAAGCCATTTTTACGTTAAATCTCTGGGTGCGCAAGCATTTCCTCAAGAATATTTTTTTTCTCATTATTCAAGGCGAACATTGGTTTTATGCTGCCGATTCCAAATGTACAGGCGTATGTGTTACGTTCTCATTCCTTACAAGAAGGAGATGTGTGGCTGAAGGCGAATTCCTCTTGAAAGACAAATATTCTGATGAAATACTCCGTCAAAATAACAGCGTTCCATATTGAAAGTGAAGCTCCTTAATGTCAAAGCTTGTCCATTTGCGGTGTCGGCGAGCGCCGTAGCAGTGATGACAATGAAGGTGACGATCGATAACGATCACGGATGACTGGCTTTTGCAGTATATGACGTCTCGATATGAACTATGATGTATTTAGTCATACAACCACTAGGGGAACATGCACAGACCTCATATTTACCAACTTCAGGCTATGTCCCATACCACGGCAGTAATAATGAAGACAAAATGAAGTTCGCAACACAACACATACCATTTATGACTAAACCTTGTATATAAATGTACACTGCTTCGAAACTCATTTACATGCACGAAGGACACAGGTAATTTACGGCAACAATGACCGACCTCACTGCTTCGTCCACTCATGATCGCTCACTTCATGAACATGCAGTTTTTTTTTTGTTGTTGTTGTTAAATGCACCCACTTGTGCAGAGATATAGTCTTATATGACAGCTGGGAAAGCGTGCGTATTTAGATACGCAATGCTGTATTTGATGTACCTCTCGCATTTCCAGCATCTATCGCACATAATACTTGAAAATGTTTCGTGTCCGGCAGAGATTTTTGTGGGTGAGGGCCTTTTCTTTAACACCCCTGTGAGCAGCTATACAGGTCAATCAATACCTTGAAAAATTCCAAGACAATTGCATGCGGTGAAACCATTGGACACCGAAGCTTGTGAACGTGTGACTTCGAGCATCACCATTGTTTTTCTTTTTTTATTAATTTATTTACCCGCTTCTTCGCCTGGCCTCATCACCTCAATGCCTACAACACACTGCTGCTACTACTACACACTGTTATTGCTATAGTACATACAGACCTATTATTAGTGAAGAGCGTTTACTATATTTTGGTTTTAATAAAAGGGTGCAGCTTGTCTGGGAATTCAGATGCAATCGACATTTTCTGGGCTTTGACGTGAACAGGGGGCCTCCCCGGAATGTCGAAGAGGTCAAGCAAGTATTTTGGACGTAAAAAACACTTGCGGGGCGCGCATCACAGCTGACCGGCAGCCAGAGAGGACTATTGTTCGTCACTCCTCTCCAGAATGTCTACCAATTTGATTTTTCCGAGTTCTATGACTTTTCCAGGTTTTCCATGATGACTAAGAGCAAATTAATTCCATGACCATCATGTCTGCTCGGAAAACTCTGTGCACTGGAAACGAACCCTCGTGTGCCAAAAAAAAAATCAGGCACTCATATAAATTAAGTAAGCATACTTTTCGCATGTGCTCATAATGTTCTAAACATGTGCGGCAAATGTAAAAATATATATATACATCTGGTCAAAAATAAAACCTCTGAGCCAGGCAGTGAGCTAGTTGGCTGTTTGATGTTCGGAAGAACCAGGGAGCAAACACACATGTTAAGACAATTATTCGCAGATGGAACATCTCAGGTTCCTTCAAATTTCCAACAACACAGCAGAGAAAAGGGGGGAGGTAGAGGAGAAGAGGGAAGGGACGCTCATGCGCAATAAGGGCGGTTTCGCCATTCACCGGATTGAGCTCGACCATAAGATGCTTCACATCTAAAAACGTGCATAACAGGCTCAAAGAGGGAGAGATTCCCTAATTAACTGCAAGGAAATAAGATGAACCATAATACAGCAGCGTGCGTCAGGATAGACTCGATTCAAGGCCATGCTGCAAACCCTCACAATATTGCTGCTGTCTAGAACCTTATACAGTTAAACCCCTTTACAGAGGCATGCTCTGGGCAGCAATTCTTGCCTTTTATATGAGATGCCTCTTAAGAGCAGGGTACCTCGTATGCATTTTCTTATCAACCTGTATTTCACTGCAGGCCCACTGGTGTCTCTTATACCCATCTGTCTTTTATATCAGTGTCTCTTATAAAGGGGTTCGACTGTATCTAGCTATTCCCCTTTCAACCCCTGGACCTGCTCCGTGCGCGTAAACATGTTCTCCAGCCGGATACACGAACTCTTATGTCACTATCTGTCTGCACTCTCTTCCTTCGTCTTACTACAATCCGACAACTTATATTAACATCGGAGCGAAGGCTATGGAGGCGGCGGTCTCCCATGTTCGTGTTGCTCCGCAAGTAGTATGGCAGCATCGAGTTTGTTTTGGTTTTGCTCCCTCACATGGCTAAACGTGTTAAGGAAAACATGCACGAAAACTTCGAATGGCAGAAACATTTCACTCGTTCGGTGAACATTTTAGAGTCCTATTAAGAGAACATTTTTCCTGCAACTAAACTGCATGTTTGCGTCCAAACGCTGGCGTCCAGGCATCATCTTTCCATAGAAAACATGTAAGAAATGGAAAAAAGGAAACCATTCTTGCAAAGTGAACAACAACTACATCCTAGAACTTGTCTCCATTGTTTCAGTCTTATAATAAATAAAGCAGTATTCATTTAAGGAAGACAAATGAGAAAATTAACTTTAAACTTAAGTACTCTATTTCTAGACCGGCCCTATTCATGCGCTTTAGTTATATAGGTTCCACAATGCTGTCAAGAAAAGTTGTCACCAAGTTGTCACGAAGCGGAAGTTGTGCTTACGAGGCTTCGGGCAGGGGTGGCCCTCACACCAGCTGTCATACCAATGTGGAACTGGTTTCAAGTACCAGTTTGTCCTACGTGTTCGTACTGGTTCATTCCAGTAATACAAGCACAGGCAGATATGGACATACCAAGGATTATTTCAGAACGTACCTGTCACATCCTGCCAGCCGGCCTTCGGTACTGTGACACATCCAGTTAGGTTCACTGGGTACATGACATTGCATATTTCACAAGACACTACTTTGCTTCATACACAACTCCAGCCTAGCGGCGCCCATTTAATTCCCATATACATGCAAAATATTATTATACACACAATTTTGCTAAAAGCTGCTGCACTCTAGCGTCTCCAGCGTGAAGTCTACGACGGCAACGACAGCAGACACAGAGAAAGGATCGGAAACCTGTGTAGGAAAGCAAAACAATTCAGATTTAATGCAGTGGTATGCGGCACAAAGAATCCTAAAGGAACAAAGGAACACTTGGAACAAACTAATGAATATATATATATATATATATATATATATATATATATATATATATATATATATATATAACAGTGCCGTAACGGCATCCAACACAGCGACATCAAAAGCCAAGTGATAGTGATAAGACATGACGCGAATATACCCTGCAGCCGGTGTCTAGTCGTGTCTCATCGCTAGCTGGTGCGTCGATGCATTCTGGATAACACCTGTACACCTCACCTTGGAAAGAAATAAATAAAGACCCCAGGTAAAAGAACAAAAGTTCCACGAAATATTCAACTGACAGGTTCATCATTGTGACACGTAATGCATTCCTTCACTGCGGTGAAAAGGTGATTATGTGGGAGAGAATAAAAGAGGTCCTCAACGTGACTGGTCACAGCATCACAATCAACGGGGTTGTCATCACGCAGGAATTGTACAATCGTTTCCGAGTTAGGTGCGATATATGGGTTACCTATGTGTAGAGACGACAAGCAAGTCTGCAAGAAAGCAGTTACACAAAACTGCCACGTGTCACGGTCCCTGATCATGGCGCGGAAAGGTATCTCAATATTGTGCGTTTTTACAGTGTAAAATACCTCCAGCTGCGAGTTGCTCGCCTTTTTACAGATTGCGCAAATTTCTACAAGTTCATGTCTAGCAACAGGGCTACAGCTTGTTTTTTTTAGGGGCGAAGCTTCTTATAGCAGCAACCGTTAGTCCATCGAAGCTGTTGAGGTGTAACGAGTATAACATTTTGACCTCCGATGTGGTGCCGGTGAGAGATTTCTTCTGTGCGTTGTTGAACAATAAAAGATAGTGTTTAACGTACATGTCAATGGCTGCTAATGGGGAATGAAAGACAGGAGCATTTGCTTTTACTTAACGCGCACGCTGCGACCCCCTTAGCAGCCATTTGCATGTACATTGAGGACTACCTGACCAGAAAGGGTTGCTACGTTATACTCGCTGGGTGTAACCTCCTTAGTTTTTTGAAAGGTATAGCGAGCGTTGAGCCGCAGCGCCATGAATACAATGAACTAGTATATACCACGAATGAACTCGAGGTGTTTAAAGGGGGAAGCAGATACGAAGCGCAAGCCGTAAGAAATTAAAAGCTGAATCCTCCTCTCATTTCACATTAGCAGCCACTGGCATGTACATTGAGCACTATCTGACAGGAAAAGGTTGCTACGTTATACTCGCTGGGCGTAACCTCCTTGGTTTTGGAAAGGTTTAGCGAGCGTTGAGCCGCAGTGCCAAGAATACAATGAACTAGTATATACCATGAATGAACTCGAGGTGATTAAAGGTGGGAAGTAGACCTGAAGCGCAAGCCGTAAGAAAGTGTGCGTGTCCCACCTCTCGTTTAGTCCTTAGAATGTCCGCTGGGTGGCGGTGCTTCTATATGGGGAATATATGATGAAAAGATGCGAGATGGTGGTACTTGGAGTGTTGAATAGATGGATGAACGGACACACAGACAGATGCATGGATGTACGCATGAACGGACGCAGAGGCGGATGCAAGGACACACACACACACACACACATATATATATATATATATATATATATATATATATATATATATATATATATATATATATATATATATATATATATATATATATATATATATATATATATATATATATATATATATATATATATATATATATTTCCAGTTTTACCCCAACGACTTGCACACATGGTGCTATGCTGTGCATATCGTACAACTAGCAGTCATCCGGCTATATATGAGCAGCGCTCTACTATACCTTTCATTAAAATAATAATTGATTGGAGTTTTAATTTTCAAAGTCATGATATGATTAAGAGAGACGCCGTAGTGGAGGGCTCCGAAAATTTTATCACCAGGGGTCCCTTGCGTGCAAGTGCCTCATATATTTCGGCCTCCACCAAAAATGCCGCCGCAGCGGCCAGTATTTCATCCCGTGACCTGTGCATCAGCAGTCGAGCAACACAACCTTTCGACGACCATGGTGGTTTCACTATATACCTTGCGTAATCATAGTTACTTAGATTATTGTAAATGTAAGCACTGAGTATATACTGCCACCTCCTCGACACGACGCTCACTTAGGGTTTTTTTTTTCTTTCACTTCACCGCCCCGCGAAACTCCTGGTTTCGAGTCCGGTGCAGTGTTATTTTTAAGCAAAAAGCCTTGAATGTCTCATGATCATGTTCTTCCCTCCAGCAGTGCACCATAGAGGAGCTATATGTGGCTATGGTGCACAGCTGCAGCCCCGAAGGTTCGATCTCGGCCGCGGTGGTCGCGTTTCGATGGAGCTGAAAAGGTAGAGGCCCGTGTACTGCGCAATTATCGGATGGTCGGAATTTCCGCAGCTCTCCAATATGGCGTATTCAATAACCATATCCTGGTTTTGGGAAGTATGACCCTAGATACGATAATATTACTAGTGCTCGCTTTCTCAATACACCGTGCGTGGTCTTTTGCGAAATGCGATCGCTTGTGAAGCAGTTCTTTCGACCTTGCGTGTGTGAAGAACTGACAGACGGACAGACGTAGATAGATAGATAGATAGATAGATAAATAGATAAATAGATAAATAGATAAATAGATAAATAGATAGATAGATAGATAGATAGATAGATAGATAGATAGATAGATAGATAGATAGATAGATAGATAGATAGATAAATAGATAAATAGATAAATAGATAAATAGATAGATAGATAGATAGATAGATAGATAGATAGATAGATAGATAGATAGATAGATAGATAGATAGATAGATAGATAGATAGATAGATAGATAGATAGATAGATAGATAGATAGAATGTGAATGATTAACGTTGCTTGTGGCTTCCCCTACCGTATGTCTGATTGCAACACTCAACTACTCAAATTAATCACCAAACACGCCGTTAGGTAACGAGGAACGTCCATTAGCGAACGTGATTATCACTAAGATAACTAACACTGCTTGCTAGTAATATGCAACGAAGCCCTCCAAAAATAGCGACCAGTGACTGATGAAGTTCTATTGTACAAGCGATGGGGCGAGAAGAGGATTTGAAATCCGCTTACTGTAAGCGAAACTGGCCACTCTGAATGCGATCGCGTAGACGACAGCTGGGCCTTACCTTTAGCGAACAAAGTGAGCGCTGAAAGGGCCCATCAGCGAAGGTCTGAGACGAGCTACGAAATGCTAGCGCCCACGGGAACCCAGATGGTAACCAACCGAATTTACGTCGGTCTGTTCATGCTAGTCACGTTGCGTTAGCGCTTTTAGTCGTGAGGTTCAAGCCAACGTTACTAGAATAGCTTTTCTTGTAACGTTGGTTCGAGCTACCGTAGACAGCTTTCGTTGAAGACCACTTGATGGTCCCTTTGGGAAAGAGTGCGTATGCGGTGTTGAGAGCATCAGTGAACAGGGCGAAAAAAGGGCGCGGGATTGGAGAAGTAGCGAGAAATCTCGAGCCACTTTCAGCCTCACAGACTTATCTGGTCGTTCGTGAAGAAGCCTTTATAAATGAAGCAGATATGCCTGCATATTTTAATACCAGAAATTACTGTGCATGGGCGGCTTTCGAAAAAAAAAATTCTGGAGCTGTGGATGCTACATACAAAGAAGTTATATTTATCGATTGTATTTATTTATTTAGTTGTTTGCTATTTAGCCAATATAGTTACTGGTGGTGCTTATTTATTTATTCGTGGAAGGAACATTGACCAACACTTCTTTCCAGTTTGAAAACGCTTCCGTTCGAGTAATTTAGCTCGGGTTTTCCGATTATTATTCTTGTGTTGGGAGAAAAAGCTCGCAACAGTGATATTCACGTTCGTCTGGGTTCTCAATAACGCATTCGATGTGCATTTCGTGATCGGTTATGTTATTCTATTATTTTATGTTGGAGTACTATGTTTTCTTCGAGGGGCGAAGAACCTTGCGCTCAAGACTTGTCCCTCCGATGTTCCTTGTCCTGGATTGCACGCGCTGGGAGCGGCGTCCGCGAGCAAGCCGATCGTAGGTAGAAGAGGAGAACGATGAAGGCGGGTGCGCTTGTGGAACGCTCTTACGCTGTGGTGCCCCAAGAGCTATAAAACGCGCTCACTGCCGTCTCTCTCTCTCTCTCTCTCTCTCTCTCTCTCTCTCTCTCTCTCTCTCTCTCTCTCTCTCTCTCTCTCTCTCTCTCTCTCTCTCTCTTTCTTTCTTTCTTTCTTTCTCTCTCTATCTATCTATCTCTCTCATGGTCATGGAGTGGACTTCATTATGAATGAAGTCACGACTGCTTGCAAAGCGGCTGCAGCACGGCAGCGCAGACATGCGGATCTATAGACCGCCGCACTGCTTCGCCTGTCGGCGTGTTTTAGCGTTCGGCAACGCGTCATGGAGCTTCCCGAAGGGGATAGAAGGACAGCGGCCTTGGCCTGACATCCAAGGGCCGGGTGTCTGGTGGTAGCCCTTAGGTGCGAAGTTAATAGGGGAAAAAAATGCCCCGTATCTGCATGTTACACCGCAAATGTCGTCGAAAGACGATAGTCTTGCATCTGCAGAGAGTGAACAAAACCTTTATTTGTTGTTATGCGCAAGGAAATTGGTGAACTGTATTCTGGAGGCGCTGCGTTAAAGTGCCTCGAGCGTGTATCGGAGGCGAACTAGCGCATCAAGTCACGTCACACCTGAGATATGAGCGCTATCTGGCAGTTATCCTGGAAAACGGAGCACGCGCCTTGCGCGCCCGTCTCTGAGGTGATAAGGTGTAGAACGCAAGGCGACGGGTTGATGCCACCACCGTGTAGTTTTAGTGAGGCGTTGGAAACACTTGCCGTATTGTGCAAGTGTTGCGTGGCCAGCGCAGCGTTATAAAAGCTACGATCCTTAAAACACTTATGTATGCCTTTTCTAGTAAAAACATACACAGAGATAATATTGACGTGTTGTTATGGTGCCTCAGATATGCGCAATAATTGCTTTTTAATTGACAATCGCACAAGTATGAACGCTGAACCTTCAGCAATATTGGTGGGCGCTGTGGATGGGGTCGGCCGTTTGGAGTATCGCATGGTCACTTTGATGCCATTTAGGGAACCATTAGGGTGAACAAACAGACATAAATACAGACAGACAGACCAAAATTTCTGCGTCGCAGGTCCCCAAGAAAGACTATCGGCTTTAAGAAGAACAGAGGAGCGGAAAAACGAACGACCGTCCTGCTCTGAATCTCAACTCGCTCCTCCGGGAGTATCTTGGGCTGCTTAACTTAAACGCCATCTCGAAATGCTCGCTGCATCCTCACTTTTGTTGACCGTTATAACCACTGGCCTAAAGCGTTCCCTCTAACCGGCACAACGTCCACTTCGGTGTAGCAGTAGATAGGGTGCTCAGATGCTGACCTAAAGGTCGCGGGCTCAATCCCAGCCTTGACGGTCACCTTTGGGTGGAGGCGAAATGGTTGACGCTTCTGTATTGTGCGATGTCAGAGCACATTAAAGAATACCAGAAGGTCAAAACTCCCGGAGCCTTCCATAAACGCGTCTCGAAATCATGTCGTAGTTTTCAGAAATTAAACTCCAGATAACATTATTACCTCACCGACAGAAAGGCTCACGGCTTCTGTGTTCATCAGAGGCTAGATCTCACGCTTCGGATGCCCCAGCGTTGTTACCACCGATCGCAGCCGAAAGCTTTAACGAGATTCCTTCAGCGAACTCATTGTACCTGCTTGGTATTCACCATATTCACACTGCCACGTACAAGGAAGAAATCGGCAATTAGAATGGCCTTCACAGTTATCTATAAATAAAGCAAGGTTGATGGTTCATCGGGCTTTTTCATATTTGGCTAGAAGATATCCTCATTGTCCTGCTTGGTGCGCGCTTGTCTATCAAGGAAGACCTCGGCTGCACGACTGCGTAGATGGTCCATGGTGCAACGTTGCTATCAGTATGAAGAGATTAGCACGAACTTCCAAACTGCGCGCGATATACTGGATCACCAACGTGAAAGAAGACAGCGACATGCCCCACCGCACAAATCGAAGAAGCTCCTCACTTTAGACAAATTCAGGTTAACACTTACCCACAGTTGCATCCCATGAACCCTGATGTATGGAAGCCAATGACCGAGGTGTTAGTTGAGATCAAAGTGGCTACACGTCACTAGGAATTGTCGGAGCAAGCTTATGAAAGGAGCAATCTCCTCTGATGCTCACGATGCAGTCGCAGCCTTTTAGAGGCCGTTCAAATGAACACCAAAAGGAGTCTTCAGATCCGTTCAGACGAGGACGGCATTCTAAGGCACTGAATGCAAGTTTCTAGAATCTCGGTATTCTAGTAGGCCACTTTTAAATGTGAATACACTTTATAAGCGACCCCAAACCATCCACCGCCGTCGGCGGCGTCCGCAGTCTTCTCTCTATCTTTAAAAGAAAGAGGACTTGGCGGGCCGCAGCACGACGCTCTACCGAATAAGCCACGGACGCGACGCTGATATCGGTGTCAGTAACGCGCCTTATACCCTCTCCCCCTTCGATCGCTCCTCCGCTCCCCTCGCTCGCTGCAGCTGCGCGCGCACCCCTCTCTCTCGCGCGCCCGCCTTCTCTCTCAGTCTCCCGTCGAGAGCGGGTCGTGAGGGGGAGTAAAGTTAAAATCCGTTGGATTCGCTCGCAGGATTTCAAGCTGGACGGTTGTGCCCTCGCGATCTCCGACTTCAGCGTAGCTCCCGCCGACTGGTTCGCCCTCCGCGGTCTCCTGACGCCGTGTAGCTCTCGCATTGTGGCACCCCGCCCTTGGACTTCTTCGACCGGATCCCCACTTTCCTATCTCCTTCTTTTTTCCTCTCGTTGGCTGTCTTCTTCTGCTTCTACTTTCCTTCTATTCTTTTTATCCCTCCTTCCCCCCACCCCTATAAGGCACTGCGCCGTGTCGCCTGAAGGCAGACAGAAATTAGGTGCCTTTTTCCTCTTCATTCTAATCACTACCACCAAATCCGTTGGCATTCGCCAGTGAGTTAACGTAAACTCCCCCGTGTGATCAAATTGCGATTCCCAGGAACCATTACACCATAAAGGCACCATAGTGTGATTAAATATAATAGTGCGAAATAATAAATACTCCTCATAGCATCACTTCGTGTATTCGCACTTAACCATGTTCACCCTCAGGGAAATGCTTCGGAGTTTTCATCAGTTCTTTTTTTCGGGATCAGCACATGTGAATTGGTGCTGCTGGAAGAAGTTAGCGAACAAAGCGCAGTTGCTAGTCCAGTGATTGTGTGTGACATATTTATCCCATGATCATCGTTTTCTTGACAGGTCTCAGAATTACTTCTTGTTGGGTTTGTTATTACATCATAATGAGGCAAAATTTCGGACGCCTAAAACACCACAAAAGAACGCAGAACAAAAAATAACGTCTATGGCAACTTATTTATTTGCAGGAAAAATGCAGAATATGTATACGCCGCACCACAGATGCGCAAAGAGCACTGCCCCACACAATCACTACTGCACATCAAAACGCGGCGTCCTTAGAAAGCTATATCTAGTCAAGCAAATAATAGCAAAATTGGAACTGAGACGTGCGCAAAACCACTGATGTGTCCCTTTAACAAATTAGTGGTGTTTCTTCTTGTGCTTCTTCGCCCTTCTCGTGATGTTTTAGGCGGCTAAAATTTTCCCTCATTTTGTCTGGTTTTTGCCTAGCCATCAGCTGGTAATCTACCCTGTATTGTAGAAAGTGATGAGGGGGACTGAATGAACGGTAAAGAAAGATTGAGAGAAGGAAGGGCAATACGCACATGCGGACACGTTCACAGAGCAGAACGGCTGTCTCGCGCAATATAAGCTTGCCTTCAATCTCTATAAAATATAACGAAGGCTTCGTTGGTTCAATTCACGAAGACTTTTGGTGAGAACGAGACATGCTCACTGGAGTTGTTATACCACCGACATTATGGCGCCGAGGTTTTGTCAATCATAGCGTGCGGTCTAACCCACCATTATCCGCCGGTGCAGATCGGCTCGTAGCACAAACACAGCCCGTGGTCACGTCTACGGTCTCGTTTCGCACCGACCAGCGGGTGTGGTCTATCCAGCGTGGATAGGACACCATGATCTTCTCCCACACTTCCATGCACCGGAAGTCACCCGTGGGGCTGCAAAGTCTTGCGGGACAGTTGCACCTGATGATGGGTATTTCCGGTGGCATCCTGAGAGGGTCTACGTCCAGCTCCAGGGAAAACGTGCAGATCGACCTGGTACCGATGCCGCCCGCATGGGTCTTAGGCGCGCATTCGTGGCTCGGGTCATGGGAGAATGGGCCAGGGGTGTCCTTGCGAGCGGCGAAGCCAGCCGATAACACGGAACAGACCAGAAGAACGATCTTATCAAGTCGGCGCATGCCAACAGTGAAAACGGCGAGTCAATCTGCGAATGAACAATGAGTGATCATTATCATATTAAACCTCGGTAAGTATCACACATTGTGGCAATCGATATATCAGGCGAAGCAGTCAGCGATTAGCGGCCTATGCTATGGGGAAACGCATTACAAGGTGGATCAGACGTCTGTATGTAAATCAAGTGCATATCGTGAGCTTGCCACGCACGTAGGCTTCACTGGCGTTAAAGGTGATGGTTCGACGTAAGGGGAGCGCCTTTATTAACGCGTTAGCGCTAAAAAAGCTCGTTTCACAGAAATTTCGGCGTCAGCGTCGTTGGTTGTGAGCGAAAAATTATGTGCGCCACTGAAAAATCGCGAAAGATGCAAATAAAACTACGCAAATTCTGAGTCCGAGTGGAGACAGACAGAGATATATATATATATATATATATATATATATATATATATATATATATATAGCTAGCTAGCTAGCTAGCTAGCTAGCTAGCTAGCTAGCTAGCTAGCTAGATAGATAGATAGATAGATAGATAGATAGATAGATAGATAGATAGATAGATAGATAGATAGATAGATAGATAGATAGATAGATAGATAGATAGATAGATAGATAGATAGATAGATAGATAGATAGATAGATAGATAGATAGATAGATAGATAGATAGATAGATAGATAGATAGATAGATAGATAGATAGATAGATAGATAGATAGATAGATAGATAGATAGATAGATAGATAGATAGATAGATAGATAGATAGATAGATAGATAGATAGATAGATAGATAGATAGATAGATAGATAGATAGATAGATAGATAGATAGATAGATAGATAGATAGAATTTATTCAGTTACAAGTGTTGGGTATTTAGTTACAAGTGTTGGCCGGAAACAAAAGCGCGATTCCGGGTACTGCGAACGAGGTAGTCGGCGGAATGCTGTTCAAGCCCGGGCTTTGTCATTCCAAGCCGTGAGGTAAGGTACCCTGCAGTCCGGCGTCGTAATCGGCCACAATAGTTTTTAGTCGCGACAATTTACCTCGAAGGAACAGCGGTGTCGCTGCGGTTGTTTGCATGCGTCGGTACGAGCGTGAGACCTATCACCACACCGACCTTCTCACGCCAGCGAGGGAACACCATGTCGCCTCAGTGGAAGTGTGGAGTCAAGAACGCTGACGTGGGCGAGTGTGGGCGGCCCCGTCAAAAGTGGTGTATCTCTTTGGATTGAACAGTGTAATTTGGTGCCCTTTCCTTTATCCATGGATATGGGGAAACGAGACTTGATAATCAGCCCTCGCGGTCTGCTTCACGAGCTTTTTCGATGCAGAGCTTTTTCGACGCGAATTTGTGAAGATGACACTATTCTCTATGTAATCAATGTAAATAAACCTCTGTTAATATATCCCTAAGAATACGCCTTCCTCCCTGCAAGATGGCCTAAACGGGTCCGGTTGCGGCGGCCAGCTACCTACGACGAAAAGCACCGGACCCGAGCCGCAGACGGCTGGGGACCAAGGGTGAGATCCTGTCGACCCTCAGTCCTAACAACTGGTGGCAGCGATGTAATGTGAGGCCCCTGCAATGTCGTGAGAAGGGAAGCTGCGACGACGGCAGTAACGAGCTACGTGGCCTGGGATGCCACATGAAAAACAAATCGGCCGATTATCCGGAGTGCGCCATTGGCTGACGGTAGGGGCACTGTTCGCTGAATAAGGTACCGTAAATGGTCGTGCAGGCGGCGGCGTCATATAAACGTTCTGAGCTGTTTCGTATACAGCCGGAGACGGGACGGTCAGCGAGCGGGAAGGTGGCGTCGACGAATAAACGTGGCGAGTAGCTTCGTAGATGGCCGGAGACGCTGGCGCACGTGGCCGAGCAACTGCGGCTGCATACGTTAGTGATGCGGTAACAGTTGGTGGAGCCTGAGCTGGCGGCAATGCTTCCGCAACTTGCGATTGAATGACCTGGCGAAGCGAAGGCGACAAGGGTGCCATCTGCTCGGTATTTCTTGTGATTATAGATAGCTGCCGGGCGACCTCCTCGCGTATGAGCGGCATCAACGCAGAGTGGTGGGCGGTGTCATGGCGATAATCGAGGGATGAGATGTCCGCGGTGTCTTGAGCAGCGCAACGTGTAGAAGCGAGCTGCCTACGCAGCTCATCATAGCTTTGGCAGAGCTGAATCACCTCCGCGGCCGTCTGGAGACTCTTCGCAGCCAGCATTTGGAATGCACCGTCGTCGATTCCTTTCATGATGTTCTTGATCTTGCCTGCCTCGTCCAGAGTCGAATCGACGAGCTTGCAGAGAAGTAGCACATCTTCGATGTAGCTCGTGAAAGTTTCATCTGCTCTCTGTACTCTGCCCCGCAAGCGCTGTTCAGCACGAAGGCGGTGGACAGCAGGACGGCCAAAGACTTCCGCGAGGGTTTTTGCCAATTCCTACCAGGTACTGAAATCACTTTGATAATTTTTGTACCATAGTTTTGCCACGTCGGTCAGGTAAAAACTCGCATTTGTGAGCTTATCGGCTGCGTTCCACTTATTGTATGCGCTCACCAGTTCATACTCGGCAATCCAGTGGTCCACATCTTGGTCCTCTGTGCCACCAAATATGTGGGGGTCGCGCTGCCGGAGAGCGCCAGCGCAGAAGACAGGCACAGGTGCGAGATCTGGAGTAGCGGCCTGAGATGGCCCCGGATCAGTCATTGTAGGAGGTCGTTGGAGTGTGCGGCTGCGAAGTTCCAGGGTGAGGACCATGCTGCAGATGTACCCAGCACTTCCACCACTTGAAACAAGTTGTTGAACAGGCAGGAGTTGACTCGGCGAACGAGAGCTTTATTGAGCGCAAGGGCTAACTAAACGAAAGCCTGCGATCACAGCAAGTCTTCTTCCTTTTCTATACTCGAGCTCCATGCCCACTGCCCTCGTTACATAGCGTTCTTTACATTCCTTGTCGGCACTGAGGTGGGCTCCTCCGTAAAGCTTGCATGTTAGTATGCAGCGGTGTTCCTTTTCGGGGTTTCATACACTGCATCCTCGGCAGATAACGTCTCCAGGGTTCGGGTAAACGTCCGCTCGATAGCCGAGTCGGCCGCAGGCGTAGCAAACATCTATCTGTATACGGTATAGAGTACATTGAAGTATATCACCTATCCGTATCGCACGAAATTGGGCACGCGATGTCCATCGAAGGCCACGATCACAGTGGTGGTACTTCCGATGCGCTTGGCAGCCAGGGCTAGCGTATTGCGGTCGTTGACAATCTTCGCATCAATGCCCGCCGAACCGTCTTGCACGGGAATCCCTCGAATGACGCATTTGCATTTAGAATGTGGCGCCACTTCGTAGGCACTAACTTCATAGGTCTCATCAGCGATGCGGATTTCTTTAACGCGCACGTAGCGATTAGCTTGTTCTCTCTTCGGCGTGCTTGCCAATAAGATATTCTGTTTAATATTGGGGCAGAGCGTGTCTCCTTGCTGTTCCAATGGGCTGATACCTGCCCAAGTCGAAATGGTTTCAGCGATTGTCGTTGAGCCACCCCAAGCGATGTTAAAACCTTCTCTGGTTCTAATGATGATGCGGATGTCGTCCTTTGGTGTTGAGGCATTCGGCTTGCTCGAATAGTTTTGTTGTTCACATTTTATCTGTCACGGTGCTTGTGCTCGTTGCGCTTCAAAGCGTCATATAACGACGTACGTTTGGAGCCTTCATTTCGGGCTCGGCAGCATGAGGTGGTCTGTCAGCCTTGGTCTGGTGTGATTTCCTTCAGGTCTTGCCCTGTCACTTGGTACTCCATCGCTCAGCGAAACAGTGCAGCTACGGGGCACGCGAGCGAGCACGCGCCACGTTAGAGCGAAGAAGGCACTCGTCAGGGCTAACTGTCGGCGGTCGAGCGACGATGAAGGAGGCGCTACGAAATGCAAGAAACAAGCACTCACTGTGCCCAAATAGTGTCGGCAGAGTCCTTCTGTCCCCAGGAAGTCGTTGCACTAATATAACGTTGAAATAGCAAAGTAGCGTCGCGAGAACGTTGAATAAAGCAGGAGCTGTAGTGGAAGCGGTCGCCCACTTCGGCTTTTCAAAAGAACGTATTTTCAAAACTGCAAGTGCTTGCGCATGTGCGTGTGAAAGTGTCATTATGAGTAATGGACACTCTTCCATATCTCTTAAACAACCCGTACATAAAGATCGTCTCGCCCAAATTAAGCAAAAGAGCAAACATGACAACGCAATTACACACGAAGCACTCCTACACGACAAAAACGAACACACACACACACACAATAAGAAAACACAGCTTAGAAAATGTTGCTGCATCGCTCGCGTAAAATTTATTTGAAGAAGTTACCTTGTTGCACACATAAAATAGGGACTTTGGACGAGAGCAGTACTCGTTTTCTGGTCACTTGTACACATTGCAATCCCCATGCAACAAAAGCCACATCAGATTGTCTAGAAGTGTTTCACAGTAATTTTAAAATAAAAAATTATTTTATATAAAAAATTCGCCCGTATCTGCGTGTTACACTGCAAATGTCGTCGAAAGACGATAGTCCTGCGTATGGAGAAAGTGAACAAAACGTTTATTTGATGTTCTGCGCAAGAAAATCTGCGAATGGTATTCTGGAGGCGCTGCTTTAGACTGCCTCGAGCATGCACCCGAGGCGAACGAGTGCATCAAGTCACGTCACACGTGAGGCATGAGCGCTATCTGGCAGTTATCTAGAAAAATGAAGCGCGCGGACCCTGCGCGCCCGTCTCGGAGGTGATAAGGTGTAGAACGCAAGGCTACGGGTAGGGGGCCACCACCACGTCGTCTTAGCAGAGCATTGGAAACACTTGCCTTTTCATGCAAGCGTTGCATGGTCAGCACAACGTGATAAACGCTGCAGTCCTTAGAATTACTTAGGTATGTATTTTCTAGTAAGAGACGCACATACACAATGTTGACGTGTTGTTATGGTGCCTAATATATTTATTTATTTATTTATTTATGTACCTTAAGGGCCTCTAGGGCCTTAAGACAGACAGACAGACAGACAGACAGACAGACAGACAGACAGACAGACAGACAGACAGACCAATATTTTTGCGTCGAAAGTCCCCACGAAAGACTATCGTCTTTGAAAAACTTCGCACCGAGTAATATTTCCCACAATACTAGAGTTCCGCACAGAAACAATATTTTTGTTTTAAGGTATTTTAACCCTTTCGGTCCTAGAATTTTAATATTTGTCAAGCATTTTAGTATGCATTTTACTAATAGTTAGGGCCTCAGATGACGAAAAACAGAAATTCAGTCAGTTGTATAAATATGTATGCATTTACAGACACGACATCTAGTTAGGTCATCACGGTTCTATATTCATGAAATGACAAAAATGGCAAACTGATTCCTTCTTATGCTCTAGAGTACGTAAAATCTGAACCAACGTAGTATTTGACATCGTGGAAGCTCTTAAAACAGCTTCAGGACTTCATCCCAAAAACACCACCTTCCCGCTTTTCAACTGCCGCCTCATCGTCAACCGTGACTTCAGTCCAGCTTCTTTACATCTCCAAGCTCCATAAAAAGTGAAACAGCGGTGATGTCGATGCAAGTGGGGATAGTTGAAGAAATACTTCTCCTAAAACGAATGGGTTTGGTTTTGTTCTCGAGGTCCTAGGAGGAATCTTGTGTGATGGCGTCAATTGACGACTCCGGGGACGAAAGGACTAATGTTTATGATAGCGTTATTGCAGGAGATTCTGGACGGTATATCAGGAATATAAGTCCTACGATGTTCCCTAAGGTGAATAGACTTTGGTTCGTCAACGGATAAAATTATCTGTCGCAGTCATCTCATCGTAGTTGTAGCTTGTAGAGCATTATAGGTCCAATAAACAGGTATTCTCATGATGCGCTACTGGAAGCAGACTCAGTGCTCAATTTTTTGGAGCTAAGTGCGCATCTGCGTTCTGTAACTGTAAAGCGCATGCACCCAAGCAAAGTGAAATGTGAGAAACACAACAACTTTATACTGTCTGGCTGCTTTCAGTTCCCCAAAAGCAATGTCCTATAGCCAGTATGTACGACTCGTCTATACTATGTCTCTAATGCTTGTCTTCAGAAATGCATACATAAATAAATATCATGACAATTTTTGGGGTCCGGCATTCCCAAACCGCGACATAATTATGCGATGCACTGTATTGGAGGTCTGAAAATTTCGATTACTAAGCGTTTTTTTTTTTTTTTGGGGGGGGGGGGGGGGGCTTGAAGGTCGCAAATCAAGCCCTGACCTCCACGGCCGGGATTAAATCATGCGACCTTTGGGTCAGCAGTTAACCTAGCCAGCAACCATAATTACCTTGGGCATAGTTGAGAAATTCAGTAGTCCACTGACAGGATTGTGCCACCCCAATCACAACAAACGTGTATACGTGTGAACAGTTAATCAATGCCGGTGTTTCTTGCGTCCAAACCGCAATATAGTAATCAGTCGAGGTGGCGGTCCGTGGTGGAAAAAGAAAATTGGCAGATTCCACGTAGTGGGAATCGATGATATGCGAAGCACGAATGAGAAATGTTGATATGTCACTTTAAAATCAGCCCAACGTTACGAGGTAGAGGTAAATGATGCCGTAGATGATTTCCGTGTCATGAATATCATGTTTGGATGTGTCGTTCACCTTCGTCATCTATTCACGTCACGTGATACCAAATTTTGTATAAGTGGAGCAAGCGAAACGGTCGCGAGAACACTATGAGCATGGTATGTTGTCATGTTCTTACATGACACGCGTGTCAGGATTATCATGTTTGCACCAATCATATATTTCGTCATCCATTGACGTCACGTAACACCAAATTTGGGTATACTGATATCGCCAATGCGTTCAGTGAGTATTTTAGCAGTACCTGTGAATCTCTGAGAAATCCCCCATTACCAACATTACCTCGCCAGCCTTATTCTTTCTTCTTGCGACCAACGAGTGCAGAGGAAGTTCTTCGTGTTATAACTTCGCTCAGGTCCACGGGACCTGGTCTTGACTCTGTTCATCCATCCCACATCAAGTTAGTCTCTAGTGAGCTATCTCCTGTCATTGCAGATTTTGTTAACAAGATGTTTAAAGCAGGCATATTCCCCGATTCCCTAAAAGTTGGTAGAATAACACCTGTTCACAAAAAAGGTGATCGCGAACTTCTGAGTAATTATAGGCCCATTTGTATTCTTCCATTTTTCAGCAAAATAATCGAGCGTCTTATGCATACAAGATTAATATCCTACCTGACAAAGTTTACTCTGTTGACATCTAAACAGTACGGCTTTCGGCCTGGCTATTCCACTGAGCTTGCGCTTCTAACCCTCACCGATAAAATAAAAGGGGCAATCGACCAAGGCTTCGTAGTTGGTGGCGTATTCATAGATTTAACGAAAGCTTTTGACACAATTAATCACAAAATTCTTATACATAAACTTGAATCGTATGGCATAACTGGCCCTGCACTTCAATTTATATCTAGTTATCTCTGCAATCGCACTCAAGTTGTTCAGATTGACGGTAAAGTTTCAGCAGCTAAGAAAGTAAATCAAGGTGTTCCTCAGGGCTCGATCCTTGGCCCGCTGCTCTTTTTGCTATTTATTAATGATCTACCTAATGTTTTGACCGCTACAGATTGTATCTTATATGCAGATGACACGACCATTTTTACTTATGCTAACAATGTCGATGAGCTACAACGAAACATTAACGTGGATCTACATAATATAAGTTCCTGGTGTCGAATGAACATGTTAAGAATTAATCCATCAAAAACCGTTTTTATAGTTTTTCATTCCTTCCCGACTGTACTTTCAAAATCTATATCTGTGCGTCTGGACGATAATTTAATTCCCATGTCCGACAGTACAACGTTTCTCGGTGTAGTTCTTGACCGGCATATGAAATTCAATCTTCATGCGCAATCACTCATTCGCAAGATAACCTTTGGAATACGCGCCATAATCAAAACTCGTTCATATTTTCAGCCACACATAATCCACTCCCTTTATCACGCACATATTCACAGCCATTTATCTTATTGCATATCAGCCTGGGGTAACACATATTTGACCCACCTCAACCAGCTACAACGCCTACAGAATCAAGCACTTCGACTCATGACTTTCAGCCATTTCTTAACCAATGCAACGCCACTTTATCAGAATTTAAATATACATCCTCTTTATCACCTCTTTCAGCTGAAGTTATCAGTTGTGATGTATAGGCTTTTTCGCGGTAATGTGCATATAGATGGCATTGTCTTGGAAGGCCTTGTAAATAATAATATTACTAGGTTTTCTGAGCTTGATAACCGCCTTCTGCCTAAAGTTCGCACAAACTACGGCAAGTTCACTACCACATTTACGGGAATCAAGCTGTGGAATTCCCTTCCTTACGTAATAAAATCATCAACCACAGAACATGCATTCAAAAACCAAGTAAAGAAATATTTTTTGCAACAGTTGTCTTCATCTTAGCAACTGCTTTTTAATGTAGCGATAACAATTGCTACATGTTATATTGTCCTTACGTTTTGTATTATAACTTGCGCTTGTTTGTTCTTCAGAGTTTTCTTTTTTGCCTTGCTAAACATATATGTATTTTCTACTTTCGTTTTTTCGCACTGTGCTTTTTTTTTTTTCTTACTGAAGATACCGTAACAACTGAATGTTGTATATTTTGTTTCTTCTCCCGTTAACATCATGTATGGGAGCCCCCCTGACAGTTTCCAACTTTGGGGCTCCTTGTGTGTATTACCAATCCTGTACGCACTTTTCTGTAAACTGACATCGTTGTTGAATAAACTTGAAAACTTGAAAAACTGCAAAAAAAAAATATGTGTAGCTATAACAAAACGGCCGCGAGCACATCATTAAGGGCCCAATATACTCCAATCTAGCGTCGACGTGTGCGCACGCTGGGCAGAGTGGCGCTAAGTTAGCAAAATGCGAGCGCTCTATACAGTGTGACGCCAGGAGCGACCAGCGTCTGTCGACGCGGCCCGACGGCAACCGACACGAAATTCGACATGCTGCATTTCGAGCCGATGCGTTACCCAGACAACACTGCGTCTCCCTCTTTTCGTGACGGAGGGACGCCGGACGCGCTGCAACGCACATGTGTCAAAGCAACCCAGCGCAAACCTCATATGCGCGAAAATGCACGCGACAGCGACGAGCGATGCTATGAGCGACGAAACAGGGCGTTCGCGCGACGTGTCGCGTGCTCGTTTTCGCGTGATCGCTCGGTTCTCCAGATTTGGAAACCGTCGCTTATAACCCCGAAGTGCTGGGCTCAAACAGCCAATAGCGAAAAAACCGGAAAAGACAAAGACTACATAGGTGCACGTGACCCTGCCCGAGTCACGTATGCGCAACAATAAATAACGCAATGTTTACGCATGTGCATATAAAAAAAGTGCTGCAAAGTATTCATAAACACTTTCCGTTCCATTACACAACAATATATCTTATTTTTAAATTACATACCGCTTACTACGCGGTTTTTTAGTGCGAGTAGACGGCCTCATGCCAGCAACAGTGGAGTTCGCTCGCCGAAGCCGTCGCGTGAATGAGGTTTGCCTGCGCTAGCAACTGATCGCGCGAAGACGATCTACGTCGCATCGCTCGTCGCTGTCGCGTGCATTTTCGCGCTTATGAGGTTTGGGCTTTATAGGTGTTCTAAGCTATAGGTTGCCTTTTGAAAACTCGTTCGTCTGATCTTGCTTGTACGTTCGGTTACGTTGCATCTTTGACAAGCGACCCCCCCTCCCCCCCATCCTCCACTTTTCTTTTTTGCAGGTTGGTGAACAGCTGAACTGGTAGAGGGTATATTTGTGGGCACCACTTGGATTAATATTGTTATCACCGCAACCTAATGGAGCCAATACTCTTAATCACGAAACAACCGGTGAAAAATTCTAATATTCTCTTATCTCTAATAAAGTGCTTGATTGGGGTGGTTGGTGCTGCATATTACTAGACGAAGAAAGTGCTTAGCAGCGCAAATTACAGGAGGGGATAGAAGAGGCGAGAACACAAACGCCAAGTCACTGGTTCTACAATACCAAGGCGCCACGGGAGCAGTATAGTTAAGCCTTGTTTCATTTCGGACATTGTAGCCCTTAAAAATAAGCAGTTGCCAGCTCACCATTGGTACGAATGAACCCGTTGTTAGGCAAGCGCTCGTGCTTCACCAGCGATTGCACTAGCTTCCTAGAGCATGTCTCTCCGGCAGCTCTGTCTTAACAGCGTTGAACTCACGCACACCCGTCGGCAAACTAAGCCGGGTTGCACGAGCGGTGATGGCAATCAGATGAAACTGCATCGCCGCGCCGTCTGACGTCCAGCGCATCGCAGTGCGCATGCGCATCTTTTCACACTTGCATGACGCGTCTTTCTTACTCGCTTGCCGAAGGCTAGGTGATCACGTGTGGCGCTGTGCGATAAGGGTCGCTTTCTTGGTTTAATCTGTCGCGCAGTCAGTTAGATGGGGGCATGACAGCGGTGAAAGGTACGCCGCTCGTTTTACCTTTATCCCACAGAAAAGGCGCAGCAGCTGGACCAAGTAACCTTATGCAAATAAATTGAAGTTTTTTTTTTCTCAAATCAACTCACCGCTTCTTTGATTTTGGTGCCCCCTTTCGGCACATTTTCATCAAAGATAAATTACAGCATATCCACGGAGTGAATGATGTTGAGCAAGGCGAAGCGTCCATCTGTCCATCCCTGTGTCTGTCTGTCTGTCCATGCGTCCGTCTGTCTCTTTGCGCGTCCGTCCGTCCGTCTGTCCGTCCATCCATCTGTTTGTTCGTTCGCTGCTGCTGCATCCTTGCTCAGCACACCGTTTCCGCAGGTACCGTGAGAAGCACTAAACGCCAAATGTTGTTCCCATCGTTCAGCTGCTTGTTTAACATGGTATACTCAGGTCGTTCACCCGCGATGAAACACACCTCACAGCTTTGCGCGCAGCACAACCCAAATTTCCAGCACGATAATTTAGACAGCACGAGCAAGCGCGGTACACTAAAACACGTAAACACGTGTTTTAATTTTTATGGTTGCTCAGTGTATTTATTTATAGCCCTAATTTCATCACGTCGCCACCAATTCATTCATTCATGTGTACAGAGCTTGTTTTTATTAGCAAAAAAAATTAAACACAGAAACATTGACGTTAGAGCACAAGCACAAAGCACGACCTTGAAGCCATTTTTACGTTAAATTCCTGGGTGCGCAAGCATTTCCTCAAGAATATATATATTTTTTTCTCATTGGTCAATGCGAACATTGGTATTATGCTGCCGATTCCAAATGTACAGGCGTATGTGTTGTGCTCCTATTCCTTAAAAGAAGAAGCTGCGTGGCTGAAGGCGATATTCTCTCGAAAGACAAATAATCGGATGAAATACTCCATCAAAGTAACAGCGTTTCATGTTTGAGGCAAAGTTTCTTAATGTCGAAGCTTGTCCATTAGCGGTGTTGGCGAGCGCCGTAGCCGTGATGACAATGGAGGTGACGATCGATGGCAATCACGGTGACTGGCTTTTGCAGTGTATGACGTCTTGATATGAACTATGATGCATTTAGTCATGCAACCACTAGGGGAACATGCAAAGACCTCGCATTTGCAAACTTCAGGCTAGATGCGATATACCACAAAGAAGTATGAAGGCAAAATGAAGTTTGCGACACAACATAGACCATTTATAACTATCACTAATATACATTGTATATAAATGTACACTGCTTTGTGACTCATTTACATGTATGAATGCCACGGGTGATTTACGGCAACAATGACCGATATCACTGCTTCGTCCACTCATGATCATTCACTTCAAGGACATGACATTTTTTTCTTGTTAAATGCACCCACTAGTGACGAGATATGTTCTGTGACAGCTGAGAAAGCGTGCATATATAGATGCGCAATGCTGTATTTGATGCACCTCTCGCATTTTCAACATCTATCGCACATAATACTTTAGAATGTACCGTGTCCGACAGGAATTTTTGTGGGTGCGGGTCTTTTTCTTAACACTACTGTCGGCAGCTATACAGGCCCGGTCAACACCTTGAAAAATTTGCATGCGTTGCAGTTGCATGCGTTGAAACCACTGGACACCAAAGCTCGTGAGCATGTGACCTCGAGCATCACCATTATTTTCCTTTTTTATTATTTTACTTACCCACGTCTTCAGCTGGCCTCGTCGCCCCAACGCCTACTGCTGCTGGTGCTACTACTACATACTGTTATTATTAGTGACGAGCGTTTACAGACCTATTATTAGTGACGAGCGTTTACTATAATATATGTTAATTAATTTGGTTTTTGAGAAAGGGTGCGTGCTCGTCCGAGTATTCAGATGCAATCGACATTTTCCGTGGTTTGACGTGGACAGGGGGCCTCCTCGGAATGTCGAAGAGGTCAAGCAAATATTGTGCACGTCAGAAAACACTTGCGGGGCGCGCACAACACCTGGCTGGCACCCAGAGACGGCTATTGTTCGTCACCCCTGGGTGTCTACCGATTTGATTTTTCCGAATTCCCTGACATCTCCAGGTTTTCCATGATGACTAAAAGCAAATTAATTCCATGACCGTAATGTCTGCTCGGAAAACTCTGTGCACTGAAAACGAGCCCTCGTGTGGCAAAAAAAAAATATCAGGCGCTCATATAAAATAAGTAAACATACCGCACGCGCTCAGAAAGTTCTAAACGTGTGCGATAAATTTGAAAAAATATGTACATCTGGTCAAAAATAAAACCTCTGAGCCAGGCAGTGAGCTAGTTGGCTGTTTGATGTTCGGAAGAACCAGAGAGCAAGCACACATGTTAAGACAATAATTCGCAGATGGAACATCTCAGGTTCCTTCAAATTTTCAACAACACAGCAGAGAAAAGGGGTGAGGTAGAGGAGAAGAGGTAAGGGACGCTCATGCGCAATAAGAGCGGTCCCGCCATGCATCGGATTGAGCTCGACCATAAGACGCTTCACATCTAAAAACGGGCATAACAGGCTCAAAGAGGGAGAGATTTCCTAATTAACTGCAAGGCAATAAGATGAACCGTAATACGGCAGCTTGAGTCAGGATAGACTCGATTCAAGGCCATGCTGCAAACTCTCACAATATTGCTGCTGTCTAGAACCTTATACAGTTAAACCCCTTTAAAGAGGCATGCTCTGGGCAGCAATTCTTGCCTTTTATATGAGATGTCTCTTAAGAGCAGGGTACCTCAAATGCATTTTCTTATCAACCTGTATTTCACTGTAGGCCCACTGGTGTCTCTTATACCCATCTGTCTTTTATATCAGTGTCTCTTATAAAGAGGTTCGACTGTATCTAGCTATTCCCCTTTCAACCCCTGGACCTGCTCCGTGCCCGTAAATATGTTCTCCAACTGGATACACGGGCTCTTATCCCACTTACTGTCTGCTCTTTCTTTTTTCGTCTTACTATAATCCGACAAATTATGCAGTAAAACCCAGATAAGTCGGACTTCACGGGAGGGGAGAGAATGTCCGAATCAACCACGAGGATACGAATTATCGCGAGTATACGAACAAAGCACTTGAAAAATGTCTCCTACACCATCAGACTTTTATTTCTTAAGAAAGTCTGTGATCGCGGTTTGCTTCACGGGCGCAATGTGCGACGAAGTTACAATTTTGCCAAGTTCCTGCCGGTGGCTTAGTCTGCGCACACTGCCCGAGGAAAGCATGCATATGTCCTCCAAAACGGCCAACGCATGCGCAGCCTCCGTCATTGTGTGGCGTGGACGCTCCACAGCATCACTTACGTCCTCATCAGCCGATTCCCCTTCGCCGTCCAAGACTTCGGCCACGATATCGCTGCCGGTCACTGTGCCGGCCACGGCAACATCGCTGTCAACTGCGAAGTAATCACCAAGGGGCACATCAGCTGGCATGATGCTCACATAGCGGCCGTCCTGCTGTTCGCCGGTTTCCTCATCGGCCACCACACCCGGATCAGCAGCCTCGTGAACGAAGCCGCTATGCCTAAAGCAGTTTGTGACTTCTGCAGGCGGTGTGTTGTTCCACATGTATGTCAGCATGTGGATTGAGCTTAGCAGGCTTACTTCGTACTGCATGCGTGACTCCATGCAGAGTAACATCCGCTTGAGTACCTGCCGTCGATAGCGGCTTTTCACGAACTGTATGATTCCCTGGTCACTCGGCTGCAGGGAAAACATTGTGTTCGGAGGCAGGTATAGCAGTTAATGTTCTCGAGCCCGGACACCTTTGTGTGCGCACTACAGTTGTCTAGCACGAACAACACCTTCCGAGCCTTGGCCGCAAAACGGCGGTCAAGCTGATGCAGCCTGGCTTGAAAGAGTTCGGCAGTCATCAAGCTTTTCTGTTGAACCGGTAGTCGATAGGCAGCTGCTTAATATTGTTAAAACATCTTGGCTTCACAGCCTTCCCGTTCAACAGCAGCGGCAGCAGCTCTGTGCCGGTCATGTTAGCAGCCAGAAGAACTGTCACGCGCTCTTTATACTTTATTTTCCACCGAGGCACGGATCCCCCTTAAACGCGATTGTCTTGTCAGGCACAGGCTTATAGAACAGCGCTGTCTGACCAGCGTTGAAAATGTTGCACGGCTCGTACATAGAAAGGCGCGCCGATAGTCCAGGCCGCCAGTCTTGCACAACACTTTTGTCAACCGCACCTCGTTCACCACACACGTTGCGGAACACCAGCTCGTGTCGCATCTGAAGCGGTTAAACCAGCCTTCCAACGTACTGAAGGAGTCAATGTTCACAATCATCGCAAACTTCTCTGCTTGTGCGTAGATAAGGGGGCCGCTCAAGGCAAAATGCACATCGCGCGAAACTACAATCCAGCGCAACAGCGCTTCTTCCAGTTTGGGATGCGCTGCCGTTCGAAGCCTCTTCCTTTGGTCGCCAAACATGTCCCCGTCATACGCTTGCATAATCTGCTCTTCGTTCTTCACGGAAGTGCTCAGCGTGCTTTTCCTCACATTGACCTTTTTCATGACTTTTTTTCGAGATGCTCCCGCTTGCAATGCCTTCAATAATTTTACCTTCGCAGACAAATCCTTTGCTTCGTACTTCGCCCTCTTCACTGCGGGAGTCGGGGCGGTCCGCAGGAGACTGAGGGGAAGCCATCTTGGCGCCGCTCACGCGGTGGTCACGCGCATGTAGAAGACAACACAAACAAACACACAAAAAACGCACGGTGATAAAAACGAAATAAATACCGGCGAACTTCTCAGAAAACAGCAACCAGTAAGACTGCAGATGGCACTGATTACATACAGATAAATGATTTAAAGCACACTAGAGCTGAGCAGTTCAACTCAAGCGTCACGCAAACGTGTTCGACGCGCCAAAAAAAAAAAAAGGATAGCCAAATCCGTGGGTTGCTTGTTGCTGATAACAGTAGCGATGCACTGCCTTCCATTTGGTTGTTTAAAAACCACCATGTGTGTGTGTGTGTGTGTGTGTGTGTGTTTTGGGGGGGGGGGGGGGGCCTCCGAGATGCACCGCCCATGGATGAAGTTTTAAATCTCAAAGGCTGCAATCCGATCCCAAAGTTGTTTGTTGCTTTTTTACGAAAAACAAACGCTGCACGATCTCTAAGGCAATGTACAAGATGTTCACCCATAAAGGCCCAGTGTACTACAGAAAGTGCACCAACATTTGATTAGGTACTCTTCAGACCAAAAAAAAAAAAAACTGTACACTTTAGCTGAATCTTACACTTTGCAGCCATTTTGCTCCTTCTAAAGCACAATCATTTCATTTTTTCTAGCCACCCTAACACGTAGGAACACGGAAGAAGGCACGGAGGAAGTTCCGTGTTCCTCCGTGTGTTCGCTAAACTACTATTCTAGCCACTGTAGCTAAACAGCGGCGGTATAGTGACGGTTTGTGGTGGTGCCAACGCGTGTTTTAGACTTCGTTGACGGATTTTCAGGCTCTGAAAATGCATCGAAATATTAAAGATTGGGTTTACTGCAGTGCGGAGGAACATGAGCGTCGCCATTGCTCGATAGCAATGGCAATGAGACTGCCCTGCCTTTACTACTGGCTTGCTTTCGAGCCGCAGACGATCCGAAGCTGGAGCTCAATCGCTCAGTTCCTTGTTTTCTTCACGCAGCTGCTGGTTGCAACCGCGGAACGATGCTTTTTCCGATGATTTTCATTATGTTCGCGCTTGGCCAGTGTGAAAACTGATCAGAGCGGCTGCTCGTCCGCATTATCAAGAAAATCATCTAGCCGCAAGTGATGGATGATAGGAATGGCATAGAATAATGCAAAAGTCTTTGCTCCGCGATACCCTGCCTCCATCTCGGCGTTGTCGGATACCTTTGACGGCGGACACCTGCTGGTGTTAACGTGTTAATGCAACTGTTTGGTTCGTTCACGAAGGCGGTTTTAGGCGTTGTTTTAGCGTGCTTTTCACCATGGCCTCGCTATGCATGGGTGACAATCACGTCGTGACGCTGCTGGAAAAGACTAGGAAGCAACAGACACTTTTTGAATTTTGAGAATAAACGTTCCGTTGTTTTGCTAGCTCAGATCAGCTATATAATTTTACTACAACGAAATTTTTTGCGCGCGCCGTCAGTTTCATTGTAGTGAGGTTCGACTGTATAGATGTTCACTGCTGCCATTCTGCTGCATGATCGGAAGACACTATCCCCCCTGCACCCTCAGTACACACGCCTACGGTCACAAGTGCACATTTTGCCTGCCATTATCATCTGTCTGCACGCATATTCGTACAAGAAGCTGGTTTACTGTCAATCACAAAAGTAATAAATGGTGCGGCGTAAAATGAGGCATTGCACTTTGCAAAAAGCCTTTGTGCTTTGCAAATTTTAGATGCCAAGATGATTTTGCTATTAGTTTGGCAAGGGCCTGGTGCGTTTGTTATTCTCAAAGTAAGTCAGCTTGCCCATTCTATGGCAAAAGCCTGGCGTACTTTTTCAAGTACAGTATCATAAATCCTGAAGAAATAAATGTAACTCCATGAAAACTCACAGCTGTAGGTATTTACTGAAGCTTGATAAATATGTATACAAACCTTCAGTGAAATCCAGCCAACAGTTCTTGCATGGGCCTTAATAGCTATACTATACTGTACACATAACTAGATTGCTGCCCAGGTTGACGATTAAAAGCAAATTCCATTCCATAACCGTCACGTTTGCTAAAACTCTGTGCATAGAAAAAAAAACCTTGAGCGGAAAAAATTTGTTCAGGCGCTCATATAGAATAAGCAAACATATTTACCCCATGCACAAGGGTATTCTGAATGCATGCGGTAAATATAAAAAAGTAGATCTGGCCAAAATAAAACGTCTCGGCAAGTTGGCTGTTCGACATTCGGAAGAACCAGGAAGGAAACTCACGAGTTAAAATTAACCGCACCTGAACGTTTGAAGGAGCCCGCAATTGTCCGATAACACAGCCAAACCTGCTATGAAACGTAGAAATTGTTCCTTCTCGCAGCATCCGTGTAAAAGGAGACTGTGGGAGCCCGGCCGGTTCAGCCACTTGGGTACATTCTAGTTAAATATAACGGCTACAGCCTAGACCGCTCAGTATGTGGATTGGATTACATTAGATTGACATGGACTGCTGTATTCACTATTGATTTGCATCCTCACCTAATTCGCACACCTCCAAAATATACTTATCAGCCGAAAAGAATAACTACCACTTGCATATTCTGTGCCCCTTGCCTTGACAATGACTAACGACAATGTCACAAGAACGAAGCCATACAGCAAAATCTTCTTTTTTAGGGGCGAAGCTCCTTAAAGCGGCACTCGTTCATCCCTCGTAGTCGTAGTGTGTAACAAGTGTTACATTTTGACCTGTAAGGTGGTGCCGGTGGGAGATTTCTCTTGTGCTTTGTTGAACAGTAAAAAGTTCGCGGCGTACGCGTTAACAAAAAGCCGAATGCTCCTGTCTCTCATTCCCCATTAGCAGCCGTTGGCGTGTTCCAGTAGGAAACGTTAGTAGAAGTAGAAGTGTTAAAAGCCGATTTCTGCTGTCTCTCATTCCCAGTACCAGCCATTGTTTACCTCCAAGGTAGTGCCTGATGAGATTTATCCTGTGCATGATTAAACAATAAAAAATTTTTTGTTCAAAGCGCCATTGATTGATGAAATAACCTAACGAAAGACGCCAGACGTTTCTAAAGAAAAATAAAAAGAAGACGCCAGCTGCTTAACGAAAGACGCCAGGTGTTTTCTAAAGCAATGGTTTTATAATCAAAACCATATCAATACAGGTTTGTAGTTGCTGATGCTCGTTGCCGTCGGCGCGCGCTCGCAGACAGGACCCTGAAGTGAGATCGCGCGAAGCAGAAGCGCGCCAAGAAGCTGCGCGACGTCGCCGCCAAGGTCCTGCTGTACGGTAACAAGAAGCCACACCAGCAAGGCAGCGTCGGCAAGATCCTGCTGTACGGGAACAAGAAGCCACATCAACAAGGCAGCGGTCATAATGAAAGGACAACGGAAACCAGCAATAAAAGTTTGCTAAAACGTTTAATCAAAGTCTTTTTTTATCGGGCGAATTAACGGAAGAAAACTTCACGGTATTACTTCCAGGAGCTTCGCCCAATCTCATCATCATTCACCTCGTGGATCTGCCGTCAATTTTTTTTTCTCTTCCTCGACGAACACATGCGTGTTGGTGTTTCATTTCTTTGGACTTTGACACTTAAAGCACGATGGAAGTTCTTAGATGCCTGCAATGAAAACTTAGGGTAGTGTTTAAAGAGCTGACATTTGCGGAATATGATGGCAAGAAGGAATCTGTCAGGTCAGAACAGCTACCTCGAACCCATAGATGAATCAACGTTACTTGAACCAGGTCAGTTTCGCAGCTCCCCGCGCGCGCCGGCACGAGCGGCTGACGCGTGAACTAATGGCGCTGCTGTTTCGTCTTGCTTAAGGCCCCTGTACAGGGGCCTTAGTCTTGCTTCACATACCATGCCGCGCGTTGCCGCTTAGACACGACAACACGTTTTCGGCGCTCGGTTGCTGCTTCGCACCATTATTTAGTGAACTGTCGTTCCTTACGAAAGAGTTTTAACATGTGACAAGAGCGCCAATAAACAATGCCTTATTGTTGTGCCCCGGGCCGCAAAAGCGGCTACGGATATGACATTGATCATCATTTCTTTGAGCCACCCTGGGATCGCGATGAGTTTAACAAAAGCCACCCGCATGCTCCCGCAGAAAGAAGTCGAGTAAATGCGTCACAGAGTGAGGGGGGGGGGTATCGCGTGTATGTTGCGTAATTGGGTATTGTTATTTCATCTTATTTACGGAATGATGAAGAAGCGCGTCCTTCAAGGAGTGTTTGGAGGCTGATGTTGGGCTGTGCCCCACTACTAGTTGAAGGTACTATTGCTTCCAGCGCATCTACTCGAGTCAAGCAAAGCGTAGCCAGAAATTTTTTTTCGAGGGGGAATTGGGCGAGAGGCACCTGTTTCATTTCGGGCAAGGCACCCCCTTGAAATGGTCATTTGTTATTCTCTATGCTATTGCGAAAAAAATTTCCAGGGGGGGGCATGGACCCGGTGTGCTACCTCCTGGCTATGTCTGGCATGGACCCAAACTGCACTCTGTGTAACGAACCGGAAACGGTTGGACATACTGTGAGTGAGTGCTGGGATCAGATATTCTTTTGGGATGTGGTACAAAAGACCCTGAAGAAATATCTGCCGATAACACCTCATGGCATACGTTATATTTCAATACAGAATGAGGGTGGTGTTCCATATAATATGACGTGATTACTGGGCCTTTCCAGTCTCTGGATAAAAAGCATGGCTGTGAGCCACATGGATCCTAAAACAAAATCGGCACGGGAAACTTCATTGAATGCGTAATATGTGCGCAAGATAGATCGAACGTTTATATAACCTCAAAATTGTATGCAGGTGTTTGATGAGTTAGTGAAAATGAACCGTTGTTAAACCGTCAAAGTGGTGCGAGTAGACCAATATGGTTTTTATGAATATGTATTCATTTATTTCTCAATAAAAAGGTTCTAAAAAGCACACGCGTGGCTGTGTAGTAGAACTCCCGCTCTCCCCGCAAACTGCCCGGGTTCGACCTCCACTCAGACCTTTTCAGACCCCCACTCAGACCTTTTCCAGTCGCGCCCAAGATGATTATTTTTCGCTCATTACCAACGAAATCGACGCCGACGCGAGAATTTCTGCGAAACGAACTCTTCAACGCTGTCGCGTTAAAAATGGGCACAGATGCTGTGCCGCAAGGATGGGCGGCTGACTCACAAGTCCGCTATATGTGAGTGACATTTTGAGGTAGACGATAATGTCAAATATCATAAGTACATTATAAATGGGAAATTAAATACTTCCACCTCGAGGAAAATGGGCGCTAGAGCCAAAGACATTACCTCGCTTTTTTCCCGGTCTGCCAGAGTGCATATCGAAGGCACATGTGACAACAAGAACAAGGAGGTCACACCACACACACACACGCACACACACACGCGCTAGGGATGAGCTCATGCTCATCCCTAGGGAAGTCATGGTCATGGAGTCGGTCGAGTGATTTTAGCGACGACGCATCTCCGGGCAGATCAGACGTCGCGTCAGCTACACCGTTCGCGCTCAATGAAGCGATGAAGTTCTCGTTGCCTTCCGCGTGCAGGAGCCAAAAATTAATCGATGATGCCGTGTCAGGGATAACGTGTGGTGTTTTTCTACTGCAGAAATCTTGCACCAAGAGCTGCTACTACAAAAAACTGCTATTGTGGAACGAGTTGGTAGCTCTAGATTGTGCCCACAACTATTAGTGTTCATCGTAAACACTGTACAGTGTTTACAAAGCGGCCTAATAGCTTTCTCTGCCTGTCCTACGGAGGCCACTGCTAGCCAGAAAGCCTTCAAAGGTGGTGAAAAACAGAAAACAAAAGGTCCGCAACCTATCGAAGAGGTTTGCCCGTGCGGCTGCCTCAAAAAGGAAGAAACATAAGGAGATCCTGGCTCTTGAGCGAAAGCTTTCCGCAGTTTCAAATGAGGGAATCGAAAATACCCTTGCTGAGCTTCCTCATTTGCTAAGGCTTTCATTTATGACATCACTAATGTAACGAGTGTTTGGCAATAACCCAGCGAAATTATTCGAGAAAGATCGCTAATACTTTAGCCATCTTTCGCGCAAGAGTTGGCATGATAACTACAGTTTTTTAATGCCCTCATGAGAGAATTCTCTCGCGAGAAAGATGGCTGCTAACTACACAATATAAAAAAATGCCACCTTGAGCAAACTGTATTTCTAAAAAGTGTTTTCATTATAGCGCAGTGGACATTTGGCTGGGAAATTTTGCAGGCCGACGAACACTGGAAAGAACGTGAATGATGCACAGCTGATTACAAAATAAACTACGCTTAAGATGAGCCACCAATATAGAAGGACGATCGCATACTAACAACTCGTCCTGTGTACTTCTATTCTGGTGTCTTGTGTTTCGAGCACTCTATTTTTATAATGTATTGCGAACTAGCGCCCAACACAAGCTTCTCGGGCACAGCCGATTCCGCCCGAAAACAGCATTCCGGGCACTGTTTGTAAATAAATAAGTAAAGAAATAAATAATAATTAGTTTCCTGATTGGAAAGGCTCCTGACTTTTAGTGGTGATTATGAAACAGATGTTTTACAGATTTTGTTTTTGAAGTACTTGAGTTTACCACTCAAGTGTCAATGGCGAATCACGACTGACGAGAGCTGCGACGAAAATGCGAATAACTCACGCTGCAGCAGACGACGTGCGCGGCTTGAAGCAAAATGGCACAGCAGCGCCACTAGTTCTCGCGTCGGCCACCACGGCCACTTCAGAGAGCGCGCGCTTACAGGGAGCTCCAAAACTGAGCTGGTTCTAGTAACGTTGAGATGAATCACGAATGCCAGTGTGTCAACATCATTAAGATACTTCCCTTATACTTACATACATTTACGTATGGATGCAATGCTAAAAAATAATCATAACTTTAAGAACGCCGCGCCTCTCGAGCTAGCATCAGCTGCGCAAGAGGCGCGGCGTGGTGCTCGAGAAATGATGATGATGATGATCGTGCCCTACAGGTACAAGAATATGAAGGAGGTGTCCTCACCCGCATTTTCTCTTTGTGCGCTTTCTTACTTACCAAACGACGTGTCGCTTGCTGGTAAGAATGGTGTTTACGGATTGCGAAATTGTACTTCAATACGTTAAAATAGTTTTGCTATTTAACGTTACTTTAGATACGCTGTGCCTTTTTCATGGCTCTCGCATGAGGTTCCGAAACATCAGTAAGCTTTGTGTTCTTTTTGTTGGTGTATCTTTTCGCATTTGCACTGAGAAGTGACAGCTTTGCACGGCCTTTTCTTTTTTCAACCTCTTCTAGCTGCTCACTGTAGTAAGCCAAAGGAGCAACATTTTAAGCTTCAATCAATGGTAATGCTTATTTTTGTGATGGACGCATAATGCTTATTTTTGTGACGGACGCACAGATTGCCATCAGTTTCCACGACCTGGCCAGGTTTTTCAGAAATTCTCTTACTTTTCCAAAGTGTTCAGATTTCGTGATTTTTCCAAGATGGTAGGCACCCCGACTCGTACTTGTCCAAACATGAAATGCCATTATTCCATCATAAATATCTCAAAACCATTCCTATATTTAATCTTTTTCGCTGAGACTCATGTAGACTTCTTACTCTCCAAGAAAGGATAAGGCCCTCCCATCAAAAACATTCAAACAGAAATCTACTGAGCTTGGAAATGTTTATAAGTACTATTTTGAGGGGCATTACTAGGCATATCTTGAAAAAGAGGTTCGCATGGCAGGCTAGAATTCCCAGATAAGTCGTTGGGATCGAAAACATGGCAAAAAGAACAAACTTTTTTAATGGCATGGTTGGCTTCTACAAGTGTTGTTCTATACATCTGCAAATTTTCATGCTCTAGTGAGCAATAATTTTATTTAAAATATCATTTTCATGGCCCACATTCTTGGTGCTATAGTTTATATATCTCAAAAACAAAACAACTTACAGGTGAAGAAATGTAATTAAAAAATCAGCGAGAAAAGCGGCACAAACGTGCAGTTCCATCAACTGACGGAGAAATAAGAACAAGAATGTCAGAAATGAGTCCCTCTCCTTAAACAGGCTAACCTTGTGGTTTATTATTTCCAACATTTGTGATGTACAAGACAAGGCACAATTTTTAAGATACATAACGATTTTCACTGATAAATTTCCACAGAAATTGCAGTACTCACATAGGCAAACATTTATTGCATGTTTTATAAATCAAATAGTATTTTTAACTTTCACTCACCACACAGACAATGCTCCAGCTGCCACTTAGCAAACAATGCAATTGCGATCTGCCAAGCACTGTGTCAGGCCTGTTAACACCTCCTGCCGGTAGGGCAGCAACATGTCTTCCTCGATGCTGGAAAGTCTGAGCAAGCATTCAGGAGCAGACTGGCGGACCTCCTGTAAATAATGCAACATGCGGGTATGTTTTTCACTCCTCAATTTACAGGTCCTGTGCTAAACACTGGCAGCCAATTTCCAAACGCTGTCTTTTCCGGTCAGAATATTACTTGGCTACTTAAAATACGCCTGTCCTGCCTGTCCTGAAACATTATCGAAACACACTAACATTATACCATTCAGTACTAGTGTAGGCACATACAGTATATTTGCTAGCTATTCTGATACTGCATTGCCAAGTATCAATGTGGTGCTTGGTCTCGCTTACTTCAGAAGCACCTTGATATGAACTCGCCAAGAGCCTGCTAGTTCAGCACAACAAACATGCAACAGCAGCAGGCTACAACTCTTCTCACCATTGAAAATGATGACATGGCCAGCTGCAGCAGCTGTGGCAAGACTGAGCCAAGGCAGGAAGCCATCAGCCCTACATTTTCTGTAAGGCATGAGAGCACGCATTCATGTATTATGGATCCCTCTGCACTGTTCGGGGCAGTCAACAAGATTGGTAGGATCTGTGGAAATAAAATGCAATGAAAAGTATGCATGTAAGAGCAATTCCTTGTGCAACGCTATGTAGTATTTACTACACTGTTTGAAAGGCACTGATGCTCATACGTTTCATTATGAAGTCATTCTGCAGCAGCTAAATGCTCTGAATACGGAAAAAAAGAAGAGCCCCCGCAGTAGAAGTGCATGGCCCTACTAAGTACCTGTTACAAGAAACAATAGCAGGGCCTAAGGCATGATAACAAGTTGCACTGATATTGACAGCCTAACACTGACTAGCACTCGGCACTTGCAAAGTAGTGTGAAGGCACCTGCATGCATTTCAAACATGACAATGTGAAAATACAGTAAAAGCTTGTTAATTCGGATTTGATGGGACATACCAGAAAACATGTCCAAATTATTCATTAGTCAAAGTATCAAGAGAACAACAAACAAGTGTCTGAATTTTCTTTAATATGTAGATCCAGTACTTGCTTTATTTAGGAACAGTGTATAATAAACCACAATTTTTGTCATTCACGATTTCATTCACAATGTGACCGCGGCTCAAGACGCCCGTGTCTCTAGCCTGAAAATGCTCTGAACCCATTCTTTATTACGAAGCACTACCACCAAAACAACCGGGCACATGTGATAATTTTTTCCCCGGAACAAACGAGCAGGAGCCGACTGCTCATTCATCAAAATGTAGCAAGTTTTATGCCACCATATCGAATAGCCGTACGTCTTCATCTTCAATAGCTTCCATCGCACCTAAATTTCATGAGGTTGTGCACACACTGCCCGAAGTCGAAACAGATAATTTAGACTGTGCTCACTGAAGACATGAAGACAAAGTCATGACATCCACGCAGTTCAAAAGGCGTGCACCTAGGCCTACACCTTAAGTAGGAACTAAGCTTCTGAGTATCGCAACTGCTGGTAAATAAACCTGGCTCACTAATACGCAATCATGGATGGCAACTACGCACTTTCGAAGGCACATGGCGAAAATGAAACTGCCACTTCTTGCAGCTTTGAGCCCAGCCGCTATCGATGTCATCACAGATAGCAACCATGCAGTTCACAAGCACCAAACACATAAAAACAAGAACAAATTCGGCAGGAGTATGGGCAAGCACTTTGGGAATCGATGTTACGCAAAGCATGTGGAGGGAAAGAGACTGTTTTGTAACTTTTTACCGAGTGAAAAGTTACAAAATGACGTTAAAGGTATGTACAAATACTGTACCACAGACATATGTTGAACAGTCGCATATGTTTTATACAGGCGAAACCCACGATAACGAAATCCCGAGCGAACGTAATTCTCACCGCAACAAAATATTTTATAAGCACCGGCGAACGCCAATAGGAGTTCGCCGGTGTTTCGTAACGCATTTCGTAACTGGACGCATTTCGTAACTCGCGACTACGAAAAATATTCATACCGCACTCCCTCATTAATGAAATTTTGGAAACACAAGTGCGCAAATAATCTACTCTCGCAACATTTACATTTGAAAACTGCTGAAATGCATTCATGCTACACTTAAATTGTCCAAAATTATCGCTAAACACACTTGATAAGCAGCCACCATCATTGCTTACAAAAAAAAAACAAAGCTCGCGAAAATGATGATGATGGCTTGCCGAAACACTTGCTCGTTATCTCGGACTACGTACATAGTCAAAGCCACAATCGTCATGGAGTGTCGTCCGTTGGCTTGGCTCTGTGCTTGGCATTGTCGGCTTTGCGCACACATGGTCGCGTGTGTGGAGCCATTCGTGGAGAGTTTGCTTGGTCGCTTGGTGCAACGTGAACTGTGTGTTGCGATTGCTTCATCCGATTTCGCTGCCTGCGAAGATGCTGCCCCCAACCAAAAAGCGGAAGTTAATCACGCTGGAAGATAAGGCTGAATTCGTCAGTGAGGTGGAAAAGGGCCAAAAAGAAAAAAAAATGGACTTCCCGAAGAATTCCGTGTTGCTTGCAGCTCGTTGTCCACGATTCTCAAGAACAAGGCCTCCATTCTTGGTGCACTTGAAAACGGCACGAGTGCAAGAAGCAAAACTGTGACGGCTGAAGCGTTCCTGGACGTGGACAAAGTGTTGTTCGCGTGGTTTTGTGAACAGAGTGCCAACAAGGTGCCTTTATCTGGCAGGATCCTGCAACCGAAGACGCTGGACTTCACTTGTGTGCTCAGCTACGACAACTTAAGGCGAGTCCCGGCTGGCTGAGTCGTTTCAAAGCTCGCCACGACATCGCGGCCAAAGTCATTTTGGGGAGGCAGCAGCCGTCGACTCGGTGACAACGTCATTGTGGCTGCTGAGCAACAGAGAACTGCTCGGCTAGTACAAGCCCTCAGACATATATAATGCCGATGAAATGGCATTGTTTTGTGAAATGCTGCCATACAAAACCTTGGTCTTTAAAGACCAGAAGTGCCTCAGTGACAAGCACAGCAAGCAGCGTGTGACGATTTTATTGTGCACCAACATGAATGGCACAGATAAACGGCCACTGCTCGCTATTGGCAGGAGCAAGAAGCCCCACTGTTTCAAGGGGAATCGCAGGCTGCCAGTAAGCTACACCATGAACTTGAAGTCGTGGATGACGCGCCCAATTTTTAGCAGCTGGCTCCAGTCACTCGATGCCGACATGCGGAAGGCAAACAGGTCGGTCTGCCTTCTTCTTGACAACTGTAGCGCCCATCACGTCGACATGCAGCTCAGAAACGTGCGCCTGGCGTTTTTTCCACCAAACTGCACTTCGGTGCTGCAGCCTCTCGATCATGGAGTTATTCGCAGCGTGAAGTGTGCTTACAGAGAGAGGCTGATTCAGCGTTTGCTGCTGAATATATGTATGAAGCACCCCACTGACGAGGACTTGTTCAGGGCCCTAGAGATGATCACCGCCGCATGGATTGTGACGAGTCCAGCCGTGATAACGAATAGCTTCACACAAGCCAGCCTTGTCACTCTGCAGGCATCATGCACTGATCCAGCAGAACCGAAAGAAGGTTCGCCTGTAGGCGCACTTGATGACGGTATTGGTGACAGGGCAGTGCCACCATCACTGACCAGTGCACGGGGCGAACTTTGTGCCATGGCAAACGAGATTCTCGATGGCCTCAGCATCCATGAGTTTGTTTGCGCAGATGAAGGCATCGTCGTGCACAAAGTGACTGATGAAGCCATCGTCAGTAGCGTGTGCAAGGCGGCGGATCCCGATGAGCAACGACCAGAGCAGCCAGAGAAAACAAGTCCATAGGATGTTCTGAATGCCTTCGACACAATTTGCACGTTTTTCGGCTAGCACGACAACGACGTGGCAATGGACTATTTCTTACAGTGTGAGTCGAGAGGCATGAAATTGCTGCATGGTAAGGCCCGCCAAAGTAAACTTGCCGACTTTTGGAAATGAAATGTTTTTTTTTTTTTTTTTTGTAAATTCCATGTTTTTCCTGCCGCATTCTCGTGCCAACGAAATTCCCGCAAGAGTGAAATTCTGTGCTTTCAAAGCCGATTTCGTTATTGCGGGTTTCAGTTGTATAACCAGAGGCTTACAGTTGCCAACGGACAACACGGCTGTTAGCAATGAGACGTCCCCTGCTACGCCACCGATTACCAAAGAGAGGGAAGACCACTCAACCCCTTTTTATCCCGTTCCCTCTTGGCTACGTGCCTCAATCACTTTCCACATACAGGGATTCGTGCTGGGGCCGGGAAGTAAGAGACGTCACGATCTTTTCTGACCCCCGAATGCAGAGATGCTACTTGACTCGTACTTGACTCGTTCTTGACTCAAGACAGTCTTGCCGGTCACCATAAATCGTTCTCGAACTTGCGGATGACTTGAAGGCGACTTGGCTCGGTCGAAGTCAGGACAAGTTTCAAGTCAGTTGCGGGGCTAGCTTGAAAGCGACTTCGTGCGTTATTCCAACATGGCCACCTCTCGAATGGACGTCGTGCAGAGGGTGGCCGCTTTTGAGTTTGCTTGCCTCGCCATAAGCGTAGCATTTTCCGAGGCGCACTGCCTGCCAAAGAATCTTGGACCCGCTTTACGTGACCGAGGAAATCCGATGGAGTTGTACGACGAGGAACAATTCCACGCTCGATACAGATTCACGAAGAACGCCGTGCGGCAGCTGCTGGGTATGTTGCCGCTCCGTGAAAGTGGGGACAACCGAGGACAGCCTGTGCCCCCAGTGTTACAGCTACTGATGGCTCTCGGGTTTTACGGCGCTGGCACATTCCAAACAGTCACCAGGAATCTCGTCCGCATTCCGTAGTCGACAGTTTGCCATGCAGTAGGAAAAGTTACGCTACTCATCGCAAAGAACCTGTACGCAATGATGGTGCGCTTTCCGCAGCCGGCACCACTTTCTATAGTTATGCGGGACTTTTATGAAGTGGCTGAGTTCCCTGGTGTTACAGGCTGTGTCGACTACACACACGTGCGTATTAATTGCTTCGGTGGGGACGACGCTGAAGTGTTCCGTAAGCGCAAAGGCCATTTCTGTTTTTCTTAAACAGGACGACAATTTCCGCCTCTTTCGGTACAAAATTGACTCGGTGCTGTGTCTGTGTGCCTCGTATATCCTTTCGTCCCGTCTAGGGCACTGTTTCTCGCTCAGATAGCATCGCTTGTAGCACAACGCTACGTAGAATTCCACACACATAAAAAAGAGGTGCCCTTATCACGGGTTTTTTTATCCGCTTCACCACCATGCAGCGAGACACTGCTGCACCACGCGAGACAGAATTCTGCTGAGGGCAATGTCCTGACCCCCGCTTTTTCTCTTGTTTACCACGCTCAACAAAAGGATACGAATCACATTTGTTCCCAGAACTTTTTTTTTTTTTCATATATGACTACGACCTAGTCCACTACAGGCATGCACACAGGCGAACAGAAAGGCAAATACCGTGAAAATCGCGTCACCTCGTGAGTTAGGTCAGCACAAATACATGCCGTGGCGTTCAATTGAAAAAAAAAAAAAAAACGACGAAAGAACCCAACGCGATGCTTGCTTCGCCTCCAAACAAGCAACCGTGGAGAAACGCGCCGCATTTGGGCGGCCACTGAAACCAGCGGGCAACGAACGCTTTACAGAAGCAACACTGCGCATCGCTGTGACGGCAGGCACCACGTGCCGCTCGTTAGCCGTAAAATGGCAGGAATACGCTTGTGGCCCTTCGTTTTTATAGTTATTTTAAAACGTACAGTCTTTTTTTGACGTAATGCATGCCTTACGCGAACAATTTCATTATTACCCTCGTTAGCAGGCGAGCAACGTGTTTCTGCTTTGAAGCTCGTTCTTGACTTGACCAAGCAAGACAGCCTGAGCATCTGTGAAACGCGAAGACTGACTTGGGCGTTTTGAAGTCCGCTGCTTGCTTCACGCCGACTTGCTCAAGTTGAGTTGAAGTCGCGAGCCAAGTAACATCTCTGCATTCGGGGATTAATCATGGACGCATTTAATTGAATACTAAGTGCAAATGGCGTACACACATATTGCCCGTGAACGACATCTCTGTTACACAAAAGGGTAACACATCAGCAAATACTCGCGACATGCGAAACAGGATACATAAGCGAGTAACGGTGACAATACAACGGTGCCTCAATACAGAGTAAACATACGACGACACAAATGATAAAGTGATAAATTAATAAAACCGCACAATGTCTCAATATGCCGCATTCCTTCCCGCAAAACTCGTTCAAGTAAAGGAGGTGAAGTTTGTTTCACAGAATGTCCATGTAGTCGGAGCCTCGGAGTTGGCTGCTCGAGTCGGGGCCGAAGGTTGGTTCCTCACGTCGCGGTCTGATCTGTCCCCTTCCGTCGCCATCTACTTTTTTTTCTCCCCTGGGAAAGACTCTCCTCGCCTCTCCCCTTCCTTGACACGTGGCCGCTTTTCTCGGGTTCCGACTCTGCCCTACCGGGGCACCAAACCAATCGCCGCTATCCACGCGGCATATTTTCTTCTCAGTCGGAGTGTATCATCTTCGGCGGCCGCCCCCGTGGCCTACACCAGCAGAAAACCCTCTCCCAAACAAAGCCGAGCAAGTAACAATGTACAAACTCAAGCCTCAGGGAGAGTGATGGGCGAGCCGTCCGAAGACACTTTATTTACGGGCGAACACTGGTCCCGATGCTTTCGGTACTTGGTGAGCCGATGTCCAGACCAAGTCTCAACGCTTACATGCAGCTCGGTGTCTCCTGCGAAATTCTCCGTAGCCGCCGCTTCTTCGTCATCCACTGCCGGGGGTGGCCATCCGCGCAGAACGCAGTAATGAGCCCTGGAGCCACGGAGGCTGAGGGAAAGTCATACTGGACCCGGCACAGGCGCTGCGGCAGCGTCGCATTCCCCGAACCAACAAAAGGTGCTCTGCTGCTTCCCCATGCCACAAATCTGAAGGGTGCGCGCGAATTATCTCCACCGTACACTGTCCCACGGTCTGTAGACGACAAGGCGCCGCCCGGTCCTCGTGTTTGCGCGGGGGAGCCCGCGAGAATAGTAGAAATAATCCTTCCGGTACTCCACTTCGGAATGCCCATTCGTTACACCGAAGGTTTTCTTTTCCTTTTTTTTTATGTGTGGGTTTGACAAACGAGCGTACACATCTTGAAAGGAGCGGGGTTCAGTCCGTGTTTGCGGGGACATCACAGCAATACCAGAAGCGGTAAGCTGAAATGTAGCACCTGAGCTCCCGAGGATGGTAGCCCTGGACTCTGCTACATAAAAAGAATGGCTAGTTGGGCAAGTTTGTACTTATTCATAAGTATACTGTGCAAAAAAACAGACAAAAACACAAAGTAGAGAAGAAGGACAGACAAGCACAGACTATCAACTGCAGTTTTATTGGAAGACCTAGGCAATATATACAGGAAAGAATAAAAAGAAAGGGAGTGCAAAGGGGAAGGAGAAAAAGGCACAAGGGGCCAAATCAACAAAAGCTGGGCAACATCGGGAAAGCACGCACGTCATGCAAAGCCTAGATAGGTCGACTCCTTATCATGTATGGTCACAGAGGGAACACTGACACACAACTCAGACATCTTGCGAATATGCACAGCCTCAATAAGCTCGCGCACTTTTTGGTTTTTATGCTGCAGCAGCACAGAAGTCTCATCAAAGAGCGGCACGCAGCCACATTCCCTACAGTGGGCTGCTAAATGAAGGCCGGAGTGGCCTTTCAGAGAATTAAAATGTTCTCCAAGTCAAATATTTAGACAGTGACCTGTGTGACGCAAGTATACACGATTGCATGACAAGGGTACAGAGTAGACAGTCCCGGTGACACACGATACATAATTATAAATGTTACTAACATTGCACGTACTTTGCTGGGCATATATGCGATTTGCGACTCATCTATCTACTTTGGCACATAAAGCTGATAACTTGTTCCTGGCAGAAATAACAACTTGGGTGTCATATCTTGATGCGACCTTTTTTACACGGTTGGTAAAACCGTGAACATATGGAAGAACAGCAAATTTCTTATGCTTCGCCTTCTCATCTAAGTTGCAACCAACACAGGGGCCTCCTTTTATTTTCTTAATCAACTTTTCGCAGACTTTTAACAATACATCCTGTGCGAAGCCTGCTTGTCTAAGTTTTTGGACCTGTCCAGCAAAACTTTTTTCAACTGAATGGCTGCAGGATTTCTTCATTGCAGAGCTAAAACAAGAGAGTTCAATCGCATTTTTAACCAGTTTCGTATGGCCTGATCTATAGTTCAGCACAGGTTTAACAGGCCGAGGGGTGTAGCACCAACACACATGCGTGGGCGAGAACTTTAGCTGAAGATCCAAAAATTGCATACATTGGTCCTTTAAGTATTCCGAAGTGAACTTCAGGCCAAGACCACATTGCTCAAAACTCTTTAAAATACCTGCTGACATATCTTCAGTTGCCTTAAGGAGGAAAAAAACGATGTAGTCATTGACATAATGAAAAACCCTGATTACTGAGGCCTGTAAAATCAGTTGAAGTGCCCGATCAACTCTACTTAGAAAAATTTAGTTTAAAACCGGTGCCACCCTAGACCCAATACATACACCTTTCTTCTGCAGGTACACCTCACCTTGGAAATAAATAAAAACACCAAGTAAAAGAACAAAAGTTCAGTGAAAAATTCAACTGACATGCCACTTAGACCTATGAAGGCAGGTTCATCATTGTGACACGTAATGGATTCCTTCACTGCAGTCAAAAGGCGATTATATGTGGAAGATAGAATAAAAGAGGTCCCCTACGTCAATGTTCACGACATCACAATCAGCGGGGTTGTCGTCACACAGGAATTGCACAATCGTTTCCGAGTTAGGTGCAATGTATAGGTCACCTATGTGTAGAGACAAGCAAGTCTTCAAAAAACCAGAGACGCAAAACTGCCTGGTGTTATGTTCCGAGATTATTGCCCGAAAAGGCATCTCAATCTTGTGCGTTTTTACAGTGTAAAATACCTCCAGCTGCGAGTTGCTTGTCTTTTTTACAGATTGCGCAAGTTTCTGCAACTTCATGTCCAGCGACAGGGCTATAGCTTGTTTTTTCCTTTCCATTGGCTTGACTGGTGTAGTGCGGAAATTTTTCCCCACAGCCTGTAAAGCCTTCTCGCAATACATGCCTTCCAACAAAACAACAAAATAACCTTTTTTGTCAGAAACAAGTAATCGTTCTCCATTGTTTGCTATAAAGTCAACCATTCCTTTCCAATTAAAGGAAGGCCCTGGTCTCCAGTCGTCCCACCCATAGCGTCCGTGCACTCTCCAATGCACCGCTGTTTTTCATATTCAGGTACATGGTGAGAAATACCATGCAAAAGACCGACCCTTTCTACATTCGACAGACGAGGCTCAATAGCAAACTTATGTCCTAGCTCAAGAACCTGCCTGTGTTTGTCTGGAAGATGCACATTCCCCAACGTGACAACGAGTCCGTTTGAAGCAGAAGTCTTTTCACGCGGAGGCAACATCTGGCGACAATATTCCAGAGCGCCTCAGTAGATAGATCAGCCATAGCACACCAATGTCTGTGGAGTCGATTCCCTTGGAACTGTTGGGTCGGCGTACCATTCCTCACACTACACCACACACTCATTGATTGATTGATATGTGAGGTTTAACGTCCTAAAACCACTATATGGTTATGAAAGACGCCTAGTGGAGGGCTCCGGAAATTTTGACCACCTGGGGTTCTTTAATACCGTTGTCACACTGGCACTTTTAATCACGATCAGGACGATCCGGATGAGTTCTCTTGATCGCGATCAACTTCATGACCACTGCTACACGGCCCAAGCTAATCCGGTTCGTGCTTTGGTCAGATGAAATGTCTTAGGGCCCTTACACGCGCTAGCTGCACACCCGCACGGCACAAATGGGCGAGAGCGGCCGTCTCTGTGACGTCAGGCACAGCGGCTCTCAACTTTTGCAAGCCGCAAGCCGGCTCGCATGGCTCGCCTCTTATTGGCTACTGCGAAAAACGGCCTGGATAGCCGCCCCGTCGGCTCGCTTGGCAAACATGGCGCTCGCTGAAGCGGGCGCTGCAGCGACATGGAAAAAGGAAAAGAACAGCTGATTGTATCGTTGTGACCATCGTAAGCGCTGTGAGACTCCAGGGGAGATATCGGTAGCCAGCCAGTGTTCACTGCCCCGTCAGCACGTGCGATGGACAGCGGAAACGAAGAAACGAGCACAGTGTAGAAAGTGTGTTTGCGTATGCGAGTATCATCGTTTCGTGTTTCCTGGGTTGTAGCGTCCATCTTTCAAGTGTAGTCGCAAAGAACTTCGAAGATTTCTGTGATGTAATCATCCACCTTTCTGAAGCAGGATATGTGTTTAGTGCGAGCCGAAGTGAAAAGTTTGTAATCATCGCAACAAGTGTTAGCGTCGGGTGTGTTCTGTGTGTGCTGTTCGTCGCAGCAAATAGCATGCACAAATTTTGAACGCTTGCGAGCGCTAGCTTCTGCTACGATAAGGAAGGGCAAGTTTTATTGCCGTCATTGTTGTCATTCGTAATGCGCAACGCCGTACGAGTGCTGTTGTGTGTAGCGCTGTGGTGAAGTTCTGTGGGCCGTGTCACATTTGAGCGATTCTGTCCAGTGTTGTGAAGTGTGTTCATGAAATGTAAACCGTGAAATATTTAGGAGTGTACAGCTCAGTTTCCGATTCGTGTAGTTGCGTGCATGTGCCCTGAAGATGAGCTTGCATACAAGACATTTTTGTGCATGTAGCCCCCCCCCCCCCCCCCCCTTATTTAAGGTACGCATTATGATCGATTGTCTATGAATGAGTGAAATAAGTTATTGTAAACCAAGTTTAAAGCAAGTGTAAGTATCCCAATAAATTGTCAGATGCTTGACAGTAGCTGCTAATACAGTATCGATAATTTTGTCAATATTGCAGGCAGTCATGCTACATTACTTGAACACCATGACAACTGATATAATATGCGATGGTTATCTGCTTGCATCAAGCATTTGAAGAATATTTAAACAATATTTTCAATATTCTGCCAAAATGCCCATGTCTGTCTTGTTAAACATGCATCTGTCATCATCAAGTGTGTAGCAAAATATTTCAAGTACATGTCAGGTCAAGAAAACTTCAAACAACAAAAATGCTTATTGTCGTTAGCTCAGTGTTGGATGTCTGTTCCTTCCCAATAGTGCACAGAAACTGAAAAACGTACGCCTTGTCTTCAAAGAAGGATGCCGTCTCTCAATCAGCTAAAATATTTTATCAATGAATTACATGAATACGATGATAATTCATCATTCTTGTCGGTATTAGATATTTCTCAATTAGTACAAAGTAGCTGAAGGAACTTGTTGGCAATCCTGTACACTGATCACCTGTCGTTGGCAGTTGTTGAGGCTTTTTGGGTAAATGAAATCAGCATAATCTTCCAAGCAGGCTATAATGATTAAATCCAGCTATATGTGCATGTTTTTGCGGGGGAGGTGTTGAGAGATTTCTGGAAAAAGCTGCAGCTATTCCACTCTGTGAAGGTGGGTGACCAGCCAAGCTGCGTTGCACAAGAATTTTGTTTGCTTATTTTTTATATTTATACATCTATTAGGATTTTAAAAATTTTAGCATATGGCTTTTTTAAAGCAGTTCGACCTCAGTTTATGTGGCCTAGAAGTGCAACATGTCGGTTATGTATTTATGTATGCATTTATTCCTTTGCTCTTTTATTTTTTCATTAACCTTTTTTCGGTCTAATTTTTTATGCACCAGTAGTGAGTGGTAATGTTTGCCCCATTTCTGTGGTGCATACCCACTAGGAGCTTTCTGTAGATTAGGTATGTGTTTGCAGAGTCGCAGTACAGCCATACTTATTATTCTCATGGTTGCACTGACGTCAGTCAATTTACCTAGTGCGTCAGCTGCCAATTAAACTCAGTCTGGACGCATACAGTCCCTTAATTCAAAATTTGAATCTAGAGACTGTTGACGACCATAATTTTCCGTTCAATATGTAAGCTCGTGGAGTTGTGTGGACCTATACAGTAGAACCTCACTGATACATTCTCGCTTAATACGATTTCCCAGCTGATTGATATGTGCGGTTTAACATCCCAAAACCACGATATGATTATGAAAGACGCCGTAGTGAAGGGATCTGGAAATTTTGACTACCTGTGGTTCTTTAACATGCACACAAATCTGAGCACACGGGCCTGCAGCATTTTCACCTCCTCCGAAAATGCAGCTGCCGCAGCCCGGATTCGATCCCCCGACCTGCGGGTCAGCAGCCGAGTATCTTAGCCACTAGACCAGTGCGACAGGACAATGATTTCTTGGCTGCTATGCTCACAATCGTGAAAATAAATTAAACCAATTTAGATCATAAGTATTCTCAGATCCTGCATTTATTGTGCACATTTTTTTTCAGAGATGTATCAACATTTTATTGTATATTGGTAGCATGCATCATGAATGTAAGACATAATTAAAAGATGCGAGACATGATTCGAACATCGCGGCTTAGGTAACTTCGAGGCAGTCTAATCACGTAGAGATTAACCTGTTTTGGCGAGACGACGTCGCTGGAATGTTGTTGTGTCTCTGTGTGCATGAATAACAAAGGAACCAGCACGTAATGTACTGATAGCACTGACGCAACAGCAGAGTTCGCATCGCACTGTGTCGGTACTGCAACATGGCTGTTTTAGGGCCAGCAGTGCAAGCCATTTATAGCCTTGCTATCAAGAACATTGAGAAAACTCGAGTGCAGTGTGATAGCATTAGCAGCACCCGTTTCACTGTATTCACATTTGCTTGCCATTCTTCATTTCTTTATGAACACGAGAACCATGCCGTGAAGGATGGAAAATTTGTGCACATTGTAGAATACTGGCCGTTGTAAACTTCCCCAGGGTGCCAATTGCGATTGCGACAGCAATGTACCTGCTATGTTTCTGTTAAGCAAATCATGCTCCTGTGTAGCTGTGAATTATTCAAATGCTAAGGTAGTTGATCACGATGAATTATAGCTGGGCACTTTGTAATGGTTTGTCTTGCTATGTATGACTTATATTAGTGGCGGATAAAACACTGAATTTTGTTAAAGGAAACCTGGAACGGTTTTGGTGATTTTGTACCAACACATTGGGCTGGTAGATTGTCTCAAGGGTTACTTAGAGACCGATTTGAACACTCTGCGTAAACTGTGTAATTTATTACTACGCTTGAAAGCTGCCAATCGCTGGAAATCGGTGCAGATCGTTATAACTCAGGCGAATGCCTTTTAAACTGCCTATTCATAGAGCAACATGCTCCTCCAAGAGCACGTCAGCAGCCAAGTCAGCATGGCTGCTTATCTGACTGGCTGTCATGGGCTGTAGAATTTGCAGAAGTAAGATCAAGTGGTAGGGTGGCAGCACCTATCAGAGCAGATACCAACCACTTACTCCGTGGTCTTTGTTTCTGTTGCCAGACGGCGTGCGTGCTGCCAGGTGCACTGCGGGATGGCCTCCGAGACTGCACGCAACCTGTCGGTGTGCCATCTCGAAGGTCTAAACTGGTAAAAGCTCAAAAAGGCAAGCCCACTCATGAGAGCTCTGCGATCGTTAGCGTGCCTCGTGAGTTGTGGCAGTCAGGCATAGGTGAGAAAAAGGGCATGCTATAATTGTCTGTAGCGGCCTTGGTACACTGTGTGTCACTCAATTTATGGTGCGAATGGCTTCATGATGCTCTAGCCTAAACGCTGACAAAACTTCAAAAAACCGTTTCAGGGTCTCTTCAACGAAAGTTCGCCGAGTTGAATAAGCGTTGAAGTACTAGAATAGGTAGGGCTACATAGAGGCAGGAATGCATAATGGAGATTCAGGTGGGGGAGCGGCCTATGTGCAGAGTCTGAGGGGCAGACACTTGATACTTCATGAGCTCGAAAAGGAGGAGGAGGTGTAAATGAACAAAGAAGAGGGATCTGTAACTTTTGTAAGCGCTAAATGCACGTAGGTGACACGAGTGAAGGACATAGGACAAGCGGTTGGCTCGTCTTACATACGTGCATTTAGTGCTTACATATGTTATGGATCAATACCAACTACCCTGAACACAGTGCCTTCTCAGAGAAGGAGGAAGTGGAGAATTCCAAAGAAGCATGTGGCTTGTGTATGATGCTGCAAACGATGTTTTGTATCATCTGTGCATAGGCATACCAGCCGTGGAGGGCAAGGGTGGCGCGAGCCCCCCCACTTTCGACAGTGGTGACTGTTGGCTGCACGCCGGGGAAAGCGACAATTGAGGCGAAGTTTTCCTTCACCACAGTATTCACTGAATTATGTTAATACGAGGGAATATTACAATATAGTGAAATTTCTCCAACATTGTAGTTGTGACGATTTTCCTTGTAGGCTCTTGCGGTGCAAGCCGCCTAAGCGGCGCTTTAGCGCTTTGTGCTGTAGCATTGCAGAGCAGGCCAGCGCTGAACAGGGGCCCAATAACATTGTACACCTTGTCCACACTTTCGCTCTGCTGCGACTGGCTGATGCAGTTACGTATGTGAATGAGCAAACTTTTTATGGACTGGTCATACGATCTGCTGCTTGAGGAAAATTATTTTCTTTGATCGAAAATAGATATCAATGCTGATTTATGTTACAAATCTTTTTTAATGTTCTAGTGTTATCTGGAAGCACCAAAAAGGGGTCTCCGCTTTAGTCTCCGATAAACCTGATCAGCCTTGCTTATGGTAACTTGGAAGTGGCGACGAACAAAGCAGTGGACTCGAGCACAATGGGAATCTCGGCTTTTAAGCTTGTCCTTTAACTTGAACCACCAAACCAAGGAGAAGGTGAAAGAGTATGGTTTTTAGCGCTATGGAGGCTTAATTGAGAGTCAGGCTAGTAGGTTTTCATTCAACTCGAATGGTCTTTTACAGCTCAAAATACAACTTGGACAGCAAAGAAGCGCACACCTGCAGCACTGTTTATTTCTCTCTCTTCCTCTCTCTCAGCGAGGACGAGCTCACAGAGATGTGTGCACGCATTAACTACTTAAACGCCTTGATGCTGTAAGTGAAAATATTTTATTATGCTCATGTTATTTTATCTTGGAAGCTGCTATAAGTAACCGTTGATAATGTGACCGGCGGCTACTTTACTTGAATATTATTTAAAAGAATATGCTCTCCGACTACCCCAAAAAGCTTTAGGTATTGTTCAGTGCGTGAATGCCCTGTTTAATGTGCATGCGCTGCAATGAACACCACAAATTTTCACAGATTCCTGATGTAAGAGGCGGGCGATTTTATGGCACACAGACAATTTTAAATGCCAAAGAAGCAATGGCAAACAATATGCTGCCGTATTAAAAATAGTTTATTCTCTTACTTTTTCGTGGTCGTTAATAAGTGGTTCCTACACGATGAATATATATGTGCGTGCGTGTGTGTGTGTGTGGTTAGGTTTGCCCCCCCCCCCCCCCCCCACTCGCAAAAGAGTCGGCACGCCCCTGCATTTGTGGATCTTTTTTGTTACATTCATCCCTTTCTGAAGTCAATCCTTCAACCAACAGTGATATCCTGGAGCCTTTTTGGAGGCTGTATGGTTCTTTGAGGTCCGGCAGAAATTCCAGTCTGATTTGGTTGATCTCTCTCTGGCTCACTGACTTTTATGTGTTTGTCTGAGGAAGGGCTTGCCCTGTTGAGCACTCTGTTCCTTCTCAGGATGCTGTCTTCCAACTGAACTTCATACGACCTGTCAAATTCTCCTAATTATTGTCTTTGACCCATGCTACTGTTTTCTTTGGTTGAACGGGGACATCCACTGACCCTTTTTAATGCTTGGTGAATCCTTCGCTTGTCTGTGATGGTAGCTCGTGCTTTTCAGCCTCTTCTACATTCTTATTTCACTCACATCGACTGTTTCTGATTGCAGTAACTGTGAAGATTGTGGCACACTCATTTTAGTGTGGCAACTCATAGACACTTGTGCTGTAGTACAATTATTTTCTTGAAGTGATGTGTTTTGTTGATAAACAAATGTCATTTGTGTGTCTGATTTGTCAATGCTAGTCAAACCCAAGCTTCAGCAACAATAATACACATAGATTGAGGTTGAGGCAGAGGCTTGCACTTGTCGAGCTTACGGCACTGGGTCTGGGTATCTGCCTTGCGCACGATAGGGCAAGGTTGTGATTTGGCTGTACCGGAATGAGGTCACACTGGGACGACACCTGGCCCAGACCAACTGCAGGGATCTACCTTTTTTTTTTCCCACTAAACAGGATTTTCTGTATTCTTCACGTTTGCCTATCAACATACTTGTACAGTTGCACGAGATATGAAAGTTGCCATGCGACTGTCGACTTGCCTAACATCCCAGGAGCCTGGTGGCATAAACAGTGCAAATCAAGATTGTGCATTCTTCTCTCCCGCATTGCCTGTTGCATGCTACAACAATCACCCATATGGCGAAATGTACACATTTAATATCTCTCAGTTTTGAGCCCCTCCTTCGTCGCAATCCAAATGTATTTTTTTTTATTGAAATAGAAAATAAACGGAGGAGTTTTTGTCACCGTTACTTAGCGAAGGCTACCCCTTTCCACTTGATTGGTACAAATAAAAATATAAAAAAACAATAGCATATATACATATATACAGACCTACATGGGTGAGAGCAAAAGTTCTCCTATGGGCAGAACAAACACGTAGACGCCACGCTCACTTTTAACTTTTGTCCGCTCAGTAGCCGTCACAAATCTTCGTTTCTTCGAAGAACTGTTGCAGCACCTTCATTGCTTTGCCATTTGTTCTAGATGGCCATGGACCTAGTATTTTATTCAGCGCAAATGGCCGCTCGGGATCTAACTTATGCAGTTCCTGTTCTAGTCGGTGTATGTCATGTTTCGGACAGTCGAGCAAGAGGTGACAGATATCCTTGTCCTCGTGGCCGCATGAACATGCTCACGATGTTGCACGCGGAATACAACATAGGAAGTGCTTTGTGTAAGCAGTTCAGAGTCGTAGGCAATGAATGAGTGTGTCAATACGTCTTGGGAAGTCCAGTCTAATTGGTGTTCAAGATTAGGATCAACAGAATATAGGATCGATTCCTTTGTTTTGTCTGTGAACCAGGTAGGCAGGCATAATTCATGTTTTGTTCTTAAAATTCTATTTACATCCTACAGTCAAACCTCGATATATCGAACGGCGCGGCGATCGCAAAATAGTTCGATATATCCAGAATTCGATATAAAAAATCACGCAAAAAATGCGTCAACAGCTTGCTGAAAACAACCAACGAACCGTTCAAGCGTGGTGCAGTAAATACTGACTTGAATATTCAAACATAGTATTTATTGTGTTGGTTTAAAATATTGAAAAACAGTAGCCTGCTTTTTGTTGGCCATGGCGTGTTTGACGACTGCGTCCTGAATATAGTCCAGGCGATCCATAAGTGATAGGCCGGTGCCTTCAATCGTGCCGCAGTGGCGGCGCACAAGGGCCAAGGCAGCTACGACCTCAACCGATGTCGGGAGCGGGGCACCATCAGCGCTTGCGGGATCCACCTTGGTAGAGTCTTCATTTGGCTGCTCAGCAGTAGCTTCGGCGACAATCTCCACATCCGTGAGCTCCGCCGTTCGGAGTTAGGCCTGTCCCGCACCACAGCGCGCGACAGTCCCAACTCTGAACGCACGAACACTGCGAGCACAACGACCGATGCCTGCCGATGCTACGGGGGAGGAGCTTGCAACAAGTGCGCCGTGTGCCGTTGACACCATAGAGACTGCAACGACTGCCAGCTACAATGCTGCGGCGTGAGTCCGGGTGTAAAGCGAGCACATGGCGCGCCCATGCCGGCTCGCCTGACTGCTTGCCCTTTCCCGGCGGCAGCGTGGGCCGCGTCCGAGACAGTCGTCTGCGTCCTTTCCCTCCTATACTTTCCTCCTTAATCTTTACCTCCCACTCCCCTCCCCCCAAGCGAAGCCGTGTCGGTGTCTTCGTATTGAAAGACGATAACAGCTCCGCACCTTTCTCTTCTCTTTCCTCATTTAAGAACCTCTACCGCAAGGCTGCGGCGCGCGTACGACGCTACGTTAAAGTGGCGCTCTCGGCGCCATCGATGTGTGCAGCATTCGTAAACGCCCGCCGCTCTACCGCTACTTTGGAGAGTTGCGGGAAAGCTCGCCGCCTGTCAAGCTCGCCGCCGGTTTGGGGTGGCTGAGTTCGATATATCCATTATATGTCAAACTTTGTTCAAAATAAAAAAATCAATAATGCACGCAATTTCCCGCGTGATATAGGAACCGTTCGATATAGGCAATAATTGGATATATCTGTGTTCGATATATTGAGGTTTGACTGTATTGAGATACCGCAATGAGGCACGTTTGCGTTGAATTATGAGCGGTTTTCGCCAACTCATCCGCCATTTCATTTCCTGGGAACCCACAGTGACTGGGAACCCACTGAAATGCCACTCGATGATTCGATTTCGTAGCTTCTGAGAGCTTTTTTAGAATAGCGTATGCTATACGCACATCAATGTGTCTTGAAGTGGCATTTTCCACACATGCTAGTGCTGCCAGAGAGTCTATAATTACCACCCATTTTCTTGGTGCCGTTGACACTTTAATAAAGCTTACGACTAGCAAAATCGCTACGAGCTCCGACGTTGTTGAAGAGGAGAGGTGGGCCAACCGACATGCATATTCTTCGCGCAATTCCGGAATTATGAATGCTGATGTCGCTGTCTCTTTGGTGACGGAGCCGTCAGTGTACACGTGAGTGTATCCTTGGTACCTGTCAAACAGATGATGTGATGCCAACTGCTGTGCTTCAACGATTGGCACTTCATGTTTGCTGTGTAGACCTTCTATTGACGTTTCAATAGTTCGTAGCTCAAGCAGCCATGGTGGGTAGTTTTGGTTCAGTGGCCAATGTGTCGACACAGGAAGCCGGGAAATGTACTGTTGGTACACATGGTGTATTTGCGATCCAGCACGGTTCAAGATGTTGGATATGAGCGGATGGGAAGGGTGTTGCGTGATTCTTCGTGGGCTTCTATCTCCGCAGCCGATTACAGAATTACTTGGAAAAATATGTTACAGCTGGTGCTAGGCACTGCTTCATTTAAACAGCTTCTCCAGGTCGGAGTGATCGCTGCTTAAGGAACAGCAAAAAGTGTGTGTTAAGCTTGCGTGATACCACCTTCTTCTCGAAAGTGTATTCCGGGACATGGAAATACTGTAGTTCTTGGTTGTGGCTCGCGTAATAACCTTCAAATAGAAATCTACTGTACATTTTAAACATTCCTGGCTAACAGCCTTGACTGATCAGAGTGCACAGTGCTGTCTGTAGCCTCTTATTACATTAAGAAAGGCTGTCAGTTGGCCTACTCATTAACAACAAATGTTCCTTCGTCGTGACAGCAAAGTTCCCTACACACACTGTACAGGCTTTTAGTCTGGCTGATGAACCACTCGCCTGCTTTTTAAACTCCTCACCAGATACTGCATTCCCTACCACATCGAGATACGTCTCCAGTCAACCATGTCTTGGAAACTGTCAGTTGATGGAAGATGTCGTAAATGTGACACTGCATGTCCAAAGCCTCTAACTTCATGACAACCTAACTGTCCTCTTGTCCCCTTGCATTTTCAGGATGCATCCTCTATCTCCAGGGGCTTTTGCATTTACATAAATATGCCTCAGAAGGGATACCCTATGGGCACATAACATCCTCATTGTCTTACTGGTGAAGACATGCTCACGTCATCATATTGTGCCAGCCTAAACAAATGCTCAGTTTACACAGGCACGTTCCAGAAATGAAAGTCAACCGAATTTCATTACAATTGTTTCAGGCGTTCACTGAGTGAAATTCTTCGGGAGCGATGATTAGGAGTGTTAAAAATATTGACTGCAGAATTTGATTGGAAAGCAATACAACAAGAAAGTCTATTTTGTGCTGGCAACAGCAGCGTACACCACATGTGACATGGCGGCAGCATTAAGTCAGTCACACTGAAGTTAATAAAAAGAAAAAGTACAGTGCATCATGTGCTTGTACGATGCATGTGCTTGTACGAAACAAAGTTCACACTCTGTTTGCTTCACACTCAGTTTGCTTCAAACAAGTGGACGCATCCATGATGCACTGTTCCTTGAGTGCACACCGAGTTGAAGCTGTCCTGGAAGAATATTTTACAAGCTGAGTTTCACGTGGCAACATCTTCCTTGCATAATCCTGAGGTATATGCAAAAAGAATTAGCAAGGTTGGCACTAGCAAACAAGTGCTGGCAAACATAAAAATTAAAAACGAAAGCAGATGACAATTACTGGCATACCTTGTAATATTTCATTCGCATAGCATGGTGGTTTTCTCCTTCCAGTGAAAATGCAGCCTACATAATGTGGTACCAAAGCATACGTAGCCACCAGCACAGTTTTTTGAAGGAATCATTATGAGTTACAGTAAGCACATTGGCCGTAACACTAGAATCTGAGCACTACAGTGACTTCAGCAGATATTATGACTAGCATGCGAGCACCTATAAGAAAGTAAATAGTTTTGTCTTAATGTAGAAATGCAATGTAAGATTTCACTTTGCGTAGATTCTTGGTCAACACTACTTGTGTTGGTTGCACACAAAAGCAAACCGTTTCGCATGAATGCACATCTTTTTTTTTTGCTACTCAAGAAGCATGAAAGACGGTTATATTCTTGTCATCATAATAATATCCACACTGCAAGCATGCAAAAGAAATTCTTTATTTTGGGCCAATGAATACTCGCACTTGAATATGTCACGTGTGTTGCCAGAAATTATTTAGATTAAAATGCTTCGATTTTGTCACTTTTACTGAAAAACATGAAAGAAAGCAGCAAGCATCATTTGAAACACATGGTCCCTCTGGAGGGTACGACATAATGCATGATTCTGAAGGAACACAAGCTTATTGATGTTTGTGAAATAATAAATTGCTTTGTGTAACATGAGACAACAAAGTAATGCAAATAAGTTCTGTGGAAACCTGCAAGGGGGCAGAATGGTTCAGAAAGGGAAACTAGACAACCACCCGTTTGTGGCACGAGGCCACAAGGAAATCTGTACGGATTTTTCACAAGAAAAAGCTAGTTGCCCAAAAATTTATCCTGGTCCGGGGATCGAACCAGAGACCAACGCCTTTCCGGGGCGGTAGCTCTACCAATGCGACAACAAAATGACAGGTAGCAGAAAACAAAGGCATACAGGGGTGGCGCAAGGATTTCTTCACTATGGAGGGTCACCCGTGATACGCCAGTTCCATTGAGGGGGTGGGGGGTGGGGGGGGGCAGGGACGCTGAGAATTTCTGTGCTGCATTTCACTATGTTTGCTTTTGTGGTGGCGGGGGGGGGGGGGGGGAGCAGGTGGAAATTTTCAGAGAGCTCCAGCCCCCCACAACCTCCCCCCCCCACACTGCTGGCACTGCCCCTAGAGGTGTACTTACTGAATGGCAGGCAACTGTTTGCCATTAGTAATCCCCTCTGCAATTTTCTGGAAGCCAGTTTTCCATGCAAAAATGTCACTGCTCGAGAATTGTTAAAGTTGAACTCACCATCTAAGTAGCAACATATGCTGTTTACACTTGCATTGAAACACTTTCATTGTTTCAAACCAATAACTCGTATAGTAATTGGCAATGTGGTTGCAGGCACACTTCCAAAAACATAATTTCAGTTATGTGTTCAGTTGTAGTACCGCTGGTTCGGTATGATGTCCTACATTTGAACGTTTTGCTCGAAATTGGCAACAAACATTCTTCGGCTTGGGTTCAGGCGGGTTTTGAGAAAAACGATTTGGATTGATACTCACTAATAATTACTCTTTGGGTGCAGTTTTTTTTATTGGGGTTTGATGCGACACCATGATGTTACTACAAATAATGAACGAGCAAATATGTTGCGAAGAAGGCATCTTACAACATGCATACCGACTAGCATAAGCATGACGTGTACAGTGCCATCCTCGAAGACCCACTTAAGGTTGCTTTCAGTGCAATAAGTTACAATTCCCATGATTTGTCAGGCTTAGTGCTTAAAAGCTCGTGTTTGGACTTAGCTCAGATTTTATTTTGAGGAAATCAGAAGAGGGGAGGGGGGGGGGGGGGGCAATATAATCACTATGTACATACAAATGTGAGTGTACATGATCTCGCACAGTCAAACTGAATCATTTTTTAGGTGTTTCAAACATATCCTTTAGCTTGTTTGTGGTCTGTAGCGTGGGCAATATGGGAAAAAGTGAAGCATTACCTGTGATGCGTGGATTTGCATTGAGTACGTGAATGCACGATCAATTGACCTTTAGCACAATGGCTTGGCTGCTGTGGCTTTATAACAACACAGAGTCTTAAATTGTTTTCATAGTGCTGATGGGGCTGCTTCCATTATACTTGTTTATATAAATAGCTTACTGTAAAACATGCTCACAGTATCACATTTGCATGCAACGTATTCTGCACTGTTTTAAAGGGGTGCCCAAGAACTGTGAGTCTGTACTACAACCCAAGAACAATGCGACATGTTTTCCTGCGTACCCTATGCTATATCCTGCGCAAGCTGCTAATAAACTACGTTGCGTAATGCAACCGTTATCATATTTCATTAGAGGATGCAAAAGTTATTCAGACAAAATTAAAAAATTGATTGCTCATACCTTGCAGCATTTTACAATTAGTACGATAGCACATGTGGCTCAATGTTCTATCCTATGTCATTTGTTGCAAGCTTTCACCTCATTGTCTATTTAAGCAGCTTGCTAGAAGAAATGCACGTGTGCTAGAAGGTAAACCTTTTTTTCTATGACACCACTGAACCCATTTTAAATTTTAATCAGTGTGTTATCTTGGTTTAGTTAAGAATAAAAGAAGGATACTGGGAAGCTGTGTATGTCATTTCATTTTAAATTTTTTTTAGCAAGTGCTGACCTTTTGACACTTTATCACTGTGCTATACATTTTTAAAATGAAATGTAGTGGCAGATGGTCAGCCACCAGGACCTTGTTTTGTAAGTTTTGGTGCCCCCTCTGCACTTGTAATGCTTTATACTCAATAAATGCATGAATGAAATTTGGCACTATGCATCACCACTGTGAGAAGAAGAAATACCACAGGTGGATTTTTATCTACTGCTATTTGTTCTCACAGTGGTGACATTAAAAAGCAATTATTAAAATCAATATTGAATTTGTATAAGGATGCTGTGATAATCTGGTTCAAGACAAGGAAAGAGATCAAGATATAAATTTACTGCAAATCAAAACAGACTTTTTTTTTCCAGTAACGTGGTGTTTCTGAAGCAAAATTTTCTAGTGAAACAACAGCTACAGATAGAGTATTTCACATATTACAAAAGTAATAACACTGCAAGTAATCATCTTCTTGGTGTGTTCATGAGTATGTTGATCCATTCCTGTTCTGCTCTGTGGTAACAGACTGTCACAGACAGACAAAATGTCTCATCAGACTGACTCAAGAATGGCTTGCAATTTACTGATGATGCTTCAGTACTACAAGAGCAATATGAAAGACTCATGTTATCAGCAGAAAACACTTCATGTTATCAACAGAAAACAATTAGTGATCTACCCACTACATTTACTTTAATACCACAGGTGACAGAACGAAACGGCTCGATGGGCTAGTACAGCATGACTGATATTTGACTTTAGGATGATACAACAAAAACATTAGCATGCCAATGCCCCATCTCCAGTCCCGTCACATCATGTTCACCCTGTAGTCAGTGGAAAGAGGCTGTGCATACACATCTTATGCTTAGTAGGCCAAGGCATACAACGTTGATGCAGCCCAGTGGCAAAGCCAGGGGTTGGCATACCGGGCTCACACCCTCCTCCCTTTTTCGAATATTTTCCCCCCGTAGTATACAGAGTGCAAAATGACGCTCGATCACATCCACGAACCGGGCCCCACTTAAGATCATAGTGGTACCCCTCCTCCAATTCCACGCCCACAAAAAAAAAATCAGCCTACACCCCTGTGGCAGCCCACACACATTCTGGTGCTCACTTCAGTGTTGTCAATCGTTGCCATGACCATGTGTACGCATAATGTGAAGGCACACATTACATGCACATTTAGAATAGAAGGACATGCGTACAAAAAAAGTGCTGAAGCTCAAGCACTTTCACACCAGTCAGAATTCAGGATAATGTGGCAGATTTTGCAAAATATTCTATACTGGTTAACTTGGCAGCCAAAAAAGAAGCCATCACAAATTGTATCACAAGTTGTCCCGAGGACAGCTAGTTGAAGCCAAGGCCATGCCTTGTGCCAATAGAATGGTCTAGCACAGCGTATTACAGTACGTTGTGGCTGTTCTTGTTAACGTAGCCAGAGTTAAAGCAAACAGAAGTGTTCTTGTCTCTTCTGAAGCCTTACACATTTCAACACATTTACATTTTCAGCAAGGTTTCTTTACAAGAACCTTAAAATTCATGAATTGCAGAAGTGACAAATGATTTGAATTTACTGATACAATTATGCCCCAAAATGTGTCTGCAAATGTGTCTCAGAAGGAGACGTTGTGCACAGCTCAACTGATCATAGAGGGAATGCCTTAGATGCCGCCCATGTTTTACTGCATTTGGCACTCTGCGCCAGCTAGCAGAATATGAAATGGAGGAATTCAGGCTCCCCAGAAGAGACCGAGATATTTAGTGATGAGAAAGAAGGTTTACCTTAGAGTAAGCACAAATATGCATCAGTGAACGAGATTCGTGGTTTCATTGGCATCCAAAAAGAAAAATGCATTTCATTCAAACATGCCTTTCACTGGACTACTGTGAACATAGCCAAACAGAAGATTTCCTGCTAACAATTACTCAAACGGGGGAAAAAGAAGTTGAAGCACCAAAAATTTGTCACACATCATCCACAGAACATTCAAGTGGGTGGAGAAATCTAATATTCCGAAATGAAAACCTGGTTATGACATCATGCTAGTCCATGTAACATTGAGGCTGTGTCGGGGTATGTAATGAACCATATTGCCAATGGGAAAAGATGATGAGGTGAGCAACAGGAATGTAGAAGTGAATGGGTTGTAGCCAATAAATTGTGAAACCTTCAGATGAGTTAAAATAACAGCGATGTTTGTGGTGTCATTTTTTATGTACACCAACAAAAAAAATGCAGACATGTGTTTTCGACAGCAACAAGGTGTCTTGAATAAAATGTAAACACACATTACGCTTCATATTTGGATTCTTTAAAAAACAAGCTATAGCGCCTCTCATATGATGCATGACTACTTCATATGCACATACATTTAATTCCAGCTTTAATGAATATATCACACATGCTAAACATTTTCTTCTAGGCTTAAACTTCAATTACTTCAATACTTGTCGAGCTCATTGTGACATGTTATAGAGCAAACGCGAACTTGTATAGAGCAAAGTAAAGAGCGCGTCAGCAAGCCGCACACAACGATATACACCAGCGCCCAATCATAAACATTACTGACCAGCCAATTCCTTCAGCTGTTTGTAGATAGCATCGCGGTATCGCAGCGTGCAATGCCGCTGCCACTGTAGGCCTTTTCTTCATTGTAATACAAAGCGTTTGTGCGTGTTGGCACCCGCATTCCTGCTACAGTAGCTGTAAAACAACGCCTTCGCGCCAAATGCAACTCGAGCGATACGACCTGTGTGCGGTAACGACGACGACAACAACAAAAAGGGAGCGCGTAATTAGCCTCGAACACAGATGACTATGGCGACGCAACACTTGCGGCCAAAAAACGCGTTGTGAAAATACAACAGCCTCAATTTCATGATAAACGCGGCGGCTTGAACCAACGCATTCAACTTGTCAGCGTCGTCTGCTGTTGGTGATGGTTGCCGACCTCGAAAACTGAAGCTCCGCCAAGTGGTTACCAGCATCAACAGCGTCGCATCGTCCAACCAGAGTGCGCATCAGAGCCGCTCATGCGGCTAGCACTTGTGTTGCATTTTGGCGCCAGGCCGCCATTTCGCTCTCCGTTTGCGGGCGGCAGGGGTCCCGCCACATGCGGAGCGGGTGTGTGGCTAGCGCGTGTAAGGGCCCTTAGGTGGCATTTGCGTGCCGTAAAACATGCCACTGATAAGACTCGCTTTACGGTATATCTATAGATTCCTTTATCAGCAATGTTATTCGTGCAAGAACCACTCTAACGTCAAAAACTTTGCAGGCTACTGCGATAGTAATTTCATAAGTCCATCACTCGGTAAAAATTTTTTAGCACTTACCTGTGTTGCTGCGTGAGATTCTGAACCTTCGTTGTTTTTTTTTATGGTGGCCCCCGCTTGTAGCCGTGTAGTCGAAGCGAAGCGTCAATCTCATTATACGCGCCAGTGCACGGTTGCACTTTTGGCGCCTCAAGTCAGTTGCAGGCGCCCCTGCCGGTGGTTAATTACTGTAAAGATATTTTCATTCGAAGTGCGCGTACGTTGCGACGTAGTCGAAAGGCTTGCGACACTCATCATCAGTTTGCTTCTAGGTGTTCCAACAGCTTTGACGGAGCGAGAGTTGAACTTACTTCTAGGTGTTCCAACAGCTCCGACAGAGCGAGAGTTGAACTAAGCACTGAAGGCAACGGTCGACTCCTTGTCGTCTGCTTGCCAACTGCTCTCCCGTAACTTTATGTCGTCGATGCGAATCCTGAAATATAAAATACTTTAGATATTGTTTCAATTTAAACAGTTTAGAATTTGCTTTTTTATAGACATCTAGCTATTTTAAAGCGTTTTTATCACAATATGCTCGATTTTCTTGTTTATTGTGCTTTCAGCAAGCTCAGCTAGTGGGTGCAGATGACAGCAAAATCACGATCTCTCAGGCAGATCGCGATGCGCGGATCGCGATAGTCTTGATCCCGATTATGCCTGATCGTGATTAAAAGTGACCATGTAGCAGCACCTAATCTGGATCGTGGTTAATCCGAATCGACACTGATCGCAATTAAAAGTGCCCGTGTGACACCGGTATAACGTGCTACACCATACACTCAGGCAATCGTCGTAGTACCGGACCTGACGCGTGCTTTCCTGGTGTTGTCCAGGTTTTGTTGATTTGGCCCCTTGTGCCTTTTTCTCCTCTCCCTTTGCCCTCCCTTGTTTTTATTCTTTCCTGTATATATTGCCTAGGTCTTGCAATAAAGCTTCAGTTGATAGTCTGCGCTTGTCTGTCCTTTTTCTCTACTTCGTGTTTCCGTCTGTTTTTTGCACAGTACACCTATGAATCTGCTACATAAATCAACTTCAGTGGATTAGGTTAACCCAAAGTAAAGCCTGTTATCCTAGGAGTATATATGCCACATTTATATAACTAGACAGCCAGCACTGCAACCACGAATGACGTTTCGCCAACACGACGCTTGCATAAGGTCTTTTTCCAAAACAGTTTCAAGACCTCGCATGGCTCTGTCGTAGAATATTTGATTGCCATGCAGAATGCTCTGGTTTAATTTCTGCTGGGACCTTAATATTTATTATTTGCATTTGCTGGGTGAAAGCTACTGATGTCACTTTTGGTTAACACAACTGCATTAAATTACCAATGTATTTGCTCTCGCTGAGTCAATATAAACTGTCAATCACCTGTGGCACATACCCACTCATGGCATAGGGGCGTATAAGCCACAGGTTTGACACAGGTATAAGCCTCAAATTATGACTCAAGAGGAAGGTATATAACAGCTGTATCTTGCTGGTACTTAGCCACGGAGCAAAAACCTGGAGACTTACAAAGAGGGTTCAGCTTAAATTGAGGACAACGCAGCGAGCAATGGAAAGAAAAATGGTAGGTATAACCTTAAGAGACAAGAAGAGAGCAGAGTGGATTAGGGAACAAACGGGGATTAAGGATATCATAGTTGAAATCAATAAGAGGAAATGGACATGGGCCGGGCATGTCACGCGTATACAGGATAACCGCTGGTCATTAAGGGTAACTAACTTGATTCCCAAAGAAGGCAAGCAGGTTAGGGGGAGACAAAAGGTTAGGTGGGCAGATGAGATTAAGAAGTTTGCGGGTATAAATTGGCAGCAGCAAGCACAGGACCAGGTTAACTGGCGAAACATAGGAGAGGCCTTTGTCCTGCAGTGAACATAGTCAGGCTGATGATGATGATGATGATAAGCCACAGGTGCTTGGAGGAAAGGGTTCGACCACGTACGACCCAAGATTGCCACATTATTCATGTCAGGACGAGCAAGTCATATTGATAAAACTATCATACCCTCCCATATAATTTTGGTTTACCCCAAGTTAAGGGAGTAATCGTGAGAGCACCCAGACGTAGGCGGCTAGATAGATATATCGATACATGGATAGGCATGCTATGAGTGCCTGCAGTACACAAAGAAATGCTTCGCATTTAAAAGTTTGCTGCAGCTGCTGAATCCTTCGTCGCCAACAAAGCGGTTGTGGTAATATTATAGATGGTGACCACAACTTTCTGAAAGCCAGTGGCCATTTCAGATGTCTGCGAACGGACGGACAAACAGACAAATAGCTTGGAGGACATGCAAAATGCCTTCTGGCCACATATTTTCACATGGTATCAAAGGATTCCAGTCCAAACCACAGCCTTTGACCGAAGAACACCGAAAGTTGGTGTAAATTCAATAAAGCCCAATTGAATTGTGAAACATTCATTAATAAAGTACACCTTCCAGCATCTGTTATTGAAGCTGTCAAGCCAAATTATTCAAAAATACCTCTAGAATTACTTGCTAAATGCCTCCCTGGGAAAACTAAAAACTGTATCGAGTCGTTGAATCATTGTGTGGGGACATGCGCCAAAAAAGTTTTCCTCGGACGCCAAACACTGAAAATATGCACTTTTGATGCTGTGCTCACTTTTATCAATAACATTATAGCCTGTGCGAATGTGCCCAACTCCTTTGCAATTTCACCAGCGCCTACGTACCCTTGACCTGCATCGACAGTACTTTGCTGAGAGGGCTGCACAGAAGGCGACAAAGGAGGCTTACTAGGCAAGACATTTCAACACACACAAAAAAAATATTGGCGATCAGTATTTGGCTGGTGCCTATTGAAAGGGTTAATCAATTTGCTGTTATGTTGTTGTAGTTTTGAAATAATGCATATTTCAAGCTATAAATGCAACTATCTCCAAACATCATTTTTTTTGTGCTTTTGTTCCTTCATCTCAGTAACCACAGTGCCTAGAAACATAGATCTCTGCCAGTATTTAGCTGCGGCGGCTGCATTTCCGATGGAGGCGGAAATGTTTTAAGCCCGTGTGCTCAGATTTGGGTGCACGTTAAAGAACCCCAGGCGGTCGAAATTTTCAGAGCCCTCCAATACGGCGTCTCTCATAATCATATGGTGGTTTTGGGACGTTAAACCCCACATATCAATCAATCTCAGCCAGTATTTAGATAACCTAGTAAAAAATATACTGAAGCAGAATTATTGTTGTGTGAGAAAGTGCTCTTCTTCAACACGACATCTAATGGCTATTACCGATTGATAAGTACTCAAAGCAGAAAATTTACAATATTTATCATTAAAATTTTCATCCCTAAATTTGCTTCAGTAAGATGAGGACTAGCTTATGATCCTAATAATAGTTTATCAATTACTGTAACCTTTGTGGTTATGGAGAAAAAGGTACATAAACTTCGCCTAAAATACATGGCGGTATACGGCTTACCCTGCTGTCATCTCCGGCAGTGAGGTCCCAAGTGGCCGCTCAAAAAGCAGGTGAGGAGACAGCTCGCCATTCCACATGAGCACGGTGACACACGTGCCCTGTCACAGCCATCATCAAGTCTTTGTCATTGTCTGCAACACTTGCTTTAACAATATTCTTGACTGACTATCATATATACGATACTTTTAAATACCGCATTTACATGTGTAATGAACCTACCTTTTTTTTTTTTTCAGAAAAATTGACGCCAATTTGAGGGGAGGGCACATTACGCGAGAGAAAATAAGTCATGGGAGTTATAACAGCGAAAATTTCACATGACGGTTTTGATTGTTTTGGCCCGCAAAATGTACGAGGAATGAATTTTGTAACCCGAAGCTTATATTTTCTGCCGTAACAAACGCGTGCGAATCGACGCCCAAGTGTCGTCTAGCCGGTCGGTTACCATGCTTCAGCGCATGCTCAACCAATTTATTGTTTGAAACCAGCCGTGTAGCTAGCATATAAATCGAACGCGCCATGCGCAGCAGCTTTTCAGCTAAGTTTACCACGACAAACCACACAACAAAAACGCAGCATTGGATGGTTACCATGCTTCAGCGCATGCTCAACCAACTTATTGTTTCAAACCAGCCGTGTAGCTAGCATATAAATCGAACGCGCCATGCACAGCAGCTTTTCAGCTAAGTTTACCACGACAAACCACACAACAAAAACGCAGCATCGGATGGCAGGGCACAAACGTTGCTGCTGCACAACGCGTCGTCGGCGTGGTGGTCGCTTCGCATGACCTCAAAGATGGCGGGAGCATGGCCTGTTTCTATGCTGCACGTAATGGCTTGATTTAATGTTGTTTCGATATTCAAGAGGACTGGCTATCACACCGCAATGAAACGAACTGATATATTTGTAGCGAAGCCTTTGAACAGTGCATCGTTCTCTCCAGCGCCTTCTAGTGGGTCGCCCTCTTCGGAAGAAGAAAAGCATCGACACAGGCTCACAACCACCACTGCAGCAACGTCCATATTGCGTATCTCCCACAGAACGCCGCGTAATTAATGAGCAAGTCGACGACATTCTTCGCTGCGATGTTATTCGACCCTCTAACAGCCCCTGGGCGTCTCCTGTCCTTCTCCTCACGAAGGACGGTTCTGTGTGAATTGCAGACGGCTCAACGAGATCGCTCGTAAGGACGTGTACCCACTACAGCGGATAGATGACACGATTGACAGCCTGCAAGGAGCAGAATGCTTTTTATTCCTCGATTCGCACTGAGGGCAGGCAAGTACCTATGGCTGTGGACGCTAGACCGAAAACTGCTTTTGTCACCTCCGAGGGGCTTGTACGAATTCAGCGTCGTTCCGTTTGGGCTGTGCAATGCGCCCGCCACCTTTGAGCGCATGATGGATACCGTTCTGCACGACTTGAAATGGCACACGTGCCTGTGCTACCTCGATGACGTCGTCGTTTCCGCTCCAGATTTCTCCACGCATATTCAACGCCTGCAGCATGTTTTAACGCGTCTAAGTGATGCCAGTCTGCAACTGAACCTAAAGAAGTGCCGATTTGCAGCTTGGCAGCTGACAATACTCGGCTACGTCGTGCCCAAGGACACAATTCTCCCTGATCCAGCCAAGCTTCGGGCCGTGACCGAGTTCCCCAAGCCGACACCCTTCAAGCAACTGCGCAGTTTCATAGGACTGTGTTCCTACTTTCAGCGCTTCATTGGAAACTTTGCAACTATCACCAATGACGAAGCTCCTCGGAAGTAACGGGCCTCTCCATTCGTGGTCACACCACAGTGCGACGACACTTTCACAAGGCTCCGTCGTTTGTTGACATCCCCTCCCATACTCCGCTACTACGACCCTATGGCCCCTACGGATGTACACACGGACGCCTGCGGTGTCGGCCTCGGTGCTGTCCTTACGCAGCGCAAACCAGGGTTCCCGGAATATGTCGTGGCTTATGCAAGCCGTACGCTTACAAAAACCTAGACTAATTACACCGTCACTTAGAAAGAATGTCTGGCAATTGCTTGGGCCCTTACAAAGTTCCAACCTTATTTGTACGGTCGCCCATTTGATGTCGTCATCGACCATCATGCACTATGCTAGTTGTCGTCATTGGATCTCTCGGGCCTTCTCGCCCGGTGGGCACTTCGCCTGCAAGACTACAACATCCGCGTGCTGTACCGCAACGAAAGGCAACATGCTGACGCCGGCGCTCTGTCGCGCTTTCCCTTGACTGACGACAATGACCATAACTTAGCGTCTCACCTTGCCATTTCTTCTATCAACATTCATAACATCGCTACCGAACAGCACAAGGATCAATAGATTGCCTCACTGATAGACTTCCTGACTGATCCATCCACTTGCGCGTTTCATCGTCAAGCCCACCATTTCGCCCTTCGCGACGACCTCCTCCACCGATGCAATTACGATGGTGACGGCTGCCAGTGGCTACTAGTCATACAGCGCAGTCTGCGCTCTGACACATGCGAGTTCTTTCATTCTGATCCGCAATGTGCGCACTCCGGGGTATTGAAGACTTACCACCGCATTCGCCAACGGTACTTTTGGCGCGGCATGTACTGCTATGTGCAGACATAAATTCGTTCCCTCCTGCAGAAATTCGTTCCCTCCTGCATAGATTGTCAGCGCTGCAAAACTTCAACCCACTTGTCACCGGTATGTCTGCAACCTCTACCTTTCCCTGCCAGGCCGTTTGGGCGTGTTGGCATCGATAGCTATGGGCCATTTCCACTAACGTCGGCTGGTATCCGCTGGCCCATCGTCGCTGTAGACCACCTCACGCGATACGTCGAAACTACCGCTGTCCCCGCGGCATCAGAGCGATGTGGCCTCTTTCCTGCTCCAGCGATTCATGCTGCGACACGTCTACCCCACGAACTGCTCAGTGATCGAGGCCGTGTCTTCCTGTCCGAAGTCCTCGAAGCCATTCTCAAAGAGTGCCACATTCACCACAAAACTGCTGCTTACCACCCGCAGATGAATGGCCTCACCAAAAGCTTCAACCGTATGCTCGGCGACGTGCTTTCCAAGTATATCGCCGCCAATCACACAAATTGGGATGCCATTGTACCGTTCGTCACCGACGCATATAATACCGCCTCTCAGAGCACTACTGGCTTTTCACCTTTCTTTTCATTATATGGAAGGCACCTGTCGCACACCATCGACATGATACTTCCATACAAGCCAGATCCGTCTGGGTGTGCGTCTATTTCTGCTACAGCCAAGCTTGCTGAAGAGTGTCGAAAGCTTGCAAAGACCTTTACTGCGCATGATCAAGAGCGGCAGAAGAGCATTCGCACTCACGCCAGCACTACTACGCCCACGTTCCTCCCTGGAGCGCTTGTCTGGCTCTCGATCCCTACCACTGCAACTGGCCTATCTTCAACAAAACTATTGCCCAAATACGAAGGCCCCTACCGTGTCGTCAAATGCACTTCCCCAGTCAACTACTTGATTGAACCCATCGAACCATCTTCGGACATGCGTCGTCGAGGACGCGACATTGTTAACGTGGAGCGCCTGAAGGCCTACCATGACCCGCTCATTGTAACCAGCTGTTAGGTCGCCAGACGGCTGTCTTTTCGCACCCGGGGTAGTTGTAGCGAAGCCTTCGAACAGTGGGTCGTCCTCTCCAGTGCCTTCTAGTGGGATGCCCTTTTTGGAAGAAGAATAGCAGCTCGTGCAGAGAGTCGGTCCCCGCATTGACTGTCGCTGTCGTGCATCATTGCAGAGTGTCCACCAATAAGCGTCTTTACCCATTAAAAAATGTTTTTTTTTTTTCTTTTTTCAAGGACCAAGGTGCGGGGTGGGTACATTATGCAAGTAAGTATGGTAACTGCACTGACAGATGACGCATACTGAATCTTAGTTAAATACCTGTTTTAGAGGTTCCTTCTAAAATTTGTTGTAGACGAGCAGGAGAAGTTGATTTCATACCTTCTTTTGCTCAATGTCTCCAGAAGAGAACAAGCCACTTGGAAACAAACAGCTCAAGATTGTTAAGTAAATTTGGAAAGTTCTGCAGCACGAGTACAGCATCTGCACTTTGGTTACGATTGTTCCATAACATCGTAACCAAAGTGCATAACACAAAGTGCATGTTCCATAACACCAAACACTGAAAATATGCACTCTTGATGCTGTGCTCACTTTTAATAATGGCTATATAACCTGTGTGAATGTGCTGAACTCCTTTGGAATTTTATCAGAGCACTGCACAGTGCAGGGCCTACGTACCATTGACCTGCGTCGAGAGTACTTTGCTGAGAGGGCTGCACAGAAGGCGACTGAGGAGGCTTACTAGGCAAGACATTTCAACACACAAAAAAAAAATATTCATGATCAGTATTTGGCTGGTGCCTATTGAGCGGGTTCATCAATTTGCTGTTATGTCGTTGTAGTTTTGAAATATAGGATATTTTCAGCTACACATGCAATTATCTCAAAACATGCTTTTTTGTGCTTTTGTTCCACCACAGTATCTAGAAACATAGATCTCTGCCAGTATTTAGATATCATTACAGGAAATATATACTGAAGCAGAATTATTGTTGAGTGAGAAAGTGCTCTTTTTCAACACGACATCTAATGGCTATTACCGAGTGATAATTACGCACTCCCAAAAAATTAGCATTAAAATTTCCAGTGCTAAATTTGCTTCAGTAAGGTAAGGAATGGCTAATGACGACAATACCAATAGTAAAATAATTACTGTAACTTTTGTGGTCATGGAGAAAAAGGTACATAAACTTCGTCTAAAATACATGGCGGGTATAAGGCTTACTCTCCTAGCGTCTCCGGCAGTGAGGTTGCAAGTGGCCGCTCGAGGAGCAGGTGAGGAGGCAGCTCGCCATTCCAGATAAGCACGGTGACACACGTGCCCTGTCACAGCCATCATCAAGTCTTTGTCATTGTCTGCAACACTTGTGTTCACAGTATTTATGACTGACTAGCAGATAGACAATACTTTTAAATACCATATTTACACGCGCAAAGAACCCAACTTTTTTTTGTTTTTCAGAAATGTTGACTCCTATTCGGGGGGAGGGTTCATTACGCGGGAAAAAACAAGTCATGGGACTTATAACAGTGAAAATTTCGCGTGGCGGCCTTGCTTGTTTGGGCCCGCGAAATGTACAACGAATCATTTTTGTTGCCCGAAGCACTTGTTTTCTTCCGTAACAAACGCGCACGAATCGACGCCAAAGTGTGGTCCAGTCGGTCAGTTAGATAATACTTAATGTTTGAAAGCAGTCGTATAGCTAACATACCAGCCGATCGTGCAATGTGCAGCAGCTTTCCAACCACGGCAAGCCCGACACAAAAATGATGATGATGTATGGAGCTTTATGGCGCAAGGGCCATATGATGGCCAAAGAGTGCCATTTCATGAAACAAAGAAAGTGGGCAATGTTTATGGTATGTGGCTGCATAAGGGCCTTAAAATTCCACGCACTGTGGCGGATAAAACGTAGCAGTATTAAAATTATGACAGTGAGGTGAAAGGTGTCTAGAGAGAATTGGTATCGAAGGATCGTGATAATATAACTATGGTGATAATTGGCATTAGCACAAATGCCTCTTGAACACACTTTTATACAAGGGTCGGGAGGCATGTGCTGTGTTTTTGTCATAAACGCAACCACCTCTCGTCTGAGGTCGTGCTACGAATTCCCTGGGTTAATCACTTGAAAATATTGCACCTGTTTTAAAAACGGCAGCAATGGCTCGAGTTTAAAAAGTGGTTCCCTACCTATTTGTTGTTGGTAGCGTAATGGGAAGAATTGTTTTCTAAGGGTGTCTAATTCCTTACATTCAAATAAAATGTGAAGCACAGGTTGTGCTTCACGACATCTCTCACACAATGCACACAATGATGGACCGTCACCAGACAAAAGGTATGAGCGTGTCTTGTGTGTGTGTTTTATCCTTAGCTGTGTTAGTGTAACTTGTGTGCGGCGTGACTTAGGTACTGCCGGCCACTGACCGAGTTGCGGCTTGATAACATGCAGTTTATTTCCTGTGTGCGTATCCCATGTGCACTGCCAAAAAGCTCCGAGATTTCGTTTGAGGAGAAGTTTCAGGGTCGAGTGCAAGGATCGCCATTGTTTTATTGGCATTGGTTGCAAGGCTTGGCAGAAGCAGCCAAGCAATCCACCAATTCGTTTCCTTCTATCTCGCGGTGTCCTGGTACCCAGCACACTACGACATGCTGTTTGAGTGAGTATACTGTGCAGAGAAGTGAGTAAAAAGATACAAGAACAGAATTTTTGTTTGTTTTTTTCAGGGTTTTGAGGGCTTTTACCATGCTTAGGGAATCTGTGTATATTACTGCAATTTGTAGTTTTATTTCTTTAATGTGTTCAACAGCCGCAAGTATCGCATGAGCTTCTGCAGTAAAGATGCTTGTGTTAGGATGAAGAGCACCGGCATCTGAAAAGGATGGGCTGACCGCAGCGTACGAGACAGTAGTGTTCGTCTTAGAGGCATCGGTGTGGAATTTGGGACAACTGTATTTGTGTTGTAGTTCATGAAAGCATGTGCGGGTGTGTGCAACAGGCGCATGCTTTGCGACTTCCACAAAAGATGTGTCACAGTCTGTAAGCTGCCACTGCCACGGTGGCAGATATGCAGCAGGAGCCATCAAACAGTGTTCTAGAAGTGGCACATATGTTTCCTCGGCGAAGCCTCTGAATTGAATTGAGTAAGGCTGCCTCAACGAAGGACGACTGTGGAACAGGGCAGAATAAGACCGGTCATTGATTGTGAATAACAGAGAGCTAGGGATGTTCTTTTGTCTGCGTTCACGTTGAGGTAGTACACAAAAGATATGTAACATCTCTGTAAGTGGAGTGACCACTCATTTAATTCTACGTACAGGCTTTCCACAGGGCTAGTGCAGAAAGCACCCGTAGAAAGGCGAATGCCCAAATGGTGCAGGGGGTCCAGCATCTTCAAAGCACTTTATTCGCAGACTGATAAACAACGGCCCCATAGTCTAAGTGCGTGCAAATGAGGCTTCTATACAAATTCGTGAGAGATTGCCTGTCACTACCCCACGTAGAACGTGACAACACTTTTAGAACACTCATGGCTTTTACACATTTTGTTTTTAAATACTTAATGTGCGGTATGAAGGTCAGCTTGTTGTCCAAGATTAGGCCTAAGAATTTATGCTCGGCATTAACAGACAGATGTTTACCGTGCGGTTGAATGTCAGGTTCCGAGTGCACGCCTCTCTTTCAAGAGAACAAGACACGCGCGCTTTTTTGTGGGTTCATTCGGAATCTGTTTTCCTCTGCCCATTTGGAAACCTTGTTTAAACTTAGCCGAACCTGCCGCTCACACATTGCCAGGTTGCATGACTTAAAGCCAAGCTGGACATCATCGACATATGTACAATAGAACATATTGCGGGGGATGGACAGGTGCAAGGAATTCATTTTGATAATAGAAAGTGTACAACTAAGTACACCACCTTGCGGTACTCCCGTTTCTTGGACAAATGTTTGGGAGAGAGCACTGCCCACACGGACACGGAATGTCCGATTGAACAAGTAACTCTCGATTATGGAAAGCATTCTACCGCGCACACCCAAGTGAGACAAGTCTCTTAATATGCCAAAATGCCATGTTGTGTCGTAAGCCTTCTTGATATCAAGGAACACAGAGAGGAAGTATTGCTTGTGGACGAAAGCGCCTCGGAACTCTGCCTCAATATGCACCAGATGGTCGGTGGTGGATCTACCCTCTCGAAACCCACACTGGAATTGGTCAAGCAGATTGTGTGTTTCAAGGAAATGTAAAAGTCGGTGGTTTATCATCTTTTCAAAAAGGTTACAAAGGCAGCTTGTAAGTGCAATGGGCTTATAACTGAAAACTGAGGAAGGGTCCTTGCCCTGTTTCAAAATAGGGATAACAATAGCCTCTTTCCAGGAAGTAGGGATGGTGCCAGAAAGCCAGATAGCATTGTATAGAAAGAGTAAAGTTTTTTGCATATTGAGCAACAGGTTTTTCAACATTTCATACATGACACGGTCATAGCCTGGGGCAGAATCACTGCAGGAGTTTAGTGAAGTTTGTAGTTCAGCTAAGTTGAAAGGTTGGTTGTATGCCTCGTACTTTGTACACTTGTGTTCTAGTTTCCACTTTTCTACTCTTGCTTTATATCTTCGGAAAGCTTCAGTATAGTGTGACGAGCTAGACATCTGCTCGTAGTGTGCACTGAGGAAGTTCGCCTGATCTCCCAGGCTGTCACCTTGTGTGTTTACGAGTGGGAGTGAATGTACTTGTCTTCCTGCTACCCTACCAACCATGTTCCAGACTTTAGCCTCTTGTGTATATGAATTGATCCCTGATAAAACTTGTGCCAGTTTTCTCTTCTGGCCTGCCAACACGTTCTCCTGCCTTGAGACTTTATTTTCTTAAAGCTGTCAAGGTTTTCGGCTGTCGGTGAGTTCCGAAGCAACCTCCATGCCTTGTTCTGCCCCCTTTCGCGCATTAGGACACTCAATGTTCCACCATGGAACGTGTCACTTGCCGGGCAGTCCAGATGTCTGCGGGATGCACTTGGCTGCTGCGTCAATAAGGAAAGCTGTTAAGTACTGCACAGCTTCATCTATGCTTAACCCACATACGTCAGTCCAACTTAAACGAGTAATGTTATGAAACTGTTCCCAGTCGGCTTTGTATGTCAGTCATTTGGGAACTCTTCAAGGACATTCGCATGATGTTTCTGTACTCAAAACAACAGTAAAATGGTCACTTCCAAAGGGATTATTTATAACTTTCCATTGGAGTAATGGTACAAGTCAAGGAGATGGGATACTGAGGTCTATGGGGGACTAAGTTTTGTTGGCCAGGTTATAATTTGTTGCCTCTTTTCTTAACAGACAGGCACTGGAAGAGAAAAAGAACTGTTCAATGAGACGACCATGTGCGTTGCAGCAAGAATCGCCCCACAGACTGCTATGAGCATTCAGGTCACCAAGGACCAGATAAGCTTCAGGTAGTGCATCTATTAGGAACTAGAATTCTCATTTTTCAAGACAGTAGTGGCGGGGTATGTATAGAGAGCAGATGGTGAAGAGTTTCTTGAAAAGAACTGCCCAAACAGCCACTGCCTCTGGAGTTGTTTGTAGTAGTAAATGTGTGCATGCTACTTTTTGATTAACAATAATGGCTACACAGCCAGATGACGCCGCAGCATCATCTCTGTCCTTTCGAAATAGAACATACTGACACAAAAAATTGGTGTTTTTAGATTTTAAATGTGTTTCCTATACACACAGCAGTCTTGGCGAATGTTTGTATAAGAGCTCTTGGACATCATTGAGGTTTCTAAGCAGTCCTCTGACTTTCCAATGTATTATTTGTGTTGCCATATTGGGGGTAATGTAGTGCTGTGTTACAAAATGGGCGTGTCTACTCTTTAAGCTGGGCGTTAAGACTTAACAGGGCCGTCATCGGGCCCTGTTATCAGCTTTTTATTTCTCTTGGCGCGCTCCAGGGAGCTACGCCGATCTTTCGGCACCAGGGGTACCGTGGTGTCCGTTGCCTCCTCAGAGGCACTGCGTGCCCGCATTTGCGAGCTGGTGTTTCGAGCTTGGGGCCTCGCCTGGTGAGACGAGGCCTTTATACCGGCCGAGCCTGGGGTCTCCTTCACCTCGAGAGGCGAAACCTTCGGTCCTATCGGGCAAGAGGTCGACGGGACTTCCTTTGCTGCTGGGTTACTCTGGCTGCTGCAAGAGCTTGCAGCGGCCGCGGGCATGGCAGTGGGGACAAGTGGCAGGGCAGCCTTCGCTGTTCCCACCGTGGGCGGGGGTATTGGCAACTGCCTGGGCACACTGTGCCTGGCATGGGCAGCTGCCGCAGGCCGTTGTAGTGCTGCCCCCTGTTGTACTACATTGGCGAACGATGGTTTATTTGTGATGTTGGACACGTTCGGGAGTATGCGGGGTGGACACCATTGCAGTTTGCGCAGTGGGCCCCAGCCTTCACCTTACAACCATCTGTGGCCTGTCCTGTAGTGGCACACTTTGCACAGGTGAGTTGGCCGCGGCAACTCATAGCCGTGAACAAAACGCTGGCATGTAAAGCAACGTCGTGGATTGGGCCGTGACCAAAACGCTGGCATTTAAAGCAACGTCGTGGATTGGAGATTTAGGGTCGCACATTCAACTTCAAGTATCCTGTTTTGAGATCTTCAGGAAGGACACTGGTGCGAAATGACACAATTATATGTTTAGTTGGACCTTCCGTCTTATCACGCCTGATTTTTATTTTTTGTACTTGTGTCACCTGCTGGTAATTCCAACTCTCGAGGAGCTCACCTTCAGTCAGGCCAAGTAAGTCTTTATCGGACACAACGCCTCGAGAAATGTTGGGATGTTTCTAAACGATTCTAGTTTCGAGAGGTTTACATACTGTGCCTGACTTTTTACTTCAAGGAGGAGATCCCCACTGGTCATTCTTGTAGACTGGTAACCTGGACCAAGTGGAGTGGTGAGGCATTTGAAGACAACATAAGGCGAGATTGTTCTGGCGTTCTTTTCAGCAGTTTCGCAGTGAATTACATGGTAGCAGGGGAGTTTCTTTTGCTTTTTAAAAAATTGGAAATGTCTTCAGTGCACCCTCTCTTCGAGAGAGGACGATCGTGCAGTGAAGAGAAGTAAAATCCATAAAACAGGCGTAAATTCGGCAACCATGCCAGCCGCTCCCCATGGAGTCCAACACGGGGACGTGACAGGCCCTAAAATTATATGAGGCATGTCAACGTCATCTGTACACAGCCGCTACAACCAAATTCATTGTGCCCAAGACAGAGGACATACACAAGGTTAACCCTTGCCGCCAGGAAAGATTGGAAGTAAACAGAAGAGAGAAGATGACAGGACAGTTAAAAAGTGAGAGATAAAGACGAAGATGTAGGGAGGGAGAGATAGGAAAAGGCCACTGCCGGCCGATTTTCCAGGGGTGGGTCAGCCCAGGGGTGCTGTCTACATAAAGCCGGGGCCAAAGGGGTGTGTTGCCTCAGCTAGGGGGCCTTGAAGGTCCAATTGCCCAGCGTCAGCTCAACCCCCAGAATCCCCTTTTCCCCCGGACACGGCAAAGCCACGCACGTCTGGGCGTGGGGAGTCGAACCCCCCCCCCCCCCCCCCCCCCGTTAGCTCGGGTCCGTGGTGTTACTACACACCAAACGCCTGCTTGCGTAGACGCCCCTGCGAGGCCGACACAAAAACACAGCATAGGATGGCGGTGCCCAAACGTTGCAGGTGCACAATGTGTTGTCCGCTGAGTGGCTGGCCTTTGCATAGCCTCCGAGATGACGGGCACGTGCCGTGGTTGTATGTTGCCCGTAATGACTTTATTTACCGTTGTTTTGGTTGTCAACAGCACTGGCTATAACACCAAAATGAAATGAACCAATACATTAAAATTTTTTTTTCAAGGACCAAGGTCGGAGGTTGGTTTATCATGCGAGTGGGTTCATTAAACGAGTAAGTCTGGTAAGTGCACTGACAGATGACGCATACATAATCTAAGTCCAATGCATGCTTTAGAGGTTTCTTCTCAAATTTCTTGTAAATGAGCAGAAGTTGATTTCATACCTTATTTTGCTCAATGTCTTCAAAAGAGAACAAGCCACTTGGAAACAAACAGCTTCAGATTGTTAAGAAAAGCACAAGTATAGCATCTGCACTTTGTTACGAGTGCTTCATAACATGCTACTTTTTTTGTTGCAAAAGATACTAGATGACCGATACGAGGGCCATTTTGTCGCCCTTTCTGTAGCCACAAATAACTACATAAATCTTGAACTTGCCGCTAAGGAGTTAAGACAAGTGGTCACTGCCTGTGTGCAAACGTGCACCGTGCCGCCCCTTGCAGTGTTTGTGCCAGAGTAATTTATTTAGCATGCTAACCACATCTCTGCACCACTGATCTCGTATTCGTACTGATTTGGCTAAACACTCTGCAAGTAATCTTGCCATCTGATTAATGTACTGCTGCCGAGTCTCTTCAGTATGCCTCAGCTGCCGAGAGGCAGTCGATTAAATCTCTACAGGGAGCACTTTTTAAAACATCACGATTTTCAAAAACCCATTCCTTCAATTGTTCCAAAGATTTGGAAGACAGGCCAATAGATGTCCGAGCGTACAAGCGAACGATCGACGGCCTTTACTTCCGCACCGATTCTGGCATGTGTGATCACAGGACAGCGGAGGTCCCCAAGTCGATTAACGCCAAGCAGCATGAACAAGTTTCACATTTTGTTGGTAACTGGAACCTTTGCAAGGGGGTCACTACTATGAACATTTTCCGGGCTGTACAGTGGAATGCGTTTTTATCACGTCCAACAGGTGTCTTGAGCAGCTACAAAAGTTTTGTCGGACAAGCAGTGGTCAAGCCCCTTACCATGTGGTAGGTGCGAAATGATGCTCTGCAGTTCGTAGAGCACGCCCTCGACAGCTTTCACGCTTCTGGCCCAGCCAAGTAAGGAATTTCCTGAATGGTTTCCCAGAACATTCGGCAGCTGGCTGCACCACAGGAACACTGCAAGAACAGATTTCCCAATTATGTAGCATCCATCAACAACAAAGGAAGACATCCCAGTGATACAACCGGCAGCATCTCTTTCAAAGTGATGTGGCAGTCAGCCCCACTAGCATCAGTGATGATGTAATGTTAAGGTAACAGGACGTTTTCGAACAGGGGTCCCAAAACTTCGGGGCCCCAAAGCCTTTTGTGTACGCTAGTTTTGGGTGAGGCAGGAAATGAGAGTTTTCGAATAGGGTTTTGCTCTTAGCGAATGCATCTTGCGTTTCTAGCGCCACTAAAATGTCAAAGGGTAGTTACTACAAAAATAAAAGTAAAGCACGCTGTTTAGTAATAAAGAAAATAACTTCAAGGTGCGTTTCATGCTTAAATTTGAAAAAGTTTTTTTTTTTTTCATATCAAACAAGAAGTAACTTTTTATCTTAAAGTAACCACACACGCTTTTACTAGCCAAGTTTATTAACTTTTATCAGCGACCATGCTGAGAGCAGTCCTTCAGATTGATTGTGCCACCACAAGTGTTTGGCGCAATGCATTTTGGGGGCAGGCTTTCGGCCTTATAGTACATGCCTACATAATATTTAAATGAAAAAGAGACAAAACAAAAATATTGTTACGTGGAAACAACAGCAGTCGGTCCGTAACCACAGCATAGCTCACACACAATATCTTCATTTCTAGTCTGAGGCACATTTCAAGGTATGTCCCACTATGCCCTGTTACTTTCAACTAAAACCAGGTAACACAACAACCGCTGGCAAAAGCACTGACTCAGAGCATCTGCGGGGCCACAGCAGGAGTTCAATAACGTTTGGGCCTTGATATATGGACGACGTCATGGGACAACAGAGCAGGAGAGGTTGAGAGATCATCAGGAACAATTTCCTGTGTAGCATCTGTCGCTCGCCGAAGCATGCGGTATGGGCTGCCCTGTAGGAGACCAAAGGACAAGACAGGTCGGAAATTCTATGTTGCAAATGTCTCTCGTCAAAGCGATGCTTCTGTGTTTCTTGGAAAGCCGTTAATCTGCTGTACGCAAGCTGACGGGCAGGGTCAGCTCGCATATTCAGAGGTAAACTGTGCAGCAGCCAGCAGCAAGGTATCCAATGGCAATGCTGGTTCAACAAAAGGTAAAATGGCAAATACCTAGCAGTGTCTTGCCAAGAGGAATTGTACGAAAACGTCACGTACGGTAGTGCAAGGTCTCAGTCATGCTGGTCGGCCGAGACTTCTTTCAATAGCATGTCTGTCAGAGTGCAGTTTAACCATTCTGTAAGCCCGTTTGGAAGTGGTAAGATGTTGTGAGCTTATGTTGGGTGGAGCAGGCACACAGAATAACAACCACAGTAGGTAGGAGTGTACGGCCCTGGTCTGTCAGCAGTTGACGCGAAGCTCCGTGCACTAAAATGGGATCGCGTAGCATAAAATCTGCGGAGTCTGTAGCGCAACTTGTTGGCCTGGCTCGTGTAAATATATAGCGGGTCGCGTAATCTGTAGCAACTGCGACTCACTTGTTTTCAGAGGCGGATGTTGGGAAGAGACCGAGAAGGTCAAAATCGACACGGAAGAAGGGCTTCGATGAGATGTCAATGAGCTGAAGATACCCGGCAGGGAGAAGTCCAGAAACTTCTTGCAGTGCTGGCCTACTTCGCAAGCATTGGGATAACGGATGACAAAGCACACAAGGCCAGGCAAGTAGAAACGGCGGCACACACGGTCCTTTGTGCGAGACACCAAGGTGACTCGCGGTAAGTGTGCCATGGAGCGATCCTTAGACAATTTTGTGTACTACCCATCATTTTCATGCTCACTAAAGCACCGTACGTTGCAGTTTCCATAGACACCAGCACTAGAGTTCACTCTAGTGGACTTATAGCAAAATCTGCTCACGCCTCGAGGGTTCCAACGTTGACCAAAGGCTGTGCCTGCATCAACACAACAAAGCTAGTCATAGAGTTTCTAGCACACTAGAGGGAACTTTGGCGCAGGTGTCTATGAGAGCTGCAATACACAGCGCTTCAGCTATCCTTTGCTGCGTAACATGTCTGACCGCAGAGGGCTAATTGGTGTATTCATGTGGGTGGCAGCGGCAGAGTATTGCACCAGGGTCGCTAACCTTGCTCTTGAGAGGGACCTGACTGGTTGTGATCGCCAGTGAGGGCCACGCCCCAGGCCTTGCTTTCTTTTTTGTTTTATACACTGGCACAAAAATTATTCTCCAATGCCACTTCGATAGGAAGTTATGGCGTTTTTCACATGTGGAACTTACTGAAAAGTGAGAGTTCTACTGGTGAGGCGTCCCGAAGCAGCGTGCTTTGGCTCCTTTATGTCGCATTCGACAGAAAGTGGTTCCAACTGGTCAAGCGAGAAATTTTCCTGAAGGTGCATTGATTACACCCTCGAGCTGCTCTGTATACGTGCATATGCGCAAGTATTTGTTACAACCAGCATGCACCAGAGGCGCATTAGACACGCTGCTGGCGTTTCAACAAAAACTGACAAATAAGCTCGCTTCGTAGATCTACGTCGACAGATTCGAGTTGCACGAAAGCGTTCGCATGAAATGTTTCATAGCTACACTTCACAGTGTGCTTCATACCGGAAAGCATGAGGTAAGTTGAAGAGAGCAAAGCCATTTTCTGTTGTTTTACGGTATTGAACGAGCACCGCAAAACCATCTTGGCCGACTTGGCACCAACTGAAACGCTCCTCCTCTTCAGTTTATGTCCTGGCTACAATATCGCCTTTCGCCACGACGAGAATGCGGCTGGAGCCATATGCGCACGCGTACTGATTTTGAACCTTTTGTATGGTAATAAATAACACCAGCAGCCATTTGCAAGATTACGAGCAAAGAATGCACTAATTACTGACGCGGATCGTAGAGAAAAGGAGGGGTGAGCGAGACAGTGAGGAGAATGGCATCGAGAGCAATGAGTGACGCTACCTTGGAAACTTGTTTCATCTTAGCGACAAGACGAGCTCGGCGCCCCTAACGCTCAGCCCCGCGCAGATACAGCGCCTCGAGACAGTCCAGGGAACTGCTCAACTTCTCGCGCGTTTCACGAGCGCGTCTCACCGAGACGCGGTCAACTTGGCTGCAAAACGACAGCAGAGCACAGTGGACGCACCTTCACGATTCGTTCAAACCCCTCCACGAGCGGAGCGAGATACGTTCCATGTTCCGCCGCTCGCATGATTGTTCTGCGCAGGCGAACTCACCAGAGCGGACCACACGCTCGGCTAATCGCCGGCCGCCATCATTTCGAACGCGCTTTCTCCAAGGAATAAGAATTTTAATTTCCAAGGCAAATAAAGTGACTATTTCGGATGCCCGGCCCTGAGTCGATCGTTTGACAGCGAGAAGAAAACATATTTCGTTGACGTGTTTAGTAAATGAACGTCGAACGCACGTTATAATGCAACATATCGCGGCGCGTCTCATTTCGTGGTTCAAAACCACAAGATACCGTTAAACCTGTGCAAAAGAGCGTTATACTCAAGCCGAGTATAGGCGATCGCAGATGCGGCTGTAATGCTAGGTATCGACCGATGTTGCAATAAATTTCAAAGTTTCGTGCGTTTATCAGCAGAACCATCGTATTTGTCGCTTGAACAGACACGATATGCACGTGTAACGAATAGCCGATAGCTGTAACACGGCCCGTCTCGCGATATCAAGAGAGCTTACCAGACATGACGGCTTCTAAGCGTTGTATGTAGTATATACACAAGGCAATGACAGTTGTATTGCGAGCGCCGAGATACAGTAGCCGAGACCTAGAACACAAACCTAACTGTTGCTTCTGTAGCACTAAGCCTACCAACAGCTAACGGCGTAGCGAGTCAGCGTGGCGCGTGCCCGTATGTCCCTAGGGCCCTAGGCTCATGTAGGCCTGCCTACTCTACGACGACGCTGATTGGTTGATTCTTCGCGGGTGGGTTGATGAGTTTCAACAGTTTCAGTTTCGAAAGCATAATACCACAGAACACCGATAATACTCCGGAACTTTCAAACGCAACGTGAGAAGGGGCTGTGTCGTAGGTTTGTTACAACGTTGGTTTGATCAATGCTTCCTAAATTATGCGTGAAACGTGAGCTACGAACGCGCTACTTTACCTACTGATTTGACCCTACCCTCTGGTACGAAGGCGAACGCCTCTGGCGGCCGCCCCTTGCGAACACAGCAATGCTCTCAAAGTCGCCTCCGAGCAGCTGTGATGTAAGTCACGTGACAGAGTGGTATGGTAATGTCACTTGAATGAGCGGTACGAAAGCGTAAGGTTCCTATAATAGATAAAACTAGTTTTATCTAGGTACCTTACGGAGGCGAGCGTTCACACGCGTAGCACGGTTGCAACACGCGGCAGGAAGCATGGCCTCCGAGATTGCGTGCTAGCAGGAAGCTCTTAATTAAAAAGAGAGCGACGTTCCAGGCATATAATGATTATATATGGTAGCGCCTACAAAGGACACGTACAAGAGAAGGCACATTCAAGACAACACAGTGCTAACTTTCAACAACCGCGCTGTGTTGCCTTGAATGCGCCTTTTCTTGTCCATACCAACAAGCCCAAATCGCCACCCTCAATGGTTCAAGGCATACTTTTTCAAGGAGGCGTTGGTTTGATATATATAAGATCTCTCCCGCTGTGTACTTACCATGTAGCCGCTGTCGTGATCCCACCGCTGATCACCAGTTGTTGTGATCCCGGGGTGCTGTGGTAGCGTGGTGTAGCTTCGGATTGAGGAAACGAGCGCTTACAAGATGGGGATACGAAAAACAAACAAGGTTTATGGCACTATTTACAAATATTTACAGCATGAGGTTAAGAGTTCACAAACCACGAGCGTGGTGGTTAAACCTTTTCTTGGTTCAGAGCGTTCACAAACTACGAACGTGGTGGTTGAACCTTTAGTTGGTTCAGAGCGACGTCCTGCACTCTGCGGCGCCGTTATAAGCCCTGTCGGGCTCCTCCTTCTTCAGTGGAACACCAATCACATACACACACAACAGGTGAGGGGTACGAGCATGCACGGCGCACGTGAACAGCCAATTTCGAGTCAAGATCACTGCACTTAAAGGTGGCGCCAGAGAGTCTCTTGCTCGTCGTGTATGTCGCTGGTCGAGGGGTTCCAAGCTTCGGACAGCAGACATCAAACGGTCCGCCAATTTGTCCGCTCAATTAGCAGGGCACTTTGTGGCGGCGGTCGCCGTTTCTACAAAGGAAGACGCTGTCTTTGTTGTCCCCTCTGGAACGGCTTACCGCTTCGTGGCGACGTGACGTCTCATCCGCCGGCTAGCCGGGACAATACCTGGCGGGCATAAGCATTCGGCGAGTCGGCTACTTGTTTGAGGGTTAAAAGAGCGCCGCTCCCCCGTCAGATCTCGACGCTGGTTCCAAGAAAACCTGGGTTCCAGGCGTGGGAACGCGGCCCGGCTACGCTTCTCAGCGACAGCATGGCGCCTGCTGACGCCGGTCATAACAGCTTCCCCCTCGCCAGATGAGTCACGGAGGGCAGCGGTCAACACTGCTGCTCGCAGGGACGACGAAAGGGTCCGTAGTCGAATCCCAAGAACTCGTCTTCGCTTGTGGCATGGTCTGAGTAAAGGCCGAATCTTCGACAGCATCTCTGATACTCGACCTCCTGTACAAGCAAGCACTCGGCCCCCTTCGAACAAACCAAGCCCAAAAGAGGGATAGCAAACCAATTTTAATTACTAGCTTTAACAAAAGCTCACACTCAGAACTCTCAGGATTCACTTGTGCTGAGAAATCAAACGTGCTACCTTAAAAATTTGCATACGATGCACGATAAAACTAAAATATCAATTTTGTTACACCAAGAGCACTCCAGAATGGTTTAGAAAGAGCGGCTGAGCGCGTCAGCGTTTCCATTCAATTTGCCCTTTTTTTTTCTAATGTCAAAATGATATTTTTTTAAGAATCACGCTCTGCCTAACAAGGCGACTGTTCTTCGATGTCATGGTTTGCACCCAAGTAAGGGGAAAAAATGGTCTGTTCCTACTTTAAATTTAGCCCCTTTGAGATAACACTGCCACTGATGAATGCCCTACACAAGGCAAGCGCACTCCTTTCCTGAAGCGCAGTACGTTATCTCCTGTAGCCCAATTTCTGGCTCAAGTAAAGTGCAGCTTTGCTTGTTTCCACTGTCGTCCTGACATAGTACGGCACCTAGGCCTCGATCTCTCACATAACACCGAACCATTAATTCTCGGTAGTCAACAGAAGCTTTCAAAACCGGATGACGATCAGTATTGCCTCTTCACTTAAGGCTGCCTCCTCCTTTTAATCACTGACTACTTTCATCGGTTCTGTCCCGCTGAGAGCATCAGTCAGGAACTCGGATTCAGTGAGCGCTAATTTTGTCCGAACGTCCGTCTTTGTTTACGGCCGCCCATAATTGTCTACCACTGAGACATAAAGCTCTCTAGCTTTTCTGAATCTTTGGCCTACACTGTGGCCAAAATACTCTTAGTTTGCTCAGAATTAGAAAAAGCTTACCGTTTCGCTCATATGATCCTTGATCAATTGTCTTCAAAGAAAACCAACAAAACAGAGACAAACACTTCTTTCTAGAAGGTTCGTTTGGTTGAAGCAAATTGCCCTTGCTAATGCCTCTGAGTAAATCTCACTGGGCTCTCCTGAGCGTTCAATTACTCTCATTTCTCAGCATTGCAAAATACACGGCGCTATTAACCAAACGCTTAATGCCTCACACTTTGTCTTTCTTACGTTATGTTGTAGCACACCGTGTACAACACAAAAATAATCCTAGGTGCGATACTCATCAAAAGCACCTCACAATAATGCACAAGTTCTATGCTAAAATCGTGCCCCAATGACCTTCAGTTCTTAATGCGCGCAACGACAACTCCACTGTGTCGCGTCAAACTTAATCATTTTACAAAATCACTTGGTCCATGTTAACATCTCCCTCAAATGCTCATTCACTCCAAATCCACATGACAGTGAAGGCATACGATATAACACTAAACCTTTTAATAAAAACGAGAAAAATAACATATTTTCTCGGTTTTTACCTTATGCGAATTTTCGCACTAACTTCAATTTTCAGCCTTTAGTCCGGCGGTTTTCCTTTTGAAAAATTTACTCCGCATCAAACTTACCAAATTTAAAAGACTTGAATACGCATCTTAACGTTCCACTGAGTAACAATATTTGACACGCCTGTGCAAAAGTTACTCGAACTGATCGTTCCCCCTTTTCTCATGGTTCCTTTATTCGCACACGATGGGGTCGCGGTCCCGGCGGTTTTCGAGCACGCCGGAGGCTACAAAACGTGCAACCGCTAGGCTGTGTCCTGCCGTCACGCCTCATTCTGCACTTCGGCCGGCTTTCTTCGGTAATGTGAAAGGGGTACCAGAAGCAGGGGGGAAGCCTGTGCCATTTTTCTTTTGTGTTCTCGCCTATGCGGTATTTAGCCACTCTGCCCTTTCGACTCTGACCCTTCGGCAAAAGCCGCTTTCCCGAAGTTGTCAAACAGAACCGCGTGCTTCGTTTGGGTGGCGTACCTCGTTTCCTCCCTCTGCACCTGGCTCGCCGCTTGTGCTTACCGGAACGCCACCATTGACGTTTCCTTAAACGGATTAGTGGCCTACCCTTTCTTTGTTGAGACGGAGTGGGGCCCGACCTAGGCTTGCGCAGTGACGAACGCCTCCGCTTCTTCCTTTTTCTGCGATGTTTGCAAAGCTGCTCGGTGTTATCGCTGCACTGCTGAAGCGTGGCGCTCTTGCTCTCATCTGCCACTGCGTTAACCATGCCTACATTTGACAATGTCGAAAGGTCCCCCTGAGGCACGAAGAAGGTTTCCAGCCTCTTACTGGGCCCATTAGGGCTGCTGGCACACTCTTCATCCGCGCAATGAGCGTCTTTCGACATCGTCCCCACCTCCAGACCGGCCACGGCCTCGTTCTCTACATCATTTACATGGATGCATTCGAGAATATGCGGGCCCTTCTCTGGCGCGATCTCTGTTTCTAGCGCTTCATGACGCGCCACAACTTCCAGCGCTTTGTGACGCGCCTCACTTTCAGACTCCGGTCTGATTCTTTCTTTATTTTGGCTAACAGAAGTTCCGAATCTTCTGATTAGCTCTGATTTAACAACTTCGTAGTTGTTCGCGTGCTGCTCACTGAGTCGCGCAACAACATCCGCTGCCTCGCAGGGCAGAACCGTGCGTAGCTTCTGAGACCAGGTGTCTCGCTCACACTTAAGTTGACTACACTTTCGTTCAAAGAGTCTAAGATACAGGCCCATATCCCATGATACCTCATATGGCTGCATGTACCTAGACATCTCGAACTCTGCCTCATTTTCGAGTACTCCTTGCTGGCGTCCCAACCTCATACTCAACTCATAGTCTTGTTTGAAAAACTTTAGCTTGAGGCTTTCTCTTTCGTCTTCACTCTTTCCTTCCATCTGAGCTGCTCTTAGTTTTCTTTCGATGATGAGGTCCCATTCTTCACTTAGTTCCTCATCATCAGCCCCCAAATCATTAATCGCTTGAATGATTATGGGTTTTCGTGCCAAACCCTTTGTATCGATCCCCAATTCCTCACACAACAGCAACAAGTCTGACATCTGCAGCTCCCGTAAGTCCATGATCGTACTGAGTGCTCGCTACTTCCAAAACAACTTTCCGAAACGGCGAAACTGAGTCTTTCGGCAAAGTTAACTACCAGTTCTAAAATTTACCCTCTTTTAGAACCTGGTTCACTCAAAGGAAAAGCCAAGCACTCACCCATACGTGATCCATGTCTCGAGCCAGCTGCATCTCCTGGGCCGACTGTTGTTGTCACTTGTAGCTTCGAATCCGACCGATGCCAACCAGTTGTTGAGGCTCGGGGTGCTGATTCGTATCCCACCGCTGCCACCAGTTGTCGTGATCCCACCGCTGATCACCAGTTGTTGTGATCCCGGGGTGCTGTGGTAGCGTGGTGTAGCTTCGGATTGAGGAAACGAGCGCTTACAAGATGGGGATACGAAAAACAAACAAGGTTTATGGCACTATTTACAAATATTTACAGCATGAGGTTAAGAGTTCACAAACCACGAGCGTGGTGGTTAAACCTTTTCTTGGTTCAGAGCGTTCACAAACTACGAACGTGGTGGTTGAACCTTTAGTTGGTTCAGAGCGACGTCCTGCACTCTGCGGCGCCGTTATAAGCCCTGTCGGGCTCCTCCTTCTTCAGTGGAACACCAATCACATACACACACAACAGGTGAGGGGTACGAGCATGCACGGCGCACGTGAACAGCCAATTTCGAGTCAAGATCACTGCACTTAAAGGTGGCGCCAGAGAGTCTCTTGCTCGTCGTGTATGTCGCTGGTCGAGGGGTTCCAAGCTTCGGACAGCAGACATCAAACGGTCCGCCAATTTGTCCGCTCAATTAGCAGGGCACTTTGTGGCGGCGGTCGCCGTTTCTACAAAGGAAGACGCTGTCTTTGTTGTCCCCTCTGGAACGGCTTACCGCTTCGTGGCGACGTGACGTCTCATCCGCCGGCTAGCCGGGACAATACCTGGCGGGCATAAGCATTCGGCGAGTCGGCTACTTGTTTGAGGGTTAAAAGAGCGCCGCTCCCCCGTCAGATCTCGACGCTGGTTCCAAGAAAACCTGGGTTCCAGGCGTGGGAACGCGGCCCGGCTACGCTTCTCAGCGACAGCATGGCGCCTGCTGACGCCGGTCATAACACCGCCCTGCATACAACGCAGGGGAAAGCGAGCAATGTTTTCGATAACTCAATCAGGAAAGTGATGGTAGAACCAAGAACTTTCGTAAAATGCAATCAAAACAGCCCTCTCTGACCCCCGAAATTATAGTGCCTAGAATACATTCTGGGCACTATACCGAAATGCCCTTGTAGGTGCAATAGTTGTGGGGAAAAAGCACAAAAGAGTGACTGATGTGGACTTGGTGACCCGCTCGCCTGTGCTTTCCTTATGTACCATCTTTGTCAAGTTTGCAACGTTGCGCTGCACTCGTAATGCGTTGTGTGAGCCCAGTTTTTAGATGCGAAGCATCTTATGCCAAAGGCTGTGTCCCTTTCCCCTCCCTCACTCCTTTGGTGTCCACTTCCCCCTGCGTGTGTGCGACCCCTCTCTATCCCCACTTCTGCACTCACCTCTCTCTTCCCTCCCATGCGTCCACACCGCAAGGGCTCTCCCTTCCCAGTTTCTCCTCTCCTGCACTCAAATTCTCTCTCACCACCTCTCCCCATAAGGGGAGAGGTGGCGCCACGTCAAAAGCAAGGCGCAGCGACAGGTACGCGTGGTCAGGCCTTTAGTATCAGCACAACCTCTCAATAAAGTAAACCATATCCCGCTCAAGCGAACCACCTCCCCACTGTTTCGTATCCACACAAGGTTTGCTTTAAAGGGAGTTGGTGTAATTTTTTCGTTGTGTTTCTGTGCTCAGTGACGTACCAACTCTTTCGCGAGTGGGGGGAGGGGCAAACCTACCTCACTCCTGTGCCGGGATATATATATATATATATATATATATATATATATATATATATATATATATATATATATATATATATATATATATATATATATATATATATATATATATATATATATATAATGAAATCTAACAGACAATAATGCCAAAGAAGGTATAGGGGAAGTTATTAGGCCGATTGTAATGTAAATGAGAAGAAAAGTGGGTGAAAAGATAACTTTCCGTGGGCAGGATCCGAACCTGCGACCTTCGAATAACGCGTTCGAAGCTCTACCACTGAGCTACCACGACAGCTATCCCCCCAGCAGCCACTTTATTGGGTATCTATGTCAATTTAAACATGGGAGTGTCAGTCAGCGCCACTTGTAGCCATGGCGGCGAGTGTGGCACACTCTTTATGAGCCTGTTTGGCGTCACGTAGCACGTGAACTTATTACTAACTGGCAGCTGAATAATAGTCCCTCGTATACAACCTAAAGGCACCAAGTCTGCCGGTACGAGACCCTCGTTAATGAATAAGGAAAACAAGTGTATACTTAAGGGCTCCTTTTTCGTGTTTAAACAATATTAATGAGACCTAACAAACAATAATGCCAAAGAGGGTATCGGGGAAGTTATTAGGCCAATTGTAATGTAAATGAGAAGAAACTTAGTGGGTGAATGGGTGAAAAGATAACTTGCCGTGGGCAGGATCCGGAAAGATCAGGAAATGATAACTTGCTCATATAACTTGTATATATATATATATATATATATATATATATATATATATATATATATATATATATATATATATATATATATATATAGGGGTCTACAAGAAAAATTTTCACAGCGGAGGATTTGTCAATATTTCACTAAGTTGTACCATAGCCTCGTAACAATTTCATTCTCCCGTAAGAACATAATTGAGTGATTACTGTTGTGATGAAAAACTACGCCTTAGTTCTTGGTTTCCCCAGCGTGCAGCCAAGAGTGACCCCTGTCGAAAGGGGGGGGGGACTCGCGCTCCCCTTGCCCCCCCCCCCCCCCCCCACCGGCTGATACGCCTACGTCTGTGCTCCATTTTGTGCTCCGTGGATTCGTGCAGCACCAGACACTGTCAAGATTGCAGGATTTTTGTGATCTTTCACCGTTACAAATGTCACGTACGACCAGATCTCGATGTGATTAAATGCTAACAGGATATGTTTGTATTGAATGAGTAAGTGTGAGCGCAAAGTTCCGAGTTCACTATCGCTGTCTTTGTTTCCTTTTCACTGCTGTGGTCGTAAGGGAGCGTGGGCGTGTCGAAAACCTATGAATGAATGAATGAATGAATGAATGAATGAATGAATGAATGAATGAATGAATGAATGAATGAATGAATGAATGAATGAACAACTTCATTTCTCCTTGATCAAAGGGAAAGGGCAATAGGACAGTAGGTGACGGGGAGGAACGACTTCAAGCAGTCCTCTCCTAACCTCTATGCCCATGCCAGGATACCCACTCTGGGGGATTAGTCAAGAATGCGTACCTTCCCATATTTTTTGTCAAATATCTAAAAAAGAAAATGCGCGTAGTTTCGCGCATTGTATTTTTTGTAGTCGCTTATGACCTACTCATGATGGCTGGAAACCTAGTTTGCACGATTCGTGTGATCGTTAGCAATCCGTGTAATTGAACAACTCTAGCACCAACGACACTGTTCTGTCGTACCTCTTTTCGTACGCCATGTCAATTTAAAATGAAGCAGTGAAGGCGCAACGGCGCCACGAACTTCGACCCTCACGAAACATGCAGTCGCGCGCGCAGTATAATTACGATTTAGGCAGTTTCCCATGTATACATTCACTGCGTTGCAGTACGTAGAGGCGACGAGGCGAAGACTTTGAGCTGAGGGGCTCGAGAACAAGGAATACGCAGGAGAAACAGCGTTGAGTAGAACAGCTTGCCTGGATCATGTAAAAGGGCAGTGGCGCAAGTATAGCCAAAAGGTGACACACCACCAGCGCACACCTTCACAAATTTTGTCTGGCTTACAACGCACATGACCACGTATGACTGCCCGGCTCCTATTTCAAGTCAAGGACGTGCCCCCTCTCTTCCAATAAATTTTATCGGCAGAATCAGCGACGGTCGAGCGCCACTTCTGGGACACTTTCATGGCATATATATATATATATATATATATATATATATATATATATATATATATATATATATATATATATATATATATATATATATATATATATATATATATATATATGGTGTGTGTATGTTCCAAACGTGCGTGCGTAGAAGACTGCTTATTATGTGAACGCCCACCAACAAATGTTTTAAATGTTTTCTATCAGTAAGAACTCATCACACACTATACGGTGCATTCATCGACGGGAATTACATTTCACGCGGCTGGCCCGTGCGAAGACCGCGGCTTTGTGTATACTCTCACTGAGTAAAGAGACCGATTTGATTTGGTTAGGCAAAACCTTATTAATAAGCCCGGAGGTGTGTGCCTATAGCAGTGCCTACGGCGGGCCGCTCCGACGACGGGATAGTCAGGCCCCCACAGCATCGTGGGCCCTCTCCGGACTCCTCAGAGCGGAGCCCCACTTGCTGGCCGATGATGCACAGGCACCGCGTATCGAAGGTTGCTCCCAGAACACGCGGTGTAACGTGGCTAAACCAGCCATTTCGTATATGAGTTAAGTAAACATTAAGACGAAGCTTGACAGGCACGGTTAATTGGGATACGTTTACGTTTGAAGTAATTTCAACGTCAGCGCCTGCGCGCTCTGTTTCTCTTCCCATCTGGACGTGGAAAAACTCTCTTATCCACACCGAAGTGGGTAACCATTTTCCTCTGTTCAAATCTGGTACCTCACATCCTTCGAATTAAATTTGCGCGAGTGCTATCGGGGCCACACCGTTTGAATGCGCAACAGATATTTACAGCAACAGAACTGGATACTCATTTCAACTCACGAGATGATGACAAAGCACCCACCACCTCATTGAATACAGCCGTATGTATATAGTGGGCAGTTGATTGTCTAGAATCTACCTCGATTATTTAACGCGAGTCGAGACGGTTTCGCGTAAACGTTTCAATTCGCAGTGCCCGTATCGCCACGCGCACTGTCATACAACCCACCACACTCTCAGAGCATAGCAACTTTTGTTCCATGCGGATCAATAAAATACTTCTATCTACGATCACACGCGAGCTGCAAAAAAAAAAAGAAAAAGAAGGAAAGCTTAAGCATCCCAGCGCCTAAAAGGTTACTGTCCCTATATCAAATCTTACTCAACGATATCAAACGGCCAGCGCACCGCACGGAAAGCTCACGATCGTATTAAATCCGTCTAACAGCTTTATGAACTTACACCACTATTTCCGTCCCGATATCGCGCAATTCAATTAGCACGGAATGGAATACAAAAATAACGAAAAGACGCCACAAAGGCGTCCATGGGCGAATGTGAGCCTATATACCTGGGGATTTTTTGGGCAGATGTCTGGCCGCCACAGTCAAGCGCACCGCGATTCAAGCTTCAAGAAAAACGGACGGATTTAGGGGAATCGCGGAGTCGCCCTGTCCCCGTGCATTTGCTTGTTTGTTGGAAATGGTACCTAGGTATTCGAAAGGATGATGCAATATTTTGGGGTCGTTGCACCACTGGCTGCCCGGGCAAGAGACACCGAGACGAGTTTGTTTGTTTGTTTGTTTGTTTGTTTGTTGAGCGGGTGACCGTTGGAATGGTTGAAAACTAAATCGCTTCGATGGGGCTTTTGGTTGGCAAATGTTTCGTAGTCGGTTGCCGTTGGCTGACCGAGAGAAACGTTGATTTATCTAAGATGAATTTGAAGCCATGTCGGCTTGCGTCTTTTAGATTGAACTTGCAGGGCTGATGTTTCGCAAAGTTTTAACCCATGATGGACGAATAAAAGCGTACACAACCATGCTCGGGTCACGTAGCATGATAAGACCGTGAAAGCGATGCGTTTCGTGAGCAAAGACGAACTTTAAACGACAATCTGTCGACTCGAGAGCTTTGTTCTTGGTCGAGAAATAACGCTGCGTGGTCGAAGCGAGACTACGATGCAATATTGCGAGATCGTTCGCCCGCACTTTCGTTGCTACCACGGCAAGTTCGTGCTGTTAATTAACCACAATTGGGCGTTGTTATAACTCTGGGACAGTTACTGACGCATTGTTGCACGTGCTACGTTTATAGATCGCGGCTCGTGCGGGTGAGCTTTAACGGTTTTAGTCCGCGGCTTTTTTATTAAGAGTATATATAAAGAGCCTGTTATTACACGAGTACATGGCTTTTTTTTTTTTCCTTTACGCTAAAGCACTGCCCTGGTCGCGTGAACCTTTCTGCATTAATTCGTTGACCGACGCACTTTTTGAAACGACTTGGGGGGGGGGGGGGGCTTCTTTCAATCTACCGAGCTCTTCGCTACGGCTTGACGCCGTGAAGAACATGATGGTCCTCGTTGACTCGCTTGCGAGCCGTTAGTGAGAATTGAAATGTCACGTTCGCTCGCATGTTTTCCGTGCTTACACTGATCGCATGAGTGATATGTGCGAACCCGGCTCGATCGTCTTGGGTGTAACGCGCTATGGCTTCTAGCTGTTACGCGACTGAAACGCGAGCCGCTGCAAATATATCGCTGCTGGGGTTCTCCGCGGCGGCCGCCATATTGTCTTTTTCTTCACTTGGAGCCCCACGGCGCTGTGGTTACGCCATGTTGTTCGAACCGCGGGGTTCAGCAGCTGATCCTAATAAGTGCGCGCTGGTTGAAGTAATTAAAATAGCATGTTGAAGTGGTCCTGCCTTTTTTGTGCGGTCGGTTTTGAGTGTGCGAGGTCTTTTTTGAGAGCGTCTACCCACGGAGGTTTCTGGCTGAATGAATAAAATAAGTCTCGGTTTGCCCGAAAGTTTGTGCGGATACAGGAGAAGGCTAACCCCGCACAGACGTCGGCCCGAGGGCTCTTGCGACGTCTCCTACATATTGCATGGTCTATTTGAACTAGTTGGAGCTCGATATCAGCAGAACGATACCACTAGAGTACCACGCACTTCTGCCCGGCTAATTGGGACGTCTTCAGGCAGGCGTACAGTATATGATTTCTGTGTTTTTACAGAAAAAATTACAGAAACACCCCAACATGGGTGCGCTTTTCTCGCCTCTCGTGTTCACGCTCGTTCGCGAGCCACACAAATGAGAAATGGATCGTTTAGGAGGCGGCAAACTTAAACGTGCGCCTGCTTTTGTTCAAAATGTGTGTCAACTTACACTACAATCACATCACGACAGCTTTAAATTCATTAATGGCAATCGACGACGTATTTTATCTCGCCTGAATTTGAATAAACATACTAATGTATACATCATTATGCTGAGCTATAATCGAGAGCGCGTACACAAAACAAATACGAGCTTCGTCAAAAGCACGCTGAACGTGATCACTACACGGCCGAGAAGTGTTTCGGCGTATTTTATTCAATTGGGAAGCAATTCTATAGGCAGGCATGACGCGAGAAAATGTCTCAAGCAGACGACTCTATCTGGAAAAATACACCAAAATTGGCGGGAAACTTGGGGAGGAGCCGGCGTTAGCGTCCAGAAATCTCGGTCAAGTTGTTTCCCTTTTTTCCTCACTCCCAGCCTTGACAGTGCTAAATTTGTCGTACCTAGAACATTAACGCATTGGGGAAAACAAGGCCCCTAGGTGCCTAGTATAAAAGCCGATCACTTGGGCGGGAAATCAGACGACCTCCAGACGATGCCAGAGGGAGACATCGCGTTTGTATTCGCGTTGTTTTCTTTTTTATACGTAAGTCTTGCAAGCGCGACTCGGGGAATCATCGCGCACGTTGATGGCGGTCGAGGTTTATGACGTGTGGCCTTCATCTTCGGCTGCGGTTGGAACGGCCCCAGTCCTAGATGTGCGAGATCGTGAGGACGTCAAGTTTGGTGGTGTTATGCGCCTTGACTGCGGTCGTCGACGGCGGTTGCAAAGGTTTCAGCCCTGGAGCCGAGCTCAGAGGTCTTTTATACCAGCGGCTGGATCACGTCGTCTCGGAGCTTCGAGGTCGTCGTTGCCGTGAACGTTGACTTTACCGACGGTCTGTGGGGGATCCACGGTGGTCATGGAAGGCTGATCGAGATTTCTGGGGAAGACTTCTGGAGCCATACGCTCGCGTCGTTCGGAACCTTGAAGTCTGACTGGCGTGGACAAGACTTCTGGGCTCGTCATCTAACGGATACGCAACTGACATGTGCTTCGGGTCGCGACCTCGACGCATTGAAGGTGAGCCGCACGTTTGAGCCTCGCCGCAATGGCCATTATCTTTTTAAGATTATGCAGCTTGTTGCATTGTCATGAACTCAGGTGTCAAGTATAGAGGGGGAAAGGGGTGCCTAGCACTTCTTTCTCCCGATCATGTATTGAGGCAGCATAAGCAGCCCCTATTGGTCACCTTATATAATGCATTTAGTCACGTAATATAATGGCGCACGTTTCCTGGATAAGCATTCCAAATTTTATTCAGCCGTGCCAGATTTACCTTCATTGCGCTTTTTGGTTTAGCTAGCAACCCCCTCCCCACTTTCCCCCAGGGACATTGGACGCCAAACGTCCCAGGCATTCTTGTGACCATCCGAAATGGGTTGAAAAAAAAAAAAAGTCGTGCTGATTTATAGCGTTGAAAACAGCATGTTGCTAGAATATTGAAAGACACCACCGCGCCTCGGCCTAGCGTTCGAACGGGGAAACGAAAGGTAAGCGTTCGCCGCAAGCGCAGTGGCTCCGGAACCGGGAGGGGGGGGGGGGGGGGGGGCGTCGCCCCTACATATCAGAAACCAAGGGGTGCATGCCCCCCCCCCCTCCCTACTGAACGCTGCTAAAACCCCTCCCCCCTATATACAGGGTGTTTCAGCAAAAACAAAAAGCCCGAAGCAATAAAAATTTTAAATGAATGCTAAGCGATTCCAGCTAATGTTCTTGGCTGTATTTGGCAACGTTTAGAGATACTATAAACGTTGGTATGTAGCACGTCAGAATATTTTTTTGATCCGCCAAGCACGGTAACTAACAAGGATTGCTTAATGTACTTTTAAATACTGACTCTAGAGAAAAAAAATTCAGTACAAGATTTGTAACTCTTATCCAGAAATAAGAAAACTTTCAAGTTACGGTAAGGTAACAACGCGGGTAATTTTTTTTAGAGTTTGTTTAAGGTGCACGAAATTAAAAAAAAAAAAACACGTGATTGCCGCTTAACGCGCGGTGCTTTGAGTGCCCTCAAACGTAAGTTGAAAAATTTGCAAAGGCTTCTTATACACGAAGGCTGCTTGAACAGGCTATCGGTGACTACGATGTACATTAAGCGATGCTTGGATGGTTCCATTAAAAAAAAAGGTGGGGGCGAAAGAAAGAAACAAACACACTAAACTTTTACGAAAGAGCGGCTGCCACGGTGCATTGCGATACGAGACCGGAGGCAGAATTCGGCGCAGCGCAGGCTTTTTTTTTTTTCGGGCCAACAACAAATATGATTGATTTGATATGTGGGGTTTAACGCCTCAAAGCCACCATATGATTATGAGAGACGCCGTAGTGGAGGGCTCCGGAAATTTCGACCGCCGGCGGTCCTTCAACGTGCACCCAAATCTGAGCACACGGGCCTACAACATTGCCGCCTCCATCGGAAATGCAGCCGCCGCAGCCGGGATTCGATCCCGTGACCTTCGGGTCAGCAGCCAAAGAACCTTAGCCACTAAACCAACAATAAACATGATGATGCCTCCGGTCTCGTGTCGCCGTTTTTTCGTAGAAGTTTATTGCCTTCTTTCCCTTCTTTCTTCTCCCCTCCCCCTTGTTTATTTTTTTTAAATATATAATCCTCCCCACAAACGTCACCCCCACAATTCAGATATACTTCCCGAGCCAGCGCAAGTCGCCGTTGGCGAAGTCCGAGCGAGTTCCTAACAAAGGAAACCGACGGATGGAAAAGAAATGCGTGACGAGCCTTCGTAGTCCGCACTCCGGAGAGTTTTCTCACTGACTCCCGACGCGCGCGGAAAACGTCCAGAAGGACTTAAGTTTCATCATGGCCTCCGAGATTGCGGGCGCGCGGCCTGTGTCGCCACGCGCCCGCTACTCGGATGCCGTGGTTTCCGTGCCGTGGTTTCGTCTGGGGACCTTACCGAGGACTCGAGCGCAGCGCCACAGTTAACTTCCGCTACCGGGTGAGAATGCTTCTCTCCCAGCGTTGATGGACCGCGGAGGAGGGAACTCATGCGAGGACATGCCCGCGCAATGGCGACGGGTTTCTTAAGTTCTCAATTTAGTTCAGATTCTAAGCAAAAGCGTTTTAGTTAGGCGTTCGAAGCTGAATAACATTACCGCAATTTTTTTCAGCGCCTGCAGAAAATTTTTTGAAACGTCCTGCTTTCATTTTTATTTCCCTTGTAATATTGCGCTATCTACGAATATCCGAGTGTTCATTACTCATTGTACAGATAATATATTTCGCGTAAAATTTATTTTCAGGACATTGATATTTCTCAATATTACTACATTCGAGAGAAAATCATTATGGCCCACATTCAGACGCAATTTCGCACCACTTGTACCAATAACAATAACCATGACCTTTATACCTGGATGGAAGGCTGATAATGCCTTCGATCAGATGGGCAGATGGCCATTGATTTCCATCAACCCAGTTGGCCACACGGCAGCCTCCGTCTTAATCACTGTCAATGGTGAACTTCAAAAATCAAATGCCCCAGTAAAACGAAAATTGCAGTTTCTGACACTTGCATATAAAAAGAGATGCTTATTTGCTCTCTATAGAGGTTTTAAAAGCGATTTTTATTTAGAGCACCAAGTGGTGTAAATTCCGGCTCAATGTGGACTGAACTGATTTTTTTTAGTTTGCGTTTTTTTTAATCGTAAAATTGAGAAATCTCAGACGCCTCAAAATATACTTTCTACAGAGAGAGTAATACTCAGATATTAATACTTGGCGGAATATTACAAGGCAAAGAAACATGGAAACAGCACGTCTCGAAAACATTTCCTGGGAGCGCACAAAAAAAAAAAAATGTGGTAATACTCTTGAGCTTCGAAAGCCTTACTCATGTGCCTTTGCTTAGTGTTTAAACGAAACTTAAAACTGAAGTAATCAGATGCTTTCGGAATAATTTTTCTGGCCAACCAGGTGACATTTGGCGAAGTTCGGAAGGCTTCCATGTGTCCAAAGTTTTTTTTTTTATCTCCGAAATGATTTAGCAGCACGCTGTTTTTCATGCGAGAAATCCGCACGATATTTTTTAGAAGCCGTTTCAGATAGAAAACAGAGAAAGGTTAAAGGGGCCCTGAAACATTTTTTCAAGTAACCAAGGAAGGAATTTATTGGAAGAGCTTATTGCCTCACGAATTCAACGCCGCGAAAATTTTCAAAATCCGTCCAGTGTGAGTAGAGGTACAAAGATTTGTCGAATGCTGCAATTGCATTCTTTCTTCTCGTCCAGACGAAAGCATTGGAAGTTAAGCAGGGAGGGATGACAGGCGCAAAAAAAAAAAAGACAAAACGTCACGCACGCCTTTTGACCTTGAGCACTTTCTTCTCTCTTTTTTTTTTCTTTGAATGTGCGGTTTTTGGGATGGATGGATGCTATGAGCGTCCCCTTTATAACGGGGTGGTGACAAGTATGCCACCAGGCTCGACAAAAAAAAAAAAAACCTTTTTTCCCTTTTTTTTATGTTGGCCTAATGCCTCTACTTCGATAAATTCTATCTTAGTGGAAAAAAGGTAAATTTTCAGCTTAAGTTCTCTGCCATTTACGGCACACTGTCCATATTTTATTTTTCCAATATTTATTTTTGTCCTTTCTCTCTAATTTTCTGCCACCAATACTCTAACCGTCTCTTACTTATTTCAATCGCGGGTGTGTTCAGCTTTCCATTGTTGTCCCTAAAACCCAAGGCGTCCTGTAGGCTCGTGCCCAAACGTACACCTGGGTGGATATCTCCACATTCAATCAGAACATGCTCCGCCGTTTCCTTATCTTTCCCGCAGCATGTGCATTGTTCTTCTTCTTTACTGAATCTTGCTTTATAACTACGCGTTCTAAGGCAACCCGATCTCGCTTCAAACAGTAAAGCGCTTCCCCTTGAATTATCGTAAAATGCCTCCCTCCTTATTTCATTTTTGCCCTTTCGGTAGTTACTCAAAGCCGGTTTTTTCTCCATAGCTGCCATCCAGTAAATCCTCTCCGCCTCCCTGACTTTTCCCTTAACGCTCTTTGTTGACATATGGCTCACAATACCAGCCGTATATTTACTAGTGAGTCTTCTAGTTCTTTTTCTCCACTGTGTGTCCACGCTCTTCCTATACAAATAACGGAACACCTTCTCTGCCCATCTACTCTCCTTCATATTTCTTAGCCTTTCTTCGAACCTTATTTTGCTCTGCGCTTCCCTCGCCTCAAAACCTGCCCACCCCATATCGCCCTTTACAGCCTCGTTTGTCGTCTTCCCGTGAGCACCCAACGCGAGGCGTCCCACAGTCCTTTGATTTACATCCATTCCCGATTACACCTCTGCCCTCATGCACACCACTGAGTTCCCAAAAGTAAGCCCTGGAACCATTACACCCTTCCACAGACCTCGAAGCACCTCATACCTATTGTATCCCCACAACGCTCTGTGCTTCATTATTGCCGCATTCCTCTTTCCTTTTGCTGCCGAGGCTTTTTCCTGTACCTCCATGTATCTATCACTCTCATTTACCCATACTCCAAGGTACTTGTATTCACTTACCCTCGGTATTTCTTGGCCTTGTATGGACACCGTCTGATCACAGGGATCATTAAATACCATCAAACCACACTTCGTTACACTGAATCCTAGTCCAAGAGCTTCACCTTCCCTTCCGCATATATTCGCCAGCTGCTGTATATCATCTCGACTGTCCGCAAATAAGACGATATCGTCCGCATAAAATAAACCTGGAAGCTTCTGCTCAATCATAATGTCGCCCTGTTTGTGTGACAGATTAAAACCAATGTTGCTACCTTCTAGCGCTTTTTCCATACTCACCATGTACAGCATGAATAACAGCGGGGACAAAGGACATCCCTGTCTCAGACCCCTGCTAACCTCAACGTTCTCTTTGCTACGCATTCCTTCCCACTCTATGCAAACTGTATTTTCTCGGTATATCTCCCTCAAAAGCTGTATACAGTCGTCGCCCATGCCCATTCCTTTCAATATATCCCACAAAATTTCCTGATTAACGTTGTCGTATGCCCCAGTGATGTCTAGAAAAGCCACGTACAAGGGCCTATTCTCTATTTTAGATATTTCTATACACTGAGTGAGAACAAACAGGTTATCGTCTAACCGCCTGTCGACTCGAAATCCGTTCTGAAGTTCTCCCAAAATATCGTTATGTTCGGCCCATGTTTCTATTTTCATTTTTACTGCTTGCATCGCCAACCTGTATAGTACCGATGTAATGGTTAGTGGTCTATACGAGCGAATCTTGTCCTTTTCTCCCTTGCCTTTATAGATTAAGTTCATTCTACTTTGTCGCCAACTGTCCGGTATTTGTCCGTCCTTTAAGCTTTTTTCTACTGCTTTTAACAATGCTTCTTTAGTGTTATGTCCTAGTTCGTTAATGAGGCTAACGGGAATCCCATCTAAACCCGCGGCAGTGCGCTTTGGAATTTTTCCTTCGGCCTTTTTCCAGTTGAAATTATCTAGTACTAGCTCTTCCTCTGTTGCTTTCTCCGCCACCCTTTTACTCACCGGGGAGATCCCCTGGACGCTCTTTTGAAACGAATCGGCTGTTACCTTTTGGATGTAACCTAGCGCTTCGTACCCTTCCAATTGATTTCCTCCTTCATCTAGAATATGTTGTTGCGTTGTGACAGACTTCCTACCTAGCGCCTTTATGTGGCTCCAAAAAATCCTAGGCGCGGCCTCCTTTTTTTCGTGTATCTCTGTCATCCAGCGTTCACTTTCACCTTTAATTTTTGCCTCTACCAATTTCTGTACAAGGGATTTTTTCTCCAAATATATTTCCCATATTTTTTTGACTTCGTTGTTGTTGTTGTTGTTGTTGCCCCTTCGCACTGGCACATACCCACTATGGGGGATTGGCCATGAAATCTAGAAGTATCCTATATGAGATATATTAAAAGGTTTATCCTTAATGAAAAAACTAATGATGTAATAGAAAATAATAATTAACTAAAAAGGAATATTAAACTAAACAAATAATTGAAGATTGAATCAAGAAGAGAAAAGGTGAGGTAATACTACAGTGGAAGACAGAAATTTTGAGTAGACCAGACAATCGAGCTTATCTCACCCGGTCACAATCAAATGAATATGCAAATTTCATTCAATTTGACTTCGTCCTGCGGCCGCTTCTCCTTTTTTCATTGTGATCGCGCGCGCACGCGTGGACAAGTCGCGGCCTCCCGCGGCGATCTCTGTAACGACCTAGCGTGCCATATTCAATTCAGCCAATCACTGATAGATGGGCTTACTAGTGATTTAGTGATTGTTGAGCTTTTTCCGTGATTTTTCGAAAGAAGAGAAAGTAACTTTTAGCTGACTTTGATAATTTATTGTGAATTCTAGGCCACGTGCTTATATTTGGCTCGCGTGTTGTCGGGAGCCTCTACTACCGAGCGGCAGCGTTCAGAAAGTGCTAACCAGATTTCAGGCTAGTGATTCCCGCCAAAATATTAGGGATGTCTGGCGCGGAATGACCACCCCTTCGATGGGCTATAAAGTGAAACTTACACCTCCGCCGAAGCATATGGGTGATGTAAAAACAAGGTTCTGTTCGGCGTTGCATAAACTGTTGCCAGATTGGGAAAGTCAGAGTTGCCAGCCTGCTACCAGATTTGGCGGGAAATTTTGCCCCTGTAATTGTGACTTCTCCGTGAAGGCTCTGTTTCGTCCGCGATGCATTTCGCGAGTGCGTGAGTGACGTTGGCCGTTTTAATTAACGGAACGCGTTGCAGAAGTCGGGACGCCTTCTCTTGCTGTGTGCGCAGCTGCGCAAATAAGAGATCGTGTCTCGATCAGTATTAGGGACGACGCGCATGAATGCGGGGAAGTGAATTTGTGAGCGGCCGCGTCGTCGGAGCACGGAATATCTCCGTAGCTGTGCGTACCTAGTCGACTGCGGACAACGCACGACGCGTTGTTTGGGGAAACTGAATAGAGTCCGAACGATATGTCTTGTGCTGACACAGCTATATAAGCGTAGCGTCCCCGTCATCGCGCGTGGTCGACACGGCACGATCAGGTCTGCAGAGAGTCTACTTCTGAGATATGGTCGTCGGACATGATCAGAGAAGGGAAGCGCACCGCCTCCTGCGACTCTATTCAGTTTCCCCAGAAGATGAGTCGTTGTGCGCATTCGACTAGGTACGCACCGCTACGGAGAAATTGCGTGCTTCGGCGACACGTGTATTCGCTACCCCTTAAGCATTCATAGGCGTCGTCCCTCGTACTGAGACACGATCTCTTATTTGCACAGCAAAAGAACGCGCCCCGAATTCGGCAACACGCGGTTTATTCCGTTAATTAAAACGGCCCGCGTCACACACGTGAAGTTCATCGCACACGCACTCGCGAATGGCACGGCAGGTGACATGCACCATGGACGATATAAAGCTCACACGGGGAAGTCACAACTACAGAGGCAAGTTTCTTTGCCAAATATGGTGGCAGTCTGGCAACAACCATCCCAAAGTCTGGCAACTGAGATATGCAACGCCAAACAGAACTTGGCCGATGTATGTGCATTGCATATAAAGAGAGCTTCCAAAATGCCATCACCATTTTACTACTGTAATAATTACAAATTTTAATGATTTATTTATAATTTCAGAACAATAAATTTTTGTTTCAAGCACTTTGAACTAGATCTTTCCACTCTAAATAACACAGTTTTGGCGACGATCCTAAGATAGCTTGAAAAAATTGCATTGATTTTTTTAATACCGTGAACAGTGAACGGCTAAAATATTTCGGAGAGAAAATTTAGGTCGCCTGGGTAATTCCCCGATCTCTCACAATGTCATATGAGTGTTGCCTTTCCAGAAATTTTTTCTTGGGTTATCAAATATTGTTTATCATATGGTCTGGACGCATAAAGGCGTTACCGAAAAATGTGTCTAACAATGAAACTTTTGTGGCGCTTGAGTATTGTTATAAGTAAGTTCAGATGTATATGCTTTTGTCTTCCCGACTTTATACTTTCTCATTTCCTTCTTTTCACCCTCCTCTCCCTCACTTCCCTTTCTAACTCCTGTGGTTTACTCTGCTATTTTTGCCTGCGTCCCTCTGCCTGCGTAGACAGGATAACCACTGGTCATTAAGGGTAACTAACTGGATTCCCAGAGAAGGGAAGCGGGCTAGGGGGACAGAAGGTTAGGTGGGCAGATGAGATTAAGAAGTTTGCGGGTATAAATTGGCAGCAGCAAGCACAGGACCGAGATGACTGGCGGAACATGGGAGAGGCCTTTGTCCTACAGTGAACGGAGTCAGGCTGATGCTGCTGATGAGAGTACGGTTAGTGGCGTATTGGTAATGTGAGTAGCCCAGGTGAAGTCGCTATGAATAGCAAGTATTTAGCACTAGGTTCCGAGGAGATCAAGCTGCCGTTAAAGAATATTTGAATGTCGGGTAGTCACGCCGTCTATTGCATGAAACCAGAGACGTTTTGTTAGTGTTCACCACCATTAACCAATCACTACACCGTTTATAAAATTTTAGTAACTCGTTTTGGAGCGCTATAGGTCATCAGTGACGTCGATAAACAAACCATTTCGCATGCTTTAGATTTTAACGGCGACAGCATAATCGCAGAAAAAGGCACTATAGCCAGAAGAGGGCTGGTATGGGGCTCAAACCTTGGGCTAAGGACGCCATCCCGTGGACTAGAGGGAAACGTGTAGCTCGTCGTGCTCGCGCCTGTGCCCGGCCGTGATTTTTCGCGGGGCAAGCGCAAGCGGGAAGGGGGTAGGGTAAACCCCGTGAGAACTTGAATTCGCAATTTTGACATTAAGAAAACTTCACTGTATTCTGAGGAAAAAAACTTGAGGAAGCCCGAGCTTGAGTGGTTGCTCCAAGCGGTTTAAATGCCGTGCCGAATGGGGTTGTATATGCCAGCTTTAGGTATACCTAAAGGTATACCATTTACAGTAACCCTAGCGCCACATAAGGTCCCTAGATAAGGCCACAGTATGCCGCGCGCCCTCTGGCATAAGCAGTATGTGGACGCAAAACTCCAAATGGCAACATCGTCAATTTTCTTAATTTTTTTGAGTCTTTCTTAGACTTTATCAAGTCAAATAATTATCGGCTTGTGTGTGGTGGTGATTTCAATGTAAACCTTTTGGAGGACACTCAAAACACGTGCGAGTTCATATCGTGCCCTCATTCATCTGGATTTATAAATCTAATATCAATGCCAACTTGTATCACAGTAACCACTTCATCATTGTTAGACATGATTACGAATGCCGACACACTTGTTTCTATCGCCGGTACCATTTCATCAGACATAAGTAATCACTGTCCAGTGTTCATGCAATTCAGTTCCTCAAAAACAGTAAACAAACATCATCATAAGACTTCCCAAATACAAAATATCACAGATGAATCCCTGCAGGCTTTCAAGCGTGTCGTTAGCTTGCATGACTAGTCTTTCGTTTATATGATTAGAAATGTTCATGAAGCGTACCTGAAATTCATAGAATCATTTACAAACGTCTACTTCACTCATTTTCCTTTTAAAACATTTAAACCGCCAAAGAGAATGAGAAAACCTTGGGTCACACTTGCTATTAGGCGTTTGATAAACCGAAAAACTAAGCTTTTCCATGCACTCCTGAAATCGCAAGAGGAAGAATTACTACAGCAGTATAAAGCTTTCAGAAATAAACTAAACAGCGCTCTTCGGAAGGCAAAGATAGCGTATTGTGAAAAGTTGTTTTCTGATATCTGTACAAGGCACCCTGATGCAGCTTGGAAAGCAATAAACAGTGTTTTAGGGCACCACAAGGTACACTTCATGCCGCATGAAACCACGTTAAACAATCGTGTATTAAGTGGTGCAATGCTCGCTGATTCTTTCAATAGGTAATTCACTTCTGGTATACCACCAATTAATAATACCTTGCAAATCCATAGCTCAATTGTTAGAAATGCTGGAAGCCTATTTCTCAACCCGGCAGACGAACCAGAAGTTTTCAGAACATTTATGAATCATAAAAATAGTAGTGCATTAGATATTGACGATTTTCAGATCGGTCCCATAAAATTTGTTTTAGAACATTTAGTCCCAGTACTTGTGTATCTAATTTAGCAGTAGAGTAAGGCGAATTTCCCCGTGATATGAAGTGATCTTCTGTTTCTGTTCTGTTCAAAGGCAGCGACAAAAACTTGCTGGGAAACTATCGCCCAATATCTATTATTCCGGTGTTTGCTAAGGGTTTTGAAAAAATGCTATATTCCCGATTATCCAACTTTTTTTTACTAAAGGTGACAGTATAAGCGACACTCAGTTTGGTTTCTGTAAAAGAAGGTCTATGGAATTAGCTTGGTTAAGGCTAAAAGAAATTATTTTAGAGAACATGGAAAACAAGCTATATACACTAGGTATGTTCATTGACTTCACTAAAGCTTTTGATTTCATTGACTATGGCACGTTACTTCATAAGTTAGAAATCTGTGGCATTCGAGGCACTCCCCTGGTTTTATTAAAACCATATATAGCAGAGCGATCACAATTTGTGTGTTTAGGTAACCATCACTCATCTTCATTGCCTGTCAGTAGAGGTGTTCCGCAAGGAAGTTTATTAGGGCCCCTTCCTTTCAATGTTTTTATCAATGATATTGTGAATATCAACAAGTCAGTAAAATTTGTATATGCTGATGATGCCACTGTCTTGTTTTCTTATGCAGATACAGATACGTCGGTAGAAAGTTGTAATCGTTTCTTTGGTAATATTGCATCATGGTCACTATCAAATAAATTTAAAATTAACCAATTCAAATAAATTTAAAATTAAGAGAACGAAGGTAATAATATTTAGAGCTAGGAATAAGATTCTGGACATTAAACAAGATATTATTTGTGCAGACCAAAAAATAGATATTGTAGAAGAACATAAAATTCTCGGTGTAACAGTTTCATCTAAGTTGGGACTTTCATGTAAGTCATTTATGCAAGAAACTTTCTTTTACAGTGGGACCTCTGTCACGATGTTGTGAAATTCTCCTTTCACAAATAAAAGTCAGCATATATTCAGCACTCTTTCAATCACACATACATAACTCAACGCAACATCAACAGAATATTGCTTTTACAAAAGAAAGCTGTCCGTCACATTGCCAACACTGGTTATTTATCACCGACATCGACATATTTTTGCAAGTACAGTATAATTAAAATCCAGTATATGTATGAGTTCCGCGTCCTGCTATCATTTTACATATGTTCTTCTTCATGTAAACAAGTTATCGAGTTCACGGCTGCCCTTCAACGCAACAGTCACACTATCAATACTCGGAATGTTGGAGGCTGGCTTATACTGCGCTTTCGCACCGACTATAAATTTCAGTCGTTGAAATATAACCTCCCATGTATCCTTAAGAAGCATAAACATTTACATAAACTGGCACTAAAGACATTACATGAATTATTTTTGAATTACTAATGTATTCATACATTTGAACTATTTATTCATGCTGTACATTTCACTGTATACCTTTATGTATGGCTAGCTGCCATGCTTTCTTTTTCTTATATTGTGTGGATATTATTGTTTCGTGTAGCTTACTGCCAAAATTTCAGGTGTACTATTGGTGTATTTTTTTCTTGTATTTTCAGTATTACTTTTTTTCTGTAAATAAACTTGAGTGTTCTGCTATTGTTTCTTTGTTATTAGAAATGTGTTCATTCAAAATAATTCTCTGTTACGTTTGTACAGGTATTGTTATATGCTTTGTTTTCGCAAATATTTTTTCTACTGTGTGTGATTATGACTTGTACATTTTTGGTGCAAAAATTTTCAGCTGTCACTTGTTGCCAATGTAACCGGTCTTCTGGGCCTTAGTCAAGCTGTTTCATTACAGCTTTTAGCCCAGGAGACCATCCCGAATGTAATATTTTGGTTTTATTCTGGGAAATAAAGAGACAGAAAGAAAGAAAAGAAAGAAAGCACGGACTGTTCTGACAAGGGTGTGTCGTCAAGGCAAGCTAACGCAGCAGCTAGCTGCCGTCTTTGCACGCTATAACGAGGGCAGTGACAGAGACTGTGCTCTATCGTTTCATCGCTGCCGCAATGATCGCAAGCAGCACTGAGTGAAGGTATTGATGATCGTTATGTCTGCGAAGGAGAAGGACAGCAGGTTTTTGTGTTTCATGGACACCATCGCATGTACACTTGTACGCACGGTTCCACTTCAAGGGGGGGGGCTGAAAGTTTGTCGTAGTGCACCGCTCCATATTATGCAATGTATTTAGCTGACCTAGCACCCCCCCCCCCTACTACAGCACCCGCCCCTCTCTAATGTGTCAATGAATTTGCGCCCCCATATTATGTCACTAGGAAAGCACCACACTGCCCCATCTGCGCACAATATCTATGACATTAACAATAAAGGGATAGGAGAATCAGGAAGCTAACAACGACCGCCCACGACGGGCGGGAACAGGAGAGTTCATAAGATGGCAGAGCCGTAGCCAGGGGTGCTGTTCTGGACATTGTCGAGTTCTGCCATGTTGTCAGATTCCGTCATTGATCGATGCTAATTGGTCAAATAAGCTGCTACGATTGGCTTAAAATGCCGCCGTCACAAAATTTGACAATATGGCGGAATTAGACAGTGTCCAGAATAGCACCCCAATGTTGACCAACCAGGCATGGGCCTCTGGCTTTATTTATGTCTATGGCATGGCGACCACACCACCATGGACCTCAGCAATCTGCCCCCACCCCCCTATTGAAGGACGTGCCCTCACTGAACCAAGTTCCTGGCTATGCCACTGCGCCGTGGCAAGCGGTAGTTTCTACTCGCTCCACGTGGTGCCCTATTTTTCACACCACTCGCTTTCCGTAATGCATAGGGCAAAGCCCCTTACCATGAGAACAAGCCAAGTTTTTGGGGTATTTCGTGCGGCCCCGATGCTCTATATATGAAGTATTCCGGCTATTTCTGTTCGGCATAGCAATATGTTTGCTTGTTTAGAAATAGTTCAATACGAAGCACAGTTTGGTAGAGTTGAGTTCGACTGCAATACAATCCCATGCACAGTTAGTATGGCTCGCGCAACATCTAATTTATCTTTCCCTAGTAACTTAGTGGGATTGGAGAAATTATCACCATTAAGAAATTATTGTGTGACCATATGTGAGGCAATTCATTTCTGTAAGTGTGCTCTAATTTTGTCCTAACTACAATAGTGCCGTCATATATCATTTCAGGGCAATCAACGAGACCGAAGATCAAGCCACGGACTGGCTCGAGAAGAAGCGGCACCCTTATACCAATTCGAAGCTGCCTCCTCGTACACCCCCGTGTGGTCACTCAAAACTGAATGGTGGGCATCCCCGACCTCTCGGAACAATATCGGCGACGCTGGATACAATGTTTGGTTTCGCTCTCTATGCTACAGGAAAGCAAGCGTTAGTCCTCGGCCTGAAAAAAGGTGGAGTAAAGCACTGGACATTTCGAGCAGAATCCTTAGACACCTCATCAAATGAGAAAGTTGACCACCGTTGTCAAAAACGTCAACCAAGTGCTGAAGAAAGTCATCGCCTGGTTGTATCCCATCTGTGTAACCCCAGTAGCGGCAGGCAAAAGGCAATGATGTGGCTTTTTTCACATAAACAAACAATTATTCTATGGCCCACGCTCTTGCCTCCACGCACCCAAGTCAACTTTATCGTGGTCCCTGCGTCGATTTGCCGACGCGCGCCAGGTTTACCCGAAGACATCATTTGGCTTCACAGATAGCAGAAATTTGTGACGTCATCATAGCTTCACTGTAACATCACCATAAAACAGTGTCGCTCGTTCAAAGGTGAGGTTTCTTGAGGTATGAAAATCTCTCTGAAGGTGGTGAGGGAGGATCAGCACATCGAGTGAGATGATTAATACATCAAGAAAACCTGAGAGTTATTTCATTAAGAGTGCCGGACAACCTACTATGTCACACAGGGCTGATTGAAACCTGCTGACACAGCCCCATCGATCATGAAATTCCAAGGCAGAAGAAATCGCCTGCTACGTGTGCCAGGATAACACCGCTAGCTAATAACACTACCACAGGATAACAGCACGGAATAACACCACGGCATCACACCATAGGATAACACCACCACCACAGGATATCGTGTGTGCGCGTAGCCTTGTTCTTTACCACGGTAGTCAAGTGTGTGTGCGCGTGCGCATCGAGTTGATCTTCACGACGGTGGCTGTGTTGTGCGCGTCTGAGTGTGTATGTGCGTGTGTGTGTGTTTGTTTGTGTGTGTTTGTCTGTGAGTGTGTGTATGAATTCCAGGTCACGCTCGTTCTTTCAGCCAAGCTGAGACGGGCTCCAGGTCTCGCTCGTTCTTTCAGCCAAGCTGAGGCGGGCTCCAGGTCTCGCTCGTTCCTTCAGCCAAGCTGAGGCGGGCTCCAGGTCTCGCTCGTTCCTTCAGCCAAGCTGAGGCGGGCTCCAGGTCTCGCTCGTTCCTTCAGCCAAGCTGAGGCGGGCTCCAGGTCTCGCTCGTTCCTTCAGCCAAGCTGAGGCGGGCTCCGGGTCGTGCTGTGTGTGTGTATAGTGTGTGTGTGCGTATGTGCACGTGTGTGTGCCTAGTGCTGTGCTTCGCGTCGACCACCAAGTTGCGTGTGTGTGCATTGAGTTGATCTTCACAACGGCGACCAAGTGGTGTTTGTGTGTGCATGGAGTTGATCTTCACGACGGCGGCCAAATGGTGTTTGCGTGCGTGCTTGTGTGTGAGCCTCGTGCTGTGCTTCGCGTCGACGACCAAGTTGCACTGTGTGTGCGCACCGTGTTGTGCTTCCCTGCGGCGGCCGAGTGGTGTTTGTGTGTGCGTCGAGGCAAAGTGGTGTGTGTGTGCATCGAGTGCTGACCACGACGACCACGACCAAGCTTGCGAGATGTCACCGTTCATGCAGCAGCAGCAACCTCAAGATTCCTGTGCAGCTTTCCTGTGGTGGCAGTTCCTCTAAGGCTTTTGGAGTGAACTCCAGCTTCTGCATGGGGAGCTGACTCGGGATTTCCTCGGTTGACGCCGTCTTCGAGAGTTGAAGCCGTTCGAGAGAGGTGACTAGCCCACTCCATGATCGTACAGTGGCGCGGACTCCTGCTCATTCATCGGCTGGCGTGCGCTCCTCACAGGCACCCCTTCTTGCCCAGTGGCGACGCCAACCAACATCTTGGATGGGCGAGCTGCTTTGGGTATACCCAGAAACTGCCGGACCGGTGCCTCTAGTGCTGTGTAGCGGCTGGCTGGTCCCGACAAAGCAGAAGAAGAACACGGCCGACGGAGACGTACGCGGCCGGCGGGGACGCCGACCAGCCTGAACACGCGGGTTGGCGCGAAACGCCCAAGGAAAGAACAACACCCGCACTCCACGGTTACCCAACACACACTCTGATTTTATTTTACAGTCGCCTTGAAATCCTAGATGCCAGAGCGGCGCCCCCTGGCATCCTCACATGTCATTTCGAAACCGAAAACCCAGAATACAACATCTAGCATTGCCCCCATCACCAGCAACGAAGTAACCACTGGCTGTTGCGACCAACCTGGAGTGACTTTTCAAGCGTCACTCAGCTAACTGCACTCTCCAACAGGCGGCTGCTCGCGAAGGCGGCTGCACGCGAAGGATCATGACTCCCAGCCTCACGCTCAGCCACAGATAAGTCAACAGGGCTTTTTCTGAGCTAGTTCACTCATAATTAAGGAAAAACGTCAGGCCTGCGCGGAAGGCACTGCACAGTCACAGTGCGAAAGCTAGAAGAGCAGCCTTTCAGAGCCTTTTTAAACACTCATTGGGTAAATGCTGCAAGCACACTTTTTGATACCCACTATGTCATTATTAATAATACTTTCTTAGTAGTAGGCCGGCACTCGCTATGCTATTTTTCGTCATTCTTTTAAGAAGCACGATATTCGTTAAACACTTGCAAGGAATTTTCTGCTATTGTTCATGCAATAGCTGACGACGATGAGGATGTATGCATCAAGTGCGTATGTGCCACAGTTGATAGGCGTAAAAGAACAAGCTTTCGTAATGGGTTGGAGGATTAGACGACCCAGTCGTTACGCTACATATTCGCATCAGTGTGCGATGACTGGTTCTTTCACTGTTAAAGTCTTTAAAGTCGTAATTACTTTCCCGACATCAAGCCTGCCTAAGGCCAGTTTAGAAACGAGTTTTAAGCACTGGCTTGGCTCAGTGGTACAGTACTGGGCAGGCACGCCATTGTGTCATTAGTGCTTTTTCTATGGAGCTTTTTTTTTTCCGTTCCATACAGGTTACGTATACCGGTGGCAGCGGCGGCGGAGAACTACAGCGCCGCACGTGACCTGTGTTCTGGTTTCTTAACAGCTTTCGCTGTGAAAGAAGATGCCTTGCTTCAGCACTCCTCAAAGCGTCGTTGGTTCCTATTCATTTTGCTGTAAAAGAAGACTTGCTTCAGCACTCTTCAAAGCGTCGTGGCTTTTTGCGTTTTTTGGTAGTACGCCTTGTTAGTCGGGATGTTGGTCCCGGGGGCTGTGGCAATGTAGTTGCTGTTGAGCTGTGGGCTCGGATATGCTCTTGGTTGTGGCAGAAGTCTTCCACATGTTCGTTGGCCACGATATACGATCTCGGTGTTGGGGTTTTCGGAGACTACAATCGCTGCATGCCACTCTGAATTTCGGCTGTTAGACACTGATCTCTAATCCAGGATATAGACGTGCTAGGTGTCTTGTGCCTTTGTTGTAGTACGTCTTCTGCCGATGGCGGATCTCTTTGAGTCTTGCTGTCACCTGCTAGGGAGGCACTGTGTTAGGCTCTAGTAGCTTGTTGTGGACAAGCAGCTGTGTCTTTGTTGTTCTTTTCATCAGTCACTGGATTGGGGATAGCAACAGCTTGTCTCTTGGAGTGTTTCTCTACCCTAGTAGGGCATTGTAAAACCCCGCGGATGCGTAGACAGTCTTCTTAAGAAGTTTCTTTGCCTCTTGAACAGCTCGTTCCGCCATCCCACTGGAACGTGGATAGTGAGGACTTGATGTGGTGTGCTTGATGTCACGTGTTCAGCAAACTTGTGGCTATTTAACGGTGGTCCATTGTCGCTGATAAGCTTAGGAGGAAGACCGTGAGTAGCGAAGACTACATTGCAGAACATAAAGACGGCATCAGCGGTCGTATGCTTCAAGCATATAATCTCAAAATGAAACGAGAAGTCGACAATGACCTCATATTCCTTTCCCTCGTGGCAGAAGAAATCGATGCCAACTGTTTGCCAGGGTAGTTCGGGTACTTTGTGGCTCATCATCGGCAGTCATTGGTTCCTGAGTTTGTTTCCTGTAGAGTGCACATTGATCTGCTTTCTCTTGAATGTCTGCTGACATGGCAAGCCGAAGCATAACATCTGACACGTTGCTTCATCTTTTTGCTCCTCTATGGTCTGCATGCAGGAGGTCTGACATAGTTCCTCATGTTGCTTGGAGTAATCAGTCGGTTGGATCAAAAGAAGATATCTTCGACATCCCACAACGTTTACTTGGAACTGTTCTTCCGGAATTTTCTCTTTTGATGGAAACCGGGACAAGGCATCTGCTATAAACATATCGGTTCCTGGTTTATATATTATCCAAAGCGAATACTTTTTGAGTGTCAGTCGCATCCATTGCAGACGTAATGTACACTGCAGGTGGAGAGGTTTTCTCAATGATCGCCTCGAGTGGGCGGTGGTCACTTTCCACCGAGATGCTTGGCTTCGCAAAGACATAATCGTGAAATCTGGTGCATCTATGTACAATGGCTAACATCTCTTTTCAATTTGTGCATACTTTTCTTGTGCTTCTGTTAGCGAGCGAGAACAGTAAACCAAGAGGTGTCCATTATGTGGAATGACTGCTCCTACTCTTTGTTGGCTGGCATCTACTTTTAGCAATGGGCTGTGTTGTCGTAGTATGCCAGGCCGGTGCTTGTGACAAGGCTTTTCGCAGGCAGTCAAAGCTTTGTTGCTGCACGTCTGTCCACACCCATGCGTTGTCCTTCTTCAGTAAGTCATGCAGTGGCACACTTATCTCCGACATGTTAAGGATAAATCTGGCAAAAAAGTTCACCATTCCCAGGAATGTCCTGAGTTGCGTGCTATTCTCTGGACTTGAACTGCGAGAATCGCTTCTGCTCTTTTGGGGTTGATCGAGAGTTGGTCGGTCAGCCTGAACCCTAGATAGCGTACCTCGGTTTTGCAGAAGTGACACTTGGCCTCGTTCAGCTTGAGGTTTACTTCTTAGCACCGTTGCAAAACATTTCGCAGACGTCTGTCGTGCTCCTACTTACTTGAACCCCATAACAGTATGTCACCCATGACTACGTCGACGCCCTCAAGACCTTGAAGTGCTTGATGCATTGCTGTCTGGAAGACTTCCAGTGCTGTGGGAATTCCAAATGGCATCCATAGAAATCTGTATCTTCCGTATGGCGTGCTCATGTAGCATAAGTATGAACTGGGTTTGTGAAGTTGTATTTGCCAAAATTCAGTATCAGCGTCCAACGTAAAGAAGCACTTGGCAGAGTCTATCTTGGTGATGACGTCCTCAAGCGTCGGCATTTGGTAGTGCTCTCGTTTGAGCACCTTGTTAAGGCCGACAGGATCCAAGCGAATCCTTATGTTGCCTTTCTTTAGCACAACTACTTTGACTTGCCTATTCAGTCGGTTCAGTGACAGGTGCGAGGACTCGGTTTGCTTCCATTCCGTCTAGTTCCGCCTTAACCTTTTCATGGAGAGCTAGTGCAAATGCTGCAGGTGGGCGGGCTTGATTACGCCTTGAAAATCCTTGAGCAGGTTCATGTGATAAATCACGCCACATAGCTCACCGAGGCCTTTGAATGTGTCAGCAAATGATTTTTTCACTTCAAAAAGTTGGTTCTCTGTAGTTGTGAGTGTGGCCACAAGCTGAATGAGTCCTAGCTTCTCAGACAGTTCACCACTGAGAGTTGCTGGCACGCGCTTTTGCACAACAAAAAAAATGGGCTTGAGCAGATCCGTGTTTGCTTGTTATAAAATATCATCATCAAATGCCAGAAGGAGAAGAAAGAAGACTGTTGCCTGGAGCGAGCGCGTGCTACTTCACTTCTAATAAATCGTATTCGTTCCAAGCAGTCCCTGGTCTCAACTGTCTTAATAATGGTGCTGTGAACCAGGACGCTACCTCTTCGCTGGTAAGAAGTGTCAACCTGCCATGGAGCAGCAGAGAAAAAAAATGGCGGAGGAGCAGAGGATCGACCTGGATTGAGCGACGAGACCAGGGTGGACAGTACGCGCATTAGAACGAACGACATGTAAAGGGGTCATTGTTAACCGCCAAATATGAGCAAGGAAGTCATAAGAAAGAAAAGGAAAGCACTTGGCTCCCAGATCACGCAACTGATTAATGCAGCCAAGCGGCAAATTAGTGATGGAGCCAACCGGGAGCAGCTGCTTACAATGCAGGTGCAGATCAAAGGAATAAGCGACAGTCTCAAGAGCGCAAGCGAGCAAATGGAAAAGTTTCTAACAGAAGACAATTCCGAAGCTGTATTCGAAAAGGTCATAGAGTAAGACATGAAATTAACGACGACCTTGTCTGCAACAGAATTCACACTTCGACAGCCTGCACGATCAGATTCAAATAATAGGACAAGGCAGGTGACACCATCAAGAACAGGACAAGAAGCAACGTAACTAGTTAAGCTACCAAAGCTTGAAATGGTAAAGTTCGGGGGAAAAGCTTTGTAGTGGAACCGCTTTTGGGTTCAGCATGAGTCGGCAGTTCACCTGAGACCGAACATGAGTAAGGGACAGAAGTTCAATTACTTGTTAGCATCACAAACTGGAAAAACGGCGGCTGCTATTGAAGGACTTCAGTACTCGGAAGAGGAAAATTATGATGACGCAATCAAAATACTGCAAAAACATTCAGAAATCGTGAACATTTAATTGAGATGCACATGAATGAGCTCTTGAGTTTGGAGAAAGTGAGGTCTGCTCAAAATACCGACGACTTAAATAGGCTAGTACAGAGAGTGCAAGTTAAATTATTGGCACTCAAGTCCCTAAAAGTGGAAACCGAGAGCTATGCGCCGATGTTGTTACCAGGGTTAAAAGAACAATTCCACCAAAATTATTGGCGGCGCAGTTCAAGTCAAAAGAGGCTATGAGAAACAACTCAGCTTCAGAACACGGCGAGCAAGGCAACCCAACAGAAAAAGCGTGCGAGGAAAAGCTGGACACGCTTATGTTATTCTTAAGATAGCAAGCAGCTTTTTGTGAAGAAACACAACGTGAACAAGAGAGGATAACTGCAAAACCAAGAGCTAACGGCCGACAGATACGCACAACTTCAAGCTTCTATAGCTCAGCGGACAGTATATGCTTATTCTACAAGCAGAAAACCCACGCAACCGAAAACTGATGTCGAAGCATTCCAACGAATGAAAAGAAAGCTATGTGTACCAAAAATAGAGCATGCTTCATATGCACGCGACCAAACTACACTGCACGCAATTGCAAAGCCCAAGTGAAATGCAAGCAATGCAAAGAACGACATGCCATGTGATCATGTAGAACTGTGATGAAGAAAACAAGGGCAGAGCTGGTCTCAAGAGCACAAGCTGAAGCAACGACGTCTACGCTACACGCAACCAAAAATATCAAGCTTAAGTTTGTGCTTTTGCAGACGGCTGTAGCATGTGTAGAAAGAGAAACATGTGGCCAACATTGCCGTTTGTTATTAGACAGCGGAAAGTCAACATTCATTTATTGAAGCCGGTTTAGCGAAAGAAATAGGTGCGAAGGTGTTGCGACAGGAAAGGCTGATGATTGGTTCATTTAGAGGAGACAAAAATGTCAAGCTAATGAACGTGGTGTGACTATAGGATCACGAGAAAGAACGACAACAGTGATTGAAGCGTTACAAGTTGACGTTATCTCGCACGTTATCTCCCAATTTGAATGAGGACATGCTATTGCTGCTCATTAATTTCTGAAAAGAAAAGGTGGCATTAATAGGAGATGTTAAAAAGGCATTTCTGCAAATCTTTATACACAAAGAGGATAGAGATGCAATGAGATTTCTGTGGTGGAAGCATGATGCTCAGGAAAGATAAATGAATGAATAAGTGCAAACATGGCGCATGACAAGAGTAACGTTCGGAACAACACCAAGCACGTTTACTCTGGCAGCTACAATTAAGCACCATTTGAAACAAGTGGAAGACCAATTTTCTGGTACGACAAGGACATTGCAGAAAGCAATCTACATGAATGACGTTATTCTGGGAGCAGCAACGCTTGATAAAGCAGTCAAGTTGTACAAAGAGGCAAAGCAAGTGTTCAGAGAGGCAGCGATGAATTTGAGAAAATGGACATCCAATGAATATTGATTAAACAAAATAATAGATGAAAATGAAAGGGACGATTCTCACATGAAGATTTGATCGAGAAAATTTACAATGCTTCTGGGCTTGATATGGAAACACTCAAAGGACATGTCTTGCTTCTCTGTGGAAAAGTGGGATTTATTAACAGATACAACGTATTTCACAAAAAAGGCCGTGTTAAAAGCCACAGCGAAGATATTTGACCTACTCGGTTTGTTGTCGCCGTTCACAGTACACGCGAAAATTTAACTGCAGAGACTGTGGAAAATGAACGGCACGTGAGACGATCCGCTCCCTAAAGATGAACGCGATAAATGGAAAAACCTTATGTCTGAAGTGGAGGTTTTTCAAGTTCTAGAAATCACCTGATGCTACCCAAGCAAGAATAAATCAGTACAAGCATACAAGCTGCATGTATTTGCCAACGCGAGCCCATTAGCATACGGAGCGGCAGCATACTTGATAGCAGTATACTGCGATGGAAGCAAAGAATCAAGGCTGGTAACAGCAAAAAGCCGTGTAGCTCCAATTAAAGAGCTGACATTGGCCCGACTTGAACTGATGGCAGCGGTGGTAGCATCAAGATTATGCAACACATCAAAGATCACTTCAACGAAAGATTTCAGGAAATACACTGCTGGACGGGCTCGATGATTCTGCTTCACCGGATCAAGGAAACAAGAAAGGGATTCGTTTGTTGCCAACAGAATCGCAGAAATCGGAGAAAAAACACTTCAAGCAAGCTGGTCATTTGTTCAAAGTGACGACAACCCTGCTGACCTACTTACATGAGGAATAAGCGCAAAGGCATTGATAAATTCATAGTTATGGTGGAACGGCTTCGAATGGATATCAGTGGAAAAGAACTCCGCAAGCATAATTGGCACGAATACAGACGTGGAAGACCGGCATAAAACACAATGCCACCAATTCATGGGTAGAGCCGGAATTGAACCAATCTTGGAAATCACAAAGTATTCATTATACAGACGGCTTGTAAAAGTGACAGCGTGGGTGTTCAGATTCATAGATGACACAAGAAGAAAAAATCACGAAGGGCCGTTGACAGGAAAAGACGCAACAAATGCAGAGAAATATTGGACAAGGCAGACCCAAATATCACTGAGACAAACAAAGGGTGAGGTCTATTCAAACACTCAATCATTTGAAATTAATCGACATGAAGTCTACCTTGATGACGATGGAACCATCAGACAGATGGGACATTTTCAGTGCAGCCAAGAATTCAACGAGCACGTCATAGTAATTCTAAAGGACGGGCATTTCACGGGACTGCTATACGTCACGTGCATAAAATGGTATCACACGGAGGAGTTCAAGTGACGCTGGCATAACTTCGAACTAAGTTTTGGATATTGCAGGGTGTCGTCTGCAAGAGGCATAACTTCAAACCGACCACTCAAAACATGCCTCCACTTCTGGCAGATAGAGTCACCGAAATTAGCCATTCAAAGTTCCGGGAGTTGACTTCACAGGACCTCTTTACGCAAAGGACAAGTACCAGATGGGGAAACAATATGTACTGATATTCACCTGTGCTGTAACGAGAGAAGTACACTTGGAGGTGACCAACGATTTGTCATCGTCAAGTTTTCTACCAACATTCCGACAATTTACACCTCGACAGGGAATGCCTGCAGTTATCTACTCGGACAACACGAAAACATTTATAAAAGCTGAAAAGAAATTCAACAAAATGCTCAAAACCATTAAACACGAGGTCTCAATTTCAGTGGAACAAATTCAGTGGAAAACGTTAGTAGAGTGCGCGCTGTTGTGGGGAGGATTTTACAAGCGCCTCATAAGAAGCCTGAAGACATCGATGCGAAAGCTAATATCGAAAAGTAAAGCTTCAGTAGAGGAGCTACACTTTTTGTAGCAGACGTTGAAGCCCTCAACAATCGACTGTTGAGTTAGGTAAGTGTATGGAGAACCCAACGAGCGAATGCCACTAACGCCCGCAGACATCATAGACGGACGACGACAGCTTTAAAACGGACAATGAAAACATTAACATTGAAGACGCATGGCGAAGCAGATGCAAACTCATGTGAGCTTGGTGGAAGAGATGGAATCGAGAATACATCAAGGAAATAGGAGCTACGGCCAAAGCCAAGACGCGGCAAGCAAAACCACTCTCACAGGGTGACATGGTGTTTGTTGAGGACAAGGCTCCAAGAACGTTTTAGAAAATGTGCCGGATTGAAAAACTCTACCCTTAGCGAGACAGAATAACAAGAGTTTGTCTCCTTCGCACAGGCAAAAAAGAACTTTTAAGAAGATCTGTGATATACCCTATGGAGGGTTGTTTCAAATAGCCCGCGAGAGCTTATCCTATTGCAACTTGGGCGGGCGGGAGCCTATAAAATATCATCAAACGCCAGAAGAAGAAAAAGACTGCTGCCTGGAGTGAGTGTGTGCTACTTCACTTCTTCTAATAAATGGTATTCGTTTGAAGCAGTCCCTGGTCTCGATAGTCTTAATACTTGTAGCTTGTAGGGTCAATTTTCCTATCACTTTTTCCTGGTGCCCAAGAAAACCTGTTAAGCAACGTGTTGATTGGTTCCTGTTGCGTGCTTGCAACTGCTTTCAGTTGCTTGAGCAAAATCACTGATTGCAGAGCACTGACTTGCCCTCAACCTCGGCCTCAACCATGCCACTCGTGTGCATGTGGGTCTGCGAGACAGCATGGATAAAGTAGTTTTCTTTGCATTCGAGGCTATCAACGTTTCATGTTTTTAACTGTGTCGCATTATTCTTGCTGGGCTTCTTTGACAGACGGACGCGCGGGAAGTGGTTGCGTTTCCAGCACTTGCATTTCTTGCCTTCTGCAGGGCAGGACTGATTCTTGTGAAACGCATATACACATTTCGTGCATTTTTTTATCGTTCAGGATGAAGCTGACCTCTTCAGGGCGCTCCGGACGATTGTCAGCGTTGCCGTGACTTTCTTGGGTTGTTCTTTGTATCTCTTCTATTTGCTCTTTGCTTCGTTCTCTCGTGCGACAAATTTCAAAAGAGCTTGTGAAAATCTGGGTTGTCGTTGATTAACTGGCTTAGTAGACGCCCGTCTTTTATACCTAGGATGATGCGACTCTTCAACATTCTCTCTTCAAGTAGCCCATACTCGCAGTTGCGAACGAGCATTCGGAGTTCTGAGAGCCATTCATTCAAACCCCCTCCTGGCTTTTGATCTCTCATGCCGAAAACAAAGTCATGGTATGCGAGGTTGACGATGGGCTTGCAGTGTTCTTCAAAATTTTTAACAGCTTGTCTACATCGTTACGGTCCACTTTGGCATTGAAGTTGAACGTGCTCCGTCCCTCTTCTCCAATTATGACAGGAAATGCTGCCGCATGAACTTTTTTTGGCTTACCAGAGAGTCCAGTCACAGTGGCATAGCACTTTAGTCGATTTCCCAAAGTTTCCACGTCGTATCCAGGGGCTTCGGTGCTGGAAGCAAAGATGTAACAGTCCCTACTATAGCTGTAGTCATGGCAAGGTTGCACGGGTGCGTAGCTGTCCTGCGAAGGCTTCTGGTTAGGCCGACAAAGCTGGGCATATACATCTTCAGGTCGTCTGACACCATGTGAGACGCTGTATAAAACCAGCGCGCAGACAACAGGACGCGCTGATGGCTGACAACAAAAGAACATTTATTCAATTAGTGTTTGACCAAGGAAAGGAAAATGGCGCTAGTGGCACTAACGATGTCAGTGAAGCCACGTCATAGCCCACAGTAGACATTTGCATTGCATGTCAAAAACGGTGTCACAGCATATCCACTGAGCGAATGATGATGAGTGGGGGGAAGAGTCCACCGGTGTGTCCATGCGTCCGTCCGCTTCGCCCCACTCGTCATCATTCACCTTGTGAATATGCTGCAATTTTTTTTGCTTAATAACAGACAGCCTGCGTGTTACCGTCACGAGGTAAGACGCTATTTTTTCTATTGCTTTATGTAGGAGCGGGCTTTTCACCACATTATTTTTAGTTGTTTTCCTGTCCAGGCGGCGAAGAAGCTGAGGTGACAGGATGCCTGCACTACTGCCGCAGAGACAGTCTGCATTCACTTGACCGTGGACCTGGTAGCAAAACCTCCTCGGGGCCCCGCTTTATCGCATGCATCCTGCACCTGGCCACAGCGAGACAGAAATATGAAACAGGCTTTGACGCCCAGCTGCTACTCAAGCTGCATGGCTTTCTTGTCGGTAACATCGATGCCTCCCTGCATCGGGCCTCATCTCATGTGGGGATATACGGACAATAGCAGGCACACTGGTGGCTGTCCTTGAGGTGTTTTTTGCTAAGTTGCAATCCTGATGAACGTGTTGCTCGGGTGGAACCTCCGAAACATCTGTGGAACCGAGATCTCTGCAAGAGTTACGTGTCACTCCTACTGCGTCTGTGCATTGTATCCTGCTAGACTGTTGAACCCGGCATTATCAAGTAGCCAGTGCTTTGTTACCTGCGTGCATTGAGTGCGGGACAGACAAAATGCTCGGGTACTTTTTGCGGACATATCGAAATCCTTTCAAGAGTGGTCTACAGGTGACTTCACATCAAGCCATGAACTTGCTTGGAAAGAAGTGGCACTTTCTACCACATTATCGATGATTCCACATACACAAAATTATGGTGATTCGAGATCAGAGGTTCGATACGCCACTGGTAGTCTTCGGGGGCGACATCGGCAACATTGAGCATTTCAGTGGACTTATCCCACACTGACATTGAAAGAGAAGCAGTGATCCACAGCCTGCAAAAACGTGGACATTGTCATTGGACGAGAAGTCATTGGACATTACAAGACGTCTTTCGCCAAGATACCAAGCTAATCAGGAGACTGCAATGATTGCTTATTAGTTTTCTGAACCGCACAGGTATGCTTAACACCTAATGACATACCCCTGCCAAGCAAGAGATGTCAAGTCGGAAGAATTGCCTACCATGCCCCCCAGGATTACCCCATCAGATGCAACACCACTACCACCATCTGTGGTACGCCTCGTGCTGTTCTGTGTGTCGACAGCTAAATCGTGTTTGTGTGCATCGAGTAGTGCTTCGATTCAACGGCCAAGTGTGTGTGTGTGTGTTCCGTGCTGTGCTTCAGTTGACGGCCAAGTCATGCGTGTGCATCGAGTAGTGCTTCGATTCAACGGCCAAGTGTGTGTGTGTGTTCCGTGCTGTGCTTCAGTTGACGGCCAAGTCATGCGTGTGCGTCGAGTTGTGCTTCGAGTCAACGGTCAAGTGTGTGTGTGTGTGCTCCAGTCAACGGCTACGTCTTGTGTGCACCAGTGCGTCGAGTTGTGCTTTGAGTCAAGGGTCAAGTCGTGTGTGTGTGCTCCGTGCTGTGCTTCAGTCGACAGCCACGTGTGCATCGAGTTGTGCTTCATGTCGACCAAGATGTCTGTCCTGGGTGCTGTCACGCTCTGTAAAAACATTTTCACTTGATGGTGCCCTTGCATTGTATCATGTACAGCTTCTCCATCGCGTGAGAGATGACGTTTTGGGGTCGCGTGGTGATCAAAGGGCTTTACGTGGTGGGGTCAGTGGTGCAGCCTGGCCGAGAGAGAGGTTACATGGGTGTTATAGTAGGTGCTCTCTTGTTTATGGGTTTGGCGCAGTCATTGACACACGACTCTCGAGGAGGTCTGTGGGTACGAGACCGCGGCTTGTTCCCACAGATTCCAGTGGTGAGTTGAACGTCGGCGACACGTCAATCCCAGTACATTGTATGTGTTATGGTTCTGTGTGTTTTATATTGTCATTTTTTGGTTGTTTGGTGAGTTGCTTGAATTCATTTGTGTGTTATATTTGGCTGACGAGCTCGCCGTTGTGTAAGAACACTGTATAAAAATGTACATTTGTTCGCTGCACGATGGTGTGGACTGTGTTTGTTCAGAGAGCAGTGATTTTTAGTGCCCACAGTGTGCACGAGTTGTGCTTCGTGCAGATGACTAAGTGTGTGCGCGCGCCGACGACCAAGTGCCTCGTGCTGTCCACTTAGGGCGGCTTCTTCTGCCTTCAACTTTTCATTTGGCTTTGCCTCTCATTCGACAAGAAGAGAGAACACTTCTGCACTGGCTCATGTTCTACCGTAACATTGCACACTACGATGCCACCTTCCCTGACGACATGTTAGTGAGTATTCTCAACAGTCTATGTGTGCATTTGCTGTGCCAATGGCCTGCCCTGCAAAACTTTTTTCTTTTTACATTGTCAATAAAGAAATTTACAGTTAGGGAATATGACTGTTTTTGAGTCTGTCTGGGTTGCAGCGGCCAGTGTTAGTGCTCATTAGAGCAGAAAAAAGCATGGCCTTCGTGACTGGCTCCGGCAGCGCGTCATTGTCGTGGCGTGCGCATTTTCGAAGGTAAGTTAAGTGAAAACTTTTGTTTACATCTTTCCGAGCTGCGAATAGTTTCGTCGAAAGCGTTTAGCTCGCATTCGGTGGTAAAACGGCACTAACACTTATTAAGAAAAAAGTGAAATTTAATGTGTTCTTCGGCATTCTCTACAAACTTGTAAAGTGTGTGAATGTGAGCTTGCTGATACACATTCGTAGCAAAAAAAAACATCACGAAAATGACAAAGAAACAGTCAGTGCTCTTTTTCATTTTTCTTGTCGCTCTCGTGCTGTTTTCTGCTATGCATTCCCTGTAACATGAGTGTCAGAGCGTAATAAACAACCTTCGCTTTTGTGGCGCGAACACCCAGCGACACCCTGGTTTTTCGCCCTTTTACTTCACCTACTGACTGCATTACGGCAAGACATTGTGCCTCTTCCATGGCGTGAAGCGGCAAGCGCCCTAGTATATGTGATTGGCTAGCGAGATCATGTGAATCAACAATCTCGGTAGATTGATGGTTGCTATGAGCGTCCCTTTTATAACCGGGTGGTACGTCTATGCCACCAGGCTCGAAAGTGAAAAAAAAAAAAAAACCGAAAACATTTCTGTTGGCCCATTGCCTTATCCACTTCAACCAAATCAATCTTATAATTCTCTGCCTTTTTAGGCAGAATGACCTCATTTCCCACTGTTTCTGACTTTTATCTATACTTTTCTGCCACCAATACTCCAACCGCCTCTTACTTGCTTCTATCGCGGACATCTTCAGTTTTCCATGATTGTCCCTAAAACCCAAGGTCTCATGTAGGTTTGTGCCCACACTTATTCCTGGGTGGATATCGCCACAAAACGAACCCTGCGCCCCCCTAGCAATGAGGCGGGGAACCTGCTCCTGCAGGACACCACACATATACATGCGGACCAGTGGCGGATCCAGAGGGTGGGCGGTAGGGGTGATCTCCCCCCCCCCCCCCGAACTCTGTCAGTCTCTGTCTCCCCCCCTCCTTGATTCAGTGCTCGTAGTTCACCTCCTATCACAAATTAGGACACATGAGTGAAACCACTGTGAGCACGCATTAATAGTATTTATACTCCAAAGGGGATTTTTTTGCTAGTAAAAACAAAAGTCATGACCACACCCCTCTCTTCGGTGTTACTTTAGGCGATCGCATCCCCCCCCCCCCTAAAATGAGTGGCTGGATCCGCCCCTGATGCAGACTCGACTTAAGATGGCTCCTCTCTTATAAAGATATGCGAAAAATAGGTAAAAAAAAAGGTGCGTGTAGTTGAGGGTAACGGTGTTTATACCAGGAGACGAGTTTATTTTGAAATAGCTTCAAATATGGCCAACTAGGTGTCAAAAACAGAAGGAAAACAATGGAGCAGTTCCGAACAAATGCTTATGAAGGCTGAAGAGCGTAGCTGGTGGCGTTGCCCTCCTCCTCACCCTAACTTCTCTTTCCCACCCATTGCTATATTACAGCCTACAGAACTATGTTGTGCATTACAGTCTCACCTTCTTTTCTGTACTCCTTGCTCTCACCTATTTTCAGCCCCTAGTTATACTATCCAGCAAAGGTTATGCTTACTCTATTTTTGTGCTTTTCTCTTTCTCTATTTTTATTAGTGGCCCAATCAGTATACAAGAAATAGAACTTGCTATTGAACATTTACCATTGTCAAACGCCAGGACCTGATGGAATGTCTGGCGAGATTTACAAAGATTTTAAACCATTACTGTGCCCTGTACTGCTCTACATTGTCACGCCGAGTTTTCATATGAAGACACTTCCTCGTTCTTTCACTAAAAGCCACACTTTTCTAATCCTAAAATACTGAGATCGAAAAAAACTTCGTCACGTTGATAGCTACAAACCAATTGCATTGTGTAACATTGACTACAAAATTCTTGCAAAGGTGCTTTCAAACAGATTTCAATTTGCAGTGTCGATACATAGGTGCCCCTCAGACCTGCTGTCTAAAAGGCCGCTCAATACAGTCTAACATGCATATTCAGGAGTGGAAGCGGGCTTCAGTCTTTTGGAGCATCTTCAGAGCAGTAATAACACGGTTTTGGCACAGCTTTGGAGCAGTAAAAAGGGCATTTTGGAGCAGCTCTTGAGCACCAAAAGGCGTGTTTTGGAGCATCAAAATTCAGTTTAGGAGCATATTTTTTTGGCCACACATTACTGTTAATTAGAATTTTTGTTTTGTCTTTGCTTTCTCATCAACAAAAAAAATTAGTCATTTCTTCTAACCATTTAATGATGATCAAGTGACGAGACTTACCCCAAATATATATATATATATATATATATATATATATATATATATATATATATATATATATAATTCTTACAATATTAGAGTTGAAAGCACAGCAACTCAAAGAAAAAACATAAGTGGTGCTCTGAACCGCTACTCAGACAAATAAAAAAATGTTAAAATGTTGCAATGTTCAAAATATGTATAAAACACCGCATATAACATGAACAGCAACTCAAGACTAGAGATGAACTAATATAATAAAAGTTATCTTCATACTAAACTGATAACGCTCTATTAATGTAAAAAACTTATGTTCTGGTCATTGAAGTGCCACAGCCAACAAGGGAACGGCCAAGAAATTTAGATGGGCTCGCCACATCACTGCTACATGGGCACTTTACGGGTTTTCACCGTTGCCGCCATGTTTCGTGTAAACTACAAGTTGGTAACGTTACCAGCGCATATGTTTTACCCGCGCGTAAAATTGCACAAGCTGGGGTGGTGAGCGCTGCGCAAGCAGACATTAAACGAAGCCAGGGGCGTAGCCAGAAATTTTTTTAAGGGGGGGGGGGTCACAGGGACCCAACTGGGGAGGGGGGGGGGGGGGGGCACAGGCATCAGCTTTTTTCTGTGACGTCACTATCGGCGGTAGTTTACATGTATATCACAGATAGTTTACAAGTATATATAACAGATAGTTTACATGTATATCAAGTCATAAGATTCCCCCTCTCCCCATGCATATGGTTGTGAAGAGTAAGTAAAAGTACTGTAAGAATGATTGATATGTGGGGTTTAACGGTCCGAAACAAAACCACCATATGATTATGAGAGACGTCCTAGTGGAGGGATCCGGAAGTTAAGACCGGCTGGGGTTCTTTAACGTGCTCCCAAATCTGAGCACACGGGCCTACAGCATTTTCACCACCATCGAAAATGCAGCCGCAACAGCCGGAATTCGATCCCACGACCTGCGGGTTAGCAACCGAGTACCTTAGCCACTAGACCACGGTGGCGGGGCAGTACTGTAAGAAGTACTCTAAATACAGTAAATGACAGGCGCAGTGACCGTTTGGAGCAACGGCCTTTCACCGCACCATCGAACGGACTAGTCTTCGAAAACGCATTATTGCAATTACCCACCCGATTGAAGAAGACATCGTTAATCATTAATCTTTGCTAAGCGTAGATGGCATAGTCCTCATCGGGGCAAAGTGCGTTTGACAGGTCAAGGAGGGTTTCGCTTACAATGAGGAATGAGAGGTATACACAGCATGTTTTTGTACATTTATAATACATTTTCGTTTTGCTTTCTTTGCTGAGCAAATTTCTTACTGTCGATGTCTGATCTCATGCCGATGGGAATTATTTATATATTAATGTGAAGCCGCCCTGATGCAGTAGTAGCCTTTAGTCAACATTTTTTTTTTACTGCGTGCATCACGCTTGCAATACGCAATAAGTAATTGTTTTTATAAGATATGCTGCATGTTGGCAGCACCATTTTGCACACGTTATTTTTCGGGCAGACTTTCAGTTGCACTATGACTAGATAGCAATGAAGTACTCCAATAGCAGAAGTTTTATCGTGCAATCTGCGAGGGCAAGGTAATCATTGATAAGAAATGCTCACTTGGCCTCAATCAAAAGTGCACGTGCGACCAGACTATACTCACACAAAACTTTATCACTGCCCATATGCGCTAAAACACTTAAATACGTGCAAAAAACGTGCTATGTTCTCTTTTTTTTTTTCATATTTCCCTTCACTCGGCTTCCTGAAACGATAGCGTTGAGGCAAGGAGTCTTCCGTTGTTTGCAAGGGTGCAGTTGACGTTTCTCTTTACCTGAACAGATTCAGAACTGTACAAAATATTTCTCCATGCAGCATACGTGCATTCATGTTTCCAGCACTTATACCAGCGTAAACAGGAGCAGCCTCGAACCACACAAAATCTTTAGTGATCGGTTCACCAGTGATGAAGGAATGAACTCCGGAGTTGCCGAGGATAGTGCACCATAATCCGTTTCTCAGAACACGTGAACTTCGACGAGAACTGCCAGCGCATGCAACACGTGTTTACTTACCCTCTACTGTGCACCCTTCATGCCTGTTGGTTGTCTGTTTCGGGCATTCTGATGCGAGTCGCATGAATTTCACTACTGCCATCTCCTCCTTCGCGTTCATTTATGTTACTAACATGTATAACTCGAACATTATCTCAACTCCAGCATTGCAAGTGGAGTTATCAGTATAGACTGCGAAATGAAAGTGAGAGAAGCGAGAAACACTGAGCATGTCTGCGATGCAAGCAGTTGCCCAGAGACATTCTTCTCAAACGTGCACCATCTTCTAAAGATTCCGGCAACTCTGCCTGTGAGCACAGCTGAAGCAGAACGCTTTTTTTCATCGCTGAGACGCCTAAAGCTGTACTTGAGAGCTGAAACAATACATGAAAGATTGTTTGGCATCGCTCTTTGAACATCCACAGTGAAATACAAGTCCGTCCGGAAGACATTCTCTCTGTTCTTTAACGGGAACGTAGCCTTCTTCATCTGAACGTGTGTGTGCAATATCAACCATAGGCGTCGGCTAAATCAAAGATGAAAGTTAACCGAAGTTATTTTTGGATTGAGATGATCTGAACAACATTAAAAACATAGTTGCTAATGATCAATTGATGGGGTCTAACATCTATCTGATGGGCAACTTCAATGCCAAAGTAGAAAAGAAGCAGGCTGGACACCAGGCAGTAGAAAATCATTGCATCGGTACTAGAAATGAAAGAGAGAAGCTGTTAGTAGAATTCGCAGAACGTAATAATTCATGGATCTTGAATACCTTTTACCGAAAACGAGGGAACCGTAAGTAGATATGGAGGAGTCGTAATCGCGAAAGTAAGAACAAAATAGGCCTCATATTGAGTGCACACCCTGGCATCGTGCAGAATGTGGAAGTGCTTGGCAAGGTAAGATGCAGTGACCATTGAATGATTCGGTCTCGAATTCGCCTAGACTTATAGAAGGAACGATAGAAACAGATACGCAACAAGCCAATAAATGAGCTAGCACTGAAAGGGAAAGTACAGAAATTCAGAGTCTCGCTTCAGAACAAGTACTCAACTCTTATCGAGGAAACCAGCCTAAGCTTTGACGCAATGAATGATAATCTGACGAGTATCACTACGGAGTGTACAGTGGAAGTTGGAGGTACAGTACTTAGACAAGACATTGGCAAGCAGTCCCAGGAGATGAAGAAGCTCATTAAAAAGGGTCAAAGCATGAAAGCCGGAAATACAACAGACAAAATGAAATTGGCAGAGCTTTTGAAGTTGATTAACAAGCGTAAGGTATCCGATGTAAGAACGTATAACATGGAGAAAATTGAACACGCTCTGAAGAACGGATGAAGCGTCAAAGCAGTGAAGAGAGAACTTGGAATAGGCAAAAACCAGATGTATGCACTAAGGGACAAGGAAGGCAAAGTAACTTCCAATATGAATAGAATAGTTAAAATGGTGGAGGAGTTTTAGAGATATGTACAGTAGCCGGGACAACCACGACCGTAACACAAAAACTTGCAGTAACCCAGACGACATCCTACCAGTAACGATAGAAGAAGTCACAAAAGCCTTGGGTGGAATGCAAAGAGGCAAAGCTGCTGGTGAGGATCAGATAGCATCAGATCTGCTAAAAGACGGAGGACAGATTGTGTTAGAAAAACTAGTCATTTTATTTACGAAGTGTCTTCTGATGGGAAGAGTACCAGAATCTTGGAAGAATGCTAACATCATCTTAATACAGAGGAAAGAAGATGACAAGGACTTGAAGAATTACAGGCCTATCAGCTTGCTCTCTGTTGTATACAAGCTATTTACAAAGGTAATTGCTAACAGGTAATTGCAAAGATAATTGCTGCTGTATTTCGGAGCAAAAACCTCCGTCAGGCTTTACAGCCTTTTGCTTTTGCTTCATTTTTTCCTATGTACAGGAAAAAGAAATAAATCCAAATCTCAATCTCAGAATTAAGACAAAATCAGAATTCAATCAACCAAATGAACAAGCAAGATTTCGTACAGGCTACTCAACAATCGACAACATTTATACTATTAATCAGTAATAGAGAAATACAGCCAACCAATATACATAGCTTTCATAGATTACGAGAAGGCGTGTGATTCAGTAGAAATATCAACAGTCATGTGGCCACTGCGAAATCAGGGCGTCAACGAAGCATATATAAACATCCTAGAAGAAATCTACAGGGGTCAACTGCCACCATAGTGCTCCATAAAGAAAGCGACAGAATACCAATCAAGAAGGGTGTAAGGTAGGGGAATACAATCTCCCTACTGCTATTTACCGTGTGCTTACAGGAGGTTTTCAGAAGCCTAGAATGGGAACAGTTAGGGATAAGAGTTAATGGAGAGTACCTCAGTAACCTGCGCTTCGCCGATGGCATTGCATTGCTGAGTAACTCAGGGGACTAATTGCAACTCATGATTACGGAGTTAGACAAGGAGAGCATAAAGGTGGGTGTTAAAATTTATCTGCAGAAAACGGAAGTAATGTACAACGACTTCGGAAAAGAGCAGCGCTTCGAAATAGGTAATAGTGCACTTCAAGTTGTAGAAGACTATGCCTACTTAGGGCAGGTAATAACCGCAGAGCCGAACCACGAGATTGAAGTAACTAGAAGAATAAGAATGGGGTGGAGCACATTTGGCAAGCACTCTCAAATTATGACAGGTAGATTGCCACTGTCCCTCAAGAGGAAGGTATATAACACCTGCATTTTGCCGGTATTAGCTATGGAACAGAAAAATGGAGACTTACAAAGAGGGTTCAGTTTAAATTGAGGACGACGCAGCGAGCAATGAAAAGAGAAATGATCGGTGTAACCTTAAGAGACAAGAAGAGAGCAGAGTGGATCAGGGAACAAACCGGGATTAAGGATATTATAGTTGCAATCGAGAAGAGGAAATGGACATGGGCCGGGCATGTGGCGCATTGGCACGATAACGGCTGGTCATTAAAAGTAACTGCCTGGATTCCCAGAGGAGGCAAGCGGGTAAGGGGGAGACAGAAAGTTGGATGGGCAGATGCATGAGACTAAGATGTTTGCAGGCATGAAGTAGCAGCAGCAAGCACAGAACCAAGTTGACTGGCGGAACATGGGAGAGGTCTTTGTCCTGCATTGAATGTAGTCAGGATGATGATGATGATTATGATGATAATGAACATCCAAAAACCACGATATGACTACGAGATACGCCGTAGTGGGGTGCTCCGGAAATTTTATCACTTTGCTTCTTTAACATGCACCTAAATCAAGGTGGACAGGTCTCAAGCATTTTCGCCTGCATCGAAAATACGACCGGGATTCGATCCCGCAACCTGCGGGCCCGCAATAGAGCACCGTAACCACTGGACCACCCTGGCAGGTAGTAAAAAACATGGTTTTGGTAAAATCAGTATGCGCTACTTTTTGTCCAGCTGTAAGAAAGTAAGTTCAACTGTATGAGACATATTGCTGAGAATTACTTTGACGGCATGCAGAGCGATTCCGTTCCCTCCCGTTGCTTACTCCTTGCTTTTCAGTGGCACCTTTCACTTGCAGACGTGGTCAGCGGAGACGAAAGGTGTAAACAACAATGCAACAACCCAAATTTGCATGTGGCAATTCTAGCAAATTTTGAGTAACACATGGGACATATAATGTGACGTGCAATGCGCAGGGTAATCTTTTTGTCAATTGATAAAGATAACAGTATTCCGCTATGTACTGTGTCTGTTTGCGACGCGAGACACTGCTTGCGTTTCTTTCATTTCTGGTAAAAAAATTATGATTACTATGTATATTGCTCGTAATTTTATGTGATACCACGCCCACCCATGTTTCTCTATTCTGTGCATTTCTTGTCGCGAGTCATGTCGCTAGCTGCATAAATTTCTTCGTGTGCACTTCTAGCCATGTCAATGTAAAGGGACGAACAGATGAAGCGAATCAATATATATAATTTGTCGTATATTTTTTTCAGCTTTATGTTCCTTATTTTTGTGCTGTTTGCCACAGTGCTGAAGAATAAAGCTTGTGCTCACTACAGCTGCCCACACTGCATTTTTCATTATGCTGCTTTAGATTTATGACCACCATCTTTTTATTCATTAGCTTAAGTTTTTAAGCTTAAGATGAGTATTAAGCTTAAGATGAGTATTTTAGTAGGCCTTTCTAAGGCTGTGATTAGCCTGCACATTTGCCCCGCCGCGGTGGTCTAGTGGCTAAGGTACTCGGCTGCTGACCCGCAGGGCGCGGGTTTGAATCCCGGCTGCGGCGACTGCATTTCCGATGGAGGCGGAATTGTTGTAGGCCCGTGTGCTCAGATTTGAGTGCACGTTAAAGAACCCCAGGTGGTCAAAATTTCCGGGGCCCTCCACTACGGCGTCTCTCATAATCATATGGTGGTTTTGGGACGTTAAACCCCACATATCAATTAGCCTGCACATTTGCCTGTGTTGCACCTTTGTCACTAGGCAACACTTCCAAGTGCCTTAGACGTTAGGGCGTAATAAATATACGTGTAAATATATTGCACACTCACATACAAGCTGAGTTAGGTGCATAAATCGAATATTCTGTCGCGCACGTGGGTGTGTGTGTGCATGCATGGGAGTGTGCATGTTTAGATATTAGCAGAACGTGCGAAGGTTAAAGAGAAATATTATTCTTTGGCTTATTATATCTTGGCACACTTCGAAGAGTCACACTGTAACATGCTTGAACGTGGCCTATCAGACTTTAGAACTGTGTCTGGCTATTTCCATTAAAACTAACCTCTCCCCATTGAAAATTATTGTAGTGATCGACTCTGGCAAGATCTGTTCCGGCGGGTACAAGTATGACCACCGCTTGAGCAATAATCTCGTCTCCGAGCCAACTTGAAACACTTGCGGCCGAGATTCCTGCCCAAAATCTCACAAAATGATAAGGCTTGAGAAACACCGCGACATAGTTTGGGGGCGAAGCTCCTCAAGGAGCTTCGCCCCTAGAACTTTGATTCTAAGAGCGTGGTTTTGATAAGCTGGCTATCGGCAAGCATCAGCGCTATCAACGGGAAAGAGGTTGTGCGGTAAGAGCATTTTTCCCTGGAGAAGCCGTACATCCTTTCTCCCACCAGGGTTTTGCAGTGTCGTGATGTCAAGTTCAAAAGCGTTAGTTTTCAACCTTCGTATTGTCACGCGGTCGTGAGTTTGACAAAGGCAGCAGCCGCTGTTTTCATGAGTGAACCTTATTTGAATGAACCTGTGCCCGGAAAACAAAACTTCACTCTACAAGCAATACAAGCTGTTGACTGATAGCTGTAAACCAGAGCGTCTGACATCGATAATTTGCTAAGCAGCAAAGTGCGTCAGCATTTATACATGTGCCATCGAAGATTCCCGCGTTATCTTTAAAGGCTGCGCAAGTTCCAGAACAAACTCTAATGTACGCCTTGTGCGCGTAATCTTATAGAAAGGTTCTAAGATTATCTAGATTGTTCCCATTCAATCGGGTGCAGATCGGGCAAGGCAGCGTTACATGCGTAATGGTGCGGTTGCCAAAATAGAAATTGCGTGCGGCATTACAATTACAAGTATTTGCTATTGCAGCCATCGCTTCACCGGTGAAACTAACTTTATTTTATTTTTTCAGTTTACATGGTTTGTTGCTGTTAAAAGATATATAGAGTCGCATAATGAGGTATACACACAAACACCACCTTAACAGGATCCATGCATGAACCGAAATACGATGTCACTGAACTAACTTGATATGGACGCGGTTGCGCCTTTTGTGTAGCTCACCCGTGTTGCTCAGATGATGATAAAACTCGGCTAAATTTGGCATTCCACACACAAATTGCCGGGCAGGAACAGCTTGGCGAAGCAGGTCAGATTGGCGCAGCACTTCTACACCAGAAATAAAAAAAAATGTGAGCAAGGAGGCGGATGCCCAGCTTAAAATTTTGAGAGATCCGCCACATATGACAACACTTGCACTCAGTCTTACACCAGAAATCACTAACTTAGAAGATCTTTCAATGCGACAAGAATGGCGTGCACTGGCAAGAATGACGTAAAAGATGTAAAAAGAAAGAAGAGAATAACAGTGATGTCTGCGACAGATTAATGTCATGTGAATGAGCCTTCCTTGAAGTGATGTAGGCGATGACAAGAAAGCCTTGTCGATGGCACTGAATACCTTGGCACTGCAATTGGTAGCACACGTCACAAACGCCGTTGCATTCAAAGAAAAACGCAAGTTGCGCCAATCTTTGCCCGGTATACCTTATGGTCCTATTAGGTGGGGTGCACGCCAGTACATGCTTGTGAGCAGGCTTCATAAGTGTAAGTGGTAGCCAGAAGCAGTTTGACCCGATGTTATGATGGAAGAGATGTTATGATAGAAAAGATTAGGTTAACGAGGTGCACACTGTTAGCTGTCTCGCACTGAAAGAATGGGACATGACACGAAATGGTGCAGTGGCATAGCAAGGTGTATTTTCCGAATGGGGGAGGGGTAAGAATCCTCCAAAAAGCGTGCGTTTGTGTGTGTGCATGTATACACACACATGCAAGTAAAAACTTCAAGGGGAAAAAGAAGTTGAATCCCCCAGCCACCATCTGGTCACCAGTCAAAAGTAGTTGCTTCCTCTTGCTACTGCTCATGCTGGCATTTGAAGAACAGACAGTCGGTGGACCCATGTGTAGAAGAGTTCTCGAGTGTTGCATAAAAGAATTCCTCGCTGATATCTGCAGGCTCAACTGTTCCTCATTTTCGTATGGAAGCACTTACGTTTCTTTACAGCCTATAATGTTCATGCAGGAGTTCATTGAACGTACGACCTCAGTCTTTTACAATACAGTCAATCAAAACAAGCCGACAGCATATTGTTGAATGAAATACTGCTACTAGCCGTACGGGGATGAACAACTCTACCGTCGAAAAAAAAAAAGAGATACAGGCGTTTAGAAATCATACATCTTTCAGAAAGAACTGCACCCATTAAAAAGATGTACAGATGCCTTGATTAATGTCATTGCACACTGTAGGTAAACGGCTCGCACTTTAGACACAAGGATATGGCCTAAAGGCTTCAGCTGGGAGCAACCGCCCCAGCAAAAGTAAGTAAACAGTACAGGACACTATACAAAAAGCATTCATTGCGCTTAGTTGTCCACAACAAATACGCAATGAAGTACCTTAGACACTGTCCAGAAAAGGTATTCCCAGTTCCCCAAGCACGATGCAAAATGCTATGCGTTCACGAGGCCTGGCTGTTCTCTAGAATCCGCGGAGTTGTCAGAGTTTTTGCCGAACTGCACTTCAATCTCCTCCAGAGTCTTGCCGCGGGTCTCAGGAATAAATATTAGCACCAGAACAAAGCCCAGGGCCATGACAGTGCCGTAGAACCAGTAGATGCCGTCGTTGCCGAGCAGCCGCATCGTGCTGTGATATTCCCTAGCGATCAGGGCACCGCAGCCGAAGTTGAAGGCAGTCGACACGCCCGTCGCGAAGCCCTTGACGCGCAGTGGCAGCATCTCGCCCATCAGCATCCACGGCAGCGGTCCGAGGCCCACTGAGTAGCCGACCATGAAGCCGCAGAGAGCAAGCAGTGGAAGCCAGCCGTATGAAGCCAGGAACACCTGACCCTATTTGTAAGCAAATCAATCAATCAATCAATCAATCAATCAATCAATCAATCAATCAATCAACTTCTAGATCATGTTGACAACTGTTGGTGTTTCGCGCCCAAAAATCACAATACAATTTTGATTTAAAAGTAAAACGAAGGAATATGCAGCAAAAGGCTACATGGCGAGATATTGGTTTCAGCTTGTTTCGAAACACACACATTTAGCAATGCTGGGCTACTTGAGAGGTGAAATCTGCATAGAGAAAAAAAAGCGCCACTGCACCAACTTTGCATTGAGCCAAATGATTAAGCTTAACACGATCATGTGTCTGAGCGCGTGATAGGTCTTAACCCTGGCGCTTTGAAGCTGCATGGTCTTATACGCTAATGTATACGGCTGCAGCGAGATAGGCCGAACAACTGCCTGAAACAAGATGGAGGTGGGAGGAGGGGGAGGCGATACCCCCAAAAATTTTCAATTTTGCGTGTGTGTATCAAACGCACAAATACAAACGCATGCACAGAGACACATGAAGCGTAATTAAATATTCCTAAAGGGTGCATAATTTCTGGCTCGCCACTCATCACGAACTATACAGCATGAAATGTCTTCGGGCAGCACGCCTGTCCGCGGGGTCACATGTTGGACTATACGCTGCAAGGGTAATGGCTATTCAGATGGCTTCATCTTTACGCAGTGGTCCCTCCAAATTTACTGTCCTCATTTGTAGAAACACAGCAATATTAGTGCCAACATCCTGAGACGCACCAGATTAGGCAGAACGCACACAAAGCCAATACACAGCCGGTAAATAAAAAAAGAGATGGCCAATACTATAGTGATCTGCCATGGTCAAACTGTTCGCTCAGTGTAAGCGCTTGCAGTAGAATATTCCTCAGTGCAATAGTAGGAAATGATTATGTAAATAGTGTAAGGAAATAATATTTAAAGAGGGTTTATTAATGACGCCAGGTAGCAGGCTGACAGCCGGTACAGACAGAAACAGTCGAACAGGCCCGGCGTCAACGGCACGTGCACAGATATACATATGTAGCGTTCGCGCCTCGCCCCCAAAGACGGCCCGACTAGTGATTGCCTTGCTTTTTCACCACTACAATATAAGCTGTTATTACAGATACGCATATAACAGTTGGTGCTTGAATAAAAGTTCACACGTCTTGAGTTCTAATTTTCCTTAGACACGTGACGACCCAACAAGAACGACAAAAGCAAACACTTTAAAACATGGCAGTCGAACAAAGCGCCAATAAGGATTATGCACAAGCTATTAATGCTTTAATGGCACAGCCCACATCACGATGAAGAGAATAATACCTATCTGGTGAGGTCTATCGTCTATTGTTACTTTAAAGCAACGTATGAAATATGAGTAAATCAATATGGAAGGCTTTCATGAAGGTTATTTTTGCTTATATGGATACTAAACGAAAAACATTTACTTCTTTAAAATTACCAGAAGTGCTACTCTACCACATAAAATTCACTAATATCCTGATTATGAGAAGGAAAACGAATATAAATATCCTAACTTCACATTTTTGCGGGGATAGTTTGCGAGTAACGCGTTTACGTTAACGCAATGGGCATGGAAGGTGTGTTTATGAGGCATGAGCAAGAAAGCATCTAATAAAGCAGCTATAATCCTCCAGCTTGATCAGAAAACAATCCAATGGATTCAAGAGTTCCTCTGTAACCGGTCGCAATCGGTCAAACTTAACCACATAATTTCCAGAAAGTGCATGGTAAAATCCGGTGTCCCCCAGGGCTCCGTGCTCGGACCATTATTATTTTTGGTCTACATCAATGACATTGGATCTAATATTGTTTCTTCTCTACGCCTATTCGCAGATGATTGCGTTATATATAAGGAGATTACCGAACCGAATGACAGTAGCATTCTACAGTCAGATTTGTTAAAACTCGCAGAGTGGTGCAATTTGTGGCAGATGCACATCAACGCTGAAAAAACCAAACATATTAGATTTACTTCCGTAGCCAAACCCTCATCATTCGTCAGATACATAGTCAATAGCACCATAATTGAGACCGTTTCATCCACAAAATACCTCGGCATTTTCTTTAGTTCCGACCTAACCTGGAACAGTCACATTGAATACATCACCAGCAAATCATCAAAAAAACTCGGTCTTTTGAAACGCCGCCTCAGATGCGCAAACTTGAAAACTAAACTTCACGCATATCAAGCTCTGATCAGGCCTTCACTAGAGTATGCGTCAACCATCTGGCATCCACATACGGCAATGTTATCTGATATGCTAGAATCGGTACAAAATAAAGCAGCTCGGTTTATCACCTCCTGTCATTCTCGCCACCAAAGCGTAACATGTCTTAAGCGTTCTCTGAACCTTCCATTGCTTGCCACGCGCAGAAAGTTGTTCCGCCTATGTTTTTTCCATAGTTTATATCATAGTGACTCGTCATTTTCCCGATCATTCATTCACCCAGCTCCCTACGTTTCTGATCGCGTTGGTCATGCACATAAGGTCAATACAATATATTCACGCACTAAGAAATACCAATTTTCACCTCTGCTGTTATCCATTAACGAGTGGAACGCGCTGCCCTCAAACATCGTCGCTATTACAGAACCCTCCCTTTTCCAGTCTGCAGTACAAACTTACTTAGAAGTTGACAATAATTTGTAACCACCATTGACATTTAATGTGTAACGCATGCTTAGAGAATGTTAATTGCTATTTCTTGAAATATGTTTCCTGTTATGGTGGGCTGCTTACTGTGTTTTTTGCTTATTGTGTTATTAGTAATGTTGCTTGGGCTATCGGTCTGTTTGATTACTAGTATTACTCCCTGACATGTTGTTTTACTGATGCTATAGTAACCTCTTGTATGTATCCCCCCTTATGTAATGCCCTCCGGGCTCTTAAGGTATTTAAATAAATAAATAAATAAATAAATAATCATGCTGTATTCTCTCAGAACACAATACTTATTTTAGAACAGGCAATACGTACCTGAGTGTCCTTGAAATGATATGAAATCCCAAGAAGGATGAGGCTGATCGAGGACACGAAGCAAGACATGAGCAGCAGTATTTTGCGACCCAAACGGTCAATGGCCAGCGTGGCCATGAAGCCGCTGGCCACTTGGACAACACCGACAATGATGGTGCAGTCGGTGGACTCTATGGTCGAGCCGGCAGACTCGAAGATGTCTTGCGTGTACAGTAGCATGATGCTGATGCCCGAGAACTGCTGGAGGAACATGCCCAGCAAGACGCACAGGAATGGCTTGTACACGTACGGAAGCTTGAATTCAGCCAGGGAAAACTTCTCGTCTGCCGTGCTCGCCGCTTGCAGGCTCTCAAATTCCTCGCGAGCCCTGTCCTCGCCCTCATAAAATTTCAGCGCCTGCATGTGCGAGACAGACAAACCCTCGAAATTAGAACGTGATTTTGTGGTAAAAAACTGCAGGCAGCCAGCGACTGAAATTTATCTGCCGGATATAATGATGATATATACGAGTTTTGTATGGCCCCAAGGGCCGTTTCACGACCAAAGAGTGCCAATTTACCAGACAAGATGCGTGAACAGTGATCATGATAAGTGGTTGTATAAGGGCCTTAAAATTCTATGCACTAAAATGGGTATGTTTACAAGTACTAAAATCCTGAGTGTGACATGAATTGTGTGCAGTGAGAAATAATGGAGAGTCATCTTGATAATAAAACTATCGGGATATAGTTTAAGCACGAATGCCGCGCTAACGTCCTTGCATCCAAGGACAGCGGGTGCAGCGGGTGCATCCAAGGACAGCGGGTGCAGCGGTGGTGCTTTCTGTAATGCAGCTACAAATCTTGCAAGTGTAAGAAAACGTTAAGCATTTACATGAGACGAATCGAATACCACAGCCATCTTTTTCTCAGCCAATTGAACTAATACCCGCCCCATCCCAATGTCGTTCAGTACCCAATGTAGTTGTACTGCATTTGGGTTCGGAAGCATTGAGAGATTTCTGCACCTTATTTTACCTCAGGGATCGGCCCACTTTTGACCAGGCGCCGCTGACATCTCATTACGCCATTATGTGACATGACGAAGTCCCAACTTTTGCCGACCTGCGACGTCATCACGCAACGACGTCTCCTTTTGTTGACATTATATTATAGGCATTTTTAGCTAACCATATTTTGCTTCCCGTTCCGCTCAGCCAGTCGCTTGTTGCACCACTGCGCATGCGCTATACAGTCAGGCACTGAGCTTGTGAGCGGATCATCGTAGCGAGCGAAGGATCACGTGACTCAAGGAGTAATGACCAAAATGGCAGCCGCTTGTGCCGTGAGTCCGCATTCCTCGAGAAACGCAGTGATAGTTCGGCAAACACGCAAGCACTGACGGCACTAGAGGACACACAAGGATCTGTGCCTCCTTCGAGAAATTGTCGCAGCCAATTCCTTCGAGAATCCGCGCATGTAGGGTGAAGTTCCACGAAACGATCTAGAGCTGACACTTCGGACCATAAAGGAGCGTCTCGAGATGCTTCTTTGGTACTTCCGTCAAAGGGACTTCGCGAATCTCCGGTGGTAAGCGGTTTTATGTAAAAATAGTAACAATCTAATATTTAACAGCAGCCACTCTTCCACCTATTCAGATAAGCTTTTTAGTTTGATGTGCCACAAGGCAATGCAGTGAACGCGCTGCGTCTGGGCAGGGCGTTTGAAATGCGTTTGGGCTGCTTGATGGCTTTGAATATAGTTGAGCTTCGAAGGTAAAAAAAAAAAAATAGTGCTCACGCGTCAAACAATAAATAAATTAACACACTTTTAAAACATAATTTTCTATTTTGCTGCAATACAAGAAAAATTTTGTTTTCCGTTACAACAACTTTCATCCACCAGTGGTGTCACGATTGCATTGACCGAACGACGCTTGGCTAAAACCGAAAATGCGCGTTGTACACCGGTAACTTGAGCGTTTGAGCGGAACCGGGAACAGAGCACAAAATTGGTCAGCTAAAAGTGCCTATTGGCACCACCGATGATCACCTTCCGCGTTTGATGAGGCGCCTAAGTCACTCGCCTTAAAAATCACTGCCCAAGCACCCCATACGAATGGTTAACCACCTTCGAGGTAACATGTGCTGGCAGCCATTCTTCATTATGGTATCTGCACACTGACGGACCGCCACATTTTCGTGCCTCATATAGCCATACGCAGCTTCACTGTTGAACTCGCAGGATCAACTGTTCAGTTAGGCTGCATGTCGCCCTGTGTGGGAAGCACCCTTACCACACAGAGCAAGTAGGCAGTTATGAACGAATTCAGCCGACTGCTTTTACTCAAACAACTGCTTACTACACCATACCATCCGATGGCCAATGCTTTGATAGAACGTTTTAATGGGACATTAAAACGCATGATAGGGTGCATGTGTCAAGAGCGTCCGAAAACCTGGGACCGTTACATTGGTCCATTACTGTTCGCCTACCGAGAGCTTCCGCAACGCAGCATTGGATTCTCTCCATTTGAATTATTATATGGAAGATATGTGTGAGGGCCAATGGCTGTTCTCAAGGAGCTCTGGACAAACGCTCGCCTCAATGATGAGACCAATACACGCATATGATGGAGCTTCGGCAATGCTTACAACGCACCTGTGCGCTCGCACACGAAAAATTGATGAAGGTAAAAAGGCTGCAGAAAGGGTACTATGGTAAGAAAGCAAGACAGCGCAAACTTGTCCCTGGTGACAAGGTGCTGGTGTTGTTACCAGCCGATGCTAACAAGCTGGCGCTTTCCTGGAAGGGCCCCTTCCTGGTTATTGAGAAACGCAGCGAACTGGGTTACCTCGTGAACCTGGGCCACAAGGTTACGCTCTTTCATATCAACATGTTAAAGAAGTATGAGGAGCGCAAGCCACTAAGCCGATGAACGATTGCAGGCGTTACGATGACGCTGCCAAGTGACATAGACGAGATTCAGTCCGACGAAGTGCCCCATATCACACTAGAACAGACACAGGACTGGACAAATGTTACCATAGCATCGGAGTTCAACGCTGATGCACGACAGCAAGCCACAGCGGTTCTTACGTTTTCTCAGATGTACCTGGGAATACTGACATTGTTCAATGCGAGTTGAAGCGTACATCAGAGGCTCCCATACAGGTGCGACAGTACCCACTACCTTTTGCTGTCAAAGGTGTCGTCGTGGACGAAGTGAAGGATATGCTACAGTTCGGTGTCATTGAAAGGTCAACGTCAGCCTACCACTCGCCCATAGTGGTCGTCAAGAAGAAAGATGGCACCATGCATTTGTGTATTGACTTCTGACAACTGAACAAGGTCATACTTCCGGATTGTGAGCTGATCCTTCGCACACATACGATGTTCACCAAGCTCACGGGGTGCAACTACTTCTCAAACTTTGATTTTACTAAAAGATACTGGCAGGTATTTATGACCAGTCAGTCGAAAGAGCTCACGGCCTTCTCATGTGGATCTGAGTTGTACCACTTCAACTTTATGCCTTTCGGCATCAAGACTACGCCGGCAGTATTTAATCGGTTAATGCGAGTCGTCATCGAGGGGACTCCCAATGTGCTATATATCTTTGACGATGTGCTCGTCTCTACTGAAACTTGGTAAGAACACTTGGTAACCCTAAAGAGATTGTTTGAGCACGTCAGAGTGGCTCGTCTAACTATCAAACCGGCGAAATATGAGGTCGGCTGTCCGACTACTACTTTTTTGGGCCACATTATTGAGCAAGGTATGCTGCAGACGAGTTAGAGCATTACTGATAAGATCCAAGCAACTGTGCCGCCAAGCACCAAGAAAAAATTGAAAGCCTTTCTCGATCTTTCAGGTTATTACCATGACTTTTTGCCCAATTACGCTGAGTTGACATTTCCACTTGTAGTGTAGGCGAGTGGCATCCGAACGACGGCAAGGGGCTCGACGACTGGACGCGGAACTCGGCGTGCGCCGGCGATCGGCCCACCAACAAGAGTCAAATTCAACAGAAGCCCAACAACGACTCGGCTGACCAGCAGCCGTTTATTAAAACCACACCACAGAACACCTACCCGACCACATGGTAGTGTATAGGTGTTCTGCGACCGGACTCGCTCGCTAGATTCCATGCCGACCGGTTGTGCCCTCGCGATCTCCGACATCAGCGTAGCTCTGGCCGACTGGGCTCGCCCTACGTCCTCTCCTGATGCCGACTTCCGACGACAGTGTAGCTCTGATCGACTGGACTTGCTCTACGCCATCTTCTGACGCCGAAAAGAGCTCTCGCAAGTGGTGCCCCGTCCTCGGACTCCTGTGACCGTGTTTCCATCTTTCCCTTCTCCTCGACATGTCGTCGCTCTCTGGCTTACCTCATGCCTCTTTCTCTCTCTCTACCTACTCTTTTAATTCCTATTCTTTTCATCCCTCCTCACCCCCACCCCTTGTGAGCTGCTGTTGAGGTGTCGCTCACTGAAGCAGACAGTTACGGGGCTCACTTTTCTCTTCCTTTCTCTTTTAGAACCACTTTGTGTTCTGTGACCACACCATGAAGCGACGCGCACACACGTAATTGGTTGCTGACAACCACGGATGGATGGATGGATGGATGTGGCTGTACCCTTTAAATCGGGCGGCGGCCAATGCCACCCAGCCGTAATATTTAGTGAACTAACCACTAGATTTATCTTTTTTTTCCCTTTAAATAGTAAAGTTGAGGACTGGTACTTTACGGTGAAGGGTTTAATTTTTCACTCGTGGCTTGACTTTAGCCACCAATCAGACAACCTTCTTCTAGTTGATTCTACCCGCTTAAAGTCTATTTTGCCCTCCCTGTCCCTAAACCCCAGTGCTTTGAAAAACTCTGTGCCATTATCCTGAACTATAGGGTGAAGCCCTTCACAGAACATTATCAAGTGTTCGGCAGTTTCCTCCTCCTATCCACATGCACTGCATACCGTGTCTACCCCTTCGTATTTGGTCCGATATGTCTTGGTCCGCAATACTCCCATCCTGGCCTCAAACAGTAGAGAACTACCCTGGGTATTGTCATAGATCCTTTCCTTGGCAATTTCCTGCTTAAAAGTTTGATAGATCTTTGGTGCAGACTTCTTAATCATGCAAATTCTCCACATGTCAGTCTCCGTTTCCTTCACTTTCTTCTTAACCGATAGTTCTTTTTGGTTTGGCCACCTGCTGTTTTCTAAATATTTACCAGTATTTTTTGGTTCGCTTGCTCCATTTAGTATCAGCATTCTTCATGTACAAGTAGCTGAAAACCTTCCTAGCCCAACGCTCCTCCCCCATTTCTCTCAATTGCTTCTCAAATTTTATCTTGCTGCTAGCTTCCCTGCAGTCAAATGATGTCCATCCCATATCACCTTGTACTCCCCGATTTGGTGTATTCCCGTGAGCTCCTAAGGCAAGCCTACCTATTCCACGTTGCTTAATTTCTAATCTCTAATCTTGCTTGAACTTCTGACCTCATGCACAAGACCGCATTGCTGAACGTCAGCCCAGGAACTATGACCCCTTTCCATATTCCTCTCACAACACCATACCTATTGTAATTCCACAGTGCCCTATTTTTCATCACTGCTGCATTCCTGTTACCTTTAGTCATCACGTATATTTCGTGTTCCCTTAGGTACTCGGTCCCATTGCTTATCTATACGCCCAGATATTAGTATTTATCTGTTATCTCTAGCGTGACTTCCTGTATTCTAAGCTCACTACCTTCATTATCATTAAAAATCATGACTGCTGATTTTTCCTTACTGAATCTAAAATCTAAACTATCTTCCTCATTATCGCAGATGTCCATCAATCTCTGCAAATCTTCCTTGTTGTCGGTCATTAGCACTATATCATCTGCGTACATTAATGCTCGTGGTGCCTGATCAATGAGTTTTCCTTGTTTGACGAAAGAGAGGTTAAAGCCAAGTCCACTTCCCTCTAATTTGGCCTCTAATTCTTGTAGGTACATAAATGAATAACAAGGGTGATAGAGGACACCCCTGCCTAAGCCCCCATTTCACCTCTATGGGCTGAATACCTGTTTTTCCCACTTTATAACTACCTTGTTACTTTTACGGACTTCCTTTAAAAGATTAGTAACTCCATCTTCCACACAGTGTGTCCAGTATTCCCCACAAGTCCTCTTCAACCACGCTATCGTACGCTCTCTTGATATCCAAAAATGCTAACCACAGGGGCTTAAGTTCTTTTGCTGCTATTTCGATGCACTGCATCAGTGAGAACAGATTGTCTTCCAACCTCCTGTGTTTCCAAAACCCATTCTGCAGTTTCCCCAGCACCCCCTCATCCTCTATCCATGCCTGCAGTCTTTCCTTTATAATCTGCATCGCCAGCCTGTAGACCACTGATGTCACTGTTATGGGACGGTAGTTGTTTATGTCATCTTTGTCCCCCTTTCCTTTACAAATCATGCTCATCCTGCTAAGTTTCCATCCATCAGGGACTTCACCATCGATTACAGTTCTGCTCACTGCCTCTCTCAAAGTCTGTTTAGACTTCAGACTCAATGTCTTTATCAGCATACTTGGAATGCCATCTGGGCCTGTTGATGTACTACTTGGAACCCTCTTCTCAGCCTTTTCCCACTGTCGTTGTGAAAATGGAGCCATTGCTACACTTGATTCATCCTTGTCTATTGTGGTGCATAAGGCACTTCTTTGTTGAAATTTTTCTGTAACCCTTGTTCTTATATATTCAATAGCTTCGTCTCCTTCTAGCCTAGCACCTTGAGCTGCATTTATAAAACTCTGCTGTAGGCTTGTTTCCTTTCTTCGGGAGTTTAGATGGTTCCAAAATTTCGCAGCTGCCTTTATGTCCTTTTTATGTACTTCTGCCAGCCACTAAGCACCCTTTCTTCTAATCTTTTCATTGATCAGGAGGGATGCTTCCCCTCTAGAGCTTAGAAAGATGCCCCATTTTCTTTCATCATCATCTGTCGGTTCACCCCGCTGCTTAGTTGTGTGCCGGCCTGCAGTGACATCTATATGTAAAGCACACAACAACACAACAAACAGTGCACATATTTTTCAAGGATGGCGCCACAACACCACACCGCTCACGGAACCACAGAACACCTACCAGTGACAGAACTTACAAAGAAAGGCCACCTCGATAAGTTATTATGGGGTGAAGAACATGAGAGAGTGTTTTGACAAGTGCAGAATCTATTGTCCGCGTAGCCTGTGCTGAAATAACCCAGCTTACATTAGCCATTTGTTCTGCGCACGGATTCGTCTTCATGGAGCTTAGGAGCAGTATTGCTCCAGGAACATCAAGGCCGTCTGCACCCAGTTTCCTACGCGAGCCATAAATTACTACCCCGCAAAGCAGCCTACTCCACAATTCAAAGAGAAGGCCTTGCCGTAGTCTGGGCTGTTCACAAATACCACATTTTTCTCTATGGCAAGCCATTCACGTTGTAATGTTACCACCAGCCATTGGCTTATATTCAGTCAGCTAGGCACCTAAATAATCAAGTCCTGCGGTGGAATCTCCTTCTTATGGAATATAACCGTATATACTCGTGTAAGGGCCGCCCTCGTGTAAGGGCCGCACCCCAACTTTGAAAGCGGATATTTCGAAAAAAAAAAAAAACAAAAGTTCAAAATGTCCCGCCAGAAAAGTGTAGTTAGTTCATTTACAGCCAGATGGCGCTGCACGCTTTTCCGCTTTTATTCTACTTTCGCCGACGCGCCGACCACGCTGTTGACAGCGCGCCGCCATATTTGCCTTGTGCGGCCTCTTTGTTGGCATCAGTGGTGGTAACTTAGCGAGAAAGTCGCTAAATTTAGCGCCTTTTCAGTCGTGCTAGCGACAATTTTATCACTTTGGAGTCTTAGCGACTTTTTTGGAGACTTTGAAAAGTTGAAATTGAATGTTTAAAGGACTACTGACAGGAAAAGTTTTGTTTTCGACATTTTTTTACAGTAATCCGTAGCTTTGCGTCTAGTAATGCCAAAATTCAATCGTAAATGTTCTAACGCATCGTATAATTGATGCTAGCATCGTTAATTGAGGACGATTTTGTTTCAGTTCAAAACGCCCGCCTAGATACCATAAGAAACTAGCGCCGCACAGCGGGGCAGTGCCTGAGACTACATGCGCTCAAGCTTCGGTGACGCTGAACGTGCGGTTTCCAAATAGGGTGACCCGAGAGTGGGGAAGAATAGAACGATGTGGGTGCGTTGAGCGTGTTCCCCTCAGGAAAAAGAAGAGCATTCCTGGCGTAAGCAGCGAAAACCACCTTAGAGCAGCCCGACAACAGAGCGAGAGGGGTGACGAACAATAGTCCTCGCCGGGAGCCAGTCGGCGAATTGTACTCACCCCGAAAACGTTCTCGGAATCTCCGATGCCCACAATACTTGCTTGACCTCTGCAACCACGCAAGGGGAGCCTTTGTCTACGTAAAACCACAAAAAATGTCGATTTTACCGGAATACTCGGATGAGCACACACCTTCGCTTTAAAACCAAGTTGAAATATTTTACAGGCAGCACTCACCCCTAATAATCGTTAAGAAGTGCATGCAAGAGTCTCAAACGTCGCAAGCACACCAAGCTTCCAAATTTTGTGTCAGGGGTCCTTTAAAACAGACATAGAATATTAGGAAACTAATGAGAACTGGGGAATGCTCGGAACGAGCTTCAAAAATGAGGCCAGGGCACACAGGATCGAGCTTCTTGAGCCGCTGCGATCTTTAGCGTGCGTGCAATGTGGCCACCTGGCTGTTTTGGGCTGGTTGGTACATGATCGACGAAGCGAAAAAAAAAAACTGCGCGGAACACCGGACAGTGAAAGAGACGGACCAAGCGCTTTTTTTCGCTTCGTTGAAAATACAAGGATGGAGAGGAAGCTACAGGAAAGCTGGCCTTTGCCCCTTCCTCCTGGAATTTCGAATACCTTGTCTATGCAGGCAGCTCGAAAGAAACGATGCCTGCGCTCGTCACTGCTGGAGCCTGGATGTCTCCCCCCCCCCCTCGCTAATGCACACCCATGCTATGGTGGCTAGCCACCATACCCATGCTAAAAGTTCTGAATGCGCACTTGTGCGCCACGTGCTTCCGCGAGCATCGGCAAGCCTATCTCTCACACCATCCCTCTCGCTCCTCGGGTTCTGAAATCCGGGCATGTTCATGGCCGATTCTGCGGGGGTCTACCCAGCGTACCCCTTCAGAGAACACGAACTCAAACGAAGTGGTTCAACCGGTTCAACCTACAACACGTGGTAGCGTTGCTTCACCATGGCTCACTGAGCCGCAGATCACTCGTTCTGTAGAAAAAACAGCCGCTCAAAAGATTTCGTTCACTCCTGAGCGACACATCTCTATTTCCAGTACACTCAAGGACTAGGTGTAGCGTGCCGACTCGCTCGCTCTAGCTTAATCATGCCTCCAAAGTATGAGCAGCATTATCGAAAAAGTTGGGAATCACTGCCCGAGTTTAAAGGCTGGCTACGTCCTGTGGAGAGCGAAAGAACAAAAGCATCATGCGCCTACTGCATGAGCGAATTCTACGCGAAGCTGTGCGATATCAAGAAGCATGCCGCCACCACCAAGCACAAGAAGTCATCTGAACCATACTCCAGTTCTTCTCGGCAGAAGAAACTGCAGTATTCAGCCGCAACTGAGTCTTCCTGCGGCAGAAGTGAAGCAGCTCTTTGTCTGTTTATATGCGAGCACACTGCATTCCTCACCGCTGACCACCTGACAGAACTCTGCAAGAAACAGTTCATGGACAGCAAAAGTGCAGCAGGCATGCGCATGCACCGGCGCAAATGCACGAAGATCATAGTGAATGTGTTATCTCCGCATTTCGTGGATCTCTTGGTGGCTGACATCGGTGACTCAAAATACAGCCTGATAATCGACGAGGGTACAGATATTTCGATCACTAAGTTACTGGGTGTGGTGGTGCGATACTTCAGTGCTGCTCGGAAGAGCATTGTGACGACGTTTCTTGCGCTTATCGAATTGGACGATGGCACAGCTGTGACAATCGTCAGGGCATTGGAAAACCTCCTCACGCGTATGGGACTTGACAAGAAGCGTCTCCTCGGCATTGGAGTTGACAACGCCTCGGTGAATACGGGTGTCAACAACGGTATTTTCGAGACAATTAAGCGTGAGTGGCAACTCCCGAACTTGATAATGGTAAGGTGTATTTGCCATTCTTTGCAACTCGCACTTTCCCACGCTGTTCAGGGAACGCTTCCCAGGAATGTGGACTTCTTGGTGCGCGAAACCCACATGTGGTTTTCCCATTCTTCAAAGCGTAAAGCCGCGTACAGTCAACTTTACCGTAGCCTCTGCGATGGGGAAGAACCACTATCAATTCCAAGGGTGTGCGATACCAGATGGATATCGTTGGAGCCAGCGGTCGTCAGAGTCCTCGATCAATGGGACATGTTGCTGAAACATTTCGAACAAGCCAGATCAACGGAAGGATGCTACACCGCAGAGCTCCTGTATCAGATGTACTCTGATCCGCTGAATAAGCTTTATCTACTCTACCTTCGACCAATGCTACGAGAAGTTCAGCGTACAAACAAGGCCTACGAGAGGAACGACGCGGATCCCGCAAAGCTTCTTGAAGACCTCACGCTCCTAATTAAGATGGTTTGCAGCAAAGTGCTCATTCCAACGGCGAAGATAGATCCGCTGCGCCAGCCTATCGATGGTCACCTGGACCCCAAGCCATACCTGGGATACGAGTTCGAGAAACTGGCGAGCACGCTACCAGCTGGTCCTGAAGTTGACTTTGTGCGCCAGCGATGCGTTAATTTCACAGTAAAGCTGTCAAATGAGCTCCGGCAACGTCTGCCATCGAACTTCAAGATATTGCAGGGCATGGCACGGCTGTCTGTGGGAGCATGCTTGCGAGTACTCAAGGAGCCTATCACGGAGCTGGCGGAACATTTCGGTGTTCAACCAAACGAGATAGATCTCGTGAACGCGCAGTGGAAGAAGCTGACCCTGGTGGGCTGGGCCAACACCACCGACACCATTGCATTTTGGTCCGAGGCCACTGCGTACCGTGATGCAGCTGGCTCGAACCCGTTTCACGAGGTCGCGCAGCTCGCAGTTGATGTGCTCTCCTTGCCGCACTCAAACGCAGAAGTGGAAAGAGTTTTTAGCCAACTAAGCGTGGTTAAGACAAAACTCAGAAATTCTCTCAGCACTGCCAGCACAAATGCGGTCTTAAGTGTTCGTAGCGGACTTCGCCGTCTTGGAAAGTGCTGCCACACCTATGACCTGCCTGACACAGTGACAAGAAAAGTTGGAACCATGCAAGCGTACTCCTCAGCGTTCGCGCCAAGAAGTAGTGCACGTGCGCAAAGCAGTGGAGAGTCTGCAGACGAGGAGGTGTGGACTGGTGAGGTGGAACTATTGCTTGACATATAGACTTTAGTGACTTGAGTGAAATGTGAAGAACGATCGAAATGAAAGAGCGCCGGCCAAAATGAAAATATTTAAAACATTTCAGATGTTTTAAATCTTGTCATCTTGGCCGGCACTGTTTCAATTTGCTTGTTCTTCATGCTTCTTCCCTACGAGACGATACTTGGTCAAACGATCTTCTTGAGTGCAATGTGTCCAATAAAATAATTTTAGGTTTCACTCGTTCCTAGCATTGTAGTAACATATTACATCAAACGTTAGATAGCAGCTGTGCACGCAGTAGGTTATTGTTGAAAGCTAATTGACGAAGTATGGGCTCTTTGGTGGAATTGCAGTACCTTCATGAGGCAGAAAAAGCGTGCGTGGCGTGCATGCACAAAATTTATGCACACCACGCGTTCCCCTGCTTCGCGGAGAGAGAGAGAGAGAAAACTTAATTTCCGGCAGAGTGCTGCGCTGGGTTCCGACCCATGGGTATGGTGGCTAGATCATGGGGGAAGGAAATAACAGGAGGGAGCATGACGTCACGCACCCAGCCTTGGCAAGCCAACCCGTTTTGAAGCCAACAAAGTCGGCCCTTTTGCCGTGAGATCACGCAATAAACGAGACTTGCCGATACCTCGAAATACGGCGCCCGGTAGCTTTTAATCGAAATGAACTGGTTCGGCGCAGACTGGCCGGCTCACGGAGGTGTTTCAAAGACGGAACAGCGCCGAGAGAACTAAAACCTACCGCGAGCGCTGACGTTTTGGTCACTTGTTGGGCCGACTTGGTGGGCTTCAATCGAGTTGCGCAACGCTCCCTCCTGTCTTTCCTTCCTCCATGTTCCGATCTGTGGTTCAGACCTAGAAGTTTATTCCGCGCAATCCACGTCTCCCGGCAGACCCAGAGTTGCTTGTCCAGACCAAAACTGAACAGCGCAGTCCGACACTAGAAATGATTATTTTATTTTGACTGTTCACTTTATTCACCACAGCAGAAATTTATTTAAATCATTGTTTAAAAATAATCCCTTAACGTGCTTTATCCAGTCGAAAACTAAAAACTCAGGAAAAACGTCATCATCATCATCACTTAGCGACTTTTGGCTGAAATTGACGACTTTTAGGAAGCGTTCTGGCGACTTAGGCCCCCCAAAAGTTACCACCACTGGTTGGCATCGTTCCTAGCATCGTGTCGATACGTTGGCAGCGCGACTTCAGATCGGTGTCGTCGGTGTCACTTTGTTGGTTGTAGTGAACCCTGCAGAAGCCAGCGCACGTGACGGACGATGGGCCGGCATCTGAGATCATTCACTGCAGCATTTAAGCTGCAAGTGATTGACTATGCCGAGGAGCACGGGAAGCGGGAAGCTGGACGAAAGTACGACGTCGATGAGAAGCGCGTGCGTTACTGGATGAATCAGAAAGATGCCCTCGCCGCTACTAACAGGAGCCGAAAGGCGTTTCGCGGGAAAAAGTGCAAGTACCCGCAACTCGAAAGCGAGCTCGTCAACTACGTCGTCGACACACGAAGGGACGGCTACGCCGTATCGACTGACATGATACGCGTCAAAGCCCTCAGCATCGCTCGCCACATGGAAATACCCCCGGCACAATTCAAGGCAAGTCGGGGCTGGGCTACGCGGTTTATGAACCGTAACCAGCTTTCTATTCGGCGCCGAACGACGATTTGCCAAAAACTGCCGCGCGAGTACGAAGACCACGTCATTAAGTTTCATCGCTTCGTGAATGCTCTCAGGAGGGAGCATGAATACGACCTGTCCCAAATTGGGAATGCGGACCAGACACCTGTGTGGTTCGATGCACCGGAAAGCACCACAGTGGATTTAAAAGGTGCGAAAAGTGTGTCTGTGCGCACGACTGGTGCAGAACGCCAAAGGTGCACTGTGATGTTGTGCATCACGGCAGACGGCAGGAGGCTTCCGCCGTACGTCGTATTTAAAAGGAAGACTCTCCCAAAAGAGAAGTTCCCTCAGGGAATCGTCGTACGTGCGCAAGAGAAGGGCTGGATGTCCGAGGAACTGGTCGTTGACTGGATTAAGACCGTCTGGGCAAACAGACCTGGAGGGCTGTTACAACGGAAAGCCCTCCTTGTTTTGGACAGCTTTAGGGGCCACTTGACCGACCGCGTCAAGAACCGAGTTGCCGCAACTCGTACGGACTTGGCCGTCATTCCCGGTGGCCTGACGAGTGTGCTGCAGCCGCTCGACGTATGCGTCAACAGACCATTCAAAGTGGAATTTCGCCGATGTTACTCTGAATGGATGGCTGGAGGCGTCCACGAGAAGACCCCTACAGGACGGCTGAAGCGGGCGTCGCTCCAACAGGTGTGTGAATGGATTTTGAATGCGTGGCGTGCCATGTCAGTAGAAGTAGTTGCTAAAAGCTTCAAGGTAACGGGAATTTCGAACTCCATGAACGGCACCGAAGATGACCGTCTCTGGGAAGACGCGGACGCCGAGGCGAGCTCCTCCGAGAACGAGGACAGCGAAATGGAATCCGAGTAAAAACATTTCTGGCATGTCATTTGTGACTCTTGCACTCTGCTACTGTTGCATAAACAGTACAGACCTTTGGCCTGTACTGCCTGTACTAAATCGGCCTGATTCGTGTAAGGGCCGCACCTAGCAAAATTTTCGAAAAAAAAGTGCGGCCCTTACACGAGTATATACGGTAACTTTCACGTAGAACACATTGGTGGTGTGGACAACGTTGGTGCCGACTATACGAGTCATGCGGCTTTTACCGAGCAGTGACTTATTGCCGTTGTACACATTTTTGTTATCGTGTTGTCACCATAGTGCAATTGTTTTTTTTATGGCATCTCTAGACATTTAAAGTATGTTGAACCTTTGTTATATTCGGGAACTGTGTGTTACGTGTGTACATCGTACTGGAAGTTGAGAAGGAGTGTGGTAAGAATGCTTCCCACAACCTAAGTCGAAACCGGAAGTAAAACCGACAGCGGAAAAAACAACCAACGAAGGTGTGTGCGGGGTCAGACAAACGTGAGCGCGTGAGCTTCGGAACAGCGATTCGAAGCGCATGGAAAATTGCTAAAGTTGTGTTGCTGCGAAAAAATTTAAGCCTCGGATATGTCCTGGATAACATTCGGCCAATTTCGCTTGCTTCAAACCTAGTTAAAATAATTGAAAGAATTCTTCATAGAAGGCTCAGTGAATTCATTACTCGTCGGGACATCCTTTCACCAAGGCAAGTAGGATTTAGACAGGGGTGCTCTATATGGTCGGCTCATGTTAATTTGGAAAGCCGAATTCGCCTTGCAAAAGTATCTGGTGAGCTTTCTGCATTAGTCCCGTTAGATATCGCAAAAGCCTACGATAGTGTGGAACACAGTACATTAATTTCAAGATTAGTGGACTGTGAGGTGCCCAAGTACATTATATCTTGGGTTCAGGAGTTTCTCTTTGAGAGACAATTCCTTTGTTGCCTCGAGGGAATTACTTCTGCCTCAAATAACCAAACAAGAGGTGTTCCGCAAGGATCAGTCCTGTCACCTCTTTTATTTAATATATTATTATCTTCCATTCCCGTTTCATAAAAATGTTCCTCTTTACGTCTACGCTGATGATATTGCTTTTTTCTCGTCATCTCAAGATATCAATAGTTTGTATCAAATCTTACAGTCATATTTGAGTGAGCTTGAGGTATGGCTTGGCGGGCTGTCTTTTTCACTTAATGTTAGCAAATGTGCTCTGCTTGTATTCCCTCTATCCGTTCCCGTATTTCTTTCACTGCATTATCGAAATGATCCGATTCCACAAGTAAAAGCGCTAAAATATTTGGCATTGTTTACGTAAAGAATTTAAATTGGCAGCAACAAATAGAATCAAACACCCGTAAAGCAGAAAGTGCCCTAGGATTGCTACGCCGGTTTTGCAATAAGAATTCAGGGATGCGCAGGGATACGTTACTTATGATATACAAACTTTACGTACGCCCAATTCTGGAGTTTGGTTGCGTTCTGTTTTCCGGAAGTGCCGAGTACAAATTAAGACCTCTTATATTGCTAGAAAGGCAAGCTCTGCGGCTGTGTCTCCGGCTACCTAGGTGTGTCATGAATAGCGTGCTTTATTTGGAAGCTAGAATCATTCCACTTGATGCTAGATTTCGACAACTTACTGTGCAAGCATTCTTAAAACTTTACGATGTGCCCCTCTTCTGTTCACAGACAGTTTTCATCAAACATCCAGTTTCTTTCAGCGCCCGTGGTTTCTTTATCAAAGACACCAAGTCATTTTCGTCGAGTCTCTGTTATCAAATCTTCACCTTTCCTTCCAGCATTTAACTCTCCAAACCCAATGCTCGGTGCCAGTTGACTTAATTTTCGATGATATTTTTTCGAAAGATGCCAAGTTACTTCCAAAGCACGTTCTGAAGGGCCTCCTTCAAGACCATCTAATGCCCCTGACACACGGACACCCTGAAGTCCTTTAGACAAGGGGATATCTTTCGGAAAGGCGTTCGGGCGCAGTGACACACGACAAAGGAGTAACTCCTTTCCGGCAAAGATCCTTTTCGCAAAAGCAGATCCCGCATCTACTTTTTTCGCAGGAAGGGAGTACTCTCGCACACAGTGTGCATAATTTATCAATAGAAGAAAACGTGTCGCAATACTTCGGTGCCCTGTCAGTATTTTTTGCGCTGAAAAAATGTTTTCATTTTCTGCAGCAGTGCGATTTGTTGAAAAGTGAAGGCCTATAGTCTGTCCATACTCTCAAACGCCTGCATTACGTCACTAGCGCGATCATGTTAGGGTTGGCAGCGGCAGTTGCTGTGTCGGCGACGTAGTATCTTGTAACAATGAAGTCGGCTCAGTCGGTGAACAAAAATCCGCGCGTCCAGTGGACTGAAAAGGAGACCTGGGCGCTGATAAAGCTATGGGAGGACCATTTGGACGCCTTGCGAGGGCAAAAGCACAACAGTGGAGTGTACCAGGCGATTGCCGAGTGCCTCACCGACGCCGGTATTCCCCATAATGAAACGCGGCACGCCGTCACTGACCCAGCTGGACGCAGCCATGTAAAAAGCACGACAAAAAACAAAAACAGCAAAACACCGACTGTTCATAGTTGCCAGACGAACTTAAGTTGCTGCTAAAAACGCAAAAAAGCGAAATAAAATTGCAGGTATGCGCAATATAGGCCACCAGACAACAACAACAAAAAAAAAACGGTTTTATGCTCCGGCGTCGCTGAATGTGATGTACATGCGCAGATTCTTTTTAATATTTCCAATCTTGCTGCTTCCACAAACAGCGCCATTTTTTCTGCAGCGTTCTTCTGAGGCACCGCCTAAAGCAGTAGTCCGGTGCCGTGTGTCATCAGCGCCACTCCTTTCTGCAAATGGTCCCCTTAGGTGACAAAAGGGGTTTACTTCAAAGTACTTTACTTTTGCCCGTGTGTCACGGGTATTAGTCATTTTCCCAAATACGTAGTAATTTTGACGGATACAACGCAAAATCTTTAGAAGGCTGGAGTAGGTATTTTTTCTCATCAGCTTAACTGGTTTTTGCGCTCCGATTGCCTGACTTCACTCCAATTTATCTCGCAGAATTCCTGGCTATTACATAGGCTCTTCGAAAACTAAATTATCAGCAATCAAAAGCTATTATTATTTCGGATGCTTTGTCTGTACGTACACATCTAACGTCCGCAAAGCAGTCTCCTCTTCTCAGGATATTTTGGTCTCTCGTACCGCATAGCCTATCAGAAGTTCGGTTTATTTGGGTCTTCGGGCATGCTGGAATTGTACTAAATGAAATGGCTGATTCGCTCGCTTCGGCATCTTTAAACTTCCCGGTGGTGCTAGTAGCTCCACAGTTTCCTTTTCTTACTGTCGAACGATTCAAACACCTGTTAATCTTCAAAATCAACGAAATGTCGCTCCTACAATCTGAAGAATTTCGGCACTTGCAATTCACATGGAACACCGCAAAATGCCTTCCCCGTCAATGTGAGGTGACCCTCACAAGCTTTTACTGTAGAGTTTCTCGGTTAAATTTTTATCTCAACAAATCAGGATTTTCATTAACTAACCTATGTGCAGTTTGCAATGAACCAGAAACAATAGATCACTTTCTTCTCACATGCCGCCGCTTCGCCTCACTGCGCCGAATAATTCTTGAAAGACCGATTGGTATGCTCGGATTGCCAGTCAATACATCCACCCTATTATCGTTTGGAGCCAGTCAGTTAGGTGTGGGCCGCAGTGCTATTCTGTCAGCGCTACATGATTTCATTCAGCCAACCGGGTGGATACGCTGCTAGTGGTCCTGCCAGATATATCCAATTCTGTCCCCCTTCTTCATTCTTGTTAATTTGTTTTATATATTCTGGTTTATCGAATTCTTCTGCACTTTTTTCACGTTTTTTTAAAGGAACATTATTATTGTTCTTATCTAATTTCTCTTTCTTTGTTTAGCAAGCATTGTAAAAAAATATCTATTATAAGGTACAGTGTGGCCAATCCCCCATGTGGGTATGAGCCAAGATCTCCTAGGCGACAAGACAAGACAAACAGCGACGGGCAGAGGAAGAGCGCGGCCAGTTAGCAAGAGCGCTAGGCGTTGGGCCTCAGGGGACCGAACGGATGAGCCGATGTCACCAACCCAACCGGGACGAGCGTGGCGTGTTCTTGAAGCGAGTAGCGGTTCCGGGCCGGGCCTGACATGCTGTTCCTGTGGCGGACGAGCATGCGGGCAAGACAAGCGGCTTATCCTGTCCAGACTCGGGTCCGGCACAACCAGTCACCGAGATTGTGGCCACGGTGCCACGTCGGCGCCGGTCCGGCATAACCGCCAATTGAAGGTGCGACCTCGGCATTGCATCGGCCGCAGGATGGGGCCGCCTGGTCCAGCACGATCAGCTGATGGTCTGCTCGTGAGCTCCCATGCACTTGGCAACCTTCCCGTGGCGAGGTTGCATCGTCGACGCCGTCGTCTTCAGCGGGAGCGTGAGTGGCACCCGATGGAATTAAGACTTCCGAGTAGTGAGGACGCGTGGGTTACTCGTGTGCGCGTAGAATAAGGACTGTATGATTGAGTTGTGGAGTCAGTGTGTTGTATAGATGGCCACAGTGTTGTGATTGTTTTGTGTGTGTGAAGTCGATAAATGTTTTTCTTGACCTTGTCTTGTGTTTCTGCGTCTCAGGGCCCAAGAACCACCACACCCTGTAATTTATATACTAATGCGAACGCCGAAAAGACAAATAACGCGCAGCCTGCGCGCTTTGAACCACAATAAAGAACATCGCATTCTCTTTTTTCTTTTCTGTTTTAGCCAAGCATTTATTGCAAAGATGGTAAATGCTCAGCTCATGCCGTGGCGGCCTCCAAGATTTTACGGGGCGCAAGTAACTGTCCAGTCTCTGAGGCCATGCACTATAATTCTTTGCATAGAGATAGCTGGCGCCACAACTGCGCGGCTTGTTTCTGATTGGTTCCCATTTTGCGACGTGGCGTGAAAATTGGATCACGGACGCATTCGCTCGCCGTGCGTGGCGATGCTGTCGGTTTTACGCGGTTTCCCCGGTAGTGAGTACGTATCCTCAGTGTTCAGTAACTGCAGCATGCATTAGCGCGGCACAAGAAAAGATCCAGAACACAAAGAAGGAGACAGGTAACGCAAGAGAATGGCACTTGTTGCGTGAAAGCAGCGCTAAAATAATAAAGAAGACTGGTATCAAGTGACAATATACAATTAAACCTGGATATAAAAAATTGATAAATTCCCTGAAAAATTCGTTAGAAGGAGGTTTTCGTTATATCCAGGTCGGTATAAAAATTCCGAAAATAAACGTGCAAATTAAAGAAAAGGGGGACTGAAGGCAGAGCTTACCCTAAACACTCATTTTACAGTAAAAAACTGCATTATTATTGCGATAGCAATTATATGGACACACTCGGCAGGTTCTTGCTGTCGCCGCCAAACCTCCGCGCATAGATCACATGAGATCACATGAGCAGAGATAACATGAGTGGGCCCATTCCTATCGCATGGAAAGTGCATATAACATCTCCCGCGTGTCAGATGTGCCATCGAATGCTCAAACAGAAAGTAAACCACCTGTCTTAAACGAGCATTAAACAACGTGGCTAGGCGGGGGGGGGGGGGGATCGTTCGAGTAGCAATAATGAAATTGGATTTTAAGGGTTGTCGCGATCCCTGGCGCGTTTGCTGTCTGGGTGAGTATCAGTGCGGCTTCAACGCGAAGGGACTTAGTGAAAAGAGCAAACGCAATCATTCCGGTCGAAGGCCCGCGATTCTCCCCATTAAAGGATAATCGCGTGCGCACGAAACCCCCCTCTGCATTACCGGGGCAAAGTACGCGTGGGAGATAAGCTCCCGTTGGCACATCCTGACAAGCTGAGCGCGGGCGGATTTTTCTTGAGTTGCGATATATATATATATATATATATATATATATATATATATATATATATATATATATGAGGTATAACAGACAGTAATGCCAAGGAATGTACAGGGGAAGTTATTAGAACCAATGGAATGTAAATGAGAAGAAAGAAAAGTGGATGAAAAAATTACCAGCTGTGAGCAGGAAACGAACCTACGACCTTCGAATAACGCGTTCGATGCTCTAACCACTGAGCTATCACAGCGGCCGTCGCTCCATCCACTTTTTGGGGTTTATATGTGAATTTAGAAGTAGGAGTGACAGTCAGCGCCATCTATAAGCCAAACAACGAGTGTGAAAACACTCTTATTCGCATGTTTGGCGTCACGTAGCACGTGAACTTATTATGAGCGGGCAGCTGATTAATTGTCCCTCTTATACAACCTAAACACACCAAGTCTGCCAGTATGAGACCCTCGTTCAATGAAATAAGGGAGAGAAGTGTATACCTAAGGGCTAAGTACGAGCCCTTAGGTATACACTTCTCTCCCTTATTTTATATATATATATATATATATATATATATATATATATATATATATATATATATATATATATATATATATATATATATATATATATATATCTTTTCACCCACTTTTATTTCTTCTCATTTAAATTACAATTGGCCTAACAACTTCCCCTATACCTGCCTTGGCATTATTGTCGGTTAGATCTCATTAATATTGTGTAAACACGAAAAACGAGCCCTCAAGTATACGAGCCCTTAAGTATATGAAAACGAGCCTTAAGACAAGGGTCTCGTACTGGCAGACTTGGTGCCTTTAGGTTGTATACGAGGGACTATTGGTCAGCTGCCAGTTTAAAATAAATTCACGTGCTACGTGACGCCAAACAGGCTCATAAAGAGTGTGCTACACTCGCCACCATGGCTACAAGTGGCGCTGACTGACACTCCCACGTTTAAATTGACATAGATACCCAATAAAGTGGCTGGGGGGATAGCCAAGCGTGGTAGCTCAGTGGTAGAGCATCGAACGCGTTATTCAAAGGTCGCAGGTTGAGATCGTGCCCACGGCAAGATATCTTTTCACCCACTTTTCTTTCTTTTCATTTACATTACAATTGGCCTAATAACTTCCCTTATACCTTCCTTGGCATTAATGTCTGTTAGATCTCCTTAATATTGTGTAAACACGAAAAACGAGCCCTTAAATATGCACCTGTGTTCCCTATATATATATATATATATATATATATATATATATATATATATATATATATATATATATATATATATATATATATATATATATATATATATATATATATATGGTGAATGTCGTGCTACCACAATAAAATAAAAGCAAAGCTGAACGTCGTCGGTGGACACACACACACACACACACACACCATGCGCGCGCAGTGAAACTATGCACGCGCACACGGCGTTGAAAACGGAGAGCCAACGACACCGACACGGTTACCGTGGAAACTATTCGGTGAAGCGCCCTCCATATGCAGCGCCGCCCCACATATGTGACGCTAACTAATAGCGTGACACTGCCAACGCGCAAAAGTTTTTTTGTATTATTTTGGTTTGGAAAGGGGAGGGGGGGCACATGCGCGCATGCCACCGCGGCGGCGGGCAACGCCGGCTCGTAAGGTGCAGGTCCACCTGCCCGCCTCACGCAGACGCGGCCCGCCGCTACCGCTTCGGCGACGGCGGGGCAGCGGCGGAAGATGCATGCTCGTACCGAAATTCCGAAATGCGGAGCGAAATTCCAAGATTGTCCGTGGGGAAAATTTGTTATATTAAGGTTGTCTCCCACACTTACTTTGTTACATAGAGGTCGCAAATACATGTGCTCCTTGTAGCGACGGCGGGGAATAGAAAAACTTCGTTATATCTAGGAATTCGTTATATGGAGGTTTGTTATAAGCAGGTTTAACTGTGGATATGAAAGTTTTCCATTTCATCAAAAGAATTCAGACACCTATTAAAAGACTTCATCGCAGTGTATTCTTTTAGGTGTCGTTGCTCACTCCGTCCCTCAACTGGAACCGTTTGCTTCCTGTGTGGCGCATTATCTCAATAGCCACATAAACCTGGACAGTTCGTGAGTTACAAAATATCAGATATTGAACAGCCGTAAAAGAGCAAGATTCTGCTACAAAAACGTCGTTTCAGTTCTTTAGTTGCACAAACATACATAAACACCTGTGATGGAGCAGATGCTAGAAGCATCCTTGGGTGCGTATGTGAAAGCGGTACTGACACAAAAATTTCCACTTGTTCTTGCGTAAAACGAAGCGGCCAAACGCTTGGTAACCTACAAAATGTACCAGAAACTTGAATGTAAACATTCAACAGAAGTCTGTCTAGTTGGGTATGAAACTGGGAGATGATTCAGACTCCAACCAAAAGTTTTGAAGAAACCCGACGTTTCGAAACCGACTTGGTTCCTTCCTCAGGGGTGACCGCAGAGGATACGTAGCAGCGGCGTCTTCAAAGCACTCGCGGGGCGGATAATGACCCCCCCTTTCTCTATCTCGTTTTGCCGTGGACCGCAGTCTATGTGTATACACTGGGGGAAGGGTTCCGAGAGAGCGGTTGATGTTATGGGCTGTCCTCTGTATGTGCCACGACTCGAGTAATAACCTTCTCCTCCAGTTCAACTCGCTTTCAAGTATGGCCGTCGTTTCGTAATTTATCCGGTGATCCAACGTCTCAGCACACTCGGCGACTGCGCTGCGCTTTTTGTAGAGCTTCCGCACATCGTTTGCGTGTTGCTTTAATCGTTCCGGTAGGTTTTTCGTCTCATAGATATACGAAGAGGGGCACTCGGCGCACAGAATTTTGTAAATGACACTGGGGGTCCTGTCCATTGCTGGCCGGTCTTTCGGGCGGGGGAGGAGGCGGCCCAGCGTACACAAAGGCACGTGTGCGATGCGAACCCCTTCCTTCTTGAAGATCCTCGCCAACATCTTGCTGGTTCCCTGAATGTATGGGACCGGTACGCGTTTCGGGGGGCTGCCAATTAAGGTTGATTGGGGTTTTCGTATACTCTGTTGCTCTGCACGGCGGGTGGCGGCTCGAATTAAGTTTTTTGGTTATCCGTTTTTTCTGAGGTCCACAATTACACGGGCCTCTTCTTTCTTTCGCTCTGTGTCATTGGAGCATAAGTTGCTGATACGTAGCATAAGTTGCTGCTACGTAGTCTTCGCAGTCACCCCTGAGGAACGAACCAAGTCGGTTTTGAAACTTCGGGTTTCTTCGAAACTTTTGGTTGGAATCTAAATCATCTCCCAATGTACTGGTAAGTATGAGTGCTTCATGAAGAAGTAACGACAATACGTTTCTAGAGGATAGTTTCGATTCGTACCGTACCATGACGTCATAACACGGTACTATAGCTACTTGTCGCGCCAAATTTCGTGTCGTTTCAACAGCCGCTGCACTCTCAGAGGTTGTGTTCCAATTCTTAGCACGTGGACAGTCTACGCAGACAGCTTAAAAGACAGTTGCCGTGCCCATGCTGTGCGAGAAATGGAACACGTCTAGACGGCTTCTACGCAACGATGCGCCATCTCATGACGAGAAGAGAAAGTTAAAATTAACAAACGTAACTATTGTATTTTCTGGCATATTTCATGCTGAAATATAAAAAAAAATAAACATTACGCACATTGAGCGTCTGAAGAAACATCTGCTTGTGTGCAGACGCCCGTTCCGGTGAGATCCGATCTAACTGAGCGATTCGCTGAGCCACCATCTTGTTTGGACACCAAAGTAGCCTAGATAATATTTGTCTACGATGCGGTCTTTTCATGGCTGTCTATTTGTCGGCTACGTGAGAATTGGAATGGGATTTAAGATGGCCGCCATCCATTTAGCTGTATATTTAGCCGTCTACGGTGAGTATTAAACACACCCAGACTCTTTTGTTGGCGCACAAGCAGCCATCTTGAATGTTTGGTACTGTCACAAACGACTGCAATTTTCGTGTCGCCCGCACGCCCCATCGCCCAAGGAAGGGCGCCTTTATGTTAAAAAGATGACATCCGGCGACTAACGACGCAGCAGCGGCGCCGCCGCGTCTTCCCTACACCTGTACCGAAAGGAGGGACATGTGTTCGAGGAAAAAGAAATGACCTCGAGAGGGGACGGGACGTCCCGAAACAGTTTTGACTGCTTTGAAATCGTCATTCGGCAGTTGACGTGCAACCAGCACGAAGCGTGGTCGTCGGTGTCGCGAGTCTCGTGTAGGCGGCGAGCATGGAGTGACCCGCGCAACGTATTGAGACGGCTGCAAAATACAGGGCACCCTCGTCGTCTACTAAGCTGGCGAGATCTTCAGCGGCACCCCGTCAGCTCCCCTACGTGTACCAAGAGCTGGCCCGGTCCGTATGAAACTTTTTATTGTGACATTTAATTAATTAAAATTAAAGCTTTTAATTAATTGTAGTAGTGTGCGCTGCATCGCACTTAGAAATTCAGAAGTGCGACCATAATCTTTTTCAAGTAATTTTTCTTGTATCTCCTTTTATTTGCATCATGTTGTTATTTTATTAACATTTCGCGTATTTGTGTTTTATCTGCACCTGTTGTAGTGTTCTTTTAGAGCATTTCTTGTTTTCCAGCCGTTATTTTCCATCGCGTATCAGCTTTCTTCCTCTGTTATGTTTTTTAACTCCTGCCTTTGCCCTTGATTTAAATAAATGCTTCTATGTGTGTTTTGTGTCAGCTCTATGAGTACGTCGCTCAGGCCCACACATCACCGCACGTGCAACCCCGCACGGGTCGACCGACTTGCAAATAAATTTGAGATGTGCCACTACGAGGCCTTTCAGGCGTTGCAGGCCGAAGTGTAAAGTGGAAGCCCACGAGTTTGCCGCACGTCGATGTTGAATCGGCGGGGCTTCACCCGAAGTGCGTGACAGGCACCTGACGTCATCACAACTAAGCTTACCGGTGCACGGTGTCACCAGAATTGACACTGTAGCCTCACGTCACGATAGTGTCGATGTCAGTCCGTGCGCAATGCGAAAATCGACTACAATGTTGAAATAAAATATCAGCGTTTACTGACCCTTCAAGCATGCACGGTACCGTCCCTGCAAGATATTCGTATGGCAGAAAGAACTTTCCTTCTGAAATTAGCATCAGTGCCCCTCTAACACAAAATACACGCACCTCGCATACTCCTAGTGGTTCAGTAGCTTTTCCTTTTGAATGGTGCTGGTGAAATCTGCTATAGGTGCCTCTTTGTTGGAACCGATAATGTCTGTGTTCTGAAACTCGAAACAAAGGCTTTGGCGCAACCATATAATGCACACGCACCAAGATTTTATGCCTTAAGGGCAAATCTACATCGCATAAAAAAAATTAAGGCAGCCTGAAGGAAGTGCGAAACTGGGCAGCCTTCTCTATACCTCTCTTTCTTTCTATACTATGCTCTCTCTCTTCTTTCCTTGCTATGCTATACTACAAAAGCATATGCCATCATCTGCTAGCATGTCTGGATAGCCGAGTGGCTATGACGCTCACCATCCGATCGTGGGTATGCGGGCACGAATCCCGCATCGCCGAGACACTTTTCTTCGCCAGGATTTATTCTGTCTCCCTCTCATGGCACTCGTTCTGTCTGATTTTGCTTCGCCGGGGTGGTCTAGTGGCTAAGGTACTCGGCTGCTGACCCGCATGACGCGGGTTCGTATCCCGGCTGCGGCGGCTGCATTTACGATGGAGGCGGAAATGTTGTAGGCCCGTGTGCTCAGATTTGGGCGCCTGTTAAAGAACCCCTGGTGGTCGAAATTTCCGGAGCCCTCCACTACGGCATCTCTCATAATCATATGGTGGTATAGGAACGTTAAACCCCACATATCCATCCAATTAATAAATCGTTCTGTCTGATTTATTGAGGCCCACACCGGAAAAAATCAGCTCGAATGTTCTGGGAACTGTTATGACCGGCGTCAGCAGGCGCCATGCTGTCGCTGAGAAGCGTAGCCGGGCCGCGTTCCCACGCCTGGAACTCCAGTTTTCTCGGAACCAGCGTCCAGAGATGACGGGGGAGCGGCGCTCTTTTAATCCCCAAACAAGTAGCTGACTCGCCGAATGTCTATGCTCGCCGGCTATTGTCCCTGCTAGCCGGCGGATGAGACGTCCTGTCGCCACGAAGCTGTAAGCCGTTCCGGAGGGGACAACAAAGAGCGTATTCCTTTGAAGAAACGGCGACCGCCGCCACAAAGTGCCCTGCCAATTGAGCGGACAGATTGGCGGACCGTTTGATGTCTGCTGTCCGAAGCTTGGAACCCCTCGACCAGCGACATACACGACGAGCAAGAGACTCTCTGGCGCCACCTTTAAGTGCAGTGATCTTGACTCGAAATTGGCTGTTCACGTGCGCCGTGCATGCTCGTACCCCTCACCTGTTGTGTGTGTATGTGATTGGTGTTCCACTGAAGAAGGAGGAGCCCGACAGGGCTTATAACGGCGCCGCAGAGTGCAGGACGTCGCTCTGAACCAACTAAAGGTTCAACCACCACGTTCGTAGTTTGTGAAGGCTCTGAACCAACTAAAGGTTTAACCACCACGCTCGTGGTTTGTGAACTCTTAACCTCATGCTGTAAATATTTGTAAATAGTGCCATAAACCTTGTTTGTTTTTCGTATCCCCATCTTGTAAGCGGTCGTTTCCTCAACCCGAAGCTACACCACGCTACCACAGCCCCCCGGGATCACAACAACTGGTGATCAGCGGTGGGATCGCAACAGAACCAAGAAGAAGATGATGAAGAGAATGCCACGCTGGATCACGATAATTTCTGTTCTGTGACTGTTTTTGTGACTTGTTGGAAGAAGGATCTTCGGCCTGTGAGGCTCGACTGTGAAGGCGCTGCCCAGGCTCAGGATCGACTGTGATCTTCGACTGTGAGGCTCGACTGTGAAGGCGCTGCCCGGGCTCAGGATCGGGCGGCAGTATACTTTTTGTTCTTTGAGAGTTCATTATTTTCCGGTAACTGTATCGGTCTTTCTCAGCTGAAGCGAGTCATTCGATCTTGATGTCATTTTCTTCCCCCGGCCAAGGGCACTCCCCTTGGTTAGCTTCCACTCCCGCCAAGGATTGGCCAATAGACTATTTGTTACGCAGTGGGGCGAGAAGTGTACCTGTGGCGCTGGTACCTACAGATGGGGGCAGTATTCCGGTGAAGAACCCAAAGGCGATTCAAGTGGAGATTCGGAAAGCCACTTCGCGATTCCAGGAGATAACTGAGGTCCGCCAGTTTGGTCGCGGAGGCATCCTGTGCTGTTCCGCAGATCAGGAATGCATTCGTGAGCTCCTGCAATGTTCCAAATTCGCAGCGCATCCGGTAAGCCCATTTATTCCGGCACACCTCGCATGCTCGAAAGGATTAGTCCGCGGTGTAGACACAAGCCTGACACCTGCAGAAGTGCTCGATTTGTTTTCGGTGGCGGGTGTAATTTTCGTATACAGATGCACTCGTACAATTGACAACATAAAATCCCCAACGGAATCGGTGATCGTGACCTTTTTAGGAAGAGTCCGACCTTCCGAAATTAAGGCATGGCCACTGATCTATAAGGTAGAGCCACTTTCCCCCAAACCCCTGCAGTGTTTGAAATGTTGGCGATATGGACATAGCGTCAGAGGGTGCCGATCAGTTCTTAGATGCCGTCTGTGTGGTGAAAATCATGACAGCCGCGAGTGCAGCTCTGAGAAAGAGAGGTGCTGCTTATGTAATGGGGCGCACCCTGCATACTCCGCAGACTGTGCAGCAAAAGAAAGGGAGCTTGCCGTATTGGATATTATAGAACGCAAGCGGTGCTCTCGCAGAGAAGCCGTTGCAGAAATGCAGGAGAGATCCAAAGGATATGCCAGTGTTGCAGCACGTAATACTACCGCCATGGATGCATCTCTCGCAACTTCTATCGCAGAGGCCATAGAGAAGGCTACGGAAAAGGCAATGGAACGCCTCGCAAACAACCTTTTTGAAAGCTTGGCACACTCGGTGTAGCTTGGCACAATCTCAAATTCTAGGTGTAGCATCTACGAACAATTGGGATCCTCAGACATCATTGGTATCGCCGCGTACGGAAATAGAAAGTGCGACAACACGTCAGCGAGCGGTTTATGCTGAGGCAGGGACTTCCAAAACAACAGAAGACGGGGATCTTACGGATGATTCACAAGCATGTGCAGATATGGATATGGACTCTCATAAGAATCTGAAGCGAACCCGATCTCCCCAATCAAAAAACTCTTCGCATAATTCGAAATCTAAAAAGTATCCATCCAAAAAAGAATTCTTTGAGAACATGTCTAAGAAGGACTTTTTGCAAAAGGACATTTTGGACCAAGCAGTTTCTGTGACGGTTCTGTCGTCAAAATAGGTTCACTAACCATATTACAGTGGAATTGCAGATCTATATTTTCCGCAGCCACAGACCTATCATACCTTTCTTCACAACTTTCCCCGGATATTATATCACTGCAAGAAACCTGGCTTTCAACCAGCCAAAAGTTTTACCTAAAAAATTATCGGCTATTTCGATTGGACCGACCTAGCAGAGGTGGTGGGCTTGCTGTCTTGATAGCAACTAAGTTTAGTCACAAAGCTACGATCTCTTATCGTTGTGTGACTCCAGATTGTGAAATTTTGATAGTAGACATAATATTACCCGACAGTTTTTCCTTTTCGTTTGTAAATGCGTATTTCCCAGCCGGGGTGCAAGACACACGAAGTCTAGACGATATGTTCTCAGCCTGCAGAAAGGATATATTAATCACTGGAGATTTCAATTCACATCATGTGGCTTGGGGTTTTAAAACAGATTTAAGTGGAAAACGTTTGTGGGAATGGGCTATTGACAAGAATTTATCTTGTTTATATTCGCAATCTGCCACTTTTGTCCGAGGTTTCTCTAAATCTGTAATTGACTAGACATTTTCAAGCTCATCTCTAAATATATGTTCGTGGCAAACTTTAGACTGTGCTACTAACAGTGACCACTTGCCTATTAGTTTTCTACTGAACTTTCCAAAAATACATGTCGCCGAAAAGGCCCGCTCATTCCTCAACTATAGAAAATTAGAAAAAGACTTGAGGGCTACTTTTGATCGCCGCAAGGACATACAAGGTGACATTAGGGCTATGAGTCTGTGTGCAGTGCTAAAAAGATCAGTAAAAGACGCAACTTTTAAATTAGACTCGGCCACAAGAGGTTCCTTTAGTCCAAGGTTGACTGAAGAGTGCACGAGGAGCTATAGAAAACGGAAAGCTGCATGGAAACAACTGCTAGTAAACCAATGTCCCAAAAATTGGTGTAATTATAAATTCGCAGCAGCAGACTTCAAACGCACAGTAAGTATAGCAAAAGATGGTTATAATATGAAACGACATGATTATCTTTCTAGGGCTAAAAACAAAAAAGTGCTCTTCAGATTTTTAAGATCTCAAAAGATGTTACCACCCGCTGAAAATATTGACTCTTCTGTTCTTTCCCCCCGTGAGCTCCTTGATTTAGTAGAAAATATTGCGAAAGGGCTCCAAGATAGATTTATGTCAACTATACCACTGCACATTGTGAACCCAATGGCAGGCGAGGATTTCGAGGAGGTTACTTTAGATGAGCTGGCAGAGATAATAAGGCACTTATCTGCTTCAGCACCTGGACCAGACGGGGTAACAAATGCAATGATAAAAGTTATATTCGAGATTTGTCCATCTGAAGTACTTCATCTGGTGTCACAGAACGAGCGCTAAAAAAGAGCGCGCCGCCAAATTCTTGCGACAACGGGCGGGAAAAACGCCGCGAGGTCAAAAAAAAAAAAAGAAAGCAAACGTCCGAGGCTCCCCGGGCGCGCGCTCTCCCCGCGGAAGCGTGGCGTCGCAGACGAACCTCCTCACCCCGCATCGGCGGCCCAGCAAGCCCGCGATTTTTCTAGAACCAACGGGGCGGGGTCATACCGAGTTGAATCATCCTCCGGGGAGGGCAGTCGAACCGTCTCGCACCTCTCCCCAGCTTTCGCTGCGTATCGCGCCCACGAAATGACAAGAAGCCTCTGGAATGTCGCGCGCAAGGTATTTAACCGCGCAGCGGAGATGAGAGATCAGGAGGAGACGGAAGTGAGCGCCAGAGAGCGTAGGGATTCCGCCGTGTAGTCGGCGAAGGTTTTTGTCCGTAGGGACGAGGCCGGAGGTGAAGAGGATTTCCACCTGAGGGGTGACGACTCGAGCTACCGGCAAGAGTGTGTGTTTACCGCTATCGAGCAAAGACGCGGGGCAACAGCTGCGTGTGTGAAGCCGACGTGTTCCGGCGAAGAAGTTGAAGTTGGAAGAGTGGCCAATTGAAGACGGGAGGCTTCCTGGAAGAGAAACTTCGAGAGCTGGGGAACGACAACAACCCTGGACTTTGAGTGGGTGATTCTCGGAAGAGTATCATCTAGACTTTGGTTCCAAGAACTTTGGACTGAATAGGTTTTCTATCCCTTTAGTCTTTGAGTGTCTTGGTTGTTCAATGCATGCGACTGCATTGTAGTGTGTATTGTTGTCTGTGTCCGTTGTTCGAGTGGGGCTAATTGTATTGTGTAGTACGTTGATTGATTGGTTTGATTGGTGACATATTGTATGTAACTATTGTGGAGTGTGCATTCTTGTGTATTGTTTTCGATCTGCCATTTTGAGAATATAATATTTGTTTTGTTTATCAACTCTCGGCTCTGACTTGTTCTTTGGACCACAGCCGGCGTCCGCTGGCGCGCCAAAAAGGACCACTTCTAAATTGTCCACGCTTTCGTGGTGCGGTTCGGGGGGCCGATACTTCGGCCCTTGGAATTAGCCCGGCGATCGCCTCCCTAATAAACGGGACGGGTGTGACAATTAATCTGGCGTCCGCGACAGGACCTTTTGGTGCACAGTGTGTCCAAAGTAGTGAGAAAGAGCCTCGAGTTGTTGATAGTGCTATCGGGACGATTTTGTGTGTTGTTCAGTGTTCTCGTTAACGAGTGCAGGGGAGTGTTCCGATAGACTAATTTAGGCAGATACTTTTTGCACGCGGCAAGGTCTTATTTGTGAGACACAATGGATCTCGAAAAGTTAGTTGCTCTTGGTGAGAAGATGGGTCTTTCTGGCGTCGAACTACGGAAGTGGGTCACCCAGAAGGAAAAAGAAGAAAAAGAGAGGGCCAAGGAAGAAAAGGCAGCTGAGTTGGAGAGAGAAAGGCTGGCCGCTGAAAGGGCGAGAGAAGAAAGAGAAGCAAAGGAGCGACAGCTGAAAGAAGAAAGATGATGATGATGTTTAGAGTTTAATGGCGCAAGGCCGACTAAGGGCAAGAAAGAAGAAAGAGAGGCAAAAGAGCGTCAGCTGAAGGAAGAAAGAGCAGCAATTGAAGTTGGAGCTGGAGAGAGAAAAGTTGGCAGCCGAAAGGGCGAGAGAAGAAAGAGAAGCGGAGATGGCTGAAAGGGAACGGCAGCGGCAGCACGAGATGGAACTCGAGCGGCTCCGTTTGCAACAGCGAAGCGAAACTCCCGTCCAAGCTAGAGTTGAAAGCAGCGAAGGGGAAGATCACGGCTTCCGCTTGAACCCAAGCAAGCTGCTCGTAGCGTTTGATGAAAGGAAGGACGACCTTGACGCGTACCTTCACCGATTTGAGACGATTGCGAAGAGCCAGAATTGGCCGGAACAGCAATGGGCAACTGCTTTGAGTACTTGCTTGAGTGGTGAAGCGCTCAGTGTGTACGGTAGGCTGACGCCGACCGATGCAGCCAACTACGCAAAGGTGAAAGCTGCTTTGCTGAAGCGATTTAGATTTACTGTAGAAGGATTTCGGGACAGATTTAGGACAGGAAAGCCAGCTGATGGTGAGACGGCTGCACAGTACGCCGCCCGACTTAGCCATTATTTCGACAGATGGATTGAGCTTTCAGGGACAGCACAGGAGTACGATGAGCTTAGAGAGCTGCTAATTAGAGAACAATTTCTTACTAGTTGCCACCCAAGCCTGTCACTGTACTTAAAAGAGAGGAAGGCTGACTCACTTGAAGACATGATTGAATTGGCTGATCAATTCTTGGAAGCGCGAGGTGGAACTAATTTGGCCAAGGTCAAGAAGGAGTGTCCCGATGATTCGAAGAAATTGGTTCCCGAAGAAAAGAAGCGTGCACCAGAGAGCATTCAGCGATGTTTTCTGTGTAACCGAGTGGGTCATCGCGCGAAAAACTGTCGAACGATCTTTACGAGCCCTACGGTAGTGAAATGTTTTAAGTGTGGTCAGACTGGGCACAAAGCAGATGCTTGTCGGAACGGAGTGAGTCAATCTCACCAGGTATCTTGTGTGCAAGCGGCACCAAAATCTGATAATAATGCCGTCACCGATGGATTCGTAGAGTTGAAGAATGGGGAGAAAATTCCTATTGTGGGTGCTGTAATGTCAAAACAGCCAACCGGTGTTACGAAAGGAATGCCAACGCTGCCTGGAAAAGTTGCGGGCAAACAGATTACGGTGTTAAGAGATACCGGCAGTTCCACTGTTATCGTGCGGAGAAATTTGGTACGGGAAAGTGAGTTGACAGGCAGAACGAAACCGGTTTGTCTAATTGACCGTACGGTTCGGATGCTTCCCGAAGCAGAGATTGAGGTTGAAACCCCGTACTTCAGCGGGAAGGTTACTGCTTTATGTATGACGACCCCCCTGTATGACCTTGTCATCGGAAACATCGACGGGGCGCGAGGGCCGAATGATCCAGAACGTTTGGGGGAAGACCCGAAGATAGAGCCCTCGCCAACCCAGCGGCCGCGAGATACAGTGGAGGAGCATCCCGTGACGGATCTCACTAGAACCCAAGGTGAAACTGCGGCGCAAGAGACAGCGAAGGAGAAGACGATCGTGTCGAATACGTTCACGGGCCGAGCAACCGGACTTACGTCGGCACGACCTCAGCCGACCGACAGTGTAAAGGAGACGGAGTTGGCCAGCCGGGCAAAATGTAGAGGCATGATCAAGCGGGTAAATAATCAGACAGGACCCGTCGAAAGTAATGACGCGTTAACGGTGTCGGAAGAGACAACGATGGCTGAGACGACGCCTCAGATATCGTCGTTGGAAGGGGCTCGCCGAAAAAGAACGTGGAAACACAAGAAGAGATCGAGCGAGCACCGCAAAAAGGGGCGCAAGCGCTGCTCGAAGTACTCAGGATAAGTGCTGAGGTCGAATCAGAATGTGTTGGGCAGTGCTGAGTGCCATACGTTGTGTTAATGTTGTGTTATCCTGCGTCACAAGTGTCGAAGTGTTGTGCTGTGATGTGATGTATAGTATTGTACCATTGTTGTAATGAGAGAACTTTGTACATTTGTATTGTTGGGAATGTGTGGTGGAGTGTTGTACTCATGCGCTTGTGGTTGTGTTTTCACGTGTTGTGTAATTGAATTACAATGTCCAATCGTATTAAGTGATATATTGTGAATGTGAAGTGTCATGAGCGACGGATTGTGTTACAGTCTGTGAGAATGTGTGGTGACTGTTCGCGCTCGTTTGTGTGGTTTTGAATATTATGAGATAATATTCTTAAAGTGGGGGGCAGTGTCACAGAACGAGCGCTAAAAAAGAGCGCGCCGCCAAATTCTTGCGACAACGGGCGGGAAAAACGCCGCGAGGTCAAAAAAAAAAAGAAAGCAAACGTCCGAGGCTCCCCGGGCGCGCGCTCTCCCCGCGGAAGCGTGGCGTCGCAGACGAACCTCCTCACCCCGCATCGGCGGCCCAGCAAGCCCGCGATTTTTCTAGAACGAACGGGGCGGGGTCATACCGAGTTGAATCATCCTCCGGGGAGGGCAGTCGAACCGTCTCGCACCTCTCCCCAGCTTTCGCTGCGTATCGCGCCGACGAAATGACAAGAAGCCTCTGGAATGTCGCGCGCAAGGTATTTAACCGCGCAGCGGAGATGAGAGATCAGGAGGAGACGGAAGTGAGCGCCAGAGCGCGTAGGGATTCCGCCGTGTAGTCGGCGAAGGTTTTTGTCCGTAGGGACGAGGCCGGAGGTGAAGAGGATTTCCACCTGAGGGGTGACGACTCGAGCTACCGGCAAGAGTGTGTGTTTACCGCTATCGAGCGAAGACGCGGGGCAACAGCTGCGTGTGTGAAGCCGACGTGTTCCGGCGAAGAAGTTGAAGTTGGAAGAGTGGCCAATTGAAGACGGGAGGCTTTCTGGAAGAGAAACTTCGAGAGCTGCGGAACGACAACAACCCTGGACTTTGAGTGGGTGATTCTCGGAAGAGTATCATCTAGACTTTGGTTCCAAGAACTTTGGACTGAATAGGTTTTCTATCCCTTTAGTCTTTGAGTGTCTTGGTTGTTCAATGCATGCGACTGCATTGTAGTGTGTATTGTTGTCTGTGTCCGTTGTTCGAGTGGGGCTAATTGTATTGTGTAGTACGTTGATTGATTGGTTTGATTGGTGACATATTGTATGTAACTATTGTGGAGTGTGCATTCTTGTGTATTGTTTTCGATCTGCCATTTTGAGAATATAATATTTGTTTTGTTTATCAACTCTCGGCTCTAACTTGTTCTTTGGACCACAGCCGGCGTCCACTGGCGCGCCAAAAAGGATCACTTATAAATTGTCCACGCTTTCGTGGTGCGGTTCGGGGGGCCGATACTTCGGCCCTTGGAATTAGCCCGGCGATCGCCTCCCTAATAAACGGGACGGGTGTGACATCTGGTGAATTTTTCTTTGACAAAAGCTTGGATACCTGCGGAATGGAAACTGTCTAAAGTGATTCCACTTCTTAAAAAGCAGGAAAAAGGATTCGCCTTGGACAATGTAAGGCCAATATCACTCACGTCGAATCTGGTTAAGCTAATTAAAAGAGTTCCGAATGCCCGGGTAATGAAATATATTGATAATAACACAACATTACACCCCAGTCAAATTAGTTTTAGATCCGGTTGCTCAATATGGTGTGCGCATGTTGATTTAGAGAGCCGAATACAACTGGCTCAGCGTCAGCGCCAATAATGTGCATTAGTTACTCTAGATTTGGCTAAAGCGTACGATAGGGTTGAGCATTCCATTTTATTAAAACAGATGGAATATCACCACTTTCCCAACTACATCACTGCGTGGGTGTCGGAGTTTCTAAGAGGGAGAGAATATTACTGCTTTAAAGATGGGTACTCGTCGAATAGATATACGCAGACACGTGGCGTCCCACAGGGTTCTGTCCTGTCACCAGTTTTATTTAACATTTTCTTAAGCTACATTCCATCAACTAAGGATATTCAGTTATATGTGTACACGGACGATATTGCTTTCTTTGCAAGTAATACCGACCTTCAATCCCTATACCAGAGTCTACAAAATTATCTTAATATCATAGAAAGATGGCTTAAAAACATTCATATGACCCTGAACGTAAAGAAAAGTGTGCTCCTTGCATTCTCTTTTCTGCAGCCTATCAACATCTCGTTAATGTACAGTAATGAGCTCATTCCGCAGGCGAATTCCCTTAAATATTTGGGCATCATATATGATGACACATTAAATTGGAGAAGTCACATTGATGATCTGTACTCCAAGGCAACACGGGCCATGGGGTGGCTACGGAAGCTTGCAAACCGTAAAGCGGGTTTAAGAAGAGATGTGCTAATAATGATATATAAACTTTATGTGCGGCCCGTCATGGAATTCGGATGTGTATTATTTTCTGGCAGCGCAGCCTATAAAGCGAGACCCCTAATACCGCTGGAAAGAGAAGCGTTGCGTTTGTGTCTGGGTCTACGAAAATTTGTTGCAAATAACGTGTTGTATATGGAAGCTCGCCTACCTTCTCTGCTAAATAGGTTTAAAATTCTTACTGTGCAGGCATTCTTAAAGATATACAGTTCACACCAAACACTCTCATTTTACGCTTTCATTCAAGAACCGGCTTTATTTTTCGAAACCCATTGGTCGCGACTACCCACCCCGCAAATAGTATTTGCACAAGCGCTACTACAGCAATTGAATGTAAAAATTAAACATATTGGTCCAATACACAACCTGAAGTCAATGCTTAGCATACAATTTGATGAAATACTTCCTCATAACGCGAAAAAATTGGCACATAGGTATTTAAATGACCAGTTAGCAGATTATCTAGCTCACCTAGAAATAAGCAATATCATAGCGACTGATGCATCTGTGTCAAAAGAAAAGGCTGGCGTTGCCATCTTTTCTCCTTCTTTGGACTGGTCCTTTTCGATTCGACTCCCAGATTATAGCCCAGTATTCATTGCAGAACTATTGGCCATTGTTCTTGCCCTACGCAAATTGCCCTCAAGCGAATCATTAGCAGTTATCATTACAGATTCGTTATCAGTTTGTAATGCACTTTCTGCGGCACTAAATGTAGAGCTGATGAATACGTTTCGGCATTTAGTACCGAAAAACGTAAAAAAACTGCATTTGCTATGGGTTCCGGGCCACCGCGGATTATATTTGAACGAAATGGCGGACTCTTTAGCAGCAGTATCCCTGGGTGGGCCCACCATCCCAGTTTTGCCAGATACGGCTTACGTGACAGCGCTAAGGTTCCGAAACGCTTGTCTGCAGTGGGGAAAATGTAATTTGAATAAATTCAAAGATTTCGAGCATTTGAGCTATTGCTGGAATAAACAGTGGTGTGTGTCTCGCCAGTTAGAGGTCACTTATACCAGATTGCGCTGTGCAGTTCCTCAACTAAATTATTACCTTAACAAAGCTCGACTCAAGACGTCACCGCTATGCATTTGGTGCAACGAAATTAAAACAATTGAACATTTCTTCTTATTCTGCCGTCGTTATTCTTATCAGAGAAAAAGATTTTTAGTAGCCCCATTACAAAAGCTAGGAATACAAGTAAATCTACCAGTAATCTTATCACTTGGCGGAACTTCATTTGGTTACTCCCACAGGGATGTATGCTCCACTGTGTTTGATTACATCAATGCAACTAAAAGATTACCGTGCTAGTGAACCCCAACCTTTTCAGATTTTTAGTTTATAATTCGTAGTTATGTCTATCAAAAACAAGAGATTGTTTGACCGCTTGCTCAGCAAATAGTTTTTTTTTGGTAGAATTATTTTTGAACTACTTTTTCAGATTGGCTTCATTTTCATTTTAGTTTCATTTAAGTATGCTGCCGCCCGGTTCTTGGCCCATCCCCCTCTGTGGGTGAGCGCCATCCATAAGAGGTCATCATCATCATCATCATCAATTTCTGTTCGGCTACCTGGTGAACAAAGAAGCATAAACAGCTCTGATAACAGCCTCCATATATTTTGCATTCCGAGTGAAAAATATGATTCTGCAGCTGTTGGCTTACTCAACAGCTGCTAACAAATGTCCTGGATACAGTTCTCTATTACTATTATGTAACATACAAGTTGTACACACAAAACGAACTCAGCCTGACAGCCAGAGCGACGGCCAATTAAGCAGCGGGCCCGCACCTTTAGAGCCTCCTCGGAGCGACCAGCGTGGATCAGCCACCTCGGCGAGTCCGCCACGAAAGGCATCGAGATGACCACCACCAGCGGGGGCACAATGCAGGCTGTGGCGAGCCACCGGTAGTTGAGCCACTTGCCCAGCACGTAGGCGAGCAGCACGCCCGACGTGATGGCGATGGTGCACATGGTGTTGAGCACGCCGCGTATCTGGGGCGGGCTCACCTCGGAGACGAACACGGGCAACGCCACTGCGGTGATGCCCGTAGAAACGCCCGTCAAGAAGCGGCCAAGGAACATGACGATTGGTAGCGACGTAGCCTCGATCAACAGGAAGCCGATCGCGAAGCCAAGTGACGAGAAGATGATGGTGTCCTTTCGACCAAGTCTACTGAGCAGCTGGCCTGGGTGTAGCAACGAAAACATTAGGGTACGCCAGCGGCACGGCCAATTCCGAAATTGCAAGCATTAGAAAGGGATTTATTCACTGAGTCGCGATTGTGGTAGCTGTGAAGCACTTGAGCATCTTATTAGATCGTTCCAGTGACCACAGGCAGCGCAACGGTAGGTCAAAATGGCGGACGAGACGGTAATGAGGCGATCTCGCAAGCGTGCGCGTCTGGACTAGCAAAGACAGTACGGCCCTCTAGTTTCCCCGCAGACTATACTTTCCCTCGCTAAAGAGAAGCAGACATGTTTGAATGAAGGCAAAGCAATCGGTCACATCATTTGCCCGGCCACTTAGTCTTCGTGAAGGTATGGGATATGGCATAACGGGAGCGTTGCCAACAAGGATAAATATATTTCCCAACAGTTTTGGGAGGGGTCCTCCCTTCATTAGGGGATGAGTTATACTAACATGAACTTCCAAACTTCGTTGCTGCCACGTCCCTCTCGCTTTGAAAGATGTTTGAGAGAGTGAGAGAGAACTAAAAGAGAGAAGAAAAAAAGTCCGGTTTCTCAAACAGGCGCGAGCGCGAACAGCGTGAGGCATATTTTATTTTCAAATTTCGAACATTAGTAGCCGGCATCAACGAGAACCCCGGAAGACTCTCCTGCCTCCGAGAAGTAAGCCAGGAGGAAATTGGTGACAAAGATTGTTAGCTGGAGACCATGCTTATTTTTTCTGACTGACTCGTACGTGTACACTGTCCTTTCTTGTTTTTTTTTGTTTTTCTTTTTTCTTTTTTTTCACATGCACATACAGTGTTTATGTTCGCCTACCACTTGATGACCATTGAAGGGAAACGGACGAAGATTAAAGGTAAAGAGCCGACCGACCCATTAAGGGGAAACCCTTTCGCACGCCGTCACGGACCCCTCCCGCCACCGCGGCGACAATCTTGGGTGGCCCGACACACGTCGAGAACTGACCAGCACGGGATAAGAACCGGATGTGGACGTACACGGACATTTGGTTTCGTTCTCAGTGTTGACAGTGGTTCTTCCTCTTTTTACTTTCTTCTTTTTGTTTTCCTCTTTTTTTCTTTTCCTCTTTTTTTCTTTTCGTTTTTTAACTTCTGTTTTTTCTTTGTTTCTTTTTTTAGTTCTCTCTCACTCTCGCTAACATCTTCCAAGGCGAGAGGGACGCGGCAGCAACGAAGTTTGGAAGTTCATGTTAGTATAACTCATCCCCTGATGAAGGGAGGACCCCTCCCGAACCTGTTGGGAAATAAATATATTTATCTTTGTTGACAACGCTCCCGTTGTGCCATATATATATATATATATATATATATATATATATATATATATATATATATATATATATATATATATATATATATATATATATATATATATATATTGTAGTCCAGACATTCAGACGCAGTTAAAGTAACGCTCCTTATACTTTACTTTTAGTCTGTAGTCTGTTGGTTTCATTAGGATGCCACACAGGGAACACGCGTTCATGGATACGTGGGTGTAAAGGGCAGCAGACGCTCACCTCCGACGAGTCCCCCGAAAAGCGCTCCCAGCGTGACCAGGGAGCCGAACCAGTCGCCTTGGTTGTCGCTGAAGGGCATGCGGCGCCGGATGTCGGGCAGCGCCGGCGACGAGTAGCTGAGCGAGAGACCGAACGAGGCCCCGCTCATGCAGGCCGAGCACACGGACAGCACGAGACGAGAGCGCCACGGAGACCGGCCATCGGGGGCGGTGAGCGCCCGCGTATCCTCCTCCATCTCTTGACGACCCTGCACTGACGAAGAGAGCAGTTGGGAACGCATCGTGGAAGGCTAGTCAGTGGGTTACGTTGGGTTTACAGAAACTAAGGCTATGCTCCGCTGGAGGCGGAAATAGTGTGTGGCGTCTCTGAATTCCCGTGCAGCGCAAATGCCTGCACGGAGATAACATTTGCTTGAAGGCACGTCATAGCGAAATATTAGGTCAAGCTAGATTGCCTACGTGACGCTTAGAATGTAAATACAAGCCGGGTCACTTGCCCGGGAACCATTGTTTTGGGAGTCAAAAAACAATATAGTGTGCCGTATACAGTAATAATAGAAGTGCTTTCTCCAGTTTTCTACCATTGAAAAAACACACAAAGATGTCTATAATATACAGACACTTTGTATCAGCCACTAGAATGTGAAATCGGTCAATTTTTATAGGTGAAGTAAATGTATGCTTGGCAAAAATGCTAGTACGTAAGATCAGACGGAATCTCTAATGTACAGGCCACATTTTCACTAACAGTCTTAAATATGCAATAAGTTGTGATCAAAGAAGCTCTGAATCACATCTCTCAGCTTTCGATGTAATTTATATATCCCACTTTGCTGCCTCAAAAAGCTTTTGTCTCCATCAAATGTAGGCGGCGCTAAGGGAACTTATCACTGACTCCGAGTGCTTTTTCTCTTCTTTAGTATTTGAGGCGTCATGACGTTAGACACAAATATAACTTTTGCACAATGGCTAAGCGTACATATTGAAAAGGCAAGAGCATAGTCAACAGCGAGTGAACTTAAAGTGAATAAAAGTACGTTATTTAGAATCAATAAAACAGGTGATTGTGGAGCTCACAAAGACTCACTGAGGAAATACATTTCGTCTTTAGGACTGACACGGACTCAGACCCACCGAAAGTTTCATCAACCAGACTCACTCAGATTCAATCAAGATTTTCTCAGCTGCACACACACACACACACACACACACACACACACACACACACACACACACACACACACACACACACACACACACACACACACACACACACACACACACACACACACACACACACACACACACACACACACACACACACACACACACACACACACACACACACACACACACACACACACACACACACAAACACACACACACACACACACACACACAAATAAATAAATAAATAAATAAATAAATACTCACTCAGACTAGGACTTGCACTTTCATCCAAGTCTGAGTGAGTCTGGTAAGTCGGCTCGCCGATTTACAAACAGTGAAACAGTTAATTAAATTTAGCTCAAAACGAATAAAGTGATGATAGTAATGTGCGGTGCTTTAAACGCCCAAACCGTGATGTGATTAGAGGCCCACCGTACTGGAGGGCTCCGGAAACTTCCACCACCTCCTGTTCTTTAAAGGCGCGTTTACAGTAGAGCGACACGACAATGACACGACTCAGACGAAGACACGAGGCAGACGCAGACCATCGGCCGACGAGTTGTCTGCCAACGGATTCGCCAGATTCCCTGGTTCCCGACGACGAAAACGACGCCTCAAAAGACATAGTGTCGTCGTAGTGTAAAGGCGCGTTTACACGAGAGAGACACGACATCAATTTTGGTTGGCCGATTGCCTTTAGGAGTGTCTTTTGCCTTGTCCTCATATTTACACTTCAGCGACACAAGCAGTCCACCCATGGTCTGTGAAAGACTCCATCCGCGCCTTGTCATGCTCACTGCCTTTCGTTGGAGAGTTCTGTATTCTGTAGTCGCACTGCAGGAACACGCAGCGACACCAAGTAAACTTGCACACCTGCACCTAATTTTTAGCCGTGCTTCCTGGTCTGCCATTGTCCATCTCCGGCAAACAGCTCCCGCCATTATTCGTGGCGTCGAGGTACAGGGGGTTGGGTGTGTAGCTACAAAAGAGAAGCGAAGAAAAGACTTCCATGGGGTGCCAAGACGCCTATTGAAACGACGCGGAAGCCTCGGAGGGTGCATTGTTATCTCCCCCAAGAGCTCCCCCTTCATGGTCGTTTGAAGCAAGGACATGGGGAAATTTTTGCTCAGCCGCAGTTCACCCAAGAACAGGTCTGCCGATGCGTTTTGCTAGTATTTTCGGTCTGTCAATGCGCGTTTACACCAGAGCGACACGACTCTGACACAACCCCGACGAATACACGAGGACGATGCAGACGATCGGCCGAGGAGTCGCCCTTCGACGAAGTCGCCAGACCCCCTGGTCACACTAGGCCGCCGCCGACGACGTCGTCTCAAAAGACAACATATCGTCGTTGCGTATGACAGACCTAAAACACCAGCAAAACGCATCGGCAGACTTGTGTGCGTGTCGTCGGGAGATCTGCGGCTAAGCGAAAATTCACCCAAGTATTTGCTTCAAACGACCACGAAGGGGGAAATCTTGGGGGAAATAACAATGCCCCCTCCGCGACTTCCACGACGTTTGAATAGGCATCTTGGACACCCCACGAAAGTCATTTCTTCGCATCCCTTTTGTGTCTATGCACCCCAATTCCTCGACGCCGTGGATTTTGGCGGGGGCTGCGCTGCATGGCCGAAGAGAGAGAATGGCAGAGCACAAAGCATGGCTGAAAATGTGGTGCAGGTGTGCAAGTTTAGTTGGTGTCGTGCGTGTGCCTCCAGCGTGACTACAGAATTGGCCAACGAAAGGCTGTGAACGGCGGACTGTGTGTCGTTGCAGTGTAAAAATGATGACAAGACAAAAGACACTCCCAAAGATAGTCGGCAGATCAAAATTACTGTCTCGTGTCTCTAGCGTAAACGCGCCTTAAAGTGTGATGCTATACCGCACAGAACACGGTGTTATGTATGGCTACAGTGTTCTAGTAGTTTGGCCCTAGAATTCAACGTGACAGACGCCATTACGTATGAACCTGCTGACCAGGCAGCTTTCCCCCCGGGTTCAGCGCTTGGACGGGGCACTCATCCCCGTATTTTCCTGGAACAAGCTTAAGCACCAGTGGTCAAGCGAGCAAGGTGGTCTTTTAGCACCCTTGCTCGCGACGAACAAGGACGAACGAAAAGTACCCGCACAGAAAAGCACAACACAGGCATAGTATCGTGCCTTAGCGGAAGACAAGCAGGGGAGTCACGATCCCTCCTCTCTGCGAGGTGGCCTCAACATGAGACCAGGCCACTGGAAAGGCTCCCATCGAACCAAGACATGTCTTCACCCTAACGCAAACAGCGTCGTTTTCGGGTGGTCGGAATTAAACGTGGCCGTAATCTCTGAAAAAGCCGACCCCCATCCATCCTGACGAACTCAACCTCTGAAGTTTTCGGGATCCGAAGCTTAATACTTGTACGTTGGCATCGTGTGGTGCAGTTGTGGTTCTCATTGAATATCGACCTGGACCGTGCTTACCATCGGATGCCTCAAGTGGCCCGCTTCTCCCTTTCTGTTGCCCAGAAAACTCAGACGACAAGGCACTAGATTGGCGGGAGCTGCTGTCACAACTTCTCCGGCATCAAGTGTTGGCGGAGGCGCAGCCATATAAGCCGAAAGCGTTTGTACTGAAGTATGAGATATGAAGCTAAATGGAATAAGTAAAATAGGTTCGTCTTTTAACTGTGTAAATAAACCTATGTTCTTTTAGGAACGCGTCTCCTCTCTGGAAAACATCGGCTATGCGGCGACGACGGGGACCAGCTATACCATAATCTCACTGAACTACACTCTTTATAACGGACTTTTAGCATTTCGTCACCCTATAAATGCCCCCTTCCTCCCTTTGCGGTCGGTATTGGACCCGCACCTTAGGAATCAGAAGGCGAGCTGCACAAACACTTTACCACCGTGATGGCTGATGACTCCAGTGAATGAATTGTGAATCAAGGTTGAATAAAGCAATTTAGGTGTGAATAAATAATGCGTCTAGCAACTCATTAAGTGTGAATCTGGAGTAAATGAAGTGGCTTAAATGTGAACCAGCATCAATTATGGTGTGACGGGCGCAATCCCAGCCACGGTGAAAAATGCCATAAGTCCACGTATTGTGCGCGCAATGTCAAAACACACAACTTGGTTGAAACTCCCGGAGCCTTTCTATACGGCGTGCCTCATAATCATGTAGTGGTTTTCGCATGTGAAACACTATTGTTATTAATGTTCATTAAATTGAGTCTACCGACCATTAAAGAGGGAACTAATTAACGAACAATAAAGCGAACGAAGTTATTTAGGTGTGAATGAAGCGACTTAAGCGGAATCTGAGATTCCGATCATCATTACCAGCACATAGCGCTGCTTCATGCTCGTGATGATGATCGGAATCCGAATTCACTCGTAGCGCGAGCGTCGAGTGAACTGGGCTTTGCCCGATTAAATGCTGATGTGAAATAACATTCTGCAGATGTTCTACTGATTGCATGTCATGCGTTATAGCAGTGGCGACGAGGAAAACGATCGAGGATCTAAACGAGTCCTCGAGCCGCAAAGCAATGAGCGGGGGACAGCCACTAGTGTTTGTAGGAATGTGGTGAACATTCCGAGTACATTCCAAGTTCGCCTCCAAGCCTACTTCGAAGCGCAAGACACCACGGAGGCGATGAAGCGACGAGCACTGTTAGTGGCCTCGCTACGGGAAAGTGCGATTCGAGTGATCCAGGGACGTTGTCATCCGAGGCTGATCAACGCACTCAGCTACGACGACGCCGTAGGCCACCTTGAGGAGTGCTACGCCCCGGAAGCCAACGAAACAGCTTCAAGCTATAATCTTTTTCACGCGACCGCAAGAAGGAGACAGCATACTGGTATTTATTGCCGAAATAGGCAGTTGGCAGCAAAATGCAATTTCGTATCGTCTCTCGAACGCAGGCTATGAGACCGAATCGCATGTGGAGTCTTAACTAAAGATGTGAGACGACACCTGCTGACATTGAGGAGCTTGACGCTAACGAAGCAGAGAATTTCTTTCTATAAGTTCAAAACGCTGCTGCTAATGCTAGAAGCATCCATGCAATCGGCGGATCAGAGAATCATCTACTCGCGGCAGCAGAGCGCAGCCAAGAAAAGGGCAACCGAAGGCCGAAAGCACGACATTTGCCATAGATGTGGCAGTGAAGCTCACTCGAACAGGCTGTGCTATCACGTCCGCACAGAATGCCGCGGATGCGGTGAAAGAGAACATGTCACTAGAATATTCAAAGTAGAAGCTCAGTGGAAGTCCTGAAACGCGTGCCCTGTCACCAACCTCCGACGATAGCTCGAAAGATGAGACAACACTCTACACTGTAGTCTCTCATCAATTCTCAAGGAAATCACTTGAGATGGCGTGCGTGTCTCTACGTTAGCCAATACTGGGTCACCTATTTGTTAGTGCTGTCCCAATTCTTCCCGTTCAAGCAGAATCAAAAGAGGTATAGCCGCCTCCAAGCAGCCCCACTCTCGGATTTCAGCCTCAACTTGTCTTAGAAAGTAAGTCCACTGACATTATTAGAAAGCAAGAGTGAATCAACGTACAAAAGAGTCAGGTGCATTCAGTGTGAATCAAGAAATAATCAAGCGTGTTAGAAGTGTATCAAGCGGCTTAAGTGTGAACCAGCATCCATTAATGTAAATCAGGAGTGAATGATCGAATATTAATGCAAATCAAAAGCGACTCAGTCTGAAATATAGAGACTATAAGGTGAATTAAGCGTGATTCAAGTGAATTAAAATAAATCAAGATCAACAGAAGTGAACCAGGGGTAAATCAACTTGAAATAGAGCGAATAAAGTGAATTAGGTGGCTAGCAAGAAGGAGTCAAGCGACTTTAGCGAGAAATAAAAAGTGTATCAAATTACTTATATGCGATCCAACATCCAATTAACTGGATAAGGAGAGAATCGGCTTACACGAACGCAAACCAAGAGTAATCAACGCACTATAAAGCAAATCAAGTGAATAAAGTGTGAATGCAGAGTGAATAAAGTAACTGAAGTGCGAGCGAACGTGCACTAAGGTGAATCGAGTGATTTCAGAGTGCCTGTGACCTCCTCAACGTCAGCTAAAGAGACTTGGATGCATTACTCTAAATCTTGTAAAGGGCCTCAGACTACTAAAGCGCGTAACATGATTTCACAATGTTGTCTAAAACATGAGTGCCTAAACATGATAATTGGCGTTTTCAATGCTTCTTGTGGGACTGCATAGTTTGTCATCCGTGAACACTATCAACTGTAGCTGTAAAAAAAGAAGTTTAACCAGCGAAACATAATGAGTGCAACAGCATATCGTGAAATTCATATGCCATACGTGAAACTTTGGAAAACCGTAGTGCGAGTTTTGTCATTCCCCGTGGCCAGCGCTGCGGAGCAGTACTTGGTCACGAAAATCTATTGGCTGAACACTAGAACACAGACCTTGACACATCGCTTTCCTTGTACGCGGCAGCATTATTTGAAAGAGTGCGTAAATTACAGACAGTGCGCTGTCTGCACACGTTCTCCTGTGCACGCGCGACTGGGCGTTCACGTGTACTCACACAGTTATCATACGCATCTTCACGAGCTCACAGCGCACAACGATTTATAGGGCGTCAAAGCTAACGTAAGGCAATGTAATGTTCGTTTTATGGTAAAGTTATTTCGACTGATTAACCGAGTCATTCATACACGAACTGATGGCGAAAATGGACCAGTAAACAGACACCATACACTCCAACTGATATTTCACGAACTCTTGCTCGTATGTGCTTTTTAGTTCAAGTTTTTTATAGGTCGACTGCTGATTCAAAGGTCACGGAGACGAGCCCCGGTCGCGGCAGCTACATTTAAATGGAGGCGAACGTCTAGGGGCCAGTGTACTTTAGGTGCACGTAAAAGAACTCCCATGTGGTCGAAATATCCGGAGCCTTCCACTACGTTGTTCCTCATAATCGAACTACGGTTCTCGAACTTCAAATACCAATAATTATTATTTTGAATTTTGTTCAAAAACTCCGTGCATTTCAAAGCGCGCTGTGATGCATCGGCGAACACTGGCGCTGACTCAGACGCCGCGGCGGAGATTTCCGACAAGCAAAAACAAAAAAGGTAAGAGTCGATGAACGAACAACACAAAAGATCGAAGAAAAGACAGGGCCATTAGCATTGCCTTGACTCACGTCGTTCGCGGGATCGGCGGATCTATACCCGAGTCACGAGGCTTCCATCCAGTCACCTACGTCGATCAGAAAAAGCTTCCACGGGGAAGCCGCTGAAGCTCGGCGCACGCTCTCGCCGCGCTGGCAATTCGATCGGTCACGCTGCTGCGGGCGTCACGTCACGCCATTCGAGACGACAAGCTCGACGTTCAAGCCTCCGCTCGCATTCCGCAAATGCGAGCACGCAGCAGAGCGACATACGACGCCGCGCGAAACGCAGCGCCCGAATGGAAGCAACGAAGGAGACCCACTGAAAAAGCTCGTTACGGTAAAGCCGTCCAACACCCATCCGACACGACGACGGGCTCGGGCAATCGGAAGAATACCGAGAATGCTGCGAACGAGAAGGAGAAACCGCCCCGCCACATGCCTATAGACAGCGCGTGTTTCCTTCGTTGCCACAGTGAGTGGCTGCGATCCTTATCGAGATCTATCGATATCTATCTGCACCGGACAGCACGGGGCCGAAGCAGCAATCTTAGCAGAGAGCACGGCGCGGCGTCAGCTTTCTCACCGCGGAATGCCTCTTGACGTATGCCGTAAGAAAACAAAAGCCGAGGTTGCGTCAGGATAACCGGCAGATAACGCGGGGCCAGCTGCCACGAGGAGCGTATCAGTTAAGCAACGCGTGCGGACGCAGATAGCGAACCGATAGGCCCTGCTGAAATGCGTAAGAGTTTCCAGCAGTTACTGCGAGTGACAGTGTTTTCAGGTGCCGCCGAATATGTTGATCTCTGCTGCCGGAATGACGTACCGTACCTCACGACAAGTCACTTCGGAGCGAAAGTCGTACTGTAGCATTGCCAAAGGTGGAGCACGAGATAACACTGAGGGCGAGCTTACGAGAATACTTCATTTGCTTTCGACGCCCATCAGCGCATCGGTATCAGTCGGTATTGTTTCAGCCGATAGCAGAGAAGCATACGGCCGGACATGGGTGCCTCCTCGCTCGTATAGTGCTCAGCGATCTTTTCTGCACGAAAAATTGCCCCACGGATATTAATGCGATGTGATGATACTGGAGCGTAACCTTAAACTTCATCTAAGACTACCGAAGCTCCGAGGTGCCGATAACACTGTATACGTCGTCAGTTAAGCGAACTTTCGGATGAACGCAAGCTTCGTTTGGCAGGTGTTCGCCATTCGTCTTGGTCGATGTTTCGCTTCAATTTATTAGAAAAAATGAAATATAATGGCAGTATTTCTAACACTTGCGCAAAGAGGGGTGAAAAGAGGTAAAATGAAGACCGGAAAAATTAAGGAACATACCGATGGGATAACTGACGGCCAGCCAATACGCCATTCATTTGCGGGGCGCGTACACAATCTACGTATCTCCGTTTTTACATTCTATCCATTCGAATTTCCATAGGTTTTTAGGAGCGAAGCTCCTGAAGGCGTGGGCTGTGCGTCCCCTGTATGTAGCCACCTCTCATTCAGTTCTAAGTATTACGCTAGCCACCGCCCGATCTAAAGGGTACAGCCATACCCATCCGTCCGTCCGTCCGTCCGTCCGTCCATCCATCCATCCATCCATCCATCCATCCATCCATCCATCCATCTGTCCGTCCGTCCATCCATCCGTCCGTCCGTCCGTCCGTCCATCCATCCATCCGTCCGTCCATTCATCCGTCCGTCCGTCCGTCCAAAAGATGCAAGATGTTATAAACTAGACGGCGGTACGTGTAGTTGATTATGAAAGATGCGAGGTGTTATAAAATAGGAATGATGCCACATATGGCGCGTGTCATCGTTCAATATAGTGCGGCGACGTACGCTAGGGGGAGCGTTGCAATAAAATCGAGTGGGCAAAATGTACGGAGGATTCATGGTTTACCAGGTTTACCTCCGGAGCTTCGCCCACTCATCATCATTCACTTCGTGGATATGGCAGCATTTTTTCCTCTTTGTTTCAAATAAACAGAATTACCGCTTTCTTTTCTTTTCTTTCACATCGCGCGTTTTGCTTCGTGAGGCCAACTCGGCATCACTAAATTTCCGAGTTTTCTAGTATCACTTGTTCATCTCCCCGCCTTTCATCATTTTCCTGCTCCAATAGAACTGACCTATCGATTATTCGTGTACCAGAACCTGCACGGCGCTTTTTCGCGAGGCGTCTCTGCTAAGTGTTAGATCTAACAACACTTGGTCGAGCGAGCACGTTAATAAATAATAATTTTTTTATTTACTTGCCAAGAACACGGTGTAATTGTAAGGCACGGCGAATAGTGGCTGCCGTGCACGAAGTATTAATTTTTACCATCTTGGCCCCTTTAAAGCGTACACAAATCTAACAAGAAAGTGGGGAGAGACGAAGTATGTAAGGAAGATGTGTTTCAGTATTGTCGTGAAACGTGGAGAGGGGTGAAGTATGCAGTGTTTCTGGAGAGAAACTTCTCTGATGAGGCACTGGTGGCACCAAGCCTGAAACCGGGCATGTAGGGAAGGGTGTTTAAGCTCCGCTTAAGTCATCGGCTATATTGGCAGGGCTTGTTGGCTCCTACTTCTTAGAGGACAAGTGACGAGTTGTGTGCTTTGCCCAGCTTTGGTGGCGCATATATCCGTTTTGGTGGACCGTGACTACACCACATACCGCGACGACATTAGACGCCGACAAGCCTCGTCGTGTCATCACCTTCATCTGCTCTTGTTTTTGTGCGCCTGACAGCGTTCTGCCATACGTAAAGAAGCCTTGTTCACGATCAGTCTATTAAGAAGACTTTCGTGTGGAAGATGGAACGTCGTTTCTCTTAAGCTTTTATTAGTCAGCGTTCAGAACTTTTGTTAGTCGAGCTTCCTGTAGAAAGTTTGCGTGATTCCTAGCATCCAAGTTTTTGGTTAGGTGGTTCTACAAGATTTGATGATACCAGCGCGACTGCTATAGACGAGGACAATGCCGAAGAAATGATACCGGCAAGAGCTGACATTGATGTGGAGGTATCTAATGCAAACGAGAGATGTACATGGTATCGCTGCCAGTATATTCGAAAACTACTAAATGTGATGATTACGAGTAAGCAAAGATATGTTCTGTATGTATGTGTGCGTGTATATATCCCTCAAGAGGAAGGTATGTTCACTATCTCTCCAGAGGAAGGTATATAACAGCTGTATCTTGCCGGTACTTAGCTACGGAGCAGAAACCTGGAGACTTACAAAGAGGATTCAGCTTAAATTGAGGACGACGCAGCGAGCAATGGAAAAAAATGGTAGGTGTAACCTTAAGAGACAAGAAGAGAGCAGAGTGGATTAAGGAACAAACGGGGGTTAAGGATATCATAGTTGAAATCAAGAGGAGAAATGGACATGGACCGGGCATGTAGCGCGTAGACAGAATAACCGCTGGTCGTTAAGGGCAGCTAACTGGATTCCAAGAGAAGGCAAGCGGGTTGGGGGGAGAGAGAAGGTTAGGTGGGCAGATGAGATTAAGAAGTGTGCGGGTATAAAATGGCAGCAGCAAGCACAGGATCGGGTTAACTAGCGGAACATGGGAGACGCCTTTGTCCTGCAGTGGACGTAGTTAGGCTCATGTGTGTGGGTGTGTGTGTGTATGTATGTATGTATGTATGTATGTATGTATGTATGTATGTATGTATGTATGTATGTATGTATGTATGTATGTATGTATGTATGTATGTATGTATGTATGTATGTATGTATGTATGTATGTAGGAATGAATTATATATTTACTGTCTTAGGCCGACAAACACGCTTTGTTTTCGGATCGCTCTCGTCAAAAACCCCTGCTGTTTTTCATCTGTGACAAAACTGCCTCTTGCCTCTGCTTTAAAAAGGCTGCCATTGTTTTTAATGGCAATATTCATCAATTAAACTCACATTGATGAATTTAATTGGGCTTGGTAGCAAAGTTTTGCTGACTTCAAGCACAAAATTTCTTCACAAAATTTGCGATCTTAACAATGAAGCGACTAAATAACGTTTCTAAACCAAATGATATAATAATCACGTTTTGACGAAAATAAAGTGTGGTACAGAGTTACAATTATCTGCTTTTAAGACTAATAAACCAACACGAAATATGTTCCACTTGTTGTCGCAAGATTTGTCTACCGTGCAACTACCCATATCGGATTGCTGATCTTCTTTTTGAAAGCTCATATTTCCACCACACCAAACGGAAATCTCGTTTTGACAACAAGCAGCAAAAAAAAAAAAAAAACAGAGAGAAAAGCTTATACGTAAACAAAATGTTCTTTGAAGTGCTCGCCTAAAAGTTGCCAGTAAATGCGGAGCTATATACACGCAAAAAAAATTATTTACGTGTGCTGTAGGTGAGAAAGGGCTAAACTATGTAACTAATATACTGCTTCATTCACTGACCCAATGCGTTTCAACGATCAGAAGTGAATGCTATAATTCGCAGAATGACAAGGCATATATATATATATATATATATATATATATATATATATATATATATATATATATATATATATATATATATATATATATATACCGACCCATTAAGGGGAAACCCTTTCCTTACGCACGCTGTCACGGACCCTCCCGCCACCGCGGCGACAATCTTGGGTGGCCCGACACACGTCGAGAACTGAACAGCACGTGATAAGAACCGTATGTGGACGTACACGGACAGTTGCAATGGTTTCGTTCTCGTTGTTGACAGTGGTTCTTCCTCTTTTTTACTTTCTTTATTTTTCGTCTTTTTTCTTCCCCCTTTTTGTTTTTTTTTGGTTTTTTTCCTTTTTTTAGTTCCCTCTCACTCTCACAAACATCTTTCAAGGCGAGAGGGATATATATATATATATATATATATATATATATATATATATATATATATATATATATATATATATATATATATATATATATATATATATATATATATATATATATATATATATATATATATATATATATATATATACCACTTCAAAAGTAACATCTGCCGGAAAACGCGACGAGCATGTGATGGACAGCACGAGATTCCCCTCAATGAAAACAAAGTAAACACCGCTGTTGTAAAAAAAAAGTAAAGATTTTGTTAGCTTCCGAATACAAATAAAGCCACGGCTACAAGCCAGCTTCGGCCTTAATGCTGTTCATATGTATAATTATCCAGTATACAACCCTAGCTTGGTTAGTATACAAAGCTATAATTGAATTTGCTCTTTTTATTGAACATGTTGCGTAGAACTTGCAGGGCTGAAAAAAAAAAAGCATCGGAAGGATTGTATTACGCAATCCGCGAGGTTACACCAGCTGTTAGAGTAAGCGCGAAACTCTCTAATATTTATTCCTCAGTGACTCTGGCTCACTATGAAACAAAAAACTTGGATCATTTCACCGAAAGGAACTCTGATGGGATGCCAAGCAGCAGTGTTGCGCACGGGTTGAACGGCGCTAACGCGGTTACTGCGGTGAGCACTGAAAGATTCGTTTGAAGCGATGGCTGTGGCGTAGGTCTTGTAGGTGAGACGTACAAACACGTTTCACCGTTTAGTTTCAGCGCGCGTCAGGTTTATTGCGCGTAAAGCTACCTGTCGGCGGTGTAGTGAGCGGCGGTCGCGTCAGGTGTTGCGGGCGAATGGACGAGGCAGCAGCTGCGAGCGCGCGGCAGGCGAGAGAATGACGTCAACGCGCACTGCGAGGGAAGCGTGCGGTCAACGCGCAGCAGCGGCTTGACCTACTTGGCAACGCGCCAACACCTGCGGCGCGCTTGTACGGAGGGACAGCGTTACACAAGCTAGTCAAAGAGCTGCTAAGCACCTAAAGAAAATGAAAAGGAATGAGTGGGATAGCAACAAATTGGAATGTAATACTAAGTAAGAAGAGCAGCGAACTCCTTCAGGATCGGACCTGGCGTCATGTGCAGCACGTCGTAAGACAAAACAGCCAGTAAGATAAGCAGTTTTCGCGCTGTCTGTCAGTTAAACGCAAAGTAGGCGGATATAGGACACCACATACACAGGTATCTGCTGGTCTCTGTCAAGATAGCGAGCGTGTCATTTGTGCTTGAGCAGCACCCCTTTACAGCATTCGTAAGCTTTCAATCGCACGTAGAGCACACGATTACTGGGGCAATGTTATCGATTTGGACTATATACAGAACATGACAGCGACGCCAGGAGAGCGCCTCCAATGTCCATGAAATTGTCAGCGAAATGAAAGAATTTGGTATAAAGGAAGAGCGAAAGTATTGAAGTATTTTACCATTAGCTTTGACTACCCGGGCTTCTTAAAAGCGTATACCCAAATCAAAACCTGCATTTCCTGCAAACCTAGGCCTTTGAAGTTTGAACAAAATTAAGCGCTATTCGCGCTCAAATAAGGTACCCTCGTTGAATTCTGCTGTTAAAACGTTTTTTTCTTGTTTTTCAATGTTGTATTTTGTATGCGTGGCACTTAAGTTGCCTTTTCAGCAGCGATGCCAGTGTTTTTTTTTCTTTTTAAGAGCTTAGTTTTTTAAGCAGGCCGTAATGTCAACCATGTCACAAAGCTCTACCATAACGAACGGGCATGTGCCACATAAATTGGGCAACTGCCACTACTTATCACTGCGGCAGTGTAGCAAGGGGCTTGGAAGGTGAAGTGAGCGTGAAGAGACATGTGATGGTATTCACGAAGCGGTATTCGAACCCACGAACCCTCGATCTAAGGCTACGGTCCTAATCACTCGCCATTATACAGACACGCCAGCACAGCCGAGCTATACATAGCCTTGTATAGTGTAGCGTATACCAATGAGATGGGAAAGAGAAAAGCGTGAGGTTGAGTGATGTGATTACGAAAAGGTGGAAAGGAGGATGAGAGAGAGTAAAGCGTAGCGTAAAGTGAATGATAAAGAAAGCAATAGGGACCGAACAGGCAGCCTCGCATCTCGAAGCCTAGACCATAGCCTCCTATGCCTAGACGTGTCGGTCGACGAAAAGTACGAACGGCGATGGGCCTGTACTTCGCTGTGCCGAGCTTTTCGGTATACCTTAGTGCAACGCGTCCAAATTTTCTTGTTTATTTTTTCCTTCTGCGATGACACAGCCAAAAGAGCAAAGTCTGCCATCGCTACTGCAAAAACGCAACGCGGGCTACGTTGCGCAGCAGCAATGAAAAGCAGCGCTGCCACATCTGTCAGATCGTGTCAGGTATAACAACGCGGACAACCCAACTCTTCACGAAAGAGGTACTTGAGTGCGAACGAGGCAAGGCGGTCGTTGGTTTAGCAGGAAGAGCCACTAGTGACCCGCTCTCTTATGTACACGATTTGGAGTACTTCGAACCGCAAAAACACCCCGTGAAAGCTAACACCCTGCGAGTGAATCAATTAGGGGCGAGGACTACGAGTATATCTCGTTCACTGTTCGCCAGCAATATATTGCGCGGCGCTGGGTACGGCACATTGATCGTAGAGGGAGCATAGCCCGTGCACGATGGATAAGCCTGGCCTTTCACCCTAAAGCTTCTCATGAGAGATTGGTTGATGCCAGAGTTTTGTGCAGTGTCTACCTAAAGATGTCTCTGGCAGCAGGTGACTTTTTTTTTTTCCTTTTCGATCTGACGCCACACTATGATGGTAAAAGCGGGTCTTTTGTGCTTCGATTTATATCTGACGTTGCTTAACTGAACCGTAAGACCGCGTCTTGGCTGCGAAAATACGTTTTTCTTTAAATGAAGTATTCCTGAGAGGTTTAGAGCCTCCCGACATACATAAGCGCGTAAATTTCTGGCATATCTTCTAACAATGAACCAAACGAATGTAACAAGTGCATGCAATCGAAGTCCTACAATGTTCTGATGCGAGATCGAAGACCTTCCTGCGATATACTGTTTACCTTCAGAACGCTCTGAAGAAACTGCTGTTTCAAACAATTAAAAAAAAGAGTGCTCGTACATTGTGATAGATTAAAGACATTTGTTGCGCATACATATTAGAAAACACTGCTCGCCGAACACATCTTGATGGTGCTCCAGCTAGTAGTAGGAAACAACCAGTTCGAAGATATTTCACGGGCGTGGCGTAAAAAAACAACTAAAGTTCAGACGCCACCGATACACACATCTACAATCGTCAGTTTTTTCTCATATTGTAAGAATCACTATGGCTTACGGAACCCATGACATCAAATCTGCGGCTCTTGAGTCGATGGACGTAGCTCACGAAGAAACACCAGCTCCATGAACCAAAAGCCGGCGGGAGGCACTTCAAAGATCCCTCAATTGCACATATACTAAACGTGTACCGCCCAAGCGAAGAAAGAAAGCGCGGGCCCACTCTCCTCTCCTCAAACGCCCCGCCCAGATTTCTCGAAAACGCGGCGTTTCAAGCCTCGGGTCTCGGAGGCAAACATTGGTTTTCGATAGTCGCCAGCGGCAAGGTCAAAGCCCGCAGGAAACGTCAGCGGAAAACACGACGAAGAGCAAGCCTCCATTCCGATAGGAAACGTTGCCGTCACGAAGAATAACAGCAGGAATGCTATAGGATAACTGCGCCGTTGTGCCGAAGTAACGTGTGTGTGTGCACAGACCGGCATCTGCGAATCTGCACAGTCCGGGCGCTACTCAGTCTGCGCGATACGGAGGTGTAACGTGCGTATATAGTGATATATAATAAGCAACACCCTCGCCGCGGCAGGGATTTGAACCCGCGACCTGCGGGTCAGCAATCGACCACCCTAACATGATCACCATGGCGGATAGCGAATTTTTTGTCAGTCGGAAGTTCAGCTGCCGGTGGAGCAGTGCCGCGCGCGCGCGCACGCACGCACGCACGCACGCACGCACGCACGCACACACACACACACACACACACACACACACACACACACACACACACACACACACACACACACACACACACACACACACACACACACACACACACACACACACACACACACACACACAATGGAAAAAGACAATGCACGATATACGTGCAGGGGATGATGACACCGCTAATTTCGGGCGTCAAGCCGGGCGGTTCCCCGCATTTTCTGTTCTTTTTTTTTCTAGCAGCGAAGCTGTGAAAGCTCGAAGTGAAACGGGTCACCACAAACAACTATCATCATCATGAACCTGCCGCAAAAATGTCTCAAGTCCCACCACCCGCCATTGGTCCTCTGCAAATGGACAAGGCGAAAGAGGGGCGGCAAATACCAATTATGATTTCTGGACCGACGTTAACAAATATTTCAGAAAAGAGAAATAGTGGAATAAAAAGCAGAGCTTTATTAAAATGTAGGATTAGCGTCGTCACGACTTCACTATCGCGACACGCAAGCGGAGCGTAGTATAGCCTTGTATAGTATATAGTACCGAAAGTGGTAAAAATGCACTTGAAGTTGTAAAAGACTATGTCTACTTAGGACAGGTAATAACCGCAGAGTCAAACAACGAGATTGAAGTAACTAGAAGATTAAGAATGGGGTGGAGCACATTTGGCAAGCACTCTCAAATCATGGCAGGTAGATTGCCACTATCCCTCAAAAGGAACGTATATAACAGCCGTATCTTGCCGGTACTTAGCTACGGAGCAGAAACCTGGAGACTTACAAAGAGGGTTCAGCTTAAATTGAGGACAACGCAGCGAGCAATGGATAGAAAAATGGTAGGTGTAACCTTAAGAGACAAGAAGAGAGCAGAGTGGATTAAAGAACAAACCAGGGTTAAGGATATCATAGTTGAAATCAAGAAGAGGAATTGGACATGGGCCAGGCATGTAGCACGCAGACAGGATAACCGCTGGTTATTAAGGGTAACTAACTGGATTCCTAGAGAAGGCAAGCAGGTAAGGGGAGCCAGAAGGTTAGTTGGACAGATGAGATTAATGAGTTTGCGGGCATAAATTGGCAGCAGCAAGCACAGGACCGAGTTGAGTGGCGGAACATGGGAAAGGCCTTTGCCCTGCAGTGGACGTAGTCAGGCTGCTGCTGCTGCTGATGATGATGATGATGATGACAGCAAGTGGGCAAACGAACAAAGTGGCAGTGAGAAGGGGGAAGTAAAGAGGGGAGGGAGAGTATACAGCATAGAAAAAAAGAGTAAAGAGGATAAAGAAAGAGAAGACGTCATTGAAAAGAAAGACAGAAGGATATAGAATCAAAGAAACATATAGCATTGTAACACACTTCGGGTGAGGCCCCGTCAATTCCAACATCGACGTGCGGCAGACTCGCAGGCTTCCACTCTACGGCCGACCCGTGCGGAGTTGCACGTGTGGTAATGTATGAGCCTGACCGCCGTACTCATAGAGCAGGTACGGACATTTGCTTAAACACAAACAAGCATTTAATTAAAACAAGGGAAATGCCAAGAATATTACGAAAATAACAGCGAAAAAAACACTAATACGCGAATGAAAAGAAACAGATACAAACAAGCTATATGTTCTAAAAGAACGCTATAGAAGGTACAAGTAACCACAACGCGGAATGTTAATAAAATAACAACATGATGGAAAATAATTACGAAACAACGATGATGCGCGCGCTTCTGAACGTCTACGTGCGTCGCAGCACACACAACTACACTCATTGAAAAGCTGGTTATAATAAAATAATAGCATAAAAAAGTTCCATACGGACCAGGCCAGCTCTTGGTACACGTAGGGGAGTTGACGGGTGCCGCTGAAGATATCGCCAGCTTAATAGACGACGAGGGTGCCCGGTATTTTGCAGCCGTCTTAATACGTTCGAGCCTCGCGACACCGACGACCACGCTTCGTTCTGGTTGCACGTCAACTGCCGAATGCAGATTTCAAAGCAGTCAAAACTGTTTCGGGACGATGGTTATAGCGCGAGAACAAAACGACGACACAGAGACAAGAAGGACGCGCTATAACTCTCGTTCTCGCGCTATAACTATCGTCATGTCATACCAACTAGCCCAAGCTGCCACACTTCTGTTTCGGGACGTCCCGTCCCCTCTCGAGGTCTTTTCTTTTCCCTCGGACACATGTCCCTCCTTTCCGTACAGATGTAGGGAAGACGCGGCGGCGCCGCTGCTGCATCGTTAGTCGCGGGATATCGTCTTCCCAACACAAAAGCGCCCTTCCTTAGACGATGGGGCGCGCGGGCGAGACGAAAATTGCAGTTGTTCGTGACACGGATCAAAAGACAGAAAGAAAAATAGACGAAAATGGAAGAAAAACGGAAATAGAAAGAAAGAGAGAGACAGAAAATCGAAAAAAAGAGAAAGACAGAACTAAAGAGGGGGAGAGAGAGAAGGTTACCGGTGTTAGTCAGAATACTTGAGCGTCAACTATAGCTTCACTCTACCAAGTTTGCGAGACTTTGCAATCTTGCCGCTTTTTTTTTTCTCCCGCGCTGCACCACCAACAGCGTACTACTGATGCCCGAAACAGTTTCTGGCTGCGGCAATAAATAAGAGAGAGAAAACGCAAAGCAGACTCGTTATTGTGGGGCCGCCAATGCTCGTATCTTGTCCATGCCACACTACGTACGTGTTTTGCGTAGATGTCGTACTTGAAACGAAAACAGCGCAAAAGACAGAGCGCCGCTGTCCTCCGTATATATACTTAGCCGTATGTCCTGCACCCTGTTTTTTCTTTAAAGTGTGAGTACTAACTCTCCCAAGGTGCATAATAGATGTATAGTAATTTAGTTGCAGATGTCGCCTGTGTAGCACCGGGCACGACGCTTGGCGTTCTAGTTAGACAAGCGTGTTCCCCTCAGAGCATTAGAAGATCTTCATAATGCTACCGAAGAGTATAAATTGTACTGGCCAAGCTTGAGCACTTCGATCATGGCTGAAAAGACAGTGACGATATATAACCAAGAAAAGTTTGTGCAACCTGAACAGTGTGTCACACATGCGGCAGTTGTAAGCACACCAGCGCATTGTCATTCCGGTGCCTCTCTTTGCATAAATTATTTGGAGAAGGTTTGCGCTCCAGGAACTCCTCAGCGGGCGCTCACTACCGCCTCTATAGTGAATCGGTATACCGTCAGCACGATGCACAGGCACCTCAGCGATAATACGAAATCGTTTGCGCACACAGTAAAAGAAAACCGTTAGGTTAATCGATGCGTTTCCCGCCACGGTGCCGTGGAGGTTATGGGTCTGAGCTTGAAGTCTCTTATCCTTGTAGGAGGCGCCGTCACAGATCAGCGACTGCACCGACCCAACGAGTCGATAAAAAAACATAGTTGGAGACGGTTTAATCTATGGGACTTATGACATTCGAGCTCAAAGCAAATGACTGGCTGCAATGCAGAAAACTAGTTGTCTGACTGCATTGGAAACCCCTTGCACAATAACAGTACATTTTACTTTAACACTAAGTACAGGCAAAATGTTTGCGTTTTTGGTATTACACCAGACTGGTAATGTGCAACTGAACGAATGAAAATTGGCTGGTAATCTAAAGAGATCAAGGTAAACCTTTCCTGATTCGATCAGAAGCTCGTATAGCTTCACGCTCAGGTGCAACAATACGCTCTGCCAAAAATCTTAGCCGAACATGGCAGTGGCCCGAGGTATGCAGTGTCTAAGAGAAAGAGACACAGTAGAGTACGAAGATCCGCGTTTTCGTTTTCTGTTTTTCTGACGCTACATCTATTCAAGTATTATTCGGGAAAATTGGAGAGTCATAATGCTCCTGCAGTAAGCACTACTGCCAACAGACTCAACTCCAGCGAATGTCAAACGGTTACCTCAGTGCTACAGTTGACCTGTCTAAAAAAAAAAAAAAACAGTTCCCCCTAGCCCCCCACCCTCCTCTACCCCCTCCCCGCGATCAATTTTAGGCCATGGTTATGTACTCGACTGTGACCCGAAGATCACGGGATCAAATCCCAGCCACGGCGGCAGCATTTTCGATGGCAGTAAAAATGATTGAGGACCGTGTACTTGGATTTAGGTGCATATTAAAGAACCCCATGCGGTCGAAATCACTGGAGGCCTCCGTTAAGCTTGCATATCGTGGTTTTGAGACGCCAAAACCCAACGGATGTGACGTTATTTATAAAGGGCCACTCACCAGGCTGCCAAAATACAATAAAAGAGCGCAATATTCTTTCCTGATATATCTTGTCTTTCTTGAGAACTTATGTGACACACACAATAGTTCCCGCGACGTTTACAGCGTACATGCTCTCGATTCGTTAGTATACGAGAAATATCCCATGTGATTTGTCTCCTGCACTGCTTTGTCATGCAGCCGCGCATCCGTTCTTCTTTGTATCGCATGAACATCGTGCACAGTCAATCGATCAAACTTCACTTTTTTTTTGTGTTTACAACTGCGCAAGCGGCTATAAAAGCATGCAGCCGAGAAGCGCGAAATCCTGATAGGCTCTAGCGTTTAGTACTGACATTGCTCACGTGCATTCGAGAACTAAGGGGCGAGGAGGATGCATCGTGCGTATGAAGGAGAGGGGGCAATCGCTACCCTCGTCTTTAAACGCGGGGTGGTGGGTGGCCTTTTAATTGGTGCGTTTCGATGGCTGAAACAACGTTGAGTACAAGGAATGACAACCATGCACACAAGGAGTGCCTGCTGTCGGTTCCCAATCCAGCCTTACAACCTACACGTCTGCACTTTACCTTAACCTCATCACCGATACGAATGACGATTCAACGTCGCGATACGGCTTTTGCATTTCCCTCGGAACACGCGTCGTACGCTACTGAAATATATATCGGCCGGCATACCCTTCGACGATGGTGGTGCGCACTGGCCAGTGGGACACACGAGTGGCTCCTCCTGAAGAGCAACAGCGTCCCGAGACGTGGTCACGGCTCCCATCTCCGACCCTTCTACCAGCCGACCTCCAGCGGTGACTGAACTCACCGCACGCACCCCGAGGCTGCCGGCCACGTTTGCACGACACGTTCGTATCGCCCTTTCGAAAGGGCAAGCCGTGCATCGTCTAGATGCGCTCGCCCTCCCTACTCCGGAAGCCGGAAACTCGAGACAAGAGCAGCGGCAAAGGCGGACCCGACAGCGCCGAGTTTCACGTGTTTTTTCAAAAGCGCAGGCCAATTAAACGCCAGCAGTGACGCACCAGCGCGATGCTGCTGATTCTACAGCTACCGCAGATCACGCAGCAGGCGTGCACGGGCGCCGAGCAAGTGCGAGCGAAGGCCTTCCACTCCACGACTACAGAGATATCTGCGCACTTCGCGTATGCGGTAGCTGAAAACGATGGGGAGGCATACGTTACGAAGCGCGACTGTACGAGGAACAACGGTGCGTGTACATGAGATGAGGTTACGGTAATGTCAAAGGCGTCCCCAGAACTTTAACTTTTTGCAGGGGAAGCACCCGCAGAAGTGGGGTTTTATCCAGCTTAGAAGGCCTTCCTTTTTTGATAGCCATGACATGACTAGCAAGACAGAGTCGGATAGTAAATACTGAACGTCGTGTGTCAATCAATTAAGCTATAGTGTAGCTTTATGCTGCTGCATAGAAAATATCTAAAATTTCAGAAAAAAAAAGGCGCAGCCCCCCCCCCTCCCCTCGATCCCTTCTGGAGGTCCGTGAATAGGTGTTATATGCCTGCGCGCAAGGCGCTACACGCCAGCTGATGCGTCGAGTCGAACAACACGTGCGTGTGACGTCACCACGCAGCATCGCTCACCCTTGATGGCGCAGTTCAGCGATCGTCATCATCGCACGAAAGCGACGCGTACATGCGTGACGTCAAGTTGAAACGCTTGTGAAAACGTTTTGTTCGCGGCATACGGGCGAGACTTGTGTTTCGTGGCCGGTGCGGCGCGTCGCGATCTCACGTTGTACAAACACCCACCACACTGCATTGTTGGAGCGGCATTAGCTGCGCAGGCGACATTGGAACAGCCCGCGTCTTTTACAGAGAATAACGATTTGCTGCGCACCCCCTCTCCCCATAGATAGAGGGCGCGGCGGCGCATCGGACGGCCACGCGCTGACGCGCTGCAATAGTTACGTGTGGTCAGGTGCGCAACTGTTTTAGGCCGGTGGCGAAGGGCGTACAAAATGTCGGTGAGCAGTCGCATGGTTGGCATCAATGAAACAACAGCTAGCAACACCGTGCTTGCGTCGGAAACGCGCATTGCTCTTGATATGTAATAACGAATAATTGTAAAATGAAGTTTGCATTATATATAACTCAGCAGAAAGCAACTATCATTGCGTAGTATGATTTTTTTTCAATCAAGTCGTCTCTATTGCAGGTTTTCATGCCGCATTCGACAGCTTTCACAGTTGGTCACCTGCTCTAAAGCCTTCGATCGTGTCGCTCATCAACGACTAATAAACAAACTCTGCTGTCTGAACTTGGACCCTTTAGCCCTGTCATGGATCCGATGCCTCCTATCACACCGATCTCAGTTCACTGACATTGCCGGTCTTCACTCCAGTGCTGCTCCCGTTAAATCCGGTGTCCCTCACTGGTCAGTACTCGGCCCCTTACTCTTCCTCATATATGTGAACGATCTACCATCAGGAATTTCATCATCCATTCGATTATTTGCGGACGATTGCGTCCTTTATCGCCGAATGACCACCCCTGACGACCACGAAATTCTACAAAATGACCTATCCTTAATTGAAAACTGGTGTTCACTCTGGATGATGCAGACCAATGTTTCCAAATGCAAAGTCATGCGCGTATCTCACAAACAGCTATAACCCGGAACACGTCTACAAATTAAACTCAACGACCTTGGCGTATGTTGACAGTTACCGATACCTTGGCGTGCTTATTTCTAACACTCTCACGTGGTCGGATCACACCACACACTTAGTTGCTGGCGCATCAAAGAAGCTTGGTTACATCCGAAGAACGTTATGCCTATCACCTCCTACAGTCCGTAAAATTGCGTACGTAACCTTCGTTCGTACGAAGCTCGAATACGCGTCGTCCATTTGGAGCCCTCACCAAACCTATCTGATTAATCTGTTGGAATCCGTACAGAATAGGGCTGCCCGGTTCATTATGTCCAATTACGACCACTCATTGTTGCATCACTTTTAGAAAGGAGTCTTTAGACTTGCAGAATCTAGCTGACAGACGTATACTTTCTCGACTTTGTTTATTTCACAAATTATACCATTATTTTCCTCACTTGCATGGTTCTCTCTTGCTTTCTCCCGCCCGCTATTCTCGCCGGCTATTTAATTCCAGAAGCCTCCGTCTTTTCGGTACGACCGTTGCATTCAATAAGTCATTTCTTCCTGTCGCCATCGAGGAATGGAATAACTTACCGGAACCATCGTCTCAGAGCGTGACTCGTGCGGTGCGCATTCAAACAACTACTAACAGCTCACTTAAACTTGGAAGCCCATTAAAACTCTACCACGGTCACTGTATTTTGCGCTCTTGTATGTGTAAATCTTGTGCGCGCATGTTTTTATACTTGTATAAGTACATTTTCTGTGCGTCTGTTCTCGGATCCTGCAAAAGTATTGCTCGTGTGTTTGTACAACTTTCTATTTTTTTCCTTGATTTTGTATTTAGAAAAATGTCCCCCGCTCCTTAAGTAATGCCCCTAAGGGGCCCTTAAGGGTCAAATAAATGATGATGATGATGATGATGATACTACTGCGGTGGTTCAGGCTGACGGTGTGGTCTGTATCGAATCTAGATCAGCCGAAAAGGTAACCCGCAGAATAATCAACCATGGAGCATTTAATTACAATATCGCCTGGGTTTTTACGGGTAGAAAACCGTAATACAATTATGAGGCACAACTTAGCAGAGCAATCCCGATTAATTTTGATCACCTAAATTTAAAGCGAATCCTAAGACAACCCTCAGGCATGGTGAAAAAGCGCACTGCAAAAAGCAGGCACTGCATTGAACAGCACAGCCAAATCTTAGTCGCGCGCGGCAAGGAGAGTTGACAAGCGGAACGGAAAGTCGCCACTTCAAGCGCCTTTTCGTCATACATATATGCCCGGCCTTACGCACTTCGGAGTTGCCAGTGTTAGCTGTATGTCGCCAAGACGCAGAGTGCCGCTGTTGGCAGATAGCCGACATAAACATGCAGCGGTATTTAAAATTTTGCATCACATGCGTTTTTCACCACACGCCGCGCACAGGAATCCCACCGGGACAGACAGACAGACAGACAAAGAAATTTATAGATGGCGATCACATTTCATGACGCACGCTGACGCAAATTCTTTTTCCAACGCCATTTCTCCCGATGTAGCTTCCAGCACACATATTCGAACGAGAGGTACAGCCCACAAAGAAAAAACCTGGAGGTAACGAGACGAGAAAATCCCCGCAACTCAGCTCTTTACATACAGATTCGAAAACTTTTGGCGGCAATTCGTTCGTATGCCCGTGGTGTTAGAGTTACTATGGGTCCGTTCGATTCGCCTGCACCACGTGAACCAGTTCACGAGGTGCCGCACCTTGCCATTCGTTTCAGCGGTGTAGCAATGACGGCCTCTGAACCCTGCCATTCGTTTCGAAAGGTACAGAAGAGGTGTGGCACTGGTTCACGATTTTCTTGCACCTCCTACGCTGACGGTGCCGGCTTGGTGCAGCCGCGCGTGCAGCTGAGCAGACGACGCAGCACTTAGGCGCAGGTGCCGTATCCGCCTCTACTAACGCGGTGTGCTTTGCCAAGATGTTTGCGCCGCATAAACTGTCCACATGTGCGGTTTACCATCCTTCAGTGTTAGCTGAACGATGTAAATTAAGCGAAAAGAAATAAGGCCTGCACCTTGTCGGCACATTGTCATTCGTTTCGGGTGTCGTGCTGTGCCAGTGCCTTCTCTATAACTTTATAGAGAAGGCACTGGCTGTGCCTGCACCGCTGAACACACGCTGCAAAATTTCTGAACTTCACGTGCACAGCCGTGAACCGGTTCTGACTAGTGCAGGTGAATCGAACGAACCTTATATATGCTACCTAAAGGTAGCATATACAGTAACTTTACGATGGATGGATGGATGGGTGGATGAATATGGCTGTACCCTCTAGATTGGGCGGTGGCTAGCGCCACTAAGCCGTAATACTTAATGAACCAAAAACTAGATTTATTTTTTCCCCTTAAATAGTGAGGTTGAGAATTCGTACTTTGCAGTGCAGGGTTTAATTTTCACTCGTGCCTTGACTTTAGCCACCAATCAGATAACCTCCTTCTAGTTAATTCTACCCGCTTGAAGTCTATTTTGCCCTCACTGTCCCTAAACCGCAGTGCTTTGAAAGACTCTGCGCCATCATCCTGAACTATACAGTTTTTCACAGGAGGGAAAAAGACACCGCGATGATGGGCTGCGCGCGGGAGTACAAAGGCCAAGGGCGCAGCCTTGTCAATGCATTTTTGAGGGGTCACGCCGATTTGCGCAGCCCAAAAAAGAGTATGGCGGCACCCAAGGAGGCATTTTTGAAAAGGTCATTAGGGTGAAGCCTTTAAAGAACATTATCAAGTGTTCGGCAGTTTTTTCTTCCTCTCCACACAAACTGCATACCGTGTCTACCCCTTCGTATTTGGCGCAATATGTCTTGGTTCGCAATACTCCCGTCCTGGCCTCAAACAGTAGAAAACTACGCCGAGTATTATCATAGATCCTTTCCTTGGCGATTTCCTGCTTAAAATTTCGATAGATCTCTAGTGCGGACTTCTTAATCATGCCAATTCTTCACATATCGGTCTCAGCTTCCTTCACCTTCTTCTTAACCGATAGTTCTTTTTGGTTTCGCCCCTTGCTGCTTTCCAAGTATTTACCAGTCAATTTTCTGGTTCGCTTCCGCCATTGTGTATCGACAATCTTCATGTACAAGTAGCTGAATACCTTCCTAGCCCAACGCTCCTCCCCCATTTCTCTCAATCGCTTCTCAAATTTTATCTTGCTGCTAGCTTCCCTGCCCTCAAATGATGTCCATCCCATATCACCTTGTACTCCGTGATTTGGTGTATTCCCGTGAGCTCCTAAGGCAAGCCTACCTATTCCACGTTGCTTAATTTTTAAGCTTGCTTGAACTTCTGATCTCATGCACAAGACTACATTGCCGAACGTCAGACCAGGAATCATGACCCCCTTCCGTATTCTTTATAACATCATACCTATTGTAATTCCACAGTGCCCTGTTTTTCACTACCGCTGCATTCATATTACCTTTAGTCGACACATATATTTCGTGTTCTCTTAGGTACTCGGTCCCATTGCTTATTCATACGCCCAGATATTTCTATTTATCTGTTATCTCTAGCGTGACCTCCTGTATTCTAAGCTCACTACCTCCATTGTCATTAAAAATGATGACTGCTGATTTTTCCTTACTGAATCTGAAATCTAACCTATCTCCCTCATTACCGCAGATGTCCACCAATCTCTGCAAATCTGCCTTGTTGTCGGCCATAAGCACTATATCATCTGCGTACATCAGTGCTGGTAGTGCCTGTTCAATGAGTTTTCCTTGTTTGACGAAACAGAGGTTGAAGCTTAGTCCACTTCCCTCCAATTTGGGCTCTAATCCTTGTAGGTACAGCATGAATAATAAGGGTGACAAGGGACACCCCTTCCTAAGCCCCCTTTTACCTCTGCAGGCTTGGATACTTGTTTTTCCTACTTTATAATTACCTTGTTACCTTTATAGATATCCTTTAAAAGATTAGTGACTACATCTTCCATGCCTAGTGTGTCCAGTATTCCCCACAATTCCTCTTGAACCACGCTATCGCATGCTCCCTTGATATCCAAAAAAGCTGGTCACAGGGGCCTGTGTTCCTTTTGTTATTTCGATGCACTGCGTCAGTGAGAACAGATTGTCTTCCAACCTCCTGTGTTTTCGAAACCCATTCTGCAGTTCCCCCAGCACCTCCTCATCCTCTATCCATGCCTGCAGTCTTTCCTTTACGTGGAGTGGGTGCACAGCGATGCTCTGCGGCAAGGGTCGGCAACCTGCGCGCCGCGTATTGTGTGGCCCCCGGCACGGCGTCAGAACCTTCCTGCCCTCTTTCTCCGATCACCGTTTCTTACTGAAGGCCGACAAAGCCGTTATGACATGAAATGGGGTTTTTGTTAGTAACCTATGCTTGAATAAAGCTTTGTGATTGATTGATATGTGGGGTTTACCGTCCCAAAACCACCAAATGATTATAAGAGACGCTGTAGTGCGAGGCTCCGAAAATTCGTATCACGTTAGATTCTTTAACGTGAATCTAAATCTAAGCACACGGGCCTACAGCATTTTCGCCTCCATCGAAAATGCAGCCAACGCTGCCGGGATTCGATCCCGCAACCTGCGGGTCAGCAGCCGAGTATCTTAGCCACTGAACCACCGCGGCGGGGCTAAAACTTTGCAACCTGCACGCTGAACATATACATGATTTCTAATCCAGTTTTTATAAATTACGTCAGTTGGCCGAATTTTTTCACTTAGCTTACCTTCCCAACCATACCGTCCTAGCCATATTTGCTGTTGATATTTTGCAGAGGATATACGAATGTTTGTGGGAATCGACCCGACAGGCTATCTCAGCCGCGAAATTTTGTGTCAGTGTCCCTTTAAGTAGACGAGTGTTCTTCGCATTTCGCCCTTATATGAATGAAGTAACATACAACATTTCTTCTCACAAAAAATGTGCAGCAAACCTACTTATTCATTGGGCACTTCTGCAATAATCTGAAGAGGGCTCAACAACAATGAACTGGTGAAGGCGTAGTTGAACCTACAATGTTTCCAGGCGAATGTTTACCAGGTAGCAGTAAGGACTTGCAGCGCAGACCTCCACAGTGAAAAATGACAGAAAAGAAAAGCATGTATAGTGCAGCAAAATTTATTTAAAGCAGGTACATGTAACAACACAATATCCTTCTACACTTTGATTGGTCCAGTTTTTACATTCATGACGACTTTCGTTAACATTCATTTTCTGCGATGACTTTCTTCGCTGTTATTATGCACACGTTGTAGAGCAATCACTCGGGAATTACTAACCGGCTCTTCTCAAATACTTTGGACAGCGTTGCATAACATTCGGAACAATGCACAACGCACAGCCACACACGTGAGGTATGTCATGCAAGCATAAATAGGGGAATGAAAAAGGCAAAGTGACACAGTGCAAAACAGTAAACTAAGTTTATACACCGTCATTTATTTCATAACTAAAGCAGGAATGTTGGTACAGCGTGTTCTCAGTAAGCAATTGACCCTGTCATACATAAACCATCCAAAGTGTCAAACGTGCTATAAACTTCGTAAATATCTAATACTGGAAAGTACCTCTATAGTAACAGGCAGCATTCTCCACGTGAACAGGGCAGCTTTCATCTAATGGAGCTACCCGCACAACTTGGCAGAGTGCAAAAATAAATATTTCGATTCAGAAAGACCGAACCGTGATGAAATCTATAAAAAGGCATATTTCACATGCAATAGCATCTCTTCAAAATATTTTTTAGGGTTAAAAAAGCGATGATTATTGAAAAGTTAAAACAAGAGGAATGGGAGCTTTTTCGAAGATGTCACGCATATTCTTAGGCAATGCGCAAGCAACAGCATTCACATGGCAATGTGTCCAACACATTGCATGCATTGTAAAAATCACCAAGCCTTCATATCTCTTTCTGTAATTTACATGCATGCTGATATTTATAAGTAATAAATTTTCGTTGTCTGGCTTGAACACCAAAGCCATTCCAAGACAATGAACACACATTTTGCATAACACAATGATAGGTGTCACATTTTGATAAAACAACTTTTCAGCTACCACTGTAGACACAATAATCACACAAGTTGCAGCCCTGAATCAATGACTGTATACAAGCAGATTTGTATATCGCACTAAAATAAAACACACACACACAAAGGAATTCTCAAGTGCCCGTAAAGCGCTGAACATGCCTGTTTGCAGTTGGATACCACGATACAGATGCTCGTGAACACGCGACAATCCTCACTGAAAGAAAATATAAGACAGAACATAAGAGAATAAGCTAGTTCTTGCAAAAGCTTTCTGGTCTTAAAATGCACAGTCTCAGCCAGGTTTTTCCAAATATATAAGTTATTCAACCTACTATATTTAAGCACTGTCATTTGCGTCATACTGCGAAAGCAGCTTAGCATGTTTACCACCCACAAAACCTTGTGCTAAGGCATGCATGTACGGTGAACTTTTCCCAAAGCAGTAACAACTACTTTAAACCGTACAATGATCTCAATACGATCACTATGCCACTAATGCAATATCTCAGCCTAATATGCGCTGAAATCTAGACACCTGCAAGCACCACTTGGTGTTACACATTTCATTAGGTGACGCAAGAGGAAGAATCGTTAGCTCATGACGCTTTATGTATAGATGACTGCATTCCATGCTGCCAAGAGTCTGATACGTGGCAAGAAACCACTGGGTGGAAATTTCATTACGCTACACAAGTGCAACAACCGTTAGCTCATGACTTGCTGCACGTAGCAATGATTGCATTTCATGCTGCCAAGAATCTCATACATGGCGAAAAATTCACAGGGAAAATAAAAATGATGCCGGCTTTAAGCTTGCATCAAAAATAATTAAAAATGAAAGAAACTACCACTTTCAGCAAGTGGCTTCTTCAACGATCACAAATGATGAAATATTATAGTAAAGCATCGATTCACTAAAGTCAATGCGACTAGATCATTATTCCATCAAATAAGAGGCAGTTGACCAAAGGCAATGCTGTGGTCAGCATTTGTGTCAACCAGGCAGCTCATCCATATCGTAGAGTTTAGTTAAAACATGCAGTGTTAAGATGCTGGCAGTGTGCAGTTCTATAAAAAGAGAAGCCCACCACAAGCAGTACTACAGTACTCTTGAAAAACGTGACATTTTGTACACTACGAGTTTCTAGTGGCCCACTTTTTTTTTTTCCTCAGCATATTTCATAATCATTGTTAAAGGCACACTGAAAAAAAAAAACGATTCTATCACACGAGTAAACTGCCCCGTCACTATTCTGATGTAACCACGTTAACCATGAGAAGACGCTTGGCAAGTGAGTAAACACGCAAAAAGCAAGCGCTGGTGGCGATGCCAACTTTAAATTTCAGCACCAAATGCTGTGACGTTATAGATCTTCACTGAGTTTACTAGATATCAAATAGTTAATCAGTAAAATTGAAGTACAATGACCTTTGAAGATGCCATTGACTTATCGTACCAAGTTTAGAGAATATTAGTGAGTAGAAGCAAAATGGCACAAAGAGAAAAAGGACTAAGAGTGGAGAAAACACGAGCGCGAGCGATCTTGAGCAACAGCGGCAGTGGTCATGTGTCCACTTTTTGTTAGTTCTCCTCATTCTTAATGCCCTGTTTTGATTCCACCCACTATGAATTGCAAACCACTTGCCAAGTTCTCAATCTTATTCAAGTTTCGAGAAACTTCGTCGAGCCAATGTCGGCAAAATAAGAAAGATCCGCTTTGATATCCTTGACGTCGTACATATAAATTTTAGCCTTACATTTCAAAATGCAGCTTTGGCCCAGATTTTGTTTATACTGATAAACCTATTATGGCGAATTTAGCATTTGAGTTTTCAGAGCCCAATTCATCAGTCTAAGCTGGCTCACTGTTTCCTGCTTTCTCCTTCAGATTTGCGAGACATTTTGTTTTTATTCTTTCAAATGTGTGTAAAGCTCCCGTTTTATGCAAAACAGTGATTTGTTATGCAAAACGCTTAATGAAGTCCCCATTTCTCAAGTGAAGTTAATTTTACAATAGGTGAGCACTGTGCTCTGTTCTGTACAAAGTGAGGGTACCTACGAGGTAAAGTGCATTGTTTGTTGCCTGGCCTGAATTAATAACATTGCTCTATCACATGCAAAACGCTGGCATCATGCCTAGAAAAGTGCATGTACATTCAAGGCACGACATGCACGGGACATGGGAATGTTAGCACATATATATATATCAATGATCTCTCACTGAATCTAGCACCCACACTTTGTGTGCCACATAAGCAGATGCTATGAACCTGCCTTACTTATTATCCAAACTGAATTCCTTAAAAAAAGGCAAGTATGAGGAAACTCTACATGAATGATTACTTGGAGAAACGAACGGCTTACAGGGAACGACGATCGAGCACGTAGAAGAGCTGCGAGATGTAGAAGCAATTCACTAGAGTAGTGCTTCTCAAGTGGGGGTCCGCGGAAGCAATTTCTGTGATCTGCGAAACCCTCACTCACATTTTTCTTTAAGCGTGACTATGCCACGTATTGATCAACTGTTTGAAATGAAGTGATGTGGAATGTTTGTTTGATGTTTTTGGTAGCACAAAAGGGCACCTGTTTCACGTTCAAATTCTGTTATTTACCTACTTACCCCCCCCCCTCCCTCTCCTCCGCTGCAAGGGATCCCCCATCACTTGCACCAGTCCACAAGGGATTTCGACACATCCATGGATGAGAACTACTGCACTAGGGAAACAACTTGAAATGAAATAGTGACTAAAAAAAAAGAAAAATGTGAGCAAGACGTGAAAATCAACCATACAAGGGCACAATAGGCAAGGCTCTGAACTAAGTTTCAAGCACAGGTAAAGTGCACCCGGCTAAATATGAATATCTCAATATGGGCACTCATGGTCATTAGAACCTCAGAGCACTGTTACCAGCGGTGGGCTGGGAATCCCTGAGAATGAGACCACCAGAAAAACACTTTAACGGCTGCTCGGCAGCCACAATCCGAAAACAACAGGCAGGAGGCACACTGTGACATAACTGGCATATCCTCAAGGCAACGCAATGACCGGGCACCAACGGCAACCCATCTTTGCTTTCTACTTTTGCTGGCAGCGTCATTCTGCCATCTTCTTCATCTGCAGCATCAGCTTTCGGCGCTTCACTTTTTCCGTGTGCACGCGAGACTTGGCAGCCCTCGCAACACAATCGCGCACAGCTTGTGCAGCAGAGGCGACGGCCTGAAACGCTCGGGCTTGCTCCCGGGCAGCCCTGATCTGCTCGACTAGCAACGTCTTGCGCAGCTGTGCCAGCTCATCTTCTCCTGCTTTTTCGTCGCAGCGGCTGCCGGCATCTTCCCCGTCCCCACCTGTCTCCGCACTGGGACCACTAGGTTGGTGTCTCGTGGAGTTTGCCGGAAGCTGAGGTGGAGGAGGGGGTATTGGCGGCAACGCCTGTCTCTGCTGCGGTGCCACGGCGGGACGACGGCTGGCACCCATCTGTGAACACGTTGCCTGTTGAGGCACTGGCTGCTTGCCAGAGGCAGCAGCGGCCGGTCGTTCGTAAACAATGCCTAGCGTTTCAGCAACATCGTCATGGTCATCATCACCTTCGAACTCGGCTGTTAGACACTCAGCAGACGACGGGTGTTCATCATCATCACTGTGCTCTCGCTTCATGGAAACTGTGGGGGCCATGGCACCATTCGTGGATGGACGAATGGCACACAGTGCTGCAGATGCAGATGCTGCGCCCGACGCTCGAGCGCTAGTTTTCCAAAACCACTCTGGCACACTCGAGTCCAATGACTGGATGAGTGTTTCGTCCTCAGAGGAACCTAGGCCGTTGTCTTGGCTTCCATCAACGTCACTGTGGGAAAGCCACATAAAAACTTAGTGACAAGGACAAAAATATGAAAAGACACACATTATTAATAAAACAATCTTGCTTGAATGCAATCAATCATGTTCTGATGAATGTTTTACGTAATAGTATAATTGGAAAGGGAGAATGTTATTCATATCAGTAACCTCTAGTTGATAGGAGACCAAGATGATGGTGCAGTGGCTCTCCTGTTGTAATGGCTACACATACAAAGTGTATATAGGTCCTTAACAGCTTGCTTTAGTCCAGAAGAGTAAAGTAACGTGGTGTCGCACAATGTGATACTATGTTGTCATATTGCGTAACTAGCGGTTGTTGAATTCTTCCAATCCATTACAAAAGGCTCAGACATAATTGTTCACTGTCATTAGTCGTAGCATCAACAAAGTACACATGTCTTCCAGGTTTGTAACAGGTACCACATTTTTTCGAAGAATGACGAATACCAACGAAATAGTCCATGATTCCATACTGCGAAACTATGATGATTTATGGTGTAGTGTGTACCGTTCAAGTGTAGTTGCTGTAGTTTCCCCAAGAGTGTTTAAAAAAGGCTTTAGAAAGCCCACTCTTCCAGCTTTTGCTGTGCCTTTGCTGTACATTCTTCACAGGCTCGGTGTTTTTCTTTTCTTTTCTTTGTAGCATGAGCTACAGTAGCAGAGGTTTAATAGTTTAGCGTGACTCCTGGAGAGCCATGCTGCACATCCACGACAAGCAGCGACGTCGCACGACGCACAGCTGGCACACGCGCCTCGCCGGTGTGCGCATTCCAAACAAGCAACGTCATAGTCGCAGCAGACGCATTCTGCTCACACCTTGTGGCTCGCGCAGCTCGAGCCACGCTGCTATAGTGGGGCGTTTTCCAGTATGGCACAGCCATGGAGACGGAAAGCGAAATTTCTGTTCAGCAGCGCAAAAGAGCGGAGAAACTCATCAGATCACAAAGTAGTTGCCTGGCGATTAGCACATAAGCATAGGAAGAACAAACGGAAGAAGGTTAAACGTGCCGCAAGGACACCAGATCACGCGAGGACATCGGATCAAAAGAAGGAATGTCTAGCAAAGCGGCGTTGCCAGGAAGCTGACTGACTTGCCCGACCATCTCAGCTGCAGCAACAACGAGACGGCATCTGTGTTGTAAAGGCTAGCCGATTGACCAACTGTACGGTGAAACTTCACGAATGTGTGGGTATGACTTAGCTCACGCCACATATATCCTGGCATAGCAGAGCTAAGTCAGTGCTAAATTTTTGTATTCCTGACATACCTCTTCCCTTGATTCACACAATCCACCACGGCACTTGTCGCCTACCTGCTACCCTGCTTCCCCAGTTGTTCTCTCCACCTTCTTTATTTAGATTGAAGGAAAGGGTACGAAGATTATAGTACACACTAACACTACAGATATTAGTTTTAGCCTTTAGCCTCGAAGAAGACATCTACTTGTTGAAATGTCAGCTCGAGCACACAACCCCTGTTAATAGATTTTTTTCAATGTAACGGAGAGTGAAGCATAAGTACAATAATGCTAGTAGCGATTTAAAGCACGCAACAAGCAGATCTAGTCAAAACTTGACACCAGCATAAATGTGCAGAAGTCTTATGAAGGCGCTAGTGAAGGACGAGATGTCGAGCTGGAAATGGAAACAATATGTACTAAATACTACATACGGTTGAAAAATATAAATCAAGCTTTTGCAGTTTTGACACCTCACTTGCGTAAAAAAACATCACTTAAAAAGCCTAAAGTGGTAGCCTTATGGACTTCATAAGCTATGTGATGCAAGAAAGAAAATGGTTTGAATTATGACGAGTCCCTTGTCATTATTCATCAACTTTCAGACCAGACAATATAATAATTGCTGGGATGGCAATCAAAAGGATGATATAAGGTAGCCCTAACTTGTTCCTCTACATTTTCATTTTTGCTGAAAAGCATGCGACATTTACACTGATGCTTTTTGTCTTTCACAAGCTCATAACACTGTGATGGTACTTCGAGAGAAATTTAACACAATACATGAGAGATCTGTAATTTGCATATATGAATGTTGTCTTGGCTAATCTGTATTTCCGCTAATATCCCGAACAATCTGCTCCCTAGGTTGCCCCATTCTGTTGAAGAATCCATGAAAACCCTTTTTCTTATATTGAAAGCAGTTGGCACACTACTTCATTAAAAGAATAATTAACCCCATAATTTATCTACATGTGTGGGAGTAAGAAAAGATTGTCCAAACACTTCCATGGTTCCTTTATAATAGCTCCTTGCATATTATGTTGTTTGTCGAGGAGGCCACTGATGCTGCGAAATGTGTCAAATGAGGGGGAAAAATGCTTAGTTGATATATGTAGACTGATGGAATGACGTGCAGCTCTTTATTTAGCAAACTATCTGTGCCTTCTATTTAGTACACCGTAGAAATGGAAACAACAAATAATTATTCTAAAAACAATGTGGATTCCTTAGGGCTTTACATTTGTGATCCAGCACAATAAAACTTTGCCGTGAAATCTCTGAAAACACTACAAACGCTGCCAGAGTGTCCAACAGAATCGCAATACTATTGCGACAGACACACTGCAAGTTGCACATGAACGTACCCGCAGATGTCGGGGCCGGCACCATCAAGAAAGTCAGCGTACGAGCAATCATCACCAATGACGTCGAGTATGGTTCTCTCCACAAGAGACAGATCCAAGGAACGCCCATTTTCACCTAAGCACAGAAAGATAAATCAATAAATCAGTCATGACAGGATGAACAGTGCGCCAGGCATCAGTATATCAACAGCAGACTCCGATGCAAGGGCACTACTAATAATATTTGTAGGGGTTTATTGTCTAAAACCATTACACGATTATGAGAGATGCCATGGTAGAGAGCTTCGGCAATATCAGTCACCTGGAGTCATTAAACATGCACCCAAATCTAAGCACAAGGATTTAATCCCGATACCTGAGTCAGCAGTTGAGCACTGTAGATCATTGCGAGTGAAAGGACACTATTAATTGTGAAAAGCTTAAAAGGTGCATTTGAATTCTCTTTCTTGAAGAGCTTTCCAAGGAAAAATTATTAACTGAATAGGATAGTAAATATGAATGAGAATTTAGTAGCTGTTCAGAACTCTATTATCTGCCAGGAAGTCAGGTGCAAAGCTAAATGAATATGTAGGCTAAAGGACAGTGAATGTAGTACTTGAGTGGGATGGTGGCTGTGCACTCAGCGTGAAATTCTTACAGTTCACAAGGTCTGAGAAAAGCAGAGTCATTTCCATAGCTTGGGTAGGCGTGCCGCAAGGTAATCGGATTTCATAGCTGCAGATATACGCTCACACAGAATAGTGCTGAATAGTTTCTCACTGCGTGGTCACAAAGAAAGTTCAGTTTCCACAGATTCCGAAGTTTCTAAACTTTTGATGCTGACTCCAACACCAGTCTAGCTGCCCTGATCTACGTACTGTAGACATATTGGTAATCTGTTTTGACGCAAGCATGACTTCAAGTTCTACACATAAAAACTTATTCTAAGATAACATTGTAAGACAGGAGTATTGACATCGTTGCAAAGACATGGAATGAGAGTAACAAACAACATTATGTTAGGCTCAAACAGCCCATTATAACATACCAAATTTAAAGAGGAATTTCAAATTCAGCTTGACATTTATATTTAAGTGTCTTTTAACAGTCTTGCCTCATCTCTCTTGATCACAAACACATAAAAGCATACCGTATTTACTCGATACTACCGCGCCCTCGATTGTAACGCGCACCCGATTTCCACCGCGAAAAAAAAAAAACGTAAGACATCGATTGCAACGCGCACCCATTTTTTTTCGCTGGCCCGCACGATCACACCACTCGAAAAAACGATTCCTTTCGGGATTGTCTTCCATCTAAATATGAGGTACGGGCGAAGCTTGTGCCCATCTGACGTGTAACAGAGCATTGCCGTCACTGTAGTTTTACCGTGGACCGATGTCAGCACGCGAACTTGCTTTGCCCCCTTCTTCTCGACAGTTGTGGTGCCAGGCATGTCGAAGTAAAGAGGCGTCTGATCGGCATTCCCGATTTGCCCAAGCAGGTAGCCGTTGTTGCGCCGCAAGTTTAGGACGAACCTCTGAAAACTGTGAAGCTCTTCATCGTACTCCTCCGCAAAAGTTTTCGCATATGCATGTTCCCCTTCGGAGGGAAAAGCCTTTCCTCTTCATATAGTTAATTAGCCAGCACCTGCTCGCTTTAAACTGGCTCCGCATCAGACTTTTTTCTAAGACTAATTGCATAGCCCGCACTTGGAGCAGTTCTGTCGTCACGGGCCGCTGTGCCGCTCGCTCCTCAAGCACATACTCGCGGAGCAGCTCTTTAATTTGCGGAAACCGACCCTGCTGTGGTTCACTGAAGCCTTTGCGTGAAGCTTTGCTGTCGACAATCTTCTGCTTTTGTTTCCGCCGGTCCCGCACGCACGTTTTGGGAACGACCGCGATGCGGCCCGACTTCCGTTCGTTTCTGCACACGCGATGACTTTTCTTTTAAAAGCGGCATCGTGGTGCACTTGAGTTTTTGGAGTCGGCCTTTTCACGTCGTCGATGCTAATGCACTACTAGATGACGAACTCCTCAGCACACGTACGAAGTGCCGCACATGGTAAACACATAGGCAGAAATAGCCAACGCACCATGCTGACGCACGTAGGGGGCGGCCATTTTGGATTTGCGATGGCAATAGATTGACCGTAATTTTTTGTTCGTACTCGATTCTAACGCGCATGCGATTTTTGAACTCGCTTAACCGGAAAAAAGGTGCGCGTTAGATTCGAGTAATTACGGTAAGCTTGTATATGGCGACAATGGGTGGATAGCAAAAACCATATTCTTTGGAAAGGTTTGCAAGTTACAGTGCCTTCGGCATCGACATCCAGTTCAACATACTGTACCATCATACGATGCTGTTTCTTCCGTCACTATCAGCTTTCCATCATTAGTCACAATCCACTTATTTCGCACAAATTACTTAACACCTTGGGATTTTTGTGCAGCTTAGTTGAATAACAAATGAAATCCCTTCTGGACAGCTATGAGTTGTTCGAACGGTCACCGATTCGTTTAAGTGGCATACACTTCCAGAAATGTTCCCAGTTTTTTTATTAGCAGAGAGTGCATAGTGTGCATTTTTTGATCCATACAGAGATATGTTGCACATTTCCGTATGGTATGCGTTTTTTTGTATACCAGTAAATCTGTTTTCACGAGTAGAACCCGTAAACTTATTTGTGTGCTATTGTGAGGCAAGCACATCTTGAGTTTGTACGCGAGTAAAACATTTTTCACTTTAGAGCTGAGCAAGCCTCGCCTATAAACCTGAAGCTTATAAACCATGGCTTCCTTGAGGGTCTGTTACCTCACAGGACTGGAACTTACGTTGCGTAGCAGCAAATCGCTGCATTTGCAACAGACATTTCTCTTGCCAAGCTCACCCAAAATATGTCAGTCGTTCATACCCAAATGTCTCTGAAACAACAGAAATGTCATACCACATCACTTTTTGTTTCAGAAGCAATGTCCATTGATTTATGTCCTAGCCACCACCATAGGGAATTATTGGGTGTTCAATTGGCATTCCCCTTGCTTTGCATTTTTGCCATCGTATTTAACCATAAATAGGAGATCAATATCAGAGAGCAGGTGTGCTAATATAAATTATTTAATTTGCAACTCCGATAACCTGTATTGTTCTCAGAAGTCCTTGTCGCCTTATTTTGAGAACATATGTTGACATTTGGCATGTGTCAATACACGTCACCGTTTATGAGGCGGCCACAACTGGTGCTCAAAAATATGAAATCGAGCTCATTTGGAAAAGTTCCTGCATGTTATAAAGCATCAGTTTTGCATATACTGGCCATTGTGCTTCGATCCTATCCCTCACTGCTCCCTGTGTTTCATTCTCAAGTGCCCACTGAAAACTGCGGGCTTTGTTCTATGTAAAGTGCAACATTGGTAACAACCACGTTGAAGCAGCTAAGCGGTAGGCCTTGAACCCGAAGTGTCGCTGAGGATGATGCACAATTGAGCTATTAACCTATTACCCAAGAAAGAGCTGTTTTTTTTGGCAGATTACAAAATCGAATGCCAAACAAAAATGTACCTAAAACTTTCCATGCTTGCCTACGGTGGACTAACTAATCAATAAGCTACAAAACCTAACACAAGCAAGTGTGGCTCACTTCTATACTCTTTCACTAAAATTAACATGGACTTTAAATGGGAACATTTTCTCTGGAAATAATTTCAGACAGCTAAATACAGCCTTCACAACACTTCTGACATTCTATGACACTACCAAATACATGGGGTGATGGCTATTAGCTGATTGATCATGTACTTCCCTTCCCTACCTGCAAACACATGCAATTATGTGATTGGAAATAATGGCAACAAGTTATAGCTGGTAAGCTTCAACTAAAGTCAGTGAAGTTCTCTATACTCTGATCTAGTGAGCTTTACAGATGAAGCAAGAACAAATATGGATAGCTTATAAGACCAGAGTGTTTTCTAAGAAATGGTTAAATAGAGAGACATATGTTCAAATGTCCATCTGGCTCCACATATTGTGACGACCACTTATACTACAAAAAGAATCTCTCCTAAAAGAAAGGTGCTGCTTACCTTGCCGGCTGGTGCCGCGGTTATGTGCATTCACGCGGTGCTTGCACCTTTGCACAAGGTTGCTCCACTGCTTCTTGATCTCAGGCACGGTGCGCGTGTGTGAGTTGTTGCCCTGATTCAGTGCCTGCTGCACCGCAGTCCAGGCGGATCGTTTGGCGCGGAGCGTCAGTGTGGGACCCAGCTTGCCGCGAATGACGTCAATGCGCTCGCCGATCTCTTGCACGAGTCGCAGCCGCTCGTCCTCGGTCCAGTTGGGGCGCTTCTGACGATACACGGCCATCTGAGTGCCGGCCACAGCCACCGCTGCTGCCATGCACTACAAGGATGAGAAGCTGCTAACCTGGGACGAGGGCCGCGGCAAGCCACCAGCTGGAAATCGCGACACAGCACGGTGTAAGGACGCTGGTTCGGGCTCTTGCCAGGTTTTAACAACCAATAATTCCCGTAAGGCTGTTTACATGTGCCAAATGCAAAGAATGCGGCCTTAAAAATATGTTTCTTCAGAGTTTACAAGCTTCCTATATTATGCCGTACAGCTGCTCATTAACAAGTGCCAATTCTAGATGCTGAAGAATACTGATGCACAAAAGTGCTGCATAAATAACCCACAAACCTAACTCTCCAAAAAGAACTTGCACAAAAGAGTCAAACCCATTTTTTTATGTTCAAGTGTAAGAAGCTTACAAACGATGCAATTAAGGTTTGTGTGTATTAGTGTGCATAGTCCCAAGACTCTGATAGCATATCAAATGTGTCTGGTAAATAATGCTTTTGCTATGTAATCAAGGCTGAGTAAAGCTTGTGCAGGTGATGGGATGAAACTGGAGCAAATAACAAATAAAGCCTTTCAACACACATCAATGTACATTTTTCAACGTAACAAGAATGACATATGGACAGGCCGAGATAACATTTACGTGCACTGATGTCCACATGACGTCTTGTTAGCGTTTGAATGCAGTCTCCCGATAGGGCAACTCTGAACAAGTCCTTGTTCATCATGCTGTCACTTATGCTTAATGAACAGCACAGAGCTCAAATAGCTCAAGTCAGAATAACTGCACTCTCTTGGAAACTGGCATATGACAGAGACAGTTGAAGATGCCATCACTATTACGGTAAGCAGCAAGGGCAGTGACTGCCGGCTGCATTGCACATCGAATGAATTTTTTCCCTGTTTATATCTCTAGCTGCATAATGCTTGTTTGATTCCCACATATGACTTTCACAAGCACACCAATGTGCTTGTGTTCTTAAGTTCGTTTAAAAAACATGGCCCCTTCACCTGCGCGCCTTACACCGTGCTGGAAGCTACGGCACCGATGTCCATCTACGCTCTGCGTACCCCACTGCCCAAGGGCACGAAGATTCAGTTGCAGTATAAGACACCGTGTGCGCTATTATAGCATTTGACCAAGTCTGCTACAATTTTCCAAGAAATTAGCAAATGTTGGAAAAAGATAAAAAAATTATGTGCAGGTGAAATATCGTTTGTCACATTTCCAGGTTAGCAACTGAAGAAATAGGAAAGCAGAGACTCTTTCTGGACATGTCACCATTTTCTTGTTTGCATTCTCAAAGGAAAAGAGCCGTAGTGTGGTCAATCAGCTATACAATCTTGATCAAAGTGCAGTGGCCACGAAAAACAATGTTGACAAAGAAAATAGCATAAGAGCACTTGTCCTGCATGCTTCTATTTTCCACAAGAGAAACGAAATAATGAGGAATGCATGCAAACACAGCGATCTACTGATCCAGTGGAAAGGTCGCAAGTTTGTTCAGCAGTGAGCCCAGATTACCGAGCGCCATTTTACAAAAATTTCCGTCATCTTGAATTCCCCAATAGGTTCACAATAATGGCAGCAGTGGGACTAAAAATGCAGCAACCCACAGGCTCCTAATGAAGTAATACTCCTTGGCCTGCCATTGGACTTGCAAGAAAAACTGGTGATTTTGCACATGACAGCCAGTTGAGGGTGCTCATGATTATTAGCGTGCACGAAATTCTCATCCAGGGGGTGCAAAGGTCTATCACAGCTTCCCCCCCCCCTCCCTATTAAGTCAATGTGTGCTAACTTTGGGCCCCACCACCCCTTAAAGAGACACTAAAGACAAACAATGACTTGCTTTAGATCGATAAATTACACTCTGAGAACTGAAATTCCATTTATTTCACTACCATAAATTTGTTATTAGCAGCGAAAATCAAGGTTGAAGCTTAATTTTTAAATTTCTCACTCAAATTTTGGCACGTGATGTCAAAAATTTAAAAACATATTTTTCATATTTTCGCAACATTGGCTCGATAAAATTTTTTGAAACTTTGTACGCTAGATATATGGCACCCACAGATGACAATGTAAGCTACATGTAACCCAGTGGGTACCTTTAAAATTCAGGACGTCGTGGTGTTCGGTGCGGGAATCGCAAGGCGACGTCTCCACCAGTATTTCCTTTTCACGCAATTTCTCGCTATACCAACTGTTGTGTCGCGGTAAGAGTGGCGTTTTCGGGATTACAAAATTGAACTTGACCAATACACGAAAAATCATTTTGCTCTTTAGTGTCCCTACACGGTGATATGAGGACGGGGCCGCCTCCACTCCCCAGTGCGCATGCGTATGCTCAAGATGCAGCTCAAGGTAGCCTTGCATGTGAGTGAATCCCACTAGAGAGTCTCTGCATAAAAGGCGTCTTCTCCACATATAATGGCCAGCCTCCATCTCTTGGTGAGATTTCACCAACCATTATTGAGATTTCAGCACTGGTAACACATGCTAAGTATATCCCTTTCTTGTAAAAATCTCTCAAAGAACCAAAAGGCTTTTTGCTACATCCTGCACGTTCGATGTCTATGGCTTGGAAAACTCAAGAAGGTTACACTCATTTCAAATGTTAAGTGTATCACCTAGTTGTGGATGTGTGGATTTGTGCACTTGAGCAGATCGTGGATGATGCATGTCATTGTTGTCATGACCGCACAAAACATGTCAGACTCTGCAGTCTTGCAGACAAGTAACCCCACCTGCTGACACAGTTTTGGGAAGTGCGAAGCCCGACTCCTTTGCACAGTTTGCTGCGCAACCAGGTGCAACTAGCGCGGGCGAAACAACGATTGAGATAAATATTAGATGTGTTTGAGCATTGAACTCTCAAAAAAAGAACTACGAATTTCTCTTCGCTAGTTGGTTGCGTCACCGAACCGCCATGCAGTGCTTGCTGATTGATTGATTGGTTTGTGGGGTTTAACGTCCCAAAATCACTACTTGATTGTGAGAGACGCCGTAGTGGAGGGCTTCGGAAATTTTCACCACCTGGGGTTCTTTAACGTGCACCCAAATCTGAGTACACGGGCCTACAACATTTCCGCCCGCATCAGAAATGCAGCCGCCAAAGCCGGGATTTCATCCCTCGAGCCGTGCTTGCCAGTTCACTTGCCAGAACGATGGTGAAAACAAGAGCAGACGCAACAGCTTCACGCTCAACGAAGAAAAGCCTCTGTCGAGGCTAGTTACGTGTTGTGAATCGCCAAGGTGTTCGCCAAATGACGTAAAAAACTGCAGTTTTAGACGATTCCCGTAGCTTCCGTGAAGCAGAACGATAAGAGCGCTGGATACGGGCAATTGCGAATGCGTTGCACAAGCGGATTACTTGTGTTCTCCACAGCCGGTTGCACGACAAAGTGTGATGATGTAGGTCTCCTGTTAGTGTTTTGAGTAACCTTGACATAGAACCGTGGTAATTTCGATTTTGAAGCTCAACAGATCTTATCACTGCAGAGCGCGCCATGCAAAAGTAGATTGGCGACGAGAGCGATAAACATCGCACAGGCCACGACTATCGATAATCAAAGGTGGTTGCCACCACACAGCACCGCACACGTAAGCTTTGAAGGCTCTAGGTTCCGGCCAGCTTTAACTAACAAATGTGAACACGTACTTTATATAGGTAAATCGCAAAATATTGGTCATGACCACAATAGGGTTTTTCTCGCCGCTGGTCTCCATGATTGCGCAGACCAACGGAGGGCTCAGTTTTCATTGTTGTACATCGCGGAGGTGAACACACATGTATTCCCATTTGCAGTATATACAAACAGAGGACAACCATCAGCAGAACAGCCCCGCCGCGGTGGTCTAGTGGCTAAGGTACTCGGCTGCTGACCCGCAGGGCGCGGGTTCGAATCCCGGCAGCGGCGGCTGCATTTCTGATGGAGGCGGAAATGTTGTAGGCCCGTGTGCTCAGATTTGGGTGCACGTTAAAGAACCCCAGGTGGTCTAAATTTCCGGAGCCCTCCACTACAGCGTCTCTCATAATCATATAGTGGTTTTGGGACGTTAAACTCCACATATCAATCAAATCAATCAGCAGAACATTCTAGGATGCATATAATAAAAGATTTCAACACACAGGAAGCGAGAGATGAAGAATGCAACTGCAAAGGCAATAATCGCCGGGGCTATTCGTGCCATATTAAGCGAGCTTCACACCACTGATCATACGATGCATTGCTCATGTATCCACTCGTCGGAGTGCTTGCCTAAAACTCAATGATGTGCGACGCTCGCTTGCACCTAAATTGGAAGCTGCAGCTCATTGATATAACTGAAATATCTTTCGCATTGTACCTGCGGTTCGCTTCGATGAGCTTCCAACTTTTCTGAAGTGAGGATGCATTGACGGGAGCAGCTTGCCAGTTCCTCGATTTTCAGGAAACCATGCCTCGACATCAATGAAAGAGAGGGGCCTATGCACGTTCGCTTGCAGATGGCTCTCTTTGCACTACCCAGTTATGGTCAGCGCGGCGATGAGGACACTGGTGGCGGCGTTTTTCGCAGTGCCACCTGGGCAAAGTGTGATGTCAAAGAAAGACTAATATCTAGCAGTCCTGACATCTTGAGCAGAATTCACGCGCACACATTTTTGTCGTGCCGTGGATAATGTGTGACGTTATAGAAAGTTTTGTACTGTTAGTGGCGGCATACGACTCGCCAGAAGCAACCACTTGCGCCCCCCTCCCCATTTTCATCATTTGCATAGGTACCAGCGATCAGGTTATCACAGTAAAAAAAAAAAGAAAAGAAGCATTGCATAAAGAACCCTTTCCTTATTCTTGCTACACCACCAGGCACTAACTAATAACCTCATTCGGTAAGACGAACAGCTGCATCAAACGCGTGCACAAAATCGGAAGGATGTTCAACGGTAATATATGCGTCCTGACTTCCACACAGCTTAGTGCAGAACAGCGCCAAAGACCAGAACTGAAAGGTGGAAAAGAAAGACGACGAAACAACTGCTCGAAAGAGCGAGCGCAGTGTGCCAAGGACGTTTCAAGGCAGCCGCATCACAAGCGCTGAGAAGGCTACGGCATCGCCAGGCGAGCAACAGCTATCTGCGCGTGCTACGGATGCGAGACGCGCATTGTCTTTTTTACCTGTGAATAGAAAACAGCCAGCCGACGTAGCAAATCTCGAAGGAGCACGAGCCTAACAATTGGAAGCGCGAGCTCCGAGCGGCTGCGGAAGTACCAAGTAGTAGTGATCGCGATCACCGACGCTTCTGAAGCGTATTTTTCTTCTCCCAGGCGCGCTGAGAAAACGAAATTGCCGATTAATTCAAGGCACATTAGAAGCTGTGCATTGTTTACTACGTTTCTAGTTGCACATCGCTGACATCGCGCAACTAAAACTTGTTTTTCATTTTTTTTTTTCCGTGTTTTTTTCAGCCTTCGCGCACGGCACGGACAGCACCTACGTGGCTAATTAAGGCTGCTGGGACGCGATGACAAATTTCATTACGACAGGAAGCCCCGAGGTTTTTCAAAACACGTCCCAAACATTCAGAGGGAAAATTAAGAAATTTTAATTGTACCTTTGTGATGACACAGCGCTGGAGCTGCTTTGTTTGCGTCCGCTTGTTTCGCTACAACGGGAAGTGGATTGGCGGCGCTGCTTTTTTAAGGGCTCAAACGTATCATAACTCTCACACTCAAACTGAAACAAATGAGTTACGCGTATATTTGGTATTATTTACGTACAGAGTAGTTGTGGTGCAAGTGTTGGGCTTATTTTACAGCTGCTTATAATATTTTGAACAAAGCGGCGACAAAACGCCTACGCTGTCTGGCAACCATGCATTTGTTTACTTTTCTTTTATCTACGCGTGGTTTGTCTGCGGTTTCGCTGGAGCGCACTGTTTAACGACGCTGAAGCTCACTTTGGCAAGGTGTTAGCGGCTCACATTTGGGGTTGCATTCGGGGTTGAATGTTCAGTGTTGATTATATATTACGACTGAAACCGTAAACCGCGATGGCGGACCCATATGATCGCGGTTACTACAAAAAGCGTCCTTACGCTGCCAAGGTACTGAACGTCGTGCTGGTTAGAAACTGTGTTTTCAAATGCAAATCTAAGCTAAATTGTTGCACATGCTTCACCACTCGCGACCGCCTTCTTCAGTATGATTTCCTGGCGTTGTGTTTGTTTTTACAGTTCCAGGAGCGTGAGCAGGAGGCGGACTCGAGTCAGCAGATTAAACCGGTGTTCATACTCGCCAAGCATCCGGACCGGGTGAGTGATCTGTGTGATGAGCGGTTACTGTACCCCAAAACGCGCGTTTCTACGTATCTCACTTTCTGCGTCACAGAAATAGTTGTAGCAGTGAACTTTGAACACCGCTTCAAAGCAAAGCCTGTCGTTAGTTTTAGAAAACATACTATAGTCCAGTCTTTCGAAACAGAACTTGTGCGGACGAAAAATTATAGCCGAAATTCTCGATCAGTAACGCTTGCTCCAACATTGTTGCAGCAACGTTTGCTTGAAGTCTCAAGCACACCGATCTTGCTCATGCAGGACTGACCACGAAGTAAAGACTGCGTGGCTATGTACGCCATTCGGGTCTGTCGTGTCACGAGTGCGGCTTTTCACTCAGCGCCCGCTGATCCCAAAGGTCGGAGCTGGCTTGCGAATAGACTTACGTGGCGTTGCGCCGTACGTGGCAGGCCCGTCGCTGCTAGCTTCTTGACCGAACGCCATTTCTTCTCGAGCGTAGTACACGTAGAACCAGTTTAGATCTAAGTATCAGAGCAGCTGTTCCTGAAAGAAGACGCACTGCGCTGCATTCGCCGTCACGTACCGCCCGAGGCGGCGCGTCGATGTCTTTGTTTTTCTTATTTTACACGTTCTTACTGGCCCGGTCGGGACCCGCATCATTAAGAATCAATGCAGCGTGGCGTCTGCGCCGATTCTTCCGCTTTCTTTTGTTTTGCGGCACGATCTTGCACGCACCGCCGGTGTGACTGAGGAGCGAATGGCTGGGCACAGGTCACCGCACCGATAGGGGTGCTGCCGCGTCTCTTAACTGAGTCCTATAACAGTGACATCAGTGGTCTACAGGCTGGCGATGCAGATTATAAAGGAAAGAGTGCAGGCATGGAGGATGAGGGGGTGCTGGGGGAACTGCAGATTGGGTTTTGGAAACACAGGAGGTTGGAAGACAATCTGTTCTCACTGACGCAGTGCATCAAAATAGCAGAAAAGGAACTCGGGCTCCTGTGGCTAGCATTTTTAGATATTAAGGGAGCGTACGATAGCGTGGTTCAAGAGGACTTGTGGGGAATACTGGACACACTAGGCGTGGAAGATGTAGTCACTAATCTTTTAAAGGAAATCTATAAAAGTAACAAGGTAGTTATAAAGAGGGAAAAACAGGTATCCAAGCCCACAGAGGTGAAACGGGGACTTAGGCAGGGGTGTCCACTGCCACCCTTGTTATTCATGATGTACCTACAAGGATTAGAGGCCAAATTAGAGGGAAGTGGACTTGGCTTCAACCTCTCTTTAGTCAAACTAGGAAAACTCATTGATCATGCACTACCAGCATTAATGTACGCAGATTATATAGTGCTAATGGCCGACAACAAGGAAGATTTGCAGAGATTGATGGACATCTGTGGTAATGAGGGAGATAGGTTAGATTTTAGATTCAATAAGGAAACATCAGCAGTCATGATTTTCAATGACAACGAAGGTAGTGAGCTCAGAATACAGGAGGTCACGCTAGAGATAACAGATAAATACAAATATCTGGGCGTATGGATAAGCAATGGGACCGAGTACCTAAGGGAACACGAAATATATGTGAAGACTAAAGGTAACAGGAATGCAGCAGTGATGAAAAATAGGGCACTACGGAATCACAATAGGTATGATGTTGTGAGAGGAATATGGAAAGGGGTCATGGTTCCTGGGCTGACGTTCGGCAATGTGGTCTTGTGCATGAGATCAGAAGTTCAAGCAAGATTAGAAATTAATCAACATGGAATAGGTAGGCTTGCCTTAGGAGCTCACGGGAATACACCAAATCAGGGAGTGCAAGGTGATATGGGATGGACATCATTTGAGGGCAGGGAAGCTAGCAGCAAAATAAAATTTGAGAAGCGATGGAGAGAAATGGGGGAGGAGCGTTTGGCTAGGAAGGTTTTCAGCTACTTGTACATGAAGAATGTCGATACAAAATGGAGGAAGCGAACTAGGAAATTGACTGGTAAATACTTGGAAAACAGCAGGGGGCCAAACCAAAAAGAACTATCGGTTAAGAAGAAAGTGAAGGAAACGGAGTCTGACATGTGGAGAATTGGGGTGATTAAGAAGTCCGCACTAGAGATCTATCAAACTTTTAAGCAGGAAATTGCCAAGGAAAGGATCTATGATAATACTCAGGGTAGTTCTCTACTGTTTGAGGCCAGGACGGGAGTATTGCGAACCAAGACGAATCAGGCCAAATACGAAGGGGTAGACACAGTACGCAGTGCGTGTAGAGAAGAAGAAGAAACTGCCGAACACTTGATAATGTTCTGTAAAGGGCTTCACCCTATAGTTCAGGATGATGGCACAGAGTTTTTCAAAGCACTGGGGTTTAGGGACAGGGAGAGCAAAATAGACTTTAAGCGGGTAGTCTTAACTAGAAGGAGGTTATCTGTTTGGTGGCTAAAGTCAAGGCACGAGTGAAAATTAAACCCTTCACTGCAAAGTACGAATCCTCAACCTCACTATTTAAAGGAAAAAAAAAGATAAATCTAATTGTTAGTTCACTAAGTATTACGGCTAGGTGGCGTTAGCTGCCGCCCGATCTAAAGGGTACAGCCACATCCATCCATCCATCCACTGTTGCTCGTGAGGTCAAGTTTCTAGAGTTGCGCCCACAATCTCCTCTGTGGTTGCGCCCCAATAATGGCAACGCACGAGCGCATCGCTGCTTTAATTTCGGCATTTTCTACGCTTATTTCTGACAATTGCCAACAATATACATTCTAAATGGCAAATTTAAGCAGCACCACGAAGTCAGAGCTCAGAAGTACTGACAACAAAATTAAAAGCAACCATATTTGAGGGTGGAGGCGAGTTACTTTGGTTGGGATTGATCACAGAAGAAAGTGAAGATGTGTGAGTATGCTCAAGAAAAGAAGAGAATCGAGCAACATAAATGGCATTTGTGTTGTGTATCTCTTTCCTATTATTGGTCCCGCATCTAGAATTTTTTTGAAGCTTCTCTTTTTTTCTGGACACATTGAAGGCTGTTTTAGGATTGCAGTGAAATTGCCCACTGCGTTTTGTAGGGTCCCAGTTACATAAACTAAGCATGTTGTTTTCATCGCTTCTTCTCAAACTGTGCGATTCACTGATATCATTGAGTGAGTGTTGATGCCTGAAACAAAGCGGTTACAATTTTATTTCTGTGGATAAGCCATACATTTTTGAAATAGGGTGGCACACAGCAACTATTTTTGGAATCGGAAGTGACACTTCATCAAGTGGGCATGACGACATGGGCCATAAGTTTTGACTGGTTCAACGCAACAAGTTGTGTATAATATTCATACTGTCCGAGATATGCCATACTGATGTGTGCTAAAAATTATAAACGCACTATTTATTCTTGTTTGATACAAAAGGATTTCTGTTTTAGAACATGAAAATGAAAACAATTGCGAAACGACCCAAGGAGTGCTACACAACAGGCACCGCGAGGCAAGTCGTCCAGGGCATCTCTGTAAGAGGCGCGTGGAGACTGGAAATGGCTTTTAACGTCAGTGGGAGAGCAGAATGTGAAAGAGAATGTTTTTTCTCATCGTCTGCTGTAGTTTCGAAGTTTGAAGGCTATTAACTTCTGTTATCGTGTATTGATTTTGATAATTTTTGTTGCATTCGTCTGAGTATTCTTCACGGCACTGCACGAACTCCAGTGCTGCAGGATGCAGATGCAAAAGCATTGCAGTGTCCCTCTAAGGACACAACTCTACAAGATTTGTTTTATTCCAAGCCTTTACATGGAAATTGGTTACATGGTGTATGAAAATGTTATAACAATGAAACGAAAACATTGCATAAAGGTTTACTACTGAGTACAAATTTTTTAGCTGTGTACAGGGACAATGAAATTGTGTCTGAATAGATAAATAAGTGTTAGCTATCCAATAAAACCTGAAAGAATGGCTTGTGTAGAGAAACACTACTTTATGAAACTGTAGCAAAATATTTTTGAACTTCGTTCCTGTTACTTTATTCCCATCTGTTTATTCCACATTGGCGTCTAGGCTGCCAATTTGTAGGACTATGCTCAAGGGTGCAGTTTTTTTTTGGGGGGGGGGGGGGTTGCAAATGCGAATTCAATTATGTATTTAGATTAACATGCAAGTTATTGTACTCGGGATTGTTAGTATTGATCCTATGTACCCCATTAGTATTCACATCATTATATTAAGGTTCTGACATGTAAAATCCAAGCTAACTTAGCCTTTCTTTTCTGATGTTGTGAACAAGATGTTGAGCCTGTTTTACTGCTCTTGTGTAGTAATGTAAGCTAACCTATCCGGATTTTGTCTTCATGAGTGCTGGCTATATTAATCAACTGGCCAGTAGCCTATGACATCACTGAGTTGGAGGGGCTAAGAAAATGAAATAAATAATAAGGAAAAAAATGCTGCTTCTCTGGTCTGGGCAGGGCACTTCTTCCCAGAGTCAGTCGCAAGCAAGTGGTGATGCCACTTCCGGAGAGAGTTCAAAGCCAACCGTTCTGCTCAGCAAAGCATCGTCAAGGGCTGAATCCCCGGCGTCATCATCTAGCACATCTAAAGACGATGCCCCGCCATCGGCATCGGTAGCCACTAACCCATCCATCAAGCAACCGCCTCCCGAGAGTGAGTGAATTGTGGGTCATCCTTTATATAGGCTTTGGAAATTTGTCGCCCTCGTCATCATTTGTATGATCAAAGAAGACACATTGTTGAGTATTACTGAGAAGGTAGCTTTATTGAAGTTTCAATTTGGCATAGTTCATTACGAGTGAACAGTACATTAACCTGTCTCACTAAAAGATGTTAACTTGTGATGTGTTATATATTCCAGAAAATTTAAATGACCTATCCTAATTACAGAGTTGGCAGCTATATTAACATTTTGCTGCCCAAAAGTTTTACCCACTTTCCGGAATTGCTGGTCTAAAATTTTGCTAGTGTCAGGCACCACGGAAAAAAATGCAAACTGTGCAAGAAATACTCGCACGATTACTTATTTCTTTCTTGCATTCTGCAGGCCACTTCTTTACCAATATTTGACCTGCATGTGATACTGCTCAAAGCATTCCGTTCCCTCGTGTTTCAACTGGCATGCTGTCTCCGCCTTCACGATTTTCATTACGGTTTTCTGTCCAATCACTGTCATCACTATCTGATGGAACCACGCGATTCTCCTTCGCACTAAAGTCGTCATCGCTTTCGCTAAATGCACCACTGTAAACGCACTCTGTGAAAAAGCGAGTGCGTTTACAGGGGTGCAGCAAATTTTGTCGTCCCCGGCAATAGACCACAGAGGGTTAACAGGGCCCTGCAACACTTCGAGTTATAATGGAATAGTCCCACTAATAGCGCATGAGGCTGTGCAAATTACATGCTAGCAAAAATATTTATAATCTGTGAAACACGAGCGGAGTTAAGTGAATTGACGCATGCTTCAAGTGCTTTCTCCCTCCTTTTATGCCAGCAAGCGGGCTGAAAGTTATGCAGGAAGCGGCATGACAAGGAGGCGAAAAGATTCGTCCCTTCGTGGGAGTGCATCGTGACCTAGAGCACTACTTTTTTTTCTTGGAATGCACTTCCTGCTTTCAGTGCGATTGCGAGCGTGTGCATAGACGTGGTAGCATTTCGAGGTGGCCATGGTGAATACAGAGCTCAGGGTGCTCAAATCAGGCAACCGCCATGCACTTGGGTATATAGCGCAGCAATTTGGGTATACGGCTTCATTTCTCCAAAGAATAAAGAGTGATTTTTCGCCGACTTTGAGAATTAATTATGAATTTTGGGCCGCGTGCTGCACTGAAAGTTTGGCTCGCGTGTTCTCGGGAGCTTGACCACCGTTGGGCAGCATTTTCTGACCATGCTAAAAAAAATGTTTTAGGGCCAGTTTAACTGAGCCAACATGTGAAAAATAAATTTACGTGTGACTTCAACATTTGAAAAAATGAGCTTCCTGGTCTCCATGTATTATTCTTCAAAGAAGCCACAAGTTCACTGTATAAATAATGCTAGCCGACACTGTAGGCCTGCAAAAAACGCTTGTGTTTGTCTATTCCTCAGCGTCATTCAAGTTTCAGTGTGCGCCATCGTGTCTCAGCTGTAGACTAAAAGCTTGTTGATATGCCATCGGCTGCAGGCTTGAGTGACCGACTCGCAGCGCCTCCCGACATGGCTGCCCCTGTCAAGTTTATCGACGATTCCTTACAGTGGTGTGACAGTGCGCTCGAGGTAAGCCTGCATTTTCACCGCTAGGCATTGCTCTGTGATATCTTGTCAAACTGCCTTTTTTTTTGTTGTTTTATGTGATATACTTGCTACAGTAGTGGTCTAGTGACAATAGTGCTCAAGTGCCGACTCGAATGTAGTGTGATCGAATCCCAGGGAAAGTGGCTGCATTTAATGGAGGCAAAATACTGGAGTTCCATGTACAGTGCTCAACTCGCATGTTTATAACGACGGAGCGTCGCGCGCGGAACTGCACAAGTGACATCTGCAGTCACAAATACGCTAAATCTGAGCATGCGCGGCGCTCGTGATGTTTCTGCCTTGTAATACTGATCCCTGTTTATCATCGCGGATGCAACAACCTGTTTGGCCATTAAAAGTGCTCTGTACGATTTAGCAAAAAACAAAAACAAAAAGCAAGCAATAAAAACGAAGTGAATCGTTCTCACTGTGATATGATATCACGAAGCGAGAATAAGTTTATAGTATAAAAGGCACCTATCCTGACAATTGTTGATTCCTTTTCTTTGGTTCTATAATGTTGACAGCGCTTCGACAGCGATAGCAGTCATTACGGCCGCGGAGATAAAGAAGGGTGGAAACTGCAGGGCAGACACATCACTGGCGCCGTGCATGCTCAAATGTGACATATTCGTTACTGCAGATGTCGCTCATGCTGTTTCGTGAGCGACGCTCTGTTGTTATAGACATGCAAGTTGAGCACTGTACATAGCTGCACAAAACTGTTTTCCTACCAAGTTTTTGGGCAAAAAACAACACGAGAATGCAGATTTCCTTTCATTTACCTATTCGATTTTGCCTGTCTCGAAACAAATAAACTATTTAAATATGCTTTATTCGCAAGATACAAGCAAACTTTTTTTTGTTTGAAAATATGTGGGAGATAGTCTTCACTGCACTGCCCCATGAAAAGTGACCAAATTGGCTGGAAAACTGAAGCTCGGACTCTAGCAATACACACTGGCACTGGTAGTGGCGAACAGAGTGGCGGGCATCGATAATCTGACAAGCGATGACGCGCTTCGGCATTTATACATTTGCCGTCGAATATTCCACCATTATCGCTAGCGGCCCTACAAGTTCCAGAAGAATCTGTAATGTTCGCATTATGCACGTAATCACACTGGAAGGTTGTGCGGTTATCTCGACAGTTGTTAATCAATCGGGGCGGTTGCGCAAAGCAGCACGTGCACGTCTAATGGGGCGATGACAAATATTGAGAAACGATTGTGGCAATATATTGTTTAGTTAGAAGGCGTTTCTATAACCCTTGCACCGATTTTTTAGGAAACCTGAGTTTCAATAGCTAAGTTCTCTGCTGTGTTTAAATTCTGTATTTGGAATGAGAAATTCCTAATTTTAAGTCCGATTGCCAAGCTGTGTAATGTGTGTGCTTTTTTTTTTCTCTCTCTGACTAGTACCTTCTGGACCAGCCAGACTTCTACGTGGTTGGAATTATTGGCATGCAGGGCGCTGGAAAGTCAACCATTATGTCCATACTCGCTGGTCAATATGGCCAAGCAGGCACGAGGCAGGTATCTTTTGCTGAACGTTAGTTCTGGCTATGTTTGTCCAGTTTTTTTTTTATGATAGCATACCGAGTGCCTTGTTTTGTAATGGCTAGAAATGCTGGCACATTGTAAGACAAGCATAATGAAATGATACTGGGCTCACTGAATTGAATGAAGGTCGAGAAAGAGCTTCTTAGCCTGTTGAGGAGAAATGAGAGTCGAAAAATGCATTTTCCAAACTTACATATCTTTTGATTTTATTTGCTTTTTCAAGTTTGGTTTCTCTACTTTTACGACAAAAAAAAAATGAACTGGAGATCAGAATTAAACTCACAATAAAGAGCACAAGGTGTCCAATAAAAACTAAGAAAAACTCATTGTCTAGAGTCTCCTGAAAGTTGTCACCTGGCTGCTTGTCATTGCATTGTGCATGAGGAGTTGATTGATTGATTGATTGATATGTGGGGTTTAACATCCCAAAACCACCATATGATAATGAAAGACGCCGTAGAGGAGGGATCCGGAAATTTCGACCACCTGGGGTTCTTTAACGTGCACCCAAATCTGAGCACACAGGCCTACAACATTGCTGCCTTCATAGGAAATGCAGTTCTGCATGAGGAGTTCACCAAAGCCACATGCTCAAAATAACAATGATTACCAAGCTCTCATAATGAAAGAAGTAATTAAAAAAAACATTTTTGGTGCATAGATGAGCTTTGACTTATACTTTTAAAATGAATTTTTCTCAAGATCCAGTTTTGGGCAACTTCCACAGTTTAGACATAATGTTTTTCAGTACTTTTGATAGCCAAATCAGAATGAAATTTCGCCCAGATATTTCTTAACGTGTGAAGGGTGCAAGTATTTCCTTTAAAGCTTGATATCACCTGTATAATTATTACAAACCTAAAGCAAGCAATAAGTATGGTCTGATGATTCTAAGAATTCTCATATTACAATTTTTCATGTCCATTGAAGTGTCTTGCATGCACTTTCCTTATTTGCCTTCTACAGCTTATGAAGCGAAGTATGAGCCCTTGATGGCTCACAAGCATAAACGTTTAGTGGCATAAAAAGTTTGTCCAAAACTAACTATATACATTGTCATGGCACAAAACAAGAACTGTGCAACTTACTATAAAATTAATTGCATATTTGAAATCAGTATAAAAGCTTATATATGCAGCAAAAAAATTTATTTGCCCTAGGTTTCAGATTAACGAAACTTTTTTGTTCCTTTCAAATCGCATCTCCCCGTAAAGGAGTGCCGACACAAAATTTCTTAACCTCTGTTTTTCGTTATTTTTTGGGTCTATATGAGTGGCTACTAACTTTTTGATCATAGTGAAAGAACTAGTTTCTCTCAGCATGAATTTAATGTTTAAGTATGTGTTAGTATGTTACGAGCCAAGGCCATTTGAATTTTAAAAAATTACCATTACATGGCCTTGAATGCCAGGGACCTTACTTGGCACCTTTTGCCATGTTGTCAGCGCAGCAAGTGCTTCTCTTCTCGATCGTCAGACTACAGCTCTTACCTAATGCGACGATTTGCGAGGGAGGCAGCAAGTGTAAAAATTTAGTTGTTGGGAAAGCTTGATTCACTGTGCGAATCTCGCTGGAGGCTGTGATTTTGTTCTTGTCATCTTTGTCTGACGCAAGGTGTTCAAGCCCTGGAGCAGCCGTGATATCACACCTGCTGAAACATTCTTGCTCCAATCATTTGTAATCTGCCATGCTGAGAAATGATGAAGGAAGCAGTAGAATTACATTCGTGTTTTGTAACGATATGTAAATGTGTAATGCGCAGGTGGCATGATGCACGCATTGCCGACTCGTATTTAGGTATATTGGGGAAAGCAGCGTCCTAAGGGTATACAAATCCCACATATGTACGTTTGATTGCCAAGCAGTTGTCTGCCCACTAGGCGGTATGATCCCAGTTAGTAGAGTGCTTTAGTTGGTCTGTAGACTTCCCAACATTGGCAGTTATTCTGCTACTGGAGCTGTTGATGCTACTGGAGCTGGTGGTGACGTATTATGGTGTTTTGTCCAACTGTAATAAATTCTAACCTTTTTTTTTTTTCAATTGTGTCACTGTTCATTTGGGAAAATAATAAATGAGAGTACAGCAAGTTTATGATTACAACACTGTCGATGCCTTACTCAGAGTCAGTATGCAAATAATTTGCTGCAATGTTAGTTTTCTGGGTCTCTGGTTAGGCTCTGCATCATTGGGTGTTGGTACTGGCGATGCTCGTCTCGCACTCGTCTCCGACAGACTTGCAGATTCTCGTTACATTGTTCACAAAGTGTACTTACGTGTGGACCTAATTGCTTCTTGCGTCACTTTCAAATTTGGTCCTTTCACAAACTTCAAAACTTGGTTAAAATGAGGTTTAGGCTTCAATTGTGACTGATATTGTATATAGGGCACCTGTATGTTTCTATCAGTGTGATGCTATAACAGTTAAATTGTGTTAGAATTTCTGTGTCGGGACTCATTTAACGGTACAGTCAGCGACTTCAATGTCAAGAGGAGAGAGGGAACTGAACAGCCAAGAATCATTGTGCACTCATGCTTCAGCTTATATTTGAAACTTAGAATTTTGTTTAGGTGATCTTCCACTTTGTGCATTTTCAAACTGTAAACAAACTGTAGTGGTGTATCATGATATACAGTTAAATATGGATATAACAAAATTGACTAATTTTCACTAAAACCTCGATATAACTCAACTTTGTTTATAATAAAGTGAATGAAGTATTCTTGCAATATATATATAGTGTTAGGAAGAAACCTTTGTGACGAATTTTCAGATATAACGAAGTTATCTTCTTAAGATGCAACTTCATTTTAATGAGGTTTGAGCGTATATGAATCTGTGCAGTTTAAAATTTTTGCTAGATTGTATAGCACATCAAATCCATGGGACACAAGAAACATACAAGCACGCCAAGTGCTAGCTGTGTGTGTATTTCCTTTGTGTCCCGTAAATTTCGTGTGCCGCACAATCTACAGTCATGCTTTACCAACACGTTCAGTCTGCAACCTTAGCAATGTAAAATTCTGTTGCGATTGGCCTACAAGACTATCAGCAGCATGGCTGGGAGTAACAGTTGCGGCCACTTTGTTGACTAAACATGCAATTGCAGGTGTTTGGTTTCGGACACAATATTCACCTCTTTTGGCAGGCAGCTGTTTCGTCCGCAGAGCCGAGAATTGCGGGAGCTCGGCCAGCATTGTACAACAGGTGTGGACATTTACGTCACTCCAGAAAGGATGATTCTGCTCGATACTCAGGTTGGTTGTTCGACTTTGCTCACCAGTTCAAAAGGCGCCTGCAGGAACCTTTGAGGGATAAAAAAAAGTTGCAGTAGAATCGGTAAACAAAAGTATCATAAACAGAACTGCTGCTTAGATGGAACGACTGCCTCAGAAACGATTAGTATCGTACTTGTATTCTGCATCCCCGTTCAGCTTCAGTAAACAGAACTCCTATTAAATGCAATATTTTCTTGGTCCCTTCAGGTCCTGTTTAACGATAGTTTGCTTCTATTTTCACGCGTAAAAACACATAAGGGCAGGTTACGTTGGCAGTGCATCACTCGGCAAACTTAGTAGCAAGTGGTCACTTTGTTTGGTGAGAATTAGGCTTGTGCAAATAGTAAATTTTGGGTTCGAAGAGAATAGTGGCTTGGCCAAATAGTTTCGAGTCAAATTCATATAGTTTATATCCCATATTGTAAAGAACAATGGGCATATTATCATGATCCAACTAACCTGCACAATATTTTTCTTAAGGTTGAAGCAAGACCTGTGCAAATGCCATTCTTCTTGCTTCAGAGGAAGTAGGAACAACTTTGAATAGTAGCACTATTCGACTTTTGGTAGAGTGCATGTGATAGCCTGTAAAATGTACTATGTTTTAATATTGCCTTTACAGTAAACTTTGTTAAGATGAACTCTGTTAAGACAAATTCTTGCTTAAGATGAACAACACAGGAGGTGTTTGTTTCGTTTCCCGTGGACTCAATTAAAATAAAATCTGGTTTAGATGAACTGCATAATAGGCATCTTGTGTTAAGATGTACTCTCGCAGTGACAAACATTGTAGTCTTGATGGCGGCATCTGGGTGAAAAAGAGAAAGCAACTCTCACAGTGACCAACAGTGACAGTTAGTCTGCACAACGAACATTATAGTCTTGATGGCGGCGTTTGGGTGAACAAGAGAAAGCCTGGCTCGAAGCGAATCTCGATGTGAAGAGAGAAAGCGAGGTAAGTGGAAGAGAAAGTGTTAACGAAGATCTTCAGTTGCATGTTATTCAGAAAAAGTTACTGTGTGCTGAACATAAAAAAAGTATCTGAACCCTAAAGAAAAGCTTGCAGACTTTCATATGCAACTTGAAATATATTGGCTTTGTCAAAGTAGTGGTATGCAATGAAGTTAGGCCCGTCGAAAAGCGATATCAAAGCCAGTAGCTGAACAGCCAGGAGAATAAACTTTGCATTTTTTGAAGAAAAATTGTGCTTGTCTCTCTTTTTTTTTTTTTTCTAATTGTCAAAATAGGGTCGTGGTACAGTCTTCTTGTTGAAATGTGGCAGCAATTTATTCATGAGCTTACTTGCTGATAATTCACCAAACTGAGTACTCTTTAGATTAGTTAAGATACTCTACTTGAAAGCATATCTTTTTCAAGCTGAGCCAAATGCTTTTTCTTGTTCCTTCCCTCCCCATTATAAGTATACATCATTCAGTGTTTTAAAGCAATATATTTGGGCGTACTTAGCATGGTAGCATTTGGATTTGGTTTTTGGAGGTGCTTCTAATATGACGAACGTCTGATAAGATGAATAAATGATTATGGTTTCTTCGTGTTAGTCTTAAACGGAGTTTACTGTACTTAGAAAATATAACCTTTAAGCATATGAGCTGTTATATTTAAAAATAAATTATCAAACATTGTGATAGTAATATGTTTGCTTAACCTTAAAGTGAGTCTTCATCCCAGTGCGGACTTGTTCTTGGTTAGTATCTTATAGATTTCACAACTTAGAATCCCCCCCCCCCCTCCCTACTGCAGTGAAACCACTTTTACAGGGGATTACATGTGGACTAATACACTAGAACCCTGATTATACGACTTTCAGGGGACCACTCGAAACCGTCGTATAATCCGGGTTTCGTATAATCGATAAACAAAGCTTACAGAAAGTGACATTCAGCCTTCCCCCAAAAAATGGATGCAGACTTCCTGAATAAGTTTACTGCTCGACATTGCACATCTGCAAGGAAGGTACATTAAATTATTCTTGCCAGTGGCCGCTAATGGCAGCATTACTTAGTTGAAGGAAGTGCCAGCAAATCTTCATTCTCAATCTTTGAAAAAATTCAATCCAACACGCATTTTTCTACTGATAAATCGAGTCCGAAACTTTCGTGCATGTGAAAACGAAACTGAAATCGTGTTGGCAGCAGCCGCCCATCAGAAGAGTTCAGACATAGTCTCATCACTATCACATAATGGTGATGGACCACGAGTTTGCATAAAATGCCTTCGTGCGCGACTTAGCTAACTGAGCTATGCGCGCTGTAGTTTCTGGACTTGTGAAGTGCAACTAATGATGTCCTACTGTTATTATGAACGTTGACGTTAAGTGAAAGTAATTGTGCGCGGTGAAAACAGCTTCGCGCCCTTGTGCATGTGCAAGCCTGTGACTGCCAGTGCGACAAAGGCAGGAGATTGACAGACCGAAAACAGGAAAGTATCAGCTTTTTGGCCTGCTGAAGCTACTCTGTATGGGTAGAACTTGACTAGGTAACGAACCCGGGTACATATGCATAACTTCCAGGAGAATAAATTTTGCATTCTAAGATAACATCCTCTCGCACTTTCTACTTTTATAATAGTCAACGTAGGGGAACACAAGTTCATATTTTGCACTTGGGAATAGTTGGTCGATGTTAAAGTGTTTTTCTTTTGGATGAAATCTGAAAGTCGTCATAAGACGCGTGGTCATCGTAAAACAGCGTTGTATAACCAAGGTTTTCAATACATTGTTTCTGTGGCGATGTTGTGAAGACTGAACCAATTCATCGTAAAATGTGGGTGATCGCGAAATTACTGGATGTATAATCGAAGTTCCACTGTACACACCTATTTGATCATTTTGAATTCTTCAAAAGTTCCAATCATTTGAAAGCAAATTAAGTGAATTTGAGTACTGTAATACTTGCTTTAATATTAAACGTGTTCAAACATTTTCGCAGTTGTAGTGAGAATGTTTCGCGTTTTTCTTGCTGCCTGTTTTAAATTTTTTTTTTCAGCTTACACTAAAGACTGAACTCGTGGAACTAATGAAAAAATGATTAAAGATTCAACTTTTAAAAAAATTTTAGTGCAGTCTTGAATGCTGCTGATCCTTCTTACGATCAAGATGCCTCCATCTACCTGTCTGCATTTTCATGAATTTACACTCTTGCAATCTTCAAAAGCTTATTGAGGCAACATTAAGATGTAACGAAAATTATTAGAGCATCATACTGCTGTAGTGGACTCCTCAAAGCCATATAAAGCATGTGCGATGAGGATGTGCGAGCAAAGTCAGCATATGGTGGCATGTACCCTCCTCCAGTCTAGCTGCAATGCAGCCGTGACATTGAATTCACTTGGCCAACATCGTTCGAACGGCTTTTTCAGCTTCTGAATGCACAAGCACGCACAAGGTAACCAGGTGCACCTGGTTACCTTGTGCGGGTGCGTGTAGACATGTTAACGCTTTTTGCTACAATACAGACAATATTGCGGAGAGTGAGACAATATTGCGAAGAGCGAGCATCTTAAGCGAAGCAGAACAGGAACAATAATGCGCAGAAGCATGTGGTAACTGTACAGGAACCTGAAAAGCAAGATTAGATTACAGTTGAGTGAAAAAGTGCTGTGCAAAGATTACCAAAGCTGGGTAAAAAGGCACTCATTCTCGCAGCATATTTCTAGAAAGCAGCAGAGCAGCAGCACTCCCAAAGGTCAATTAGCGATCGAAAACATAACAAGTCCACTTCAAAGAGTGTTCTACACGGCAGGTCTGAAGGCCTGATGGAGTTCAACCGAAAGCACACCGGAAAGTGATAGCTTACAATATGATCAATATTGCGGCACGTTTGGCAAAGCAGATGGTTTCTTTCTTGCTCAAGTCAGAGTCACAGGTCGAGAAGCAGTTCAGACAGTCGTTGAACAGTGCCAGATTTTTCAGTGGTTATTTCCCTGATAAGCCCGTCAATCAAATTTCCAAAATGTGTTCAAATCTCTCTGCATTACTCACAGCCAGTCATCAGTGCCTCGGTGATGGACCACATGATCCAGTTTGAGAAGAAGACACCCGGTGGGGGAGATTTCCATTCACTGGAAAATGCTCATGTCATGCAGGTGAGAAGGAGTTCTGTTTCGGCCATGCATTGCGCAGCACGTCTCTTGCAACCTGCACGTGGAAGTTTGGCAGCGTCATTTTGGAGCAACACTTACCGCGTGCAAAGCAGTGTGAATAGAAAATGGTGATGGGTGCGTTCTAGCTTTTCACGCTTGGTGATGGATTTAGTGAGAAATAGTTGTATACAAGTAAACATGGTGAAAAATAACAATTCATGTAGCAAGAAATGGCTCTTGCAAGGTGCTTCACGCTAAATATATCTATTGCTCAGGTGTGATCACGGTATGATGGACACAGAGGTCCACTGTTGAAGGGAAGTTCAGAGTGCGTGGTGGCTGCTTGTCGCCACCGTTGGATGGCAGCTGCGACTGTTTTGTGTTAACGCAGTGCGTGCTGCGAGTGATGCTCTTTCTTATTTCATGCCATCTGATGTCGCTCTGCAAATCATTGCAAAGTCAACTGATCACGTGACAAAAGCGTAACCGCGTGTGGTGCTTGCTTCGCCTGTGTGAAACCTGTTGCAGCCTCCGTCCGGCGGTGGCAACAAGTCAATGGCACGAGGTCTTATGTCCCTTTAACAGTGGATCCCTGTGTGCATTTTCAAACTGTAAACAAACTGTAGTGGTGTATAACGATGTACAGTTAAGTATGGATATAAAAAAATTGACAAATTTCCAGAAACATTCGTTAAAAGATGATTTCATTATATGTAGGTTCAGTACAAAAATTCGAAAAATAAATACACATTAAAAAAAGGAAAACCGAAGGCAGAGATAACTCAAAATACTCATTTAGCGGTAAAAAAACTGTTATTGTGATAGCAATCATGGGGTCATTATGCGATGTTCTGTAACAAGTCCTAATTATAAGATTCCCCAGCGCATCATAACTTTTACAAGCGGGTAAAAGTGTGTGAGTGCTGCTGAAGCAGATATCGAATGAGCCAGCTCTTCTGTATCGCCTGGAGAGTGTATATGATAACATCCCGCCCTCCACCCCCGCATGATAGAACTGCCGTAGAGTGCTGAAACAGAAAGGAAACCACCCTATTGAACGAGCATTAAAAACAGAAGGGGGAGAAGGGGTCGCTGGAGTAGCAATGCTGAACTTTGATTTCAAGGGCGCGGTCGCGATCAATCGCTGGCGCGCGTGCTATCTTAGCAAGCATGTAGGTGCTTTCAAGGTGAAGAGACTGTGAAAAGAGCATTTGTCCCTGGAGCGGCCGTATTTGCTTACACTGGCATTTTGTCGGTGTTCCGTGATGTTGGATTCAAAAGAGTTGGCTGCCAGCCTTACTTCATATAACTTTACAATTTGTTGCTATTGTGTTCATTACATTGCATTCAACGCGTCATTGTGTTGTAGCCAGAGCTAATTGGCTAATCGCGAAGGCTGCAGTCCCTCGAACTTGCAGCACCAATTGAAGCGCGTGACGAGTCGGCTTCCGAAGATCTGTCGTCATCACGATGGTCTCGGAGAGTTTCCATCAATGCTTAATCTGACATCCCCTCGATAGTGACGAGAAGGTTGATCGCATTCTAAAACAAACAAGAAAGCATACTTGAACGTCGTCGGGTGTCACACCTTGCAGGTGGGCACGGCGTTGACAACAAAAAACAAACGACACAGATACCGCGGAAAACTGTTCGGTAAAGTGCCCTCTGTATCCAGGGCGGCCCCACATATGCGACGCTAAATAAATGTATAGCACTGCCACTGCAAAAGTAGTTTTTTTTTTAGAGGGGGAGGGCACATCTGCGCATGGGTCCACGGCGGCGAGAACGGTGGCAACGCAAGCTTGTGGGGCACAGGCTCGCCTGCCTGCCGCCTCGCGCACACCTGCGTGCAATAATGAGCACTCGCTCTCGCGTAAAAGTTGCCGGGGCCATGAGCACGCCGCCTCCGCTTCGCACTTTTTTGGCAGCGGGCCGACCGCGGAAGATGCAAAGCTCAAACCAAAATGACAAAATCTTGAGCGAAATTTCAACATTGTCTGTTGCGAAAACTCGTTATGTCAACGTTGTCTCCCACTGTTACTTTGTTACATAGAGGTCTCAAATACATGGGCTTCTATGGAGTAACGGCGGATAATGGAAAAACTTCATCATATTGAGGAAATCCTTATATGGACATTCATTATAAGCAGGTTTAACTGTATTGCTGTTTCATCTACTGCTCAGTTATGTTGTAAATGTTTAACTGTGAACGGTTTTGAAATAAGCAACTCATGGGCAGATGTTGTGAACATAGGTTAATCAGAATTTTGCAATTAACAAGAATAGACTTTTGTTTGTGTTGTCTTTGAGTTGTCTCGGTTTACCAAAGCTTTCATCTTCAATACTTTCATCACGCCATGATCAATATGTCTGATAGTGAATTTTGGTATCAGGTAACTGCTGCCCTTTTTTGTAACTAAATTCACTGGTTCAGTCTTTCATTTCTCAATTTTTTTGCTGTTGCACACACAACAGTCTCTGCAGATGGCCTCTTTCCTTATGGCTATCTGCCACACGGTCATTGTCGTGCAAGATTGGTTTGCCGATCCAAATTTTCTCAGGTACGCACACTCTTGCATGCCTACATTTCCTATATCCACCATTTACAATTAACCTGTGTTAATATTCTGGTGCATCGAATATTTCAATGAATGTTAGTGTTCATATTCGCCTTGACACAAATTTAAAGTTTCCCAAATTTTGGGATGTACGAAATTAGTAAACAGGGGTATTCGACCGTATGTAATTATCTGGAAAAGGTAGGTTCACTGCCACGAAGCAAGACCAACTTAAGATCCGAAGGGTAGAGGTTAAGTGTTCACTGTACTTCTACCCAATTAATCTTTTTTTTTTGAAGTTTAGCAGTGTTTTATGTAGGGCTATAGCATATTTTGAAACTTGATGTGTTTGTGTTTTACTACCTATTGCTCACGTCATATTACTATAGTCGATCCCGGATATCTCGAGTTTGATATATCGAAAATTCAAAATACAAAATATGCATATGGCCTGAACTGAAGAATTTCAGGCCTCAGAAATTGTTACAAGGGCTACAATGACGATTCGCTCAAAAACAATGTGCGAACTGCAGGTTACCACACTTTATTTAGTCCGTAAACATGTCTTGCTTCTTGCACGCCGTCAAATTAGACTCATTTTTAATATCATTGAAGCTTTTCAAATAAGCGAATTTAGCTCTTTCGGGTGCAGCATTGATTGACGCAGAACGTCAATGCAAGCTTTGTAGCTTGGCAAAAGCTTGGTTAGCAGCGGAAGCGAAAGTGTTGGCATATTTATAATAGCACGGCTACACTGTCGCGGCACCGGCAACGGCAGCCGAAATCTCGGCAACGATGCAGCCAGAAACGTCGTCTGTACCAATGAAGTCGCTACTGTGTGAGATGGTGCCCGGAAACGCTGATAAGTCGCAGAATTCACTGAGGAATAGTGTGTCATCGTCAGTGGTCATGACACACCCGAAGTCGTCACCTGGCCCACAAGGAATGTTTACGACAGTGCTTTACTTGACGTCGCTCCAAGCGCCAGTCATAATTTTTATCCCTATGTGCGGGTCAAGGTTCAGTTCAACTCCAGAATGAGGATTTATTAGGAACGAGGTGAGAAGGCCACAAGGTGCAAAAGACGCAATGCCGAGTTCGCCATACGTAGTTCTCACTGTCGACATGTCGACGATATCGATGTCACTGTGGCTTTGTAGCTGGCAGCCACTGCTTTTAGCGACTGATGCGAAACGACAAAAAAAAATAATAATAAGCGTAGCCTCAGAGACACATGTTCTGAAACTGAAAACACTAAAAATTTACGTCACGAGGTTACACATCTCGAAGGCCATGCTTTTCAGGCTCGCATGCCATTGTGCGCTAACAAACAAGGAAGGAAATGCGAACCACATGCGAACATTGCACTGAGATCACTGAGTCACTTCGCATTCTCTTTTAGTGCCCTCGGCAATCGGTATATTGGAAAACACTATGCCCGCACCCTAAGAACTGCAGATCGTGCATCAAACGTACTGATGTACTCGCAAGTGTCGCGCAACGAACCAAATCAGAAGAATGAAATGACACCGTTTTTTCATTGCCTGCACGCAAAAAAGGATCGGAACTTGTTAGAACGTGGCCTAAAATTTATCAATATTTGCTAGGAAAAATGCACTTTCTGGGCTTTGGCGCGCTGCAGCTTTCGATATAGGGGATGTCCCGCTGTGGAGGAGTTTGATATACGGGTGCACCGGTTCATACTTTTGCGTGGGAAATTAAAGGGGATTTTTCAAGTGTTCGATATAGCCAATAATTCTATATATCCGAGTTTGATTTAGCTGGGATTGACTGTATTTGAATACGCTTCAAAATTGTTCAATTCTATTTGCATTCACTTCAGCTTTGCATTGAACCAGTAATCGGAAAAGCTGAACTTTCATGCAACAACTAATTTTTTGCAACGTCTTCATTGGTGGAATGTATACTTGTGAGGGCGTGTTTGTGAATATAGGTATGGTATTCCACCCTTCAATACTGATACAATGGTCATTTTTTAACTCTGTCCATTAGCAATGGTTACAAACCGAGTAGTATATAAGAGTCTAGTGATACTGCATTTTATATCCCCTTCAGGCACAAAATATGAAGCGCTGTCTACTAATGTGGGGAATTCACGTAGCACAATTCCAAGGCACTCAATATTACATTCCAAGAAAGAAAATGAAGCAATGTGTTGTTTCGTGGGAGTTTCAGTCATTAATCGTACTTTGCAAGTAATTGAGTATTTTATTATTGTGCACTCTTGTTGACATTTCATGTTGACATAAAAAAAAACAGCGATATCATTGATTCCAAATGTGTGTGCAACTAGTTCTTGGTTGCATTCGTCTCTAGAAAAGAAAAGTAGTACTCCTGATGTTGGTTGGATGTTGAATTGACCGTCAAACGTAGTGCCCTCACCATTTGTTCTTTGAGGAGTTGTATACCAAGTCACGCAGCTGGGAACGAAACGACGGCTTTGCTACCGAATCAATTTATGAGTCTAGCCAGTGAATGGCCCCACATCCAAGCGCAAGCTCCTCTAAGATCTTCAAAAAGCACTGCGAAGGCAGCAAACCCAGGCAACAGAGAGTTTCGCGCATATGGAGCACTTTACAGGCATGTCGAAGCTCAACCGATTACTTCTAACCGTGCATATTCACGCGAGCTTGACGTGTATGCGACAACGAGCGCCACCTAACATAGATAGCCAAGTGGCGTCAGCCCTTGCCATAGGTGCCGCTTGGGGGTAATCACTTTTCTAACCAATGTGCCAGCTCGACTGTGACTGAGCCGAGCGCGAATTAGTGCAAGCTGCGGAATTTTTTAGTTTTTTTTTTTCAAATGCTCAAGCCCTGAAAATGAGGAGCTCTAAAGCACTTTTCACATGCCTGGCCTCGTGAGCACTAATTATCATTCTCACAATGTTCAAACTCAGATTTGTTGTGTACAAATTTTATATTCTTTTTTTGAACTAAGGTGTACGATTTTCAGTAAAGGATAAACTGAAGTATACTTGTTATACTATTCATTTTGCAAATTAACGGTTTGTTATGAATGTCCAAGTATTGATGGCCTGCTATTTTGCCATTACTATGCAACTCACAAATTCTGCCATTAGTGACGTACCGTGCTTTCCCTGTTACACTTTAGGTTTGTTCTTACGGCTGAAATGCTGAGGCCAACAACTTCCTCACACGACCAAAGTCGCAGCAACGGCGAAGACGTTGCTGAAAGCTTCCCTCACTTAGGTACGTAACAACATGAAGCCTCATTGTAAGTCCTTCCCTTGAAGCCTTTGTGTGAGGCATGAAATTATAACTACTGTCGAGCTTTGTTGTGTAATTGCATGTTTATGTGAAGATGCAAAAAACGTACGCTGTGGTGAATGCAGTTAAACCCCTGCAGCTAACAATCTTGTTGATGACTTACAAAAATTTCAAGTTTTAGTACAGCAAGGTTCGTTGTAATGTTGTGAAGTGGCAATTTTAGTGATCTTTTATACAAAGACTTAGTTGTACTTTGGGATTGCACTAGAGTTCGATACTTACAATGTAGACTGTATAATCATGTGTATCCTCCCATTTATTTCAATGCATTTCATGTTTGTCACAAACTTCCCTCTCTACTCAGTTTTGAGTGTTTGAGGAAAATTTACGAGGTATTTTACAAGTTTTAAGGCTTGTGAAACCTTGGAGTACCAGCTGCACCTTTTGAATTCACAATGTAAATCTATACTGACATTGATGATGTTCTGAAATTGTTTGCGATCCCTCAGAGAAAATGAAAATTTCACATTTTCTTCAACAAAAATCTACACAGCCATTACTAGTTTACATCGGCCGTGTGTGGGAAGATACCCTCAATGTATTTAAAAAAGAATTAGAAAAAAGTTGGATAGGATGAGCTGGGTGCATATATTCATGTAGGAAAGTAAACAAGAAAGGAAATGTCTTGTGTAGCCTCCCTTCATTTCCTTTGCTTAAATTTCACTGTGAAGCTTCAACGTCAGTCTGAAAATGTTTCTTACTTGAACTTTTTTCTTGAAAATATTCCTGGCTGTTAAAAAAAAGATGTCTTGCAAACGATTTCTCACGCTGCTTTGTTTCACTACCTCGCAGTGTTTGTGCAGAACAAATGCACTCCCGGCGACTTTTCTCCCGAGAATATTGCAGCCATGAGCCAGACATTGGATGCCGTTTTTACCAAGTCGAAATTGAAGTACAAAGGTACCACTTTATTTTACACTCATTAAAGTATGGCACAAACTTAAGATAGACGATTTCTATATTTGCTATCTACATATCTCTATACTTGCTATCATAGTGATAATAAATCTAGTTATACAAGCTATTGCTATTGACTTATGTCACTTATGAGCTATTATGTCACCAATAAGAGCCTTTATTTTTTTTATACTTAGTATAATATTTCAGTTGTGAATGTTTTTTCTGGCATTACATCTCCATATCATATGTCTCCGACCAGGTATGTAGGAAAGCATTTCTGAAGTGCAGCGTAAAATTCCAGGCCGACAAGTCTGCCATATAATCAAAGGAGTGTTCTTTTGGATATCTGGAGCACAGGAGAGATCACATTGGTATGGAAAACAGCATGGGTGGTGCCAGTGCTAAAGCCCGGAAAAGATCTTGCGAGCCTCGCCTTATATCGACCGGTATTGTTAACATTATGCGTATCTAAGTTGATGGAAAGACTCATATGCACAATACTAACTTAGTACCTTGAGCAAGAAGGAAGATAGCCCGCGTGTATGACTCGATTTCGCCCATGACTGAGCGCCCGAAACAGTGTTTTGGACCTGTTGAGCTTCATCGAGTACCACCGTGTCAGTGGCTTCTCGACACTCGCCGTCTTCATGGATGTTGCCGAAACATATGACTGTGTGCTTCAAACAGGTGTCGTCAACAGACTCCAAGCCTTGGGTGTCTGGGGAAATGCTCTTTGTTTCGTACATGAATTTATCGAAGACCGGCGTGTTTGGGTTAAGCTTAGAAATGTCACGTGTGAAGAGCGAAGCATTTTTCTCGGCATTCCACAAGGAAGTGTTCCATCTCCCTTGCTTTTTAATGCTGCCATGGCCAGCCTTCCTGGCACTCAAAGTAGCTCTGAAAGCAGTTGAAATATCCATCTATGCCAATGATATCTGCATCTGGATCTCAGAGTACCAATACAAACATCTGGCCCAGATAGCACAAGGCACCATTTTAATCATTGAATGCCATTTGTCGCCACTTGGCCTGTCCCTATCAGCAAAGAAATGTGCCTTCATGCTTTTCCCAGGGGTGCGGGGGAAGTCAACGGGACTGTCGCTGAATATCATCAGAAGCCATTTCATTCGTCGTGCGTGGAGTGTTTCTTTCCTGGGCGTTACCATTGATGGTGAGTTACTATGGCGACGAGCAGTTGGTGGTATTGTGGCCACATCTATGCAGAGACTCAATGCTCTTCATCGCATGGCAGGTGTACGCTGGGGCAACACTCCTACGTCGATGCTTAAGCTGAATGCTGTGCTCATAACAAGCCACATTCTTTACCAGCTGCCGCTGATGTCGTCTTCACTTAACTAGTTTGAATGCTTAGAAACAGTGCACAGAAATTTTCTTTGATTGGCGATGAGAGTCCCTCGGGCGGCGTCAAACAAGATGGTCAGCGATGAAGCCAAGTATCTACCACTCTGCCTCCTGGATTCTCAGGCTTTGTTGACGCAGCTTTCAAGACTGGGTGAGTCATCCACAGGCACGGCCCTCATCCAGCGGCTAAGAGCAAGACCCGACTCACATTTTCACGCGGCGCTGAACACATTTGGCATTTAGGCTTGAAATCGCCTCCACGGAGCTCTATCGACCCACTATGGTCCTTAGTGGACGTTGCATGTAACTTCAGCGTTCCTAAACTGCTGTCGAAACACACTGTTCCAGCTGAAGAAGCAAAGTTTGTGGTGTTGGACCATTTGAGTACCATGTACCATGGTCACTTACAAGTTTACACTGACGAATTGGTGTGCACACAGACGAATAGCTGCGCAGCGGCTTTCTGCATACCCTCCCTTGGCGTGTCATAGTCGGGCTGCCTGGATCGTGTTGTGTGGTCCACAACAGTAGAAGGCGCAGCAATCACCGCGGCTTTGCGAAAATTGCAAATGCTTGCTGCACAAGATGTGGTTGTGCTGACAAATTCACAGTCAGCGTTACAGCGACTACATCGAGGGCTACCTTATAAAAAATTTAAAAGAAAATCTCTGGCGTTCATTAAACACCTGAATCAGCAAGAACTTCAACAAGAAATTTCAGTGGATTTCATCCCACGTTCGAATTTAAGGCAATGAAAAAGCTGATGCCCTTGCACGCAAAGCGCGAACTTGCATTGTTAAAATAAGAGCCCCTAAAACATACCAGAACAACAAAAATGTAATGATCCACAAGTTTCCGCATCAGCCATGCATAATCCATGGATTTCCCAGAGAACAAGTGACGCTGCTTTACCGTATAAGAACTGACTCTGCACACATGCCGGCTTGGTCATTCAAGACTGGGCGAGGTGCTTCCCCATTTCGTGCCATTTGTGGTGGCATCAGTGACATCGAACATTTCATTTGGCAGTGCCCGCAGTTTTACAGAGAAAAAAACAGAGATGAGACGCAGCTTGCAGAAAGATTGCCACGAGCACGGGACATTCGAAGATGTCCTTTTTCTTGAAGGAACCATGGCTACGAGAAAGAGCATGCAACGCATTCAGATGACTTTCCTGCGAGACAGTGGGCTGAGTGACATTTGGTGACTGACCCCTTAAATTTAAGAGATGCTCAGGTGGAACAATTGCCGGCCTTTCAGGCCAAGCTAACCCTGCCTTTGCAACATCACAACCACCACCACCACTCCTAGAACATCGAAAGTGAAAAATGTCTTAGATTTTTTTTGTATGTTTGCATTGTTTGAACTGCCACACATTTGCAAAAATACTTCTCTTCTGATTCACGATTGATATATAAGGTTTAACATCCCAAAACCACCATATGATTATGATAGACGTCGTAGTGGAGGGCCCTGGAAATTACGACTACCTGGGGACCTTTAACATGCCCCAAGATACTTCTCTTTTAGCATGCCAATCGTATCATATGTGGAACTGCACTCACAAAACTTGTTCTTATATTAAAAAAAAAAAAAAACTGGCTTCTTGTAAAAACTATGTGAGCAAGGTGTTGAAGATAAAAGTAACAGTCATGAAAAAATCATGTCATATAAAATGGAATAAAAAGCCTTATTTTTGTTCTGCAGAACACGCTTAGCAAATAGCAGGAGTCTCCCACGTAGGGACCGAAGGAAAATCCTTGCGAAAATTAAGATCGAAAGTGCTCTGTATCAGCAGTGCGCTCATCCTGCCATGCTTGCATTCTCAGGCCCAGGACACATAAGTATGGATGCCTCGGTCACACTTGGGAAGGAGAAGCAACACCAAGGACCAAATTTGTTCCTGCTTCCCAAGAGGCTGTCTGAGCAAGGTTGGTGTCAGCTTCGCTCATTCTTTAAATTTGAATTTTGAGAAAAACCCGCATGAGTAGAAAGCCCCTGTGTTCTTTCGCTGTGTCTGTCTCTTTTGCACTGTTTTTACTAGCGTCTGTCGATTCCAACTCTCCAACCTTTCCATTTCCAGCAAAAGCCATGATTAATAACTGCAGGGGCACTTTGAGGGCCCTTGCAGAGGTAACGTGGGGTATTATCGGTCGAATATGTGCCGCTTCATAATCAGTATGTGCTTACTCAAGTCAGTGCGATTAAATCAGTTTTCTGGGGTGATTTGTTTGAAACTCTTGAAATCTTTCATGTACACAGATAAGTCTGCTGATTGATTGATTGATATGTGGGGTTTAACGTCCCAAAACAATCATATGATTATGAGAGACGCCATAGTGAAGGGCTCCGGAAATTTCGACCACCTGGGGTTCTTTAACGTGCACCCAAATCTGAGCACACAGGCCTACAACATTTCCGCCTCCATCGAAAATGCAGCCGCCGCAGCCGGTATTTGAACCCGCGACCTGTGGGTCAGTAGCCGAGTACCTTAGCCACTAGACCACCGCGGCGGGGCCAGATATGTCTGCTGTGTGCTTGTTTCAGAAGTTTTGTTTATATGCATTGGAATTTTAACTACAGTGTTTGCAAGGTGGTAAAGGCAATGTACAACACATTGCCAAACATGTAGAAAAATAAGGAGCAAAAACAATTACTATTTCATATGTTGTATGTTAGGCTGTGCGAACACCAGTACTTTTGAATGTTTTTCTTATGGTGTTTGATATTCGATTCGCACGGGAAAGTTACTATTTGAAGTATTTCAACTCCTGAAGAATTATGCCGTGGAACCCCGTCCATACGTTTTTCAGCGAACCGGGTAGGAAAAACGTAACAGCTGAGAAAACGCAAGTGTGAGGAAAGCTCCGAAAATGAATGAGAGCGCAGGCTCTTTGACTACAAAGAGTTTATTTCTTTCGGTAAGGTCAGCCTAAGATTTAAAATATTCGAAGGAAGTTGACTGCCGCTTCTTTCACTCGCCGATAAGCATCACACGTTTTGCAATAATATGGAAGGCCGCATTGCTTTGAGCGTCGCTTTGGTGTGCGACGTACCTGCGAAGGTAGTCCAGGGTCACGACGACTTCTCCAAAGTTGAGATCGGCCGACTACGCTGCCAACTCATCAGAATTGTGTGGCTCGTACTCGTCATCGATGTCGCAGTCTTCAGTTGCGTTTGAGTTTGCGACGATCTCTGCGATTACCTGGCACTGCAATCGTTTTGTAAGCGATGACGTGCCTCAGGTGGAAACAGTCGATCCAGTCATTTGGCGATGCCAAGTTTCTCAACTATTTCCATCACCTTCTCGCGTAAAATGCTGCCATCAAAGTTGATATCGGCAGCGCAAGCTTGCTTGAACCAGGTGAGAACAGCCTCGTCAAGCTTCCGGTGCTTGGCACCTTGAGCTTCTGCATGCTTGGCTTTCGGGCCGAGGAGAGCGGCATTCCCTTCAATCTTGGCACGCTTCGAGATGACGCTGTTGAGGGTAGACGGTGGCAGTCCAATGTCTTTGGCAACATCGACCTTTTTTTGCGCTGGCTGCTTGTCGATGCTTTAAGTACGTCTAGATTTTTCTCAAGGGAAAGCGCTTTCCGCTTGCGCGATGTCATTAAGGCTTGACAAAGACTGCGTTAACAAGTTCAATGGTAACAGGCTTAGCGCACGCAACAATGACTAAAGACGAGTTGCAATGAGCGGCGTGCGGTGGTGGGACTGTCACGCCTTTCCGGCATTCGGTAGTGAAACTTTCGTTGTAAGTGATGATGGTGATAGCACTTTTCACACATGGCTATCTAGGGGCAGCCTCTACAACTCGCTGGTGGCTTCTTGCAGCCTGTTCCGTAGCCAAGCCAGGCCAAGACTGTCAAACGTCAAATCAAAATGATGATGCCCAGGCGGGTTCGGCGGTTAGGTTGCGACCGTGGTTGCGGCGCATCATGCAGAAACGTTCTCACAGTTGAGACTTAACAGCGGGGTTCGAAATACATAAGATATTATGAGAGGTATGCTGGGACTGATGAAAGATAACAAACATAACAGTAGAGAAAATGCAGTAGTGAGGAACGTAACAGTGGTGTTCCACTGTATCAATAGTTTCATTAGCTTCGTTAGCATCATTAGCAAAATCAATTTGCAGTGGTGCTAAGTTATGTGTGTAAACCCAATTTTTCTTGCGAATATTGGCCTAAGTGAACTACTGTCACCTTACCCTGAAGCAGCTTGAGAAAAGATAGCTCAGTCAGTGCACAGACTAGAAAGAGTTCAGTGTAAAAGTGCAAAGCAGACCATATGCTTACATCGTCCTTGATCGAATGTAATGCGCACCCAAATATGACGAACATAATAAAAAAAAAAGGCAGTCACAATTTACCCACACAGAAAATGAAGTTTGTTCTGCTGGCAGTTCCTTTCTTTCAGTGATCCAGTTTTGTATACACCTCAATCATGCGCTGATTTAAAGGCCATTACTATGACAAGCTCGGTCTGCTCAGAGTTGCTTGAGAACATTGGCAAGCTTCTCCTGAAGGTGTGAATATTTTTCCGTTTTAGGCCTGTAAAACTGTTTCCTGCTGGGTGTATTCAGCTGAAGATTTTTCTTTGCTTGCATCACTTCATGACATAAGTTCCACGCTCGCAAAATAGACAGGACTAGCAGTCTCAAGGATGTAAAATAACTTTTCTTTGATAATAGTTTTCATAAAAAAAAGGGGGGCACGCACCATTTTCACCTTGCCGTAAACAAACCTGGCGTGGGCACACCTAAGTCAAGCATGAAATGCGCCTTTGCAGGCTTAGCGTCAAAATGCGTTCTGACGCCCTTTTGTGATGGCGATGTCACTACAATTACCAGTGATAGCTGTTAATCCTATGAATGTGGCTTCGGTATCATGCTTGATTGGCTCATTTTGCATATCGATCTTTTTAAATAATGTGGTGCTGCTGGCAAATCAGCTTGCGATGTGAAATTCCTTAGTAGCACCCCAAGTATGGTGAACTGTCAAGTTTTCTAGGCTTTTGCAAATAATAACGATGTAATGATGTCGCTTGTATCACTAAGTGATAGCTAAGGGTATATTTAAGGGCTCGTTTTCTTTGTTAGATACATTATTAGTGAGAACTGACGGACAATTACGCCAAGGAAAATATAGATGTTATTAGAAATAGTTGTAATGCAGTTGCGAAGAAAGAAAACGGGCTATTCAGTTTTCTTATAGACTCATTGTGAATAGGCGCTTCTCTGTTGAGCACATCTTTCATAGCCTGTGACTATATCGTTAATTGATGTCATTTGACGTCTCTTTGGTTTAGAAGAGAATCTGCATCGTATACGTATATTTTCGAAGGCTAAGTTTAGGTAGCAATTACCTGAGGAAGCGCCGACATGATTTTGGACCACCTGAGACAGGTATTTTTTGTTTTAATTGTGTGCACTCGCAACGCTCCCCACACTCTGAGTGAGACAACACGTATCAAATATTTTACTTTTATCCTAAAGTTTCTGTCACCGAGCATCTGCAAGCCAGCTCGATCCTAACGAACCACAAGTCAACACAGCTCATGGTGCTTGCAAAATTTGTGTCCTTTGGCAGCCTAAATCACAGGAACTGCTGTCAGAGTCCCTGCTCGACATCGTGCAACTGACATCAAAGTGAAAATTGTTAATAGTAGTATGTCACGAGTTGCAGTCTTCCCGTGACATCCGACTTGTGTTGACAGGTTACTGCGAAGCCGCCTCCTCGATACCGAAATTGCTGTCTTAAGGTAGCACTATTAAAATGCTTTCAGAACATTTTTAAGCATCGAGACATTTTTTTTTGTAGAGTTCTCGACACCAGTGTTCTTATTCAGAGCAACAACACAGACAGAAGCCAGCTCATAGACAGTGTTAGGAATTTTGCTCTGTCTCTATGGTAGCGGTGGCGAAGAGCGGCAAGCCGTCGAGCGGACTTCGCTGAAGCCTTAGCCCGAAGGCGAAACAGGGAGGCAATCCGTTTTGAAAACAGCAACAAAAGTCGCGTTTACTGTAGCAGGTTGTCGTTTGTACAGAGCCGGCCAGCACAACAACGTCGGCTGGGGCAAAATCTCTCTAACATGGGGCCGGCACGGCCTTAAATAGCATTTTGGGACTCTTCTGCGAGACCAGTTCTCCGGAATGGCACAGTGGCTCGGCTGAGGAGACGCCGCCATACCCGGAACTGCAAAGTGGTTCGGCGGAGGAAGCGACGTTATCCCCGGAATTGCACGGTTCTTCTGCACGGAAGGCGGCGCTAGGAGGGGGGGGAGACAGTTCGTCGGAACAGGGCTCAATCTCGTGAGACGTGCTCCCGAACGAGGAACATGTCTGTGGCACAACAGCACCCCCGCTGCCAGACAATGCATCCGGAGTTTTGAGCCGTCAGCGCGGCTCGGAAGGAGGGATGCTGGTGGACCGTCGGTAGCCGTTCCGCTCTCTCCGCCCGTTGAGACTTCCATAGGCCTGCAGAGGTTCACTGGAACGACAGAGTCAAACACAAAGCCGAACCACTCTGGCCAAAGCAAGCACCCTCCAAATGCTGATCAAATCGCCAGACCAGCAGGAACCAAATGTTTCCTCGAGATTACGCTGGGCTAACAATTAGCATCACGAGCAACGAATCTCGGGAGGAATACACAGTGCTGACACTCCTTTACAGTGCATGACACTGCTAAACCAAACAAAATTTTTGTTTTCGTGAGCGATTCTCGATTGTGACCCGGGCAGATTGGGGATGATCGAAGCTGCTGAGGTTAACTCAATTTGGCCCCGAATCTACAATTTAGAATACCAAGAACTCCCGAATCACGCACATTTGCGTTGCCTGCAAGCATAAGATTGTCAAGCTTGACAAAGTTCGTCCTCCTACAAGCTCTCACTTCAATGGGCTCAGCCAATTATCATCAAAACCAGAGAAAACATGCTTGAAAAGTAAGAAACTAAGGATGACAATCAAACTTACGTGCGTTATACAAAACAAAGTTGAAAGTTAACCTACACTGACGTGCATAATAACACTTAATGCTAAACACAGAAGGTATCTTAAACAGGGGCCATCACTATGCCTTCTCTTAAAATAAAACACACTGACTTTTTACCTTTCGAAATATTATGGAAACAAAATAATCAAACAAACAAATCAATGTCAGCTTTTTCGATGAGAAGGAAAGTAAAACTTGCAAACATTCCGACGCATTCCTTGCTCAACGGCTGACGACAAAAGTAGAAAAGTTATTTTCAAAGCTGATTACAACATTCATTCTTAGTAACAGCAAGGCGGGGGCCCTCTCAGACGAACTCTGGGGAGTCGCGCACTCCACAGCTTCTGAGGGTTGCGGTCTGGACAAAAGGACGACGAATCAACCTGTTCGCCGAACTCAGTAGCAGCGACTTTTGACCCGCAGCCGCTGAACTCGAAGAAAGGGGCATCTGCACTGCATCGTTTACGCCACCCGTTCGGCCAGTGACCCTTTCGCCACGGTGGGGAACAACCGCTTGTGTTAGAGCTCAAGCGCTGGCAACGTTTCCCCATTTGCTTGCATCTACGCGGCAGAGAAAAGGATGAGACCAGGCGGTAATTTCGGCGTTCCAATTTCCCTGAAATTTGGTCTTTGTTGACGTGCTTCCCCCCTAATCTCCATCTCAGTGATGGTCTGAGCCTCAAACATTTCCTGCAGGGCCCTTTCGCGATCCTATGCCTAGCCCTGAACCGGGCGTATCGACTGATGGCGTCATGGCCCTTAACAGTGGCTTTAGCGCACTTGGCGCCTGTCGTCTTTTCCGTGTTACGCTTTCGCCGATGCCTCCTTTTGACAGAATGGCTAGGAATGCGGGCTGTTTCGACAAACCTAGTTTCAAGTTCGCTGCCTTTGACAGGCACTGCCAAGACTCTAGACTGGTTAGCTAGCCTTTCTTCGGGCCCGTTGCTAGCTGTCTCTGCTTGCGACAGAACGGGATTCCCGATGCCATCAAAGCCAACAAACACGCCTAGAGAGCTCTTGATCTGTGGGGGTCTATCGCTGTCGTGGATAGCCCTAATTCTCTGGCCTTCGAAGTCGGCCTCATGCTCTCTTTGACGCGATTCATCCTGATCGCGTGCGCTGCGAAGCGGCTCCATCACCAGTGCTTTCTGATGTACCTCGGCGTCCTTAGCTTTGCAATGGACCTCTGCCCCTAACTCCTCGCGGTGCACCTCAGCGTCACGCTCTCTCTGGCGCACTTCGGGGGCTTGTGCTTTGCGACGGGCCTCAGCCTCCATAGCTTTTCGGCATGCCTTATCTTCACGCGCTTCTCGACGCGCTTCTAGTTCTAGCGCTCTTCGGCGAGGCTCGTTTACACGCGCCTCCACCTCCATCGCCTTACGCCGCGCCTCATCTCGCTCTCTCTGACGCACGTTGGCGTCCTGCGCTTTGCGATGGGTCTCAATTTCTAGCGCTTTGCTGCGCGTTTCAACGCTGTACTTGTATGCTCGACTTTCACAGTCGGCAGTACTCATAGCAGCAAAGTGGCGGAACAAAGCGTATTTAATCCTACCAGTCGTGCGCTTCCTCGGCGGATAAGCATCCCAAAACGCTTGCGACTTTGCACGGAAGCAACGTGGCAAGTTTTTCCCACCATTAGTCTCGCCTAACACCACATCGTCGCAGACCTCTTCAAAATTAACGAGAAAAGACATGATGTTCTCGTCCATTCTGAAGAGTTCAAGTCGGTATTGTGCTCGTTGCCACTTAATCGCTTCAATTTGATGATCAAGCTCTTTCATTCTGAGAGCATGCTCTTTCCTTTTTCTGCTCTCCTCGGCCTTCCATCGTTCGTGCCTTTGAGCTTCTTCGGCCTTCCATTGTTCGTGCCTTTGAGCTTCGAGCTCTTCGTGGCTTTTCTCGGCCTTCTGCTTTTGCTCACAAATAAGCTCCCAAAACTCGTCAGCTTCCTCGGCCGTCACATTCTCTGCCCGCATCACCTCGAGAATCGCTTCCCTTGTTTTAGCGGACCCGGCGGAAATCCCCATGGCTCCACAAATTTCAAGGAGGTCCTGCACCAGGTACTGCTCCATCGCGTTCTTGTCCCTCGTGATGCTCTACTACTGATATTCACTGTACCCCAAAACTAATCCCGTGGTTTAAAGTAGGTGAATATTAAATTATAACCAACAAAACAAAACAAAACACTCTCCTAACATCTGCCTGTGCTAGAGAGGTCTGGCGAAATGAACAGTAAACGTTGGGCACTCACCCAACCAAAGTAGCCGACGATGGTCCAACTCGTGGCTGCCGTCGAACAGTATCAGGCCTTCCGGGATCCGGTCCAACTTGCCAATGTTGAGATTCGGGGTTACTTGTCCCAGCTTGCCGAACGATGAGAACAAGGTAGCGTATCGCAGCGTAGCCAAACGCTATCACGATGGTTGTCCTCGTGCTCGGAGATCCGATCCAACTTTTCAGCCGTTGAGATCGGGGTAGCGGGTCCCAGAGCAGCAAAACGTTGAGGACAGGGGTCTGATCCGGCGTGCCAAACGTAGGATATCGTATCCCAAAGCTGCCAACCAGTGTTATGAATTTTGCTCTGTCGCGATGGTAGCGGTGGCGAAGAGCGGCAAGCTGTCGAGCGGACTTCGCTGAAGCTTTAGCCCGAAGGCGAAACAGGGAGGCAATCCGTTTTGAAAACAGCAACAAAAGTAGCGTTTACTGTAGCAGGTTGTCGTTTGTACAGAGCCGGCCAGCATGACAACGTCGGCTGGGGCAAAATCTCCCTAACATGGGGCCGGCACGGCCTTAAATAGCGTTTTGGGACTCTTCTGCGAGACCAGTTCCCCGGAATGGCACAGTGGCTCGGCTGAGGAGACACCGCCATACCCGGAACTGCAAAGTGGTTCGGCGGAGGAAGCGACGTTATCCCCGGAACTGCACGGTTCTTCTGCACGGAAGGTGGCGCTGGGAGGGGGGGGAGACAGTTCGTCGGAACAGGGCTCAATCTCATGAGACGTGCTCCCGAACGAGGAACATGTCTGTGGCACAACAATAGGGAGGGCTGTGACTGGCAGCCAATGAGTATAGGCGAAGTGCCACAAAGTGTGCTAGTGTGGTATGCAGAGAGCATGCCTGGACATGTTTGGATGCATGTCTTTGCACCGAGAGGACGGACGTAAGGGTTGTACCAGGCAAATAGGCTTGGCGTTGTAGCCAACAATTAGTAACAGCAATGGACAATGTTCGAAAACGTGCTAGCTAGGGAACGAGGCATCAAAGGGGAGGGCACACTTGATTCTAACAGTATATACATGCACACGTATAAACACATGTATGCACATGCAAAAAGAGTGCTTAGACTCTTCCTCCCCTCCCCCCTCCCAGGGCCCCTCCAAATTTCTGGCTGCAAATCACATGACTTTCCTTTTAATGTGAAACTGCACTGTTTTTTCGTTGCGTTATGATTATTATGAGTCTTATGAAATGTGGAAAGGCACCCGGAGAATTTGTGGGCTGTGGTAATCCTGGTGGTAATGGCTGTTGTGCAGAGGAGAAGCGGAGGAGCGAAGGCGACGCTGCGCCAGGATATCAGGATGGCGGCCGACTGGAGCAGCTAGCTTCATTTCTGACCCTCCAAATAGGCTGCATGCCGAAGCAGCACATCACTCACACGCCCCTCACAGAGAAAAACTGGTGGGTGCACTGGCAGCTTTCGGTTTTATAAAATGGCTGGGTCTCTTATAATTGAGAGTAGATGTATGAATGAACACTCTCCAGCCACGTTTAGTCTTTAGTTTTTAGTACTAAAAACACCCTACGTTTAGAGACCCATTTGGTCTGTTCTTCGGGAGTGACTGTCCGGCTGATTCTGAAGCTAGCGCTTTTGTACGGGTTGTCTTTACCTCCACAACCACATAAAAAAAGCACTAGCTTTGAAACCAGCTGAAAAGGCCGAATGAGTTTTGAAACAGTCATTTTTTTTTTTTTGAAGTAATAAAACACTGAAGACTAGACATGGCCGAAGAGTGTTTATCCAGCCAAATAGATCTCTGTCAAATATGTTTCCATTCAAGGGTTAATGTCAATATAAAAAGGCTACCAGCAAGGCAAACTGGCTTGAGGTGACCACACTGTTAAGATGGGTGTAGTGCAAGTTTGCAAGGACACACCACATCATTTTGTACAATGGTCCGTATGTACGCCATTTCCTCCTATCCCTGTGTGTTTTAAACTGCCGTGCTTTGCCTTGCATATACAGCCACGAGACAGTTTCACGCTGCATGGTGCCATCTCACGGAGGCAGTGATACTTAGCTGCCTCAGCTTCTGAGCACTGATGACCCGGTCTCTGTGCAAAAAGATGAAAATAAAGTTTTTAATGTTGTGTACCTGCGTTTAGAACATAGGTCCTGTCCGTCTTTAGATTGACACTACTGACCATTGTAGATAAAAATTCGTAGTGTGCCCGAATGTATGTGGTGCCATATTTTATCGTGCGTGTGCCTGGACAATTTCACCTGAATACCCGTATGTTTTAAGTTTGGTTTATTTTTCCACACAAAGTACAAAAACTGCTGCACTTGAGATGTGGTTGGCAAGGTGGGAAAAGAAGGTGCGTATATGTAGCTTGACTGGCCTCACCTCCTATTACTGGTGTTCTTGATTGAGTGCCAGGATATCTAGTTTGAAGTGTCCTATCACAGCACTGGCATTTTGCTAAAGGCTACTTGCCTGCCGTTGACAATGGGAGCTAAAAACTTTTCATGCTTAAAATGTATCACCACGCAAGCAGAAATATGTTTCCACATAGCAGTATGCACCTATCATGACTATTTTGGATATGTGTCCACAGTGTTGGTCAAAAGTTCCTAGGCCTCAATGCCTGGTTGAGAAGCAGCAGCTTGCTGCTATCGGAGCGTTCTTATCGCTATCACTCCTTGGTGCAAGCTGACGTCGAGCGTGTGCAAGGGAGGGAGGTGTGCATCCCTCTCTTTTTCTTGCTCTTTCTCATGAGAAACTGAGGAATAAACATAGTGCATCATTTTCCCTCACTATTCACTCTTATAATCGTATACTACTATGCACCAATTATTAATATACTAAGATGGTCCAACGAGCCCAAACACAAACGCCTCTCCATACATGTCGGCCCCGACCACTTTTGTCTGCGGCGAATTGTAAATTGACTTGCATAGATAGCTGAGAGAGCTGCAGCAAGCTGAAAACTGCGGCAATGTATACAATGTGTACAGCTAAATGAGGCTACAAACATGATGTGTCAGTTTTGCGGAACACTGTCACCTCGGCTACATGCTGCACATTAGCGAAAATTTGAAGAGCCAGCAGTGAGGGAACATTACGCATGGCCTTTATTCCAGAGAGCAAGAGAGGGAGAGGCGTGCTCACCTGGCTCAACGCAAGCATGTGCCAAGGCGCGATTGTGATGGCAGCGTACTAATAGTGGCGATCTGCTGTGGCTCGGTCGGGCGTTGCGGGATGGTTAGTTTTTAACCACCCCTGTACGTACACACACTGCATCATGTGGATCCTAGCATAAACGTTGTGCAAAGCAAATCTTCTATATGTGTCTCAAAACTTATATTGGCTTATTCTGCAGGTTCCACTACTCGGCACGGTTATGGGATGCTATGCAGAAGTCCATGGTCTTCATGGAGTACAGTCGGCTGCTTCCATAAGGGGTTGTAATATGTGATATAGTACTTTGTGATGTATGGAAGAAGCAAAAGGAAATGAACTGGGGAACGTGTGTTATTGTGTAAATAAATATGTACCAGAAACACTCAAAGCCTGCTGTTGTAACTGCTGTTAAAGTGGCAATGAGGGGAGATGCAAGATGAAAAACGCAAGTTTATTTCCAAAATTACTCATTTTTCATTTTTATTTGCTTACAAAAGTTCATGGCAAAAAAACTCAACATTTTAATTAAATTAGAAGTAGGTTATAATCACTTTTAAAGAGCACAAGGTGGCTACACAAAACTAAAGTGTTCATTTTCTGCAGTCCCCTGGCAATTGTCACCTGGCTGCTTGCCATTGCATTTCGCATGAAGAGTTCACTAAAACCTGATCCTCAATATAACCGTGATTGCCAAGCTCTTATGACTGAAGAAATCTTAAAAATGTATCTTTTCAGCATAAATGCGCTTTCACTTACATTTTTAAAATGCATTTTTCTCAAGATCCATTTTAAGGCTGCTTCATTAGTTTGGACACCATGTTTTTGTACTTCTTATGGTCAGAGCAGGATAAAAGTTTACTTACATATTTTTCAACATGAGAAAGGTGCAAGTATCTCCTCTAAAGCTTGATATTGCTTGTCTGATTATTACAAAGTAAACAATTAGTATGGGCTGAGCATTTTATAAATACTCATATTACAATTTTTTTTGTCCATTAAGATGTCTTGTATGCACTTTTTTGGTAGCTATTTACATTTTACAGTTAATGTGGAGCAATATGGGGTATGACTGGCTTAGAACTGTAGAAGGGTTTAGTAGCATAATATGTTTGCCCAAAACAAACTTTACCCATTGTGATGACATGAAACAGAAACTGTGCAACTTACTATAAAACTAATTACATATCTGAAATCAGCATAAAAGCTTGTATATCTATACAGCAAAACTTTCATTGCACTGGGCTAAACATTTACGCAACATTTTTTTTTTTCAGTTGGATAGGCTTCAGTGCAATTCGGACGACAAAAGGAGACAACACACACGAGTACTCGTCTGTGTGTCTGTGTCTCCATTTGCCTTCGTTTAAATTGCGCTGAAGCCTATCCAATTATGTACCAACTCGCCCAAGTCAAAGTGCTTTTAGAACAGATTTTTCTTACTTGCATCTCTCCTTAAGTGCAGGGCTATGCCCAGGAATGTTTTTAAAGGAATGGTTTGTGTATACAGTGGCTAACTTTGGCAGTAGGTTGTCGCTGTGAAGGAGTGTAAATATTTTAGCATCCCCCAAACAATTATGAGACGGGAAAAATTTCGGGCAAGGGTATGGTGAAGGGTCGGAACGCCTTCAACCACTCTTGCTGTGGCTCTGGTTAAGTAGCTCATTTACAATAACAGGAACGACAATCACCCTAGTATTGGGTGTTGGGGAATATCAACCTTAGTTAATTCATTGTGAAGAAAAGAACTGGCCATTGAAGCACAGTGCCTGAGGCCTGTGAGACAAGCAACAGATTTAACCTTTAGTGGTCCCAAACCTTTACTCATCTTCCCTCCATTGCAGCCCTAAACTAAAGTTAAAAATAAAAAGTTTAACTACTAACTTATAAATTATTTATAATGCCACCAAAAAAAGATGTTCATGAATCAACCACAGATTATCTTGTCAGACAGCTTCAGATAAGCTGATGGGGTGGTGTTGCGTTGTCGGGAGCAACTGACAGTGAACTGTAAAGAGTTAAAAAGTAGGCTAGTAAGAAGAAGTGCTCAAGCTTCTACATCTGGAGCAAGGGTTGGCAAGCTGTGGCCTGAGGGCCAGATGTGGTACACAGGGCTGTATTATGCCCCCTCCCCCCACTGCCGCCACATCGACCTCCTCTCTTTTTTCTTGTATACTCTTATCTGAAGGCCGACATGACAGTTATGATTGACCTACAATGACATTCCTTCGTAGTCTATAATTGATGAGAACTTCGTGACATGCATGTAGAAAATTAACTTGATATGTATACATAATCTAATTTGCGAATTTTGCACAGTCCCCCCTCCCCCCATCTGATTTGCTGTCCGGCTCTCCGCTGCATTGGCTTCATGTAACTTGGCCCTCCGCCTCAAAAGGTTACCGACCACTGTTCAAGAGTGTCAAATGAACTTGTTATATCTGCGAGTACGGCACTTACGACAAACCCATGAACAATAGAACGCACTGAAACAGCCACCACATAGAGGTGAGGTGCGCCAAGACGGGCGCCATTTTTGAGGTTGTCCGGAAAGAGACGACCCATGCTTGTCACTGTACGTGTTTGCTGTCTTTATGTGCTGGGATTTTAGTGGCATTCACTTGCCTTTCATGTTATCATGTGTTGCATTTACGAAATTACGGTGTTGGAAGTTTCATCTATTACCGCGCACTGCATGGATCTGTAAAAGTGCCCAGGCCCATCGTTGTGCATCGTGTTATATCGAATCACTTTTGGTCAACTGCGTGGTTTACAGTTGCTTCAATCGCGCAAGAAACAAGCTCAACGATGAGAACTTTCAACGGGTAGGCTTGTATGTCAGGCGAAAAGTCAAACTAGGACACTGTGCGAAGAAAATGGAGCTGTCGTCAAAGCGTAGATCTCTAATGCTGAACAGAACTTGTTATTTGAGCTGGACGAATACCCACTAAATATAGAACTCCTAAAGGACGTCTTGAAACGGCTGCAAACAGGTATATATACGATTTGGTTTATTATACAGCCTAATAGAACAGACTTAAAATCTAGAATTTGTTCTTTAAAATGGCTTGCAAACAATTCATTTATTCAGAAAAATTTGGTATGGTTGTTAACCCTAACTAGGGTTACCAGATTTTCAATAAGAAAGTCGGGATGTCGCGGGGAGGTGGTGGTGTAGTTGGGGCAAATACGGACCTAGGTAGCCAGCAAAGTCAGTTTTTTTATCCGGAAGTTACTGTGGCAATTTCCGGATGAATCCGGCGACCAGGCCCATCGAGCTCAAGTGACTTTTATGGACTAAATTAACAGACCTAGCCACACTATTATAGAATTTTTTTTTTGTGTTTACTGATGCTTGCCCAAGTCTCCGTCATTTTTAATTTACTTTCTCCCTTTTTTTCTCTTTATTCACTTCTATCTTCATTTCCTCTATCTCTTCCCTCCTCCCGAAAGAGTAGAGAAAGATAGACAAAGGTTTCGTGAAAGGAGCGAGGTTAATTGAGCCCGGAAGGGTAAGCAGGCATTATACCCCTCCAGCTTGCTCTGTCCATTTTTTCTCTGTGCTTGTGTACTTGAGTATGCTTGCAACACTTCTAGGAAAAGTTGTCGAACTGCACGCACAGGTTAAGCTAATGTGGATAAAAAACTCCCATCGACATCGCAACACTGCTTCGCGAGTGCGATTCGTGCGAACTTTGCGTTCCGCAGCATGGCGGGCGTTGTTGGGCATGCGCGGGAATATTGAAAGTTCTAAAGTGGCCGCTCATACGCCACCGAAACATTCAAAATGGCCGCTTTCTCAGTCGCCAATGAAGCCACGGTGTTGAACTGCAGCGGAAACGTCACGAAATTTTGCGTGAGCACGTGAGGAGAAGCACATGAGACGTTAGGGTGCAGTAGGAATGAAAATTATCTTTTAAAGACATGCACTGTAATTGCTGTAATAGCTTTTTTAGAGTGCACTGACTGTCAGCAGTACATTTTATAGGCTCTGAAAGCTTTGGAACTTTGTTTGATGCAGAAAAACAATTGAAAAAAATGTCATGTCAGTACCAACTTTAAAGCGGAAAGAGTTGAACTATTGCACATTGCCCGTGAAAACACACATAGCTGAGACCTGGAGGACAACGTAGGATGTCGGGAAAAATTATCAAGGGTCACGTAGCCGATGAATAATTGATTGATCGATATGTGCAATTCACCGTCCGAAAACTACCATATGATTATGAGAGACGCCGGGACGGAGAGCTCCAGAAATTTCGACCACCTGGAGTTCTTTAACGTGCACACAAATCTGAGCACACAGGCCTACAGCATTTTTGCCTCCGTCGAAAATGCAGCCGCCGCAGTCGGAATTCGATACCGTGACCTGCGGGTCAGCAGGCGAGTACCTTAGACACTAGATCACCGCAGCGGGGCAACACGCAACCGACAATGATAGGCAGAACGTTATGAGACCCGAAGGCAGCATTATGGGGTGTAGAACAAACGAGAATAGCAGATATTCTCGTGGATATTAAAGGGGTCCAGCAACACTTTTCCAAGTAGGCATGGAATGAATTCAGTAAATGATCCAATTGCCTCACGAATGGACTACCGCAGAAATTTTCAGAATCCGTCAAGTACGAGCGGAGGTACAAAGATATGTAGCACGCAGCAATTGATTTCTCTCTCTCTCTCTCTCTCTCTCAATAGCATAGTGGTTCGGAGGAAGAAAGAACAAGGCACTAATTTCTGCAGCCCATATGGGTGCATGGCTAAGCGCCTACTCTCGTCCTGACGAAATTGCTGGAAGCTAAGTAGACAGAGATGAAATGGGGGAAGAGGACATGTCACACGCGCTTGTTGATCTCGAGCACCTTTTCTCTCTCTCTCCCTTTAAGGACGAAGCTCCTAAGTGTAACCTTGTCTTGCATCAGGCGTAACCGGCAGTATCTCCTGAAGAGTATTAGATGGCACTGTCTCATCACCATTTCTCATCTCATTTCCTAGATGACGTTGGCCTAATAGATGTGTGCGCAATAGGACAGATGGACGCCGGCACAGATGCAAGGACAGATGCATGGACAGACGCTTCGCTCAACCCATCATTATTCGCTCTGGAAATATGCTGCGATTTTTTTTTTTACTTCGAACGAGCTGCTTTTCAGTGCGATCACGTGGGGACAGGTTGCGGCATCCTAGCAACTCCCGAGTGCGTCATGCTCTAATCGGCCAATCGCGTAATAATGGCCTGTGACGCAGCGATTTTGAAGTCTGTAGCGTCATTTCTCGAGTGCAGAGAAAGTGATTTTCAGCTGACTGAGAATTTACTGTATATTCCCGGCTGCATGCTTGACTACCAATCGGCAGCGTTTTTTGACAGTGCTCGAAAAGAGTTGCAGGGCTCCTTGAAGCGCAATCAATTAACTTGGGTTGACCATGTAATTAGTAGGACATACAACCGGTGGTCAGTTAGAGCAAGGGATTGGATACTAAGGAATGGCTAGTGTACCTCAGCTGTTGGCGGCTACTTTTCACTAAATTGGACACTTCGTGACCCATTCTAGTGACGAAAATTTCATGCTGGATTCATGGCTACTTTATAGCTGCACTGAAATTTAATTTTGGCGCCTTCATAAGCCATATTTCCTAATATTGGCAAAAGAAATCGTGTCCAAGCTTTTTGTAGTGCCACCTATGTGCGCGCTTACCCTCGCCCAAACCGCAGGCTTGTGTGCATCGAGGTCACCAACGTAACGCGAGGCACGCCTGATAATACAAACTGACAAAGCCATTGATGTTGGCAAATGGATGACTAGCACCCGAATCACGCTGCGCATGTTTAACGGTTATGCAGTGCGTGTTATCACCCAAACTTCAGATACATAGAGATACGAAAAAAAAAATGCACCTGACACGCTTATCTTAAACCAGATATCACTGCTCCAAGCTGAACTGGTATTATGGAAACTAATCAATTGTGCTCCATAAATTAAAAGATAAATTGCTTTAGCATCTGATTTTCAACTTATTTGTTGCCAAGAATGTTCGTTGGTATGTGCGAGGATCGCTGAGACGAAGCGTGCTGCTGAAAGTCAGTTCGGTCGACTCGGGGACCGGTTCGTTCGTCCTCTCCCTCTTCGCGCCTTTGTTGGCGATGCGAAGGTAGGCCTGACGATAGTTATAGCGCGAGAACAAAACGACGACACAGAGACAAGAAGGACACGAAAGACACGAGCACGAAGGTAGAGAGCGGAGGGATGGAAAAGAATGTCGGTCTGGGACACGCTGGCAGTGCCACCTGCTGAACTGCGGCGCACTTGGAGTTCACCACAGGAACATGTGGGGAACTCTAAAACAATTATTCGTTTGCGGCAAGAACCCGATTCTCTGAAATTATAATGTATTCACGTATTTGAATTTAAGCCATGCACCTCGATGCTAGACATGTCGATCGACGGGGAATGCGAGTGGCGAACGGCTTGTACTTCGCTCTGCCAAGCTTTGCGCGACTTTTATTTTTAGTATTTTTAAAGTGAAAACTTTACGCATCGTCGAGCGAGTTTCGCTGTGTATCTCCGCGTCACCCTGAAGGCAAAAACAAATACCCCGCGACGAGCCGCGCTCCGCCGGTTTCTTTTCTTGGCACTGAAGGGAAAGCTACGGAGTCGGAGCTTCTGCCCATGTAGCACTAGGCGAAGTAGTCCGTTTTGGCGCGCGTCTCGTAACGCTGTAGCAAGTGACGGGGGCGCACTATCAGCGTTCGCGGTACACGTGAAAAGTGTGACTGCTTGGGCTAGTTGGTATGGCATGACGATAGTTATAGCGCGAAAACAAAACGACGACACAGAGACAAGAAGGACCGTGTCCTTCGTGTCCTTCTTGTCTCTGTGTCGTCGTTTTGTTCTCGCGCTATAACTATCTACGTTAAAAGGCGGGACTTTCTCGCGCGTTCAAAAATGCAAAGTCACCACGAATAAATTAAAGCGAATACGGCTATTTTAATGGTGGGAGCTGCCTTCTGTCTCGAAGAGTTCCACGTAGAAAATAAAGGAGGGTACTTCTATATTCACTGGCGGTAAGATGTACAGGTGATTTGGCTCTGTAGCATTCGCTCCAATGCCAAGAAAAGTTGTCGCCGAGTATAGCGCTGCCTCGCCAGCCGTGATCACGTGACCAAGGGCCTGACCACACGCACCAGTTGCAGAGCGTCAGTACGGGGCTTTTCGACGCGTCATCGTGGCCTTTCCATATAGAGAAAAAGCATGCGTGGTTACGCGAAGTTGCGTGGCCCACCGCGTAGCCCCAGGTGTAATCAACCGGGACGTGGACCCCTCCACCCTGGACTTCCCGCAGGAAGGGATCACCACGTATAACGAAATTACAGCGTATTACTGAAAGAACCACAAGACAAACGCGGCCCCGCAGGCAGATATGTCAAGGGAACAGGCCACAATCTGGAGGCAAATCCAAACAGATTCTTTGCCCAGCCCTCATCGGCTGTCTAAAATTTATCCAGAAGAGATTACACCAAACTGCCGACATTTCAGCTGTGTGAAAGCTATCCGAAATCACATTCTTCGGGAATGCGAGGGTAACCACCCACCAAGAACAATACTGCCAGCTTCCTCCCTCGAGGCGTGGGAGTCGCTCCTGTCGTCAGCTGACTACCGTCTTCAGAGAGAAGTGGTTAGCTGGGCCGAAACGGTCGTGGTAAGCTTTTGGCCACCACCCTTCGAACCACCAGCAAATTAAATTTACCGACCTTGCTATGCCATCAATAAAGTTGTTTCTCTCTCTCTCTCTCTGCGCACCCACCCTCTCCATAGGGAGAGGGCACAAAGCTGCGTCGAAATGCCCCGCGCTGCGGCGGGTGCGTGTGGTCAGGCCTTGGCTACGTAAATCGCCGCTTTCTCAGCCACGCTGGTCGAACGGGCTTCTGTTCAGCCATTGTGCCAATGGTCCCGCAATCGAAGGAGGGAGCGAAGACGCTGCTCCATCTGTGCAGGAGTTGTCTGCGCAGTCGCAGTGGCGACGGCAGCCAACTGCGTCAGACCATTCTGCGGATGTCGTTCGGCTAGCTCTTGAAGCGGAAACGTCAGTACAACTTAGGCGAGCCAAATATCGATAGAAGGATGCAGAAAGACGGCAGTGACAAGCCTTAAAGACGTCAATCAACGACTCGCGCTCGGCTATGTCGACGGCTTCGGAAACCGACGAAACTACGGCAGTGCACGTAGTGTGGAGCGTTCGACTAGCTATATGGTTCAGTTGACAAACTAGCTGTGCTTAGCCTCATATATAGACGTGTGCGTGACGGGGGGGGGGGGGGCACAAAATCTGCTCTATACACAGACTTGGTGTATGGTGAAGAGCGCTGCAAGGAACCTTTGCCCCCTCCCCTGAGAGAGAACCCTGCGCACGCTTATGCATAGGCTGCGTGGGTAAACAAGCATAAGTAAGCAAACAAGCCAAGCCGCATCTATTGGTTAAACTTGAAATCTTGCACAAAAAGTAGGTTGTTCTTCGATTCTTGTAAAATAACGTTTTTTTGTTTGCTTTGATGGTGAATTTCTCCCGCTTGAACCTTGAACTGAAAAGCTCAATTATTTATTTATTTTTGACGGAACACAGTTTATACCGAAGGGTACGGTACATCAGTCACCCATTTGACTAAGGGCTTGCATATACGGCCATGCACCTTTGTCACAAAACGAGCGCTCAAAAAGGGCGCGCCGCCAAAGTCTCGCGATGAAGCGCCAGAGTGACGCCGCGAGGTCAACGATAAAAAAAAAGAAAAATGAACAAACATCCAAAGACCCCCGGGCGCGCGCCTCTCCCCCGGAAGTGTGGCTTCGCCGACGAACCTCCTCACCCCACATCGGCGGCCGAGCAAGCACTCGAAATTTCTCGATGGAAAGAGGCGTGGTGACGCCGGGTTGAGTCATCCGTCGCGGACGGACCTCGTATCGTCTCGACCTTTCCCCCAACCTTCGCTGCGCATCGCGCCGACGAAATGATGAGAACTTTCTGGAATCTCGCGCGGAAGGTATTTAATCGAGCAGCCGAGACGAAAGATCAGGAGAAGACGGAAGTTAGCGCCAGAGCGCGTAGGGTATACCGCCGTGTAGTCGGCGAAGGTTTTGTCCGTAGAGACAAAGCGGGAGAAGATGATTTCCACCTGAGGGGTGACGACTCGAGCTACAGGCAAGAGTGTGTGTTTACCGCTATCGAGCGAAGACGCGTGGCAACAGCTGCGTGTGTGAAGCTTGGAGAGTGGCCTATTGAAGACGTGAGGTTTCCTGGAAGAGAAACTTCGGCGAGGTTTCCCGGAAGAGAAACTTCGAGGGCAGCGGAACGAAAACAACGCTGGACTTTGAGTGAGTGATTCTCGGAAGAGTATCATCCAGACTTTTGTTCTAAGAACTTTGGACTGAATAGGTCTTCTATCTCTTTAGTCTTTAAGTGTCTTGGTTGTCCAATGCATGCGACTTCATTGTAGTGCGTATTGTGTCTGTGTCCGTTGTTTCGAGTGTGGCTGATTGTACTGTGTAGTACGTTGTTTGATTGGTGACATATCGTATGCAACTATTGTGGAGTGTGCATTCTTGTGTATTGTTTTTGATCTGCCAATATTGAAAATATAATTTTGTTTGTTTATCAATTCTCGGCTCTGACTTGTTCTTTGGGCCACAGCCGGCGTCCGCTGGCGCGCCAAATAGGACCACTTCTAAATTGTCGACGCTTTCATGGTGCGGTCCGGGGGGCCGATACTTCGGCCCTTGGAATTAGCCCGGCGATGGCCTCCCTAATTAACGGGACCTGTGTGACAACCTTGTATTTTGAGTGGTGAATACGCCCTTTAATTTTGCACCATTCATGCAGCAACAATGCTTGGGAGCCAAGAGACTGTTTTGTGCTTTCATTCTTCACCATTTACCTTTTCTTCAAGGTGATCGCATTGTTAAACATTAATCTGGCATCTTCGGCTAGCCAGGTAAACCACTTTCATTTAGTTGACTACCCCTAACGCGGGGCACACGCTCTGAAAAACGGAGGAAGCGTCAAAGCAGTGAAGAGGAAACTTGGGATAGGCAAAAATCGGATGTATGCACTAAGAGACAAAGAAGGCAAAATAACTGCCAATATGGATAGGATAGTTAAAATAGCGGAGGAGTTTTACAGAGATCTGTACAGTAGCCAGGACAACCACGACTTTAATACTAGAAGAACTAGCAGTAACCCAGATGACACCCCACCAGTAATGATAGAAGAAGTCAGAAAAGCTTTCGAGAACATGCAAAGAGGCAAAGTTACTCGTGAGCATCAGGTAACATCAGATCTGCTAAAAGATGGAGGACAGATTGTGTTAGAAAAACTAGCCACCCTGTTTACGAGTTGTCTCCTGACGGGAAGAGTACCAGAGTCTTGGAAGAACGCTAACATCATCCTAATACATAAGAAAGGAGATGACAAGGACTTGAAGAATTACAGGCCGATTAGCTTGCTCTCTGTAGTATACAAGCTATTTACAAAGGTAATTGCTAACAGAGTAAAGAAAACATTAGAATTCAATCAACCAAAGGAACAAGCAGGATTTCGAACAGGCTACTCAACAATCGACCACATTCATGCTATCAATCAGGTAATAGAGAAATGCTCAGAATATAACCAACCACTATACATAGCCTTCATAGATTACGAGAAGGCGTTTGATTCAGTAGAAATATCAGCCGTCATGCAGACACTGCGGAATCAGGGCGTCGATGAAGTATATATAAACATCCTGGAAGAAATCTACAGGGGATCAACTGCTACCATAGTGCTTCATAAAGAAAGCAACAGAATACCAATCAAGAAGGGTGTAAGGCAGGGCGACAAAATCTCCCCAATGCTATTTACCGCGTGCTTACAGGAGGTTTTCAGATGCCTAGAATGGGAACAGTTAGGGATAAGAGTTGATGGAGAGTACCTTAGTAACCTGTGCTTCGCCGATGAGATTGCATTGCTGAGTAACTCAGGGGACGAATTGCAACTCATGATTACGGAGTTAGACAAAGAGAGCAGAAAGGTGGGTCATAAAATGAATCTGCAGAAAACGAAAGTAATGTATACAACAACCTCGGAAAAGAGCAGCGCTTCGAGATAGGTAATAGTGCACTTAAAGTTGTAAAAGACTATGTCTACTTAGGGCAGGTAATAACCGTGGAGCCGAACCACGAGATTGAAGTAACTTGAAGAATAAGAATGGGGTGGAGCACATTTGGCAAGCACTCTCAAATTATGACAGATAGATTGCCACTACCCCTCAAGAGGAAGGTATATAACAGCTGTATCTTGCCGGTAATTAGCTACGGAGCAGAAACCTGGAGACTTACAAAGAGGGTTCAGCTTAAATTTAGGACGACGCAGTGAGCAATGGAAAGAAAAATTGTGTGTAACCTTGAGAGACAAGAAAAGAGCAGAGTGGATTAGGGTACAAACGGGGGTTCAGGATATCATAGCTGAAATCAAGAAGAAGAAATGGACATGGGCCGGGCATGTAGCGCGTAGACAGGATAACCACTGGTCATTAAGGGTAACTAACTGGATTCCCAGAGAAGGCAAGCGGTTTAGGGGGAGACAGAAGGTTAGGTGGGCAGATGAGATTAAGAAGTTTGCGGGTATAAATTGGCAGAAGCAAGCACAGGACCGGGTTAACTGGCGGAACATGGGAGAGGCCTTTGTCCTGCAGTGGACGTAGTCAGGCTGATGATGATGATGAACGCGGGGAAAAGCTCCCATGTTTAGCTAACTAACCCGATTCTGTGCTTGCTGTGGCCACGTTACCCCCGGAAACTTTAAATCTCATCTGCCCGTCTAACTTTCGGCCCCACGCCCCATCACGGTGGTCTTGTGGCTAAGGTACTCGGCTGCTGTCCCGCAGGTCGCGGGATCGAACCCCGGCGGCGGCGGCTGCATTGTCGATGGAGGCGAAAATGCTGTAGGCCCGTGTGCTCAGATTTGGGTGCACCTTAACGAACCCCAGGTGGTCGAAATATCCGGAGCTCTTCACTGCGGTGTCTCTCATAATCATATGGTGGCTTTAGAACGTTCATCATAATCATCATCATCATCATCATCATCATTTATTTTCCCTTAAAGGCCCCTCTCGGGGTATGACATAAGGGGGGGGGGGAGGTTACATAAAGAGTTACAAAAGATATCTGATCACAATACTGAAACATAACACATAGAAATGCAGACTTATTTAAAAAAAATGTTACAATTTGAATCAGGCATATAAAGGCGAAAAGAAAGAACAGTGTAAGAGAATTTTACAGCGTAAGATGATCGGTGAGCAACTGCTTAAACGCAATAGGGTTTCGCTCAACGACAACACAGTCTGGCAAAGTGTTCCATTCTGCAATGGCTGTTGGCAAAAAACCGTGCAACCGCTGGTAGAACCGTGCAAACGCTGGACGCTGCACGAGTTAAAAAGGCGACGAGATGTACGGCTTGGCGGGATAAAGAGTTTACCGTGAAGATGTGGGAAGTTATAGTAAAGCCTATGGAACAAGCACAGCCTTGCAAAATCTTCCGACGGAACGACAATGACTCGACAACGTTAAACCTCACATATCAATAAGCTTTCACCCCCACCCTCACGCGTCTGTCTTCTCCAGGAATACGAGCAAGTGCTTGTCTTGTACTCGCGTTACGTGGTCATGGCAGCGGGTTGCAAAGGGGGCCCTTCCCTTTCAAGCCATGACAGTACTGACCCTGAAGCTTATTGATTTCACGTGTTCATGCAGTCTATCAAACAATTTCATGCGTTGATGCTATTTCGTCACGCAGCTTTGTCATTTCGTTCACTAGCACACTTCGGCATCTTCAAACTGACACTGCAGACGTTCGCGATAACAGGGAAGCAACAAAGGTGGGCTAGAAGTAGCAGAGTACTAACCTGTTTGAGGTATCACGTTGAATTCAGTTGCTTGCTTGTTGCTTCAACCTTTGGGCCAAGCGACGGAGGCGGGTTTTCATTCGGACACAGAGGCAGATGACTTCACACCGGTAAAGACGCGTTCACTTCCCTAACGAGCTCAGAACAGAGACACGAGTTGCTGCGTGAACCGGCAAACTACGTCATCACCACGTTGATAACAGTGGGTGTGCGTTGCCTGTGTGAAGCATGACGGCGAAATGAGTCGATCGGGACACGTGCCGAATATTTTTGCTCGTTGGGAACATTTTCGGTAGTGATAGCGAGGTACGCGCAGCTGCTGCGAAGTTTCCAACTAAAAGAGGACATTTAATTCGCTAAATGTTAAAATATGCCTGTTACACCATATGGTAAGTTTCCGGAGCCTCCCCTCAAAGGCAACTCTCATAATTATATCGTATTTATGGGATGTAAATTGCATAATAATAATAATAATAATAATAATAATAATAATAATAATAATAATAATAATAATAATAATAATAATAATAATAATAATAATAATAATAATAATAATAATAATAATAATAATAATAATAATAATAATAGTTTTAGATTTGGGCTGTCCAGAGGGCCTGCGCTACGGTGGTTAAGCTATAGGTTTAACTGTCCCCACGTGGGAGCACCCCGTGGTGTCGCTTTAAGAGGTGACACTTCTCAAGATCCTTAAATAAGGTTCTTCGTACCGTACGATATTATGTCATGAACTTCTTTCTCCTCTTCTTGGTCACTATTTGTTTTACTTATGGCCAATCACTCATGATTTGTTACTACTTAATCAGAAACGAAAAGCAACCAACACAAATAATGTTCCTTGTTTAGCCCGAAAATTGTGACTTTTTTTGAACCTGTATTCTTTTTTAGGTATGTTAATTTATTTTGAACGACCCAGTTTTTGCCCAGCCATTCGGAGTAGGTATGTGCAACCAGGAGCATAAACAGAATTTTTTTTACGGGGGGGGGGGGGGGGGAGGCGGCGGGTACCACATTGATTTGAAATAGAGGCCGGGCAGGCAGGTGTGGTCGAGTATTAAAAAAATTGTTTTATGCAGACTACATGGTTCTTGACCAATCCCACAGCGTATACTTGTGCGCCACAAATTCAAGGAACTTGACCCGAGGGTCATTGGTGAGTAAGGAGTTCGCCTATATGAACGAAGACGACGAAGTATAGGAGAAGCACGCGGTAGATACAAGCACGCGCATGAACGAGTACATGACTCGGCATATAATCTACGCTCTTTGAGCAACTCCTACTTAACGTTATGTTGTTTTCCTTTTCCGGGCGTATTTTGCACTACCGGTTGCCGTGACACAAAATGCCGTTCGCATTTTTCTCCAGTACAAACGCTGTAAAGCTATAAAGACTGCTTTAACACTAATGCTTCAAAACTATATGTTAAGCCCCAAAACAGAAGCGGCCGTATGATCGGTGTGGCATTGCAGGATGATATACAGTGATGTTCCCGTTTAAAACTTCGTAATAAACTGTACACTTTACGCTGAGATGGTAAATCGGTTCGCTAGTGACCCGAAAAGCCCACAATACCGGCTCAATGGGCTTGTAAAGAATCATCGGAACCTTTGAACTGGCGGCTTCTTTTGCAGTCCTCCGCAGAATGTGCCTCAGAATGTCGCCGAGAGTCACCGCCTCCTTGTTCTGTCCTGGATGACGTCGCCGACTTTATGGAAAGCCTTATAGGGCTTCCTCAAGCACTGTTCTCAGGACTATTAAATAACGCTGGTGTCACTGTCACCGGGCGAATCTCCTTCGTTGGGTACGATACATTGCTAGAGGACAACAAGAAAAACGTGCCCGCCTCTTTTCACAGTAGCGAAGACGAAGAAGCCGAGGATGCGGTGCGTCGTTTTGCTGCAGCTGGCAGTAGCAGTCCTCCTCCTGCTGCTGCCTGGGCAGCCAGAGGCGGCCGCCGGCGGACGCAGGGTGGTCCGCTACCGGTGCCAGTACCTGCGCACCCACAACCGCACCAAAATCGTGTGCAGCCCGGTCGAGGTGTCCCAGGCGCAACCCGCCACCACTACGTCCCTATCCATGCAGCCGGAGGCTTTCAACGGCCAGCGCACTCACAGTACGTCAGTGCAGCTTTAACGACCGTTTTTAGGAGCTCCACACTCGCTGTACGACCAGCGCACAACGTCGATGTTATCCCGCGTTCGTGCAATCTGTTCATACGTGGCATTGTGAACGCCCCTCTTGCTCCGATAGATAGATAGATTACAATAATTGAATTAAGCGTGCTTGTAGCACTGTTAAGATGACAGTTCAGGTATTTATCTCTTGTGTTGCTATCATGTGGATCGGAATAAAACCACCGTAACACAGCTTTGCAGTTCACGTTCAATATGTATGTCTATCTGTTTAACCACAATCTTTTAGACGCAGAAGCATCACCGTGCACGTCACGTGGATTACACGATAATCTAAGCTTCACGCACGCTTATCAGCGCTTACACGTGCCAGTTCACTTGCCTGTACGTCTGAAGTGTCCCCGCTGTAATTTTTGATTTGTGTTAACAAAACAGTTTGTTTCCACAATTTGAATTTTCCTCTCTCTCTCTCTCTCTCTCACACACACACACACACACACACACACACACACACACACACACACACACACACACACACACACACACGCACGCACGCACGCACGCACACGCACGCACGCACGCACGCACGCACACACACACACACACACACACACACACACACACACACACACACACACACACACACACACACACACACACACACACACACACACACACACACACACACACACACACACACACGCACGCACACACACACACACACACACACACACACACACACACACACACACACACACACACACACAGAGAGAGAGAGAGAGAGAGAGAGAGGTTTCTGGCGTTATCACTTTGCGTTAAATGTTGCTGACATATATTTTAAACTGATGGAACACAAATTCCGTGTTCCCAATCATGTTGCTGACACTGTGCTTGCATTCAGCATTCGCTTTTGCATTTCACCCCCATTGCATTGCACCCGTTGTCGAAAATAGAACCAGCCAGTGGAATGCGTATCAAGTTGGACATAATCGTAACGCATAACTGATCAGTGATGACGTAGTGCAAAAGTTTGAAACTAGACAAGAGAAGAGATGAAGAGGAGCGCATGATCGTGGCGAAAGAAGGAAGGGTGGACGGGTTAGGGGATCGAGGCTGTCCCGAAAATTTCAAATATGCATGTATATACATACGCGCACGCATACAAACGAACTCACGAATATGCATTAAACATGATTACCACTGCCCCCCCCCCCTAACTTTTGAAATCTATCTCAGGCTGTGTTACTGCAACCAGCGCCGTCTCGGTCAGTAAAGCTGCTGTTCCAAAACCAAGCAGTAAAGCTGCTGTTCAACTTCCTCTGTGTATACATTTGGCTGTTGCGCTAGTGGAGCTGGATCTACGTCCATGGAAAGACTCGGGCATATATTCAAGGTTATCCAGGCGTTGGCTGATAGACAGCTGGTGTAAACTGGCTGCTAGACGCAATGATTATTAAATAATGAATCTGTCCATTGTCATGATACCACGTGAACGCAGAAAGGCACATATGCATGAACCACAGGTATCTTTGTTCGCCTGTATCGTCATGCTACGTTATGACGGCCAGCAAACATGAACAAGCACGCCAACAAGTCCTCTAGCAGAAATGTGTCCACCTTCATTATGGACGCCATTCTCACACAGAAGGGCACGTGTGCCACAAGCTGCGTGAGCTCGTGGAACGGCTGGCATCACTGGAGGGAGGCGCCTGGAAGTACTGCGACCCCAGCAGCTGTCTGCGAGAGGTGAGCTTGTGGTACGATTGCACGTCTTTCAGGAAAGCGCAGGAGGTGGCCGTGTACTGACGAGATTGTCGTCGCTGATGCAGAGTCCTCACTGCACAAGCAACGTACTCAGCGGCGAGTGTAGCCAGTGTTTGGGACGCTGCTGGATCATGTACGTCTTCCCGGGCGCCCGTGCCAACTCGCCGGGCAAGGACTTCCCTTGCGACCCACTCGGATGTGGCGGTGCCCAGGTTTTTTGTATGTTGGCTGTGTTGCTTTGGGAAGCTAAAAAAACGTATCAAAGATTTGTCTTAACTGTACTAAAAAACGTACAGCGAAGTGGGCAGAAGACTGTTCGCGCCTCCCGATCTCGTCTTGCATGCTACACGTCTGACATGCGTCGTGCAGTGAACGTCCAGTTCCCCTTCTTTGTCTGTATTTGTTACCGCAGTTAAGAAAGACCTCAAAGACGAACGTTACTATAGTCCGCATCAGTGCTCTGCTTCAGTTTGCATGCCTTGTCAGAAGAAGTCACATGTTCACCCGCAAAGGTGATTGCGATAGCAACAAATTGAAATCTCACATAAAGAACGGCAAGCCACTCTAAAGTTCTGCGATGTATAAAAAACTCCTGAACCTATTGTAAATCAATGAGCACGAGTGTATTTGATTGTGCAGGTGGCGGATACAAGTTTAAGGACGACTAGGGAGCCGGCTGCAGTGGACCAGGATTGGAAAAACATAATGCACCACTGCCAGTGAACCTCGATGAATTCTTGCATCCTTGCAGACGGTCCTGGGGATTGGCTTCCACAAAACGACGCCTCAGCATTGACGACGCACTGTGAAAGACGTCATTCATCGGGAACTGCTCTACATTCGAACCTGCCACTACCTAAACTTTTGAATCTTCTGTTTTAGTTAGGACATATACTAAGCACCGAGTGTAGAGATAGATCAATCTTATAAAACGACAAATGTGTTTTAAGTCATATTGCAGATGAAGACAGTCCAAAAAGTTTTTCACACAAACGGGTGTCGTCAAATGGTTTCGAAATCCACGTTAGCTCTGATGTCACCTCCCGTTGTCAAATTGCTCGTCAGTGGTGGTCGTTCGGCGCGTGCCCCAATCAGTGCCGATCAATCAATTTTGTGAAAGCATGCAACTCGTACATGGCGCCTTTCACACGCACATATGAGCGAGAACGCAACAAGCGCAAACACATCCATCAATTCGTAAATGTCGCGAAATATGCGTATTAGATGTGCCTCTATCAACACAGGCTGGTTCAAAGTGGGTGGCCTATGCCACGGTAGTACGCGACAAGTGCATTAGTGAACACAAAGAAGTGCCCGACTTTATTGTGAATTGATCAAAGAAGTACCCGAGTGTATTTTATATTGGTCAGCTTAGTCAAGTTTTTAATCAGTCAGCTCTTCTCTGCGGGTCGATACAAAGTATTTTTTTATTACATAAGGCGAAAAACATTGAGACGAGGCAAATTATCACACGACCTGAAAATTTATAACGTGTCGCTTTGTGTAAAGGCTCACACTCAAGCTTTGATATGTAGTCGATGTTAATCCTTAGCTGGTGCACAATGCGATGAATCAAACGCCACGTTCAGCTCAACCTCTCACTCCCGTGATAACTTACTTCCTCTTGAAAAGTGTAGCCCCCCAACTCCTCCCCCCTTTTTTATGGGAAGATTAGTTTTATTGTAGCGAGGTGAGCCTCTCGGCTCTTTCATTTTGAAATAGAGCGAATGCTTGCATTAAAGTGCTAAATCTCTCCTTTTTGTGTTAATCATTTACTATACTACCTTGAATAGAATGGGTCCCCACTGGCTTAGAGGTGTATCTACAAACCTCCATTCCAATACCAAATGTAACTTGCTTTTCATAAATGTCTACACCATTTCGTAAAAAAAGTATTAAATTTAGGCAGAATCCATCAATCGGAATGCAACTTGCTTTTAATGAATGCCTACTATAGTGTAATAAAATTATGAAATTTAGGCAGAATTCATCAATCGGTAACGTTAAGCACACGTAAAATATGTGAATAACTACGTAAGTGCGTTGTGACGTCAATGAAATACGAGGGAGCGTGTTTCTAACAGGTACATCGAGTATGCCATCGGCACCTGAGTGCTCACTTGAATTCTTGGTACATGAGTCCTCGTTAGTTCAATGGAAAAAAATCATCAATGAGGATGATAATTAATTGTGCTTATGCTGAATTTCAGCGTAGCAAATGATAAAATGAGGAAAGAACATTTTCGCTTTATTTACAAACGGCTATATTTCCTAGCCTCGTCATTTGTACCACATTGTTATGTCTTGAAAGAGGCAGCACAGGCTGTCTTTCACGGGTGACATGTCATACGCAATGATTGTCGAAAGCGTATGAAGATAATGTAGCGCTAAAAAGTATTTAGTCTCACATCGTCCGCAGCTTTCGAGAAACCCTCACGCTCCGAGTCGCTGTCACCGAAAAGTTTCTCAATCTCCTCCAGAGTCTTGCTCTTCGTCTCTGGCACGTACACAACGAAAGGCACGAACACAACCAAGACCAGGGCACCATAGAGCCAGTACGCACCGGCCTCGCCCAGAAAGCTCTGAATGTCGAAATGCTCCTTGACAAAGAGAAAGCCTGTCGCAAAAAGAAATGCCGTGCACACACTCGAAGCCACGCCTTTAGCCTTTAGCGGGATAAGCTCCCCCATGATGACGAATGGCAGCGGGCCCAGGCCTAAAGAATGTCCCACGGCATACAGGGCGATGGCTAGAACCGGGAACCAGCCGTTTTCTTTGGAAAACTCTTCACCGTGCATGCTTTTCGAATGAAAGTACAGGCCAAGCAGTCCAAGACCGATCATGGTGATGACTGCCGACACGATGATCAGTTTTTTGCGCCCGGTTCTGTCAGCGAGCACCGTGGCCACAGCGAACGTCACCACGGAAATACCACCCATGATGATAGAGCAGTTATGGGATTCTAAGGACGTGCCCGCCTCGTCAAAGATGTCCTTGGCGTAGAAGAGCACGACGTTGACAGCCGCAGCCTGCTGCATGAACATGGGCAGAAGGGAGTAGAGGAACGGCTTGTAGATGTGTGGTTTTCGCATTTCGGCTAGCGTGAGAGCCGGCATGTCTGATGCGCCGCGCTCCAGAGAGCTGAACTCTTCACCGACGTGAGGTCCCTGGTAGAACTTCAGCGCTTCCAAGGCCTGCACGCGACGACCCTTCAAGATGAGCCATCGAGGAGATTCCTGAACGTAGAAAGCGAACGCCACGCCACACACGAAAGCTGGCGCGAGGCAGGCTACGGCGAGCCAGGTGTAGTGTAGCCACTTGCCCATGACATAGCCCAAGAGGATACCGACAGAGAAGAGCAGGTTGCAGCCCGTGTTCAACAGGCCTCGCATGCGTGCGGGAGACACTTCGGACAGGTAGACCGAAGTAGCAGGCGCTGCCGTGCCCATGCCTCCACCGGTCAGAAAACGACCGACCATCAGCCATGGCGTCGATGGGGCCAGGATGATACACAGCCAACCAGACACGAACCACAGGGCGACTGTGACCATGGTCTTCTGGCGGCCTATAAGGTTTACAAGTTGACCTGAAAAATAACAAAATCGATTTATTTTGCTGCAGTTCCAGGAGACATATTTGATGGGCGAAGCGTAACATCTAGAAGAACGTTTAAGTATAACAAATGCTGCGGTAATTTATTGTATCATACACATTTCGATACGACGTTTTCCTTTCACTCTGAAAATTCGGCAGATCCAATGTACAATAGGAACTGATGTTGTGTGAATTATGTGGAATGATGGTGGCAGTGTGGTGTATTTTTCAGTGAGCGGAACGTCAGGGACGCTAAAGATATGTACAAATGTTTTAGGCACATACGTTGAGCAGTCGCACATATGTTTTATGCAACCACTTTTTTGCTGTTGCACAACACTGCCAGCGGCAATATGGGTATTAGCGACAGCAGAAGTGTAAGCTGATATGTAGTGCTTATGCTCGCGAAAGGGGTGGCCCTAGACAGGACTACGTCATTGAACTTAAGTGCATGGCGCTTAAGTACAATTATCCTTAACCAGACTTGACACCTGTAGCGTAGGAGTACTTATTTAATGTTTATAAAATTATATTGCCAGCCCAGCAACCTCAACTGACATTTCACTCACATTACTCTTATATAAGGTCTTTTTCAAAAGCAGTTCCTATACCTGGCATGACTGTGGTAGAATGCTTGATTGGCACCCAGAATTTATTTTTTGCATTCGTCAGATGAGTGCTGCTGATCTCAGATTCTGAGGGGCGAAGCTCCTTATGTTGTAGGGCGATCCGTCGTCCCTCCGGCGTACCCCCCAGTAGTGTCTCCCTTATCATACAATAGATGGCGCTGTCCCATAGAGGTGTATGCAATCAGCAGTGGGGTGACGATATACTAAATGTCGCCGTACGCATTCTGCGTCGTCATCGCCATTTCTTGTCAAGTTTCTTAGATGACGCTGTCCCATTGAGATGTGTGCAATACGGCGGTTGGGTGAATGAAATGACTTTGGAGGTACCGCTGTTTTCCTATTGGCTGCAGCGTGGGGCTGCGCCGGCGCGCCCATTATCTCTCATTCTCGTGGATCGTCACCGTACGTGTCGGATCACGAGCTCGCTGCCGGGCGGATCACGAGACGCTGCACGCCAAGGAAGCCGCTGAGAAACGGGCTCAACGAGAACAGGACTACGGAATGCGAGTGCGGGAAACGGTGACCTTCTCGGAGTTTTGTCGGGCGATATTTTCGGAGGATTTACGGTACCACCGAAAAACGTCCGGAGCTTTGCCCAGCTTTCTATCATTCACTACGTGGAGATACTGGATTTTTTTTAACGTTCTAGTATTGAAAAATCGCCTATGTGTTTTCTCGCTGTTTCGGTAAAAATGGTTCATATGTGGCAAGATTTTCACGTTATTAATGTCATCACTAGTCAGTCATATTCGTCAAGTCCTCTTACCTTCTCATACAAATTTTTTGTCTACACCAAGTTAAGGAGGTGATCACGAGAGCCACTAGACATATGTGGAAGGCCGGAAAGAAAGAAAGAAAGAAAGACAGACAGACAGACAGACAGACAGACAGACAGACAGACAGACAGACAGACAGACAGACAGACAGACAGACAGACAGACAGACAGACAGACAGACAGACAGACAGACAGACAGACAGACAGACAGACTGATGGAAAAGCTCAGTTTTTCGCATTTATTAACTTGGTTTGATCAGTAGGTACGGATCTTGTTATCCGTGGGGAACGTTGACGTAGACAGAAACGAAAAAGCAACCTTAAGCCAACTGCGTAAATGCCAGAGACAGGAGGGTCGTTCATAAATTGTGACTTGTACTGGAATACAACGATTTATTCTGTTTTGTATATCGATAACTGCGCCCCTCCCCTGAACGCACCTATGTTAAAGCGAACTGTTTCTGCTCACGGGAGCGTTTAAGGCAGGCGCGTAGCCAGAAATGTTTTTCTTTTTTTTCCGGGAGAGTGGGGAGGTCACCACCTTGATTTCGGGAGAGGCACCCCCTTAAAATGGTCATTATTCGCTCTCTATGCCATGGCGAAAAAAACTTCGGGGGGGGGGGGGGGGGGCACGTGCTCGGAGTGCTACCCCCTAGCTACACCCCTGCTTTCAGGGGATGAACATAGTAGTAAATGCAAGAATTGAAGCAGAAGATATGCGCTGGTGGCATAGATAATGCAAGATGGGCACAAGATAAAACACTTAGTCAGCTGAGGTTCATAAATTAGCATTTAGGAATTGTTGTCGCTAATTTTACCATTTGAGCTTCATTACTACTAGAGAGGTTTAAGGTAGAGATCGATTTTTAAAATTTCGCTGTATAACTGCAATGACAGAGTTAAACAAAAAACGTCAGACGATGTCCGTTTTTTTTTTTTTGCGTGCGTAGCGTGTATTGTGACGACGTTGGCTTGCTTAACGTTCTCTACACTTCCCTTATTGCCTCTGTCGCTCCTAAAACACGGCATGCATCTCATGAAGCTTTTTGCATCTCACGAGGTGTTTCATGCACAGCCTTCGAGATGGACCCACCCTTGACAAAGCGACGATGTTGTGTGATGACGTAATCACCTGATGTCACATATGTGCTTATAGTGATGTTACAATGACGTAACGAAGACGTCACAGATTCTGCCTGTTGGTGAGGTCATTATGACGTTATCTGCGATCGTGTGTTTTTTCGAACCATTTCACCCTTACGCCGCAAAAGTGACTTCATACGTTTCAGAGGCACCAAAGGCGGAAAAGTGGCGTTAGTTGGCGCTTGATGTATCACTAAATCTTTACGTGGACACCACCGGAAAATTCAACCAGCCACGCTTCGGGGGCACCATTGAAACAGCGAAGCTGCATAGTGGCCTTTTCCTCGTCAGGATAACGCTTCTATATTTTGCTAGTCTTACACATTTGTTGTATCACCACTTCTTATTGAACGCTCTTTGAGGTGGTGGTATAGTTATCGCATCTGTTATACTATACCACTGCTATACACAGGTTTATAAAGAAGCCTTAGCTTAAGGCGTTCCGGTGAAAGGCTCGACAAGATCGGCTTCATTGAAAGAAAGTTTTCGCTATCCTAAGCTGTTCGGGCGACCTACCTTCGATCAGACCACCCAGCACAGCGCCGGGCAACACGAGGGAGCCGAACCAGCTGACCTCGTCGTTTGTGAGGTTGAACCGCTTTCGGATATCGGGTAGCGCTGGCGACGAGTAGGCGCACATGAGCCCGACAGACATCATGGCGAGGTAGGCGGCAGCCACACAGATGGCAAGGCGGCAACGAGAGGCTGCCACCTTCGACACATCGCCGCCCCACTGGACCTCCGCTGTGTCGGCACCTGCACGTTGGCGGGATGAGAGGAATAGGTTGGAAGAAATACAAAATTACCCCATTGCCTCACAATGGGAAAAGTGCAGAAACAGTGGGGCTGCGATTCAGTGGTGTTTCCCAGGTTATTTTCTGAAATCACTGTGCAGATACCACTTCGCCCGCGACTGATGCAGTTACACAATCTATGAGTGTGTCTGGCAACAGGTTTTTGATGAATGCCCTTTCCCGTTTCACAGTGTGGCAACTGCTTCTTCCACGACCTAGAGTTACTGTATATGTTGGGTGGTGGTACTGGCTAGAAGAGGAAAAAGGCGCCTAATTTCTGCAGCCCGGTAAGGGAAGCACGGCACAGCGCCTATATGTTTTGTACTTAGGAGAGCACAAACAGCAACTTTACCTTAACCGAAGCGGTCATATCATTTATGGTTGTACTGGGAACCGGTTTTTGAGGAACGCCCTACCCGCTTCGCTGTGCGGCTACTGCTTCTTCTGCGACCTAGATTTACTGTATAGGTTACCCTTGGGAGAGCATATACAGTAACTCTCCCACGACCAAGGCAGTCACGTGATTGTATCTTGAAACCGGTTTTTAGCAAACGCCTTCATCCATTTCGCTCTGCGGCTATTGCTTCTTCCGTGACCAAGAGTTACTCTATATCGTCCCCTTGTGGGAGCATATGCAGTAACTCTACCACGACCGAGACAGTTACGCTAGCTATTGGTGTATCTGGGAACCGAAGCGCGACATACGAATAGTCATCTGTCATGAGGACTAGCCGCAGAAGACCTCCTTTTGTTAGATCTTGGTATTGGTGAGACACAGACTCTGTTCGTAATACCCTGAATGTTACCGTGTGTTATTCTGGGAAGTTGTAAATGCCAACTGCGTTTGCTTGGAAAAAATAGATCTGCCAAGAACTTCTGGTTTTGTAGTCAACATTTTTGTGTCCTTGAAAGTGCTTCTTCATTCGCTTAGAACTTCTAATCGTGAGGGTGTGAAGAAAATATTGCTGTATAGCACCGCGAACTCCCATGAACTATGTGTGCTGTGCGCGAAATCATTGATAACTGCATTGCTTATGGGCCTTACTGTCTGGTGAGCATCGGAATATGCGACATTTCAGTTCGAGAGTGATGATTACAGCAATTGTATCTTCCCATGCTTATATAGATTACAAGAAAGTAGCAACAAAGAAGCTGTCCTCAATGAAAACTTTCATGATAACCCTTTTGCCAAGGTCAGGACACAAACGCTAAAGCGGTCAGAATTTTAGTTTCCGGGTATATATAGCTAAATAATATTAACCAAAGGTGCTGATTCTTCCAGGGAAGAAATTACAGAGCATTCAACTGACGTTAAATATCATTTATGTGAAAAACAGTGGTCAACATTCTGTTTCATAACACATTCGGTTCATTGCACTTCAACCGTGATTGATTACGGTCAGTATAAATATATTTCACAAATTGACAAATGTCTAGAACAAAAGCACTGAAAATAAAGGTGAATGTTTGCACGTAAGGAAATTTTATGCGTAGTGGAACGACCGCATCCCCCAGTGGTGGCTTAGTGGCTCAAGTGTGACACACAAGGTCGCAGGTTTGATTCCCAGCCACGGTGGCCTCATCTCGCTATTAAGAATAAATGCAGGAACACCGGTCTCCGTTCATATAAGTCCATGTTACCGAATCCCAAGTCTTCACAACTTATTCATAGCCAGCCCACTAAGGCATGCCACGTAATAACAAGCATCGTTTTGGCGCGCAAAAACCCAGACTTCGTTTCAAATTTTCGCCACAATTGCACCGTGATTTACGACGACAGCATTTATACGCTTAAGAGAGGGTCAGTTATGTGTCAGCATGGCCGAGATTCAACAGAAAAGTAAGGATTGAATCTCGATTTCGTTACAGCAGAAACACCGAAATTCGGTAGCCTCCAATTCAGCGACCCACCGCAAAACTGATTCGGTGGATGTTTCTCGCGTCAAAAGAATATGATAGTCGAGCCAATTAAGGGAGAACAATTTTGGTCAAAGCCCCTTTTTGTAGTTTTCCCCATGAAATCCCACAGTTGCATAAGTGAAAGTGAAGATTCCATACCTCACCATGCAGGTAGCTTGAACATGAAGCAGCACTGGTACTTTGAAAGCAGCTAATTCCAGAACTCATGAACGCAACGCAGCCCGCATAACTCCAGTCATACCAAAAGAGCCAGGTTTGTACTGCTCGTTGGACTAAAACTAATCTAATCGGGATATGAACACTAACTGCCGCGTCGGCTCATTTTAATTATTCGCGCTTACCATTCAAAAGCTAAAGAGGCAGGGGCTGATGATGCCCCATAAGAGAGTGCAGGCAATGTTGCCTGCGATGCAGTAACATACCCGATATACTGCGGGGACGCCAACACAGGCACGCATCCGTTGTTTTAAGATTGCAAAGGCGAAGCATGGTGAATACTATTTACTTGATTTAATAAATAAAATTTTACGTCCCCAAACCACATTATAATCGTGAGGGATACCGTAATCGAGGGCTCCGTAAATTTTAACCATATGCTGTTCTTTAACATGCGATGACATCGTAGTACACGGGCCTTTACCAATTTGGCCTCCATCCATGTGCAAACGTCACGGCTGGGTTCAAACCCGCGACCTTCTGTTGAGCAGCCGAGCATCCCAGCCACTGATCCATCGAGGCGGACTTAACACTACGTGCCTCTAGTATAAGAAGTACTTGCACTGTGCGTGTTTTTTACAATAATATTAATCGTCGTGGCCTCCTTAACCACACTCCTAACCCTTATCAAGCTCCTCTTTCAACGGTAGACGCTATACATTTTTATCAGAATGCCCCTGCCCCTATTCTCCACGTTGCTTGCCTCAGAGTTCGTTTCATCGTCGCGATAACCCCCCGAGTTTATCAGAAACATTCGCGGACACCTTATAGAGGAGATAGGTTTGAGGCGTAACACTTCTAATCCGAAGTGATGACATCGGGCTCGCTCGTCGCTATCGTCCCCCATTTGTACGTTTGGCTGGGCGCAAGTCTTATACTCAATAAAAGGCTTATGTCCGCAAGGCCGTCTCATGATTGCCCGCCTCTTAGCTTTGTATTCCATGAAGTGACAACACTTGCGCAGAGGTACTTGCACTTGCACAAAGGCACAGCACTTGTACAGAAGCATACTAATACACATTTTCGCCCATAACCAACCGGAACTGACAGAGGGCCCTGTCGCGGTGGTCTAGTGGCTAAGGTACTCGGTTGCTGACCCGCAAATCACGGGATCAAATCCCGGCTGTAGCAGCTGCATTTTCGATGGAGGCGGAAATTCCAATGCCATTATGCTTTGGGTAAACGTTAAAGAACCCCAGGCGGTCGAAATTTCCGGCGCCCTCCACTATGGGGTGGGAATTACTCTCATCGCGTCGAAAGAAACTGCGGCTAAAGCTCCTGTACCAAATATTTCATGGTAAAACCGGCATTCGAATAGAAAAGTACCTTCATTGTCCTCATTATATATCTTCGAGAAATTATCATTGCTTCAAGATTTCAGAGTACCGTACCAGATCTAATTTGTATGCTAATTCGTTTTTTGTTCGTTCTATTAGAGAATGGAATCACTTATCAAATGAACAAGTGTGCTGTATTAATGAAGATGTGTTTTTCTCCACATTGTAACCCCCCTGCTGCAGCGCCTTCGGGCTAAGCGGGGTAATCATTGAATAAAGAATAAGGAATGGCGTCTCTCATAATCATCTGGTGGTTTTGGGACGTTAAACCTCTCCTATCAATCAAACAACCAACTGACAGAGCCTTTCTTTCGCTCATCATAAGACGGTTTCCCTGGAGACCACTTTGTGGTATGCCTCGAGTCTGCTACGACCTGCGCATCTTTCTTTACAATGATTACAAAGTGACGCCTCCTGATCTTACAGCGTGTATGTTTGACGTGAATACGCTGCAACTTTCTCTTTGTTTTCTGGGTACAAGCAGGCGGAGGTTTATGTGCGTATGCGTAAACAGACATCAACTTCAGGGTGAAATAAAACATTCATGATATGGAGCAACACACTTTACTTTGACGCTCAAGATCAAATGATAATAATATAATAACCAGTGCAGCATTACGTCTCAAAAATCACGATATATTTATGATAGACGCCGTAGCGAAGGGATCCGGAAAGTTTGATCAATTGGTGTTATTTAACGTGTAATTGAATTTAAAAATACAGGCGTTTAGCACTTACCATTCATCTAAATGCCCCAACCGTGGCACCAGATTTAATACCGCGATTTTAGGGTCAGCAGCCAAGCACCGTGTGACCACCAGACGACCACGGTGAGTAAAAATCAACACATTAAAAAAAAAAAAACTTTGCTCGATGCCAAGGACTGTGAGGCAAATGTGTGAACCTGGTTTTACTGAACTTAATCTGAACAGAAATAGCATTTTCCGAGCATGACTAAATAACAGAGCAGTAACTGGTTCTACGCATGCACTAACATAACCTTTATAGTTTAACGAGTGCGGGTAAGTTTCTACAGACACGAATCACATAAGAAAAAGCCGGGACGCATCTGTCATACAGGCAGAACAAAACAAGTACAGCATACGTAGCTTAGCAACCGGTGCTTACGGCACCGGAAAGGGCATCGTGCTTCGGTAGCCTCGAAGAGTGATCGTCGCAAATGTAAGGAATGCTTTTTCCTGTAAGTCGTTCTGAAATACAACAATACGAAGAACATCTGTCGAAATCTCCCTCCCTCCCACCACATCTTTCGCAGATGGGCTTGAAACTGTCGGAACAATGTTTGCACTGCCCCCTGATGCGTGGTGAAATTGATATTCTTCATCAACGTTAGATCGATTTTCTGTAAATGCCTACGCAGATGTGTACAATGAAGAAAGGAATCTATTCTGTCTTTGCTTTGAAATACGCGCAAAGTATATATATATATGCACTATGCCCACTTGTTTGGCTAACGAAGGCTTGGCTACGGATTTGGCTTAATGTTATCTATTAATAATGGCGGCTATAGTTGTCGTATTTAATAGCAACAAAACGTTCTACTATGCTACTAAAAATAGGCTGTTGGCCCTCTCAGAAGAGTACTTACAAAATTTCGAAGGGGAGGTAACTTTTGAGATACGTGTTTGTGTACGCACATACATCGTTAAGAAAATATAGACAGCACTTGCAGCTCAAAATATACTTAAAATCTATTTCGCGGTGTTCACCACACCCTTGCAACTGAAGTGGAGCACCTTCCGACATCGACATCAACTTGGTCCGAGTCCGAGTCGAGTGTAAACGACCAAAAAGAAGCTATATGCCATGAGCTCGCGTTGCTTTTTGCGGAAACAGCGTCTCGTGTTCTGCTCTTTCAAAGGAGCTACCGAGGGAGATACAGCACTCAAAACATCAAGTATTTTGAAGTTTTTGCGATTTCCCCCTCACATAAATTTCTTTCAATGTATTTTTAAATAGCGGGACATTAGCAGGCGATACGTCATCAGGCAGCATTTATAAATTTAAGATGTCTCTTGTCTAACCTTACCAAAACGCACTGTGCATTTTCGGAGAGTATTTAATACACTGACCATGATTTCAACCAGTAAGCTGCGTTATGACAGTCAGATATGTCGCTGCGTCATGGTGATGATGACTAGCGCCCAGGAATGTGTTAATGAGAAGCTGCGTGTATACCCTACTGTGCACAAGAAAATTCTTGTATTACGATGACATTTAAGCCGGGCCATCGAACGCGTGCGTCACGCAGTTGGGCCGCCCCTTCAAACAAACAATGCCTACCCCGTGAAGCGCGCCACGATGCGGTCACGTGCGCATGACTGAGAAAAATGACTGCGTCAGAAAATCAGTCGTAGGGGCTGAGCAAAGCATTCGGGTGCAAGAGCAACGCCGTGTAATGTCATGAAGGGACACCAACGATAATGACTTGGTTTAGATTAATAAACTGCATTGATATGTGGGGTTTAACGTCTCGAAACCTCCATATGATTACGAGATACGCCGCAGTGGAGGGCTCCGGAAATTTCGACCACCTAGGGTTCTTTCACGTGCACCTAAATCTGAGCACATGGGCCTACAACACTTCCGCGTTCATCTGAAATGCAGCCGCTGCAGTCGGGATTAGATCCCGCGACCTGCGGGTCAGCAGCCGAGTACCTTAAGGAGCCACTAGACTACCGAAGCGGGACAGGATGATAAACTGCATTCTGAGAGCTTTAATGCGATAAGTTTCATTATCATAAGTTTATTATGAGCGAGGAAAATCAAGGTCGAAGTTTCAGTTTCTTAAATTCCTTGCAGAGATTTCCGCACGTGACGTCAAAAGTTTCTAAATGCATTTTTCGCATTTTCGCGACATTGGCTCGACCAAACTTTCTGAAAAATTCGTATGCTAGAATAGATTGCATGGCAACGTACTTGATTTTAATTGACTAGAAGCCACATGGGGCCCAGCAGATGCCTCCAGAATCTAGGACGTCACAGTGTTTCGTGCAGGAATCTCAAGGTATTGTCTCCACGTGTACTTCATTATCACGTTTTCTCGCTTCCCAGTTACGTCGTCTCGCAAGAAGAGTGGTGCTTTTGGGATTGTGAAATCGCACATTATTAATACACGAGAAATTTTTTTCTCTTTGGGTACTCTTTAAGGTGGTCCTAAAAACAGATCACCTCTTTACTCCACCACGAGCAGGGTACGGCTACCAAGTGATACGCTATAAAGATATTATGTGTTCCATCACCATTACCGAACACAGTTATCGTTTACCGGCGTTACTAGGCACATTTTATCGCCACTAGGGCCTATCCTGCTCTAAATTCTCCCGTGGTGGTCTAGTGGCTAAGGTACTCGGCTGCTGACCCGCAGGTCGCGGGTTTTTATCCCGGCTGCGGCGGCTGCATTTCCAATGGAGGCGGGAATGTTGTAGGCCCGTGTGCTCAGATTTGGGTGCACGATAAAGAACCCCAGGTGAGGAAATTTCCGGAGCCCTCAACTACGACGTCTCTCGTAATCATATGGTTGTTTTGGGACGTTAAACCTCACATATCAATCAATCAATGATCTGAATTCTTTATCGCGATAAAATATGGTCGTCGTTCACCCTCCAAACTAACAAGAATTGAGTTTAGCGTCTTCAGCAGTCAAATCGCGATTTCAGAACAAGATCTTGACGCGCAGGTCATAGGCATATTGATCCAGATAAGACCAAATTGCGAATAAAAGTGGCCCTGTAACAGAACTGATCCGGATCAAGCCCAATTCGAATCAGCCCTAATCGCGATCAATATTACCCATGTAACACCGGTATTGTTCATTTGATTATTATATTTCCGCTACTATCGCATTTCGCCTGTCTCACAACCTTAATATAGACCCATTTCATGTTTGTAAACAGTGGTAGGCGTCGTCGACATACTGAAGCGGTTGTAGCGACGTCGCAGCGCTTATAAGGCTCGACCCAGCCCAAAGCTCGCTACTAGCCTCTACGATCGCGTGACAACAGGCACAGCGGCTGCAAGGCTGTCTCCGGGCAGAGCGCGTCGGTGGCGAGCTTCGGGCTGGCCGGTGCCTGCGTGCCGCGAAGTCGCTATACAAGCACCTCAGTATGTCGACGACGCCTACTGCTGTTTGCGAACACGCAATATGTATACAGAACGTAATGCAATCCGATTGATTTGGCGTCCCGCTTCTCCCTCTCTATCTAGAAAAAGCTAGGCTTTTTTTTCACTCCTTTAATTGCTCAGACTACTATTTTTTTTTGCGTGTCAGTATGTTTCACGTAATATGACGGCAGACCTTGATTTACTCTAAAATATGAATGAAAGCCAGAAGATAATCAATGAAGCTAAGTAAGATATAAGGGACCACAATTCTACGGTTTTAATTGTATTGTAATAAATGTAATAAAGATGTGAAGAAAGTAGAGTGGACGAAAAGACAACCTGCCGCCGGAAGAGAATGAACCTGTGACCTTCGTATGCCTAAAAATTATCGTCCCCTATTCCTTTCTTGGCTTCGCCATCGGCTGCTTCTGATTAAGGTTGTGTCTAACAAGGACAAACGAACCTTCCGAAGTATCCCTTCATTCACTGAACATGTTGTAGTTGCTTTCGGGATTATGATTTGCGCGCTAAACTTAGCGATGTACGTAGCTTGCCACCCAATCACAGAACGGGTAGTCGCGTTAGGAGTCTTACAACATGGAAACAGTTGGATGCACGCCACTCATTTCGGAACAGTGGTTTTCAACACCCCATCGCCAGTGCTTCAGACGCACTAAAAGTCTGGACTTAAACAAAATTAGCAGTTATTCCATGTACGAATACAATTGATGGGAAATATCCTTATGAATGGGACGAAAACGACTACGCACCTGATCTCGCTGCCGGCTCTCATGAAAGTGGTAGGGTGGGGCAATGTTTTCAGAATCGGAACAGTGTCACAGTTCCACTGGCGAGCCGGCACGTGTGGCTGACGCGTGAACATACAGCGCTGCTGTTCCACTTTGCATCGCTTGCTGTGTACCGTGTAATCGGATACGGCAGCGCTGCGTTGCTCTCAATGGCGTGTTGCTGAAGCCAATCACGGAGGTCACGCTCATGCCGCAACGAGCTGAGGTGTGCGAGAAGTGTTCTCTTGCGACGCGTTGCATTTTTCTCCCTGCTCGGTTTCTCAGTACTCAAATCGTGACTTGCGAACACGTGAGGCATGCTGCAAGATGGAACTGCAGAGACGCTGCCTTATCAGAGCCGCTAGTTCTTGCGTCGGCCGTCACGTTCGCTTCAGAGAGTAACCATCTATGGAGAGCCTTCGACACGGGCTTAGTTCTAGAAACGTTGGGGCGGGGAGCGGTGACACCACGGAGAGCTATAGCTTCGATGACGGGGAGCGGGCCTAAGGAGCTTCGCTCCTAAATATGTATAATCATGGCGACCAACTTCGGTCCGAATAGAAAACAGATTAATCGTATTGCGGTTTCTTCGATGCCAGAATCACCCGCGCTTGTCTGGACGGCTGCAATAGTTTTACATTCAGGCACAATGCGTGAAAAATTGCATTATAACGTACTGAAGACTGCACGACAAAAGGAGTTTTCCCTCATAACGCCGCACACGTCACGTGTATATATTTTCCCCTATCGTTTACAAGCCATGTACCGCGCAGCTTCATTATATTATTAGAAATGATCCAAATTGTTCAGGAAAATCACACACCTGTCCACACTTAAAAAAAAAAAATCTGCCAACGTCCCCGCCTAGCACAATGTAAAAACAATTAAGTGAAATGACGAAGAAAAAAGAACGAAAATGACGAATAATAGGTGATAAAATAAACGCTGCAGTAGTACGTAAATTAACTGCTTATAACCCCAGGCATCAGATGCACTATCACGCGTTCGAAGTATGCGGTATGAGGACTTGCGCATTTGATTATTGAGTGAGCCAAGGGACAGTTAAGGGCTGTCAATGCAGTTTTGAAGCATTTCAGCATCACAACAGCGCATCACTACGGCCACGTCATGCAACACGAAAGAAAGAAAACCCGCACTCTCACTATGAAGAACAGTAGGGAACGAAAGCTGTAATAACCAATAAAAACCGACTCACGGTACGCGACAGCCATGTATGTAACAAAAGTAACAAAAACGTCGTTGTCGTACCTTTCAGCAAACCTGGCGTGTAGTCAGCACTGATCGGTTTCTCCGAGACAAGCATGCCGTTAGAGGCTGAAATATTCTGCACCGACATGGAGTCAACACTCTCGATTATGGGCGAGTCTTCATCTCTGTCGCATCTTGGTGTGCGCGGTTCCCGCATCTGGCGGAGGAGGGGGAGGGGAGCACTCAAACAGCATCAAAGATAAGGCTAGTATTGAGAAGGAATTCCAAAACTGACGACCCATTGTTCTGTGGCAGCCCCGTGGAGAAGACGGCACCGTGTGCAGGGCATGACTGAGTATTGGGAGCAACGTATGAGGATAATCATTGACGGGTGAATGTTCGATGAGTGCGAAGATCTATCGACAAGTCCGTATCACTTACAACGTTGAGCAGCTCAACCCACTGACGATAGAGGTCGTAACGAGAGCGCTCTTCGGAAGTGGGTGAGAAGATTTTACGCTGTGCGCTAATCGACTGTATACAGGCGATATTTCGTTTGGATGCTGTGCTAGTTGAACGCCGTACGGAAGTCGATGGCACTAATAAACGCAAGCGATGAACTTCCGATTGGTTGACTGTCACGGAGACGTGGTTCAGCAGGTGACTATTGAACTGTGAGCACGGGCTTTTTATATGTATGAAATGGAGAAGTATAGGAGACATTCTTCTCAGTGCAGGTGAACGATCAGCGTACAGCCTAAAGAAACCCGCCCCCACTTAATGGCATTTTCGTATTCTACATGTATGATTGTCTGTCATCGTGCTGCTTTTCTAACATGTATAACGAGGTCGGGACCTCGTCAAGTTGTCGGGCTTTTGGTATTATACTCCTTTTATTGAAAGGAAATAAAGTCTATTGATTGATTGATTGATTGACGTTTTTTTGCTGCAGTGGTAGGGTTTAACTTTGAAGTTGTGTGATACTGTAAAAAAAAAAAAAAAAACGCCACCAGTTTGTGGGGAGTGGCACATCCCCTGGCTCCCGTTGTTCAGTCGGGGATCATTCTCGCAAATCGCTTACGTTAAGCATCGCATTAATGAGCTTCTAATTTCGCCCAGTATTGGTCGTTCGCACTTCTGTGTGAAAGAAGTGTGTATTTTGTTGAAGGACTGCAAATAATTTAGATAAGTGTGAATGATGTCAACAAGTGCGAACTTTGTAAGAGAAGTGCGAACGGGTGCAAGCTCCCCGGGCGTTCTCACTATGCTATGTCGAGCCTACTTGTCACGCACTGCAGGGCCAGCGCCGTGCCTATAGACTCCGCAGACAAGACGAAACAACAAGCATGAAACTCCTACGGTCACATTTTTATACCAAAGCTATGTGTATGCCTAGAGTATTTATACGTCTGGGTGCAGTACACAGTTGATCTGTAGCTTTACAAAAATGAATTTAGACAGTCTATAGAAGGTTCTATAGAGTTATTGTAAACAAACGTATTTCTAAGTAGACTTAATATAGTGTTTAAACAAGAATTATTGACAATTCATTAGTGAATGTTTACAAATTGCATGTTATCTTTTAATTCTATTCCATATGTTGCCTAAGAACCAAAGAAAAAAATATGTTATTTTTCGTTTAATTGTATGCTCTAGGTTGTCTATAAACAAAAAATCAGACAGCCAAGGTTTTTATTATTTGTCTACATACAATCTAATGACAAAAATTGATACATCTGTCGGTGAAATTTCAGACTATAGATTCTTGATAAAAATAATTCATATGTTGGATTTTATTAGTTCAATATTAGTGTATAGCAAACCTATAAGAAAAAGCCAATATGTTTTAGTTACTTCTATTTGTATAATTCCAGGCCGTCAACAAAGAAATATCTGATTACGAGTTTCTTTTGTTTTTAATACCTAATTCATACTGTCTAAGATCAAGGTTCATGTGGATTTACTTGATCTTCTTGTCACGTCTGAGGTTTTCCACTAAAATTTCACCGGACATGTGGGAATTTTGCGCAGTCTTGCAACACTTTCGTTCAAATTCTTCTATTAGCCCCCTTGCTCAATGTTCCATGGCGTCCTGTACGCTAGATTTCAAATAAGCTAAGGGGACCAAATTTGATTGACTGAACCACCATACTCCTGGTTGGACAGGCAGTTGCGGTTTTAAACTTTGTGGGAAGTTCATTTGGTGTGATTTTGCTTCTATTCTACCATTATGTGTCACTAAACTCAGATTTAAGTTTCTGAAAGCAAGATCGTGGGTCAAAGCATATGCATGAGCATAGGCCACCGCATGGGGAGTGACCACCTCGTCTAATCATCGAAGGTAGGCCGAAATATCTTCGCCTATATTTTCACTCAGTCGTACGTGTTCCGTCATCGTTTCAAGAGCAAGGTTATGGCCCCGCAGCTTTAGTCAATAGTGGTGGTGGAAGGCTTTTGATGCTGCATTCCAAGAACTGTTTATTTTCCATTTCTAGCTCGGAAAGCCAAGAACCGAAGGCAGACTATTGTGAGAGAAGTTCATCGCGTTATAATTATTTTCTCGTCCGCTGCGAAGTACGTTGTTTTTCGAACCCTGCGCATGTTGGTGGGCGCGGGTTGCTTACTTCTGACTCTTTTGGGAGCGACAATGCTGATGAACACATAAGGGCCTCGTGAGTTTTGTCTCGTGTAAAAGGTCTGGCTTTTGAAGAACATGGTCATTGCAAGTACTGCGTACTTTTTACGCCTTCGTTGCTAAAATGCAAACAGCAACATATTTCACGGAATGCTGAAACGCGCAGCTTTGGAGCGGGACAATAGGTACGCATTGAAAACAGCATCTGAACTCTTTTTCAAGACGCAGCCTTTATATTTGTGTTACAGTTCAGTGAACATTATTTTGGAATTCCTTTCCTATACGAACCAACTTGCCCGCAAATGAATTTTGTTATAACTATATTTTGTAAATTACCTGTCACCCTTCGCTAGTTCAATAATATTTGTTCATTTTCACGACGTTTTCAAAACGTAATACGTTAAAATTTTCTTCAACGAATATGTATTTGTCTAGTTTTTATTACGACAAAAAATACTTCTCTGTGGAATTCGTTGAGTGTTTATGTATCTGTAATACCCGAGCACGTTAGCCAGAGCACCTTGTAGTCAAGGGGGTCACTGTGGATCGAGCATTCTTTTCTTGCCAGAGAGCGCCATGTGAAACGCGGTTTTTCGACAAAATGGCAGTTGACCTATAAAACGTCGCATGCGGACTTCAGGCATTAAGTCTGCCCGGGTGAGGCCAGCGCTCTGAATGAACGAAAGAAAAGACATTTTTTATCGTCTGGTTTTCTTGTGAAATACAACAAAGTGAATCGAAAAGACCCCATTCTTTCGTAGATACAGCGAAAGCCTCGACGCAGTGGATTTGATGCCTCAAGTTAGTATGAAAGAGTTTATTGGTCAGCTGCCATCTGGTGTGAAGATCACGTGCCTCGTTCGAGTTCGAGGTTATGCAACTACGTGATAAGTACTTGAAAACACACTCTATATGAATTTGAAGCAAAGGGAAAAGCTGCATGTCACAGATTGACTGGTATCTTCAGAAAAAAAATTCTGAATTACAAAATTACAAAACATTAGATGCAGCGGGAAGTGACAATAGAAAAAGAATGCACATGTGACACATGACAGCAAATAATAAAATAACAACTCTGATATACATACATAAAGATTCATTAAAGTCAATGCATGAAGGATTGAAATTAAAAAAATATTACAGAAATCATTTAACATTCAAGAACGCAATCAGCACATTCAATTAAAGACGTCACTTTAGACAATATACGCAGATTATCAATTGGTAACTTACATTTGTTCGTCGCACTTGCAATACTAGCGTAGCGTTTCGAAGCCATGTTACATGCCAAGTCTACGTATACCAAGTAACGTGATTGGCACGATTCGATAGCAGTGGTGCATCTTTTAAACCGAGTGCCTCTGTGGAGTCAAAAATAAGGTACTTCAAACCATGAAACACGTCCTAATGCTTTAGAGGTGCCTTCAGTTTCGTTTGTATTCGATTCCTTTTTTTCATTACCTGTATTATAAGCAGCACGATGCGGGATTCTAGGAGGTTCGAATCAGCGTTGTACAACAATTGTTGCTTCTCAGTTTCGTTGTTTTCTAACTGCTTTGCTGTGGAGAGGTCGAGGTTTATATTAAATCAGCTATTTCATATCAATAACCTCTGCAGAAAAATAAAAAAAATAACAATGAATGATACCAAAATGAAAAATCAGCAAAAAAAGGTACACTGGAACTGGTGAAAATGTTTGTCTCTCACTTGTTGCTTCTAGATTTTCAGTCTTTTGTTCATACTTGATGGCTTTATCCCACAATCCTACTTCGTTCTCTCTGAGGGCACTGACAAAGCTGTCTTTCCATGTCAAGTAAATTATTGGTTCATGAACTGTGACAAAATACAAAATATGCAAGCACGCCTTTCTTGAAATGCCAAAGAAAGGTTTGACTTGCGTTTTTCCTATCCTAAACAAGAACCAAGGGTGATTCTATCATGGGAGATCCACAAGCATAACTGTGAGGGACAGATTGGTTAGGCATTGTTTGTCATCTCCATAGTTTGGTATCAAGTGGTTGCGTCAGCTTCGCGTAAGTCTTCATTTAGTTTTTCGTTGCTTGATCTGAGCGCTTTGAATTCCATAATGTGCTTTTGTTGGTTTGCACAACTTTAGCCACCTGGTTGTAATAAGAAGCACTGATGTACTATATACTCTTCATCAAGGAGTGCAACTGCGACGGAGTTTCTGTTCTGTAGTTACCTATGTCAAGTTGCGCTGCAGAATCGCCACATTTGTCGTTAGTGTCATTTCTTCTGTTTCTGTGTGTGTTGCTGCCGGTCATCTTTATAGTGCTTTAGGAAACAAGATCAGTGAAGACAAAAACGAAAAGAATACAAATTCAAGTGGCATGTTGACTCTGCTCGACCTTAGTGTCCACGAAAAAAATGTATATTACAACAAAACTAAAAGCACAGAATTGTCTGCTTACCTGCAAGATAAAAATGATGCAAATTAGGACATGCACCATAGATGTCCCGCTTGCACAAGCGGCATTCCTGTCAAGCGTGTGTCAGTGCCATCGAAACGCTGTAGCAGACGTTGATAACACAATGGAAATACGTTTAGTCCAACTGCAAGATGAAATGATGCGGATTAGTGCATGTACTGGTCACGCGCTGACAATATAGCTCGGCTGGCTACTCACCATAGTGTCCAACAACGGGAGGGCAGAGTCTCTAACCAGCTCGGATATAGCGGGACTGTCCCGACGTTTCACACAACGTACCAAGTCATTATCGGAAGACCTGTATGTCCAGGATTTGTTCCGCACCGTCCAGTTAAAAACTGTTATGTGGTCCAACGCATGGCAAACAAAGCGCGTCGCACAAGAAAGCACGAAATTCACACGAATAGCGCACACGAAGAAAGGTCAAGGTGACTGCGAAGCGCTTTAGCCACTTCAGATTAACTTCCGTGTAAAACGCGACAACATTAAAGAGTACATCCTCCAACAACAGGAAGTGCGGCGAACAGCACGTAGCCAGCTCAGCTACCACTTCAACATGCTACAACAGTAAAGTAGGTATAGCTTTCTTTTCAAAATGCCACAATAAAGAAAACTGATTACGCTGACTCCCTGCAACAGCGCGCTACCCCCCCCCCCCCCCCCCCCGCCTTCGTCCCAATCACCTTCGTTGAAGAGCTGCCATAGATGTTAGCCGTTCGTCACCGCTATAACCTTACTGTCCTGGTTTCACTTCCACAGAGTTAAACTTTAAAGTTGCGCTGCCGGCAAGTTAAGTTATAGTGTATACGATTCGATATCCAGTAATTCGACGAATTCGCAGCCTGACTTCAGTGCAGTGCTCATATAGTGCCATACTTCACGTGTATTGAATGGGTGAAGCTATGGAGAACTTAAGCGTTAAGCACTTTACTTTATTGGGGCTTTTTTTCTGTCTTATTCCAGCTCGTGGCACCCATCGCACAAGTACAATCTACAATCATTCAAATTCAAGGTTACTGAAAATGTAAGCAGGTGTATTCGGGACACGAGAAGTGTGTGTTGTTTGGCTAGTTGGTGCGACATAATACTCAAACTTGAGCTGCACTTATTACACGAACTTGAAAGCGCAGTTTAAGTATGAATAATATTTGGGATGCATCTGACTTCTACTAGGAGATGAAGAATGTTGGCATTTGTAAGTATCCAAAAGCAAACGTTTAGTGCTTCTGCTCCATACACCGTTTCGCATGATGATGATATGTGGGGTTTAACGTCCCGAAACCACCATATGTTTATGAGAGACGCCGTAGTGAAGGGCTCCGGAATTCTACCACATGAGGTTCTTTCACGTGCACCCAAACTGGAGCACACAGGCATACAGCCTTTTCGCCTCCATGTAGAACGCAGCCGCCGCAGCCGGGATTCGATCCCACGACCTGCGGGTCAGTAGCCGAGTACCCTAGAACACCACGGTGGGGCTACACCGTTTCGCATTACGTGTGTCACTAATGTCATCGGATGACGCTGTATGCCACGAATATTGCGCACACAAAAGCAAACAGTAGGCATTACGCAAACAGCTCTATGCACCTTGTCCGTTAATTCACAGGCCAATTCCAGAATAGCTAGAGTAGCATTGATCTCTCCAGAAAATCAGGTAATCCCGGGCGATTTATTCCTTGGCCCCAATGGACCATCTGTTGCTTGCTCGCCTACAGCACGAACACGATGCAGAGTGGGCTTGATCTGAAGCGAATGGCTCAAACATTTCGCAATGGCACAACCTTTCTATACAATTCACTTACGTTCATATTATTAGGACTCATATTTTTCGCACAGCTATAAATTGCAACAACGCTTCCAGTATCTTCAGCACCAATAGGGAGAAAGGTGAGGGTTCTAAGGCGTGGTCTGTAGAAAAATCTATTAATAGCACCTGCTGATAATGAAGTGCCACTGCAATTACATCACGTTGTTTACATCTGCAGCAATCCTAAGTAAAAAGAAAGTCAAGTTTCGGAGCTGTAACGATAGCAGCTAGACCTGTAGAAGCTGACTGCACTCACGGCTATCAGTTCTTGTTAAACATAAAACAAGGAGATGCTGGGACTATGTAGACACAATTCGTGCCGCTACGTCCCTCCACTAAGCTATAGAAGCCGTGCTTCGTGTGAAGATTGCTATAGAGTTTGAAACTTGTTAGATGGCCTTTTAGAGATGGTAGGTTACTAACTCATTCATACTGTACAGCTGTGTGGGTACGACTTTCTTGCCGAAAATTTCTTCAATTTCATCGAGTGTCTTCCCTTTAGTATTGGGTACAAGTACTAAAAATGCAAGAAACGTTACGGCCAGTAGTGAGCCATAGAACCAATATGCGGCTCCAGTGCCTACTAGGTGCACTAAGTCTGCAAACGTCTTTGTTATGAGGAAGCCAAAGCTGTAGAAGAGGACGACGCACACAGAGGTAGCAATGCCTTTGGCCTTCAAAGGTATCAGTTCTCCGACGAACACAAAGGGCAATGGGCCGAGCCCAAGGGAGTAACCAATAAAGTACAGCACAATAGACACCAATGGAAGCCAACTGTAGTTGTCCAGAAAGCTTTGGCCATTGACGTCTTTCAGGTGGAAGCACAGGCCCAGCGCTGCTAGACTGGCTGCAGAGAGTGCGGTAGAAAATACGAAGAGAAGCTTGAGCCCTGCTCTGTCAGCAAGCAGGGTGGCGACCAGGAAGAATAACGCCAGTATTCCACCAACAACGATCGTGCAGTCGTCGGGAGCCATGGCGACCCCGGCTTCTCGGAAAATGTCTTGGGCGAAAAAGAGAAGAATATTGACGACTGACACTTGCTGCATGAATAGGGAAAGAAGGGCGCACAGAAAAGACTTGTAGATGTAAGGCTGCGTCAAGTCGCCGAGAGCGAGGCCTGAGGACACGTTGGTGACACTGCTTTCCATCGCCTTGAACTCATTTTCTACGTGCGAGTCCCGGTAAAACTGCAACGCTTCCATGGCCTCTTTGCGGCGCCCCTTTTGCAGGAGCCACAATGGCGACTCCCGAACGTAGAGCAAAAAAGAGAGACCACTGATGACAGCTGGAACTAAGCTGGCTGCGGCGAGCCACTGGTAGTTGAGCCACTTGCCCAAGACGTAGCCCACGAAGATTCCCAGAGCGAGTATGAAGTTGCAGCCCGTGTTCAGCGCTCCCCGCAGGCTGGTAGGAGCCACCTCAGCCACGAACACCGAGGACGTTGCGGACATTACGGCCACTCCTGCACCAGTAAGGAAGCGGCCAGAAAAGAGGAGACCCTTAGAGTTGGCGGAGGCGAGCAGTATCCAACCGGCCGCGAACAATGCAGCCGCAACTACCGTGGATCCCTTGCGGCCTATCAGGTTTAGCAGCTGCCCTGTGGGGTAGAAAAAAAAGTGACGTCAGTGTTCCTTCTACATGGACGACCTGCGGTACTTCCCATAAGGGTATACTATATTGACCACTCTTGGTCGTATTTGATTGAGAGAGGGACAGCTTTCTGGACTACTTTACCGTACTTGTACTAATGCATGCTGCAAGTGATAACTTTTATTGAACGTTGATAACAACAGTGGTGAGAAGTATGCGACCAGAAGGGCTGTCCATTTCCCAAAGAAAAAGGGGTTGCACAATTTTACCCTTTTATTACAGATAACAGTGTGATGGCCTCAAAAATCACTCGAGAAGCCCCTTTTTAAATGTTGGTTTGATCAAGCGTTGTAAGACGTTGTTTAGCTACATTTTAGAATTAGCCCAAACTTGGAAAATTGCCGAGATGAAGAAAACGACGACGAATGCACGTGTCGGCCCGATGATGACAGCTTATTGCAACATCGCACTAACTACGGTCAGCTAGAAGAAGCTTCTCCCTTAGAAATTTCAAAGAAATTCAAAGAAATTTTTTCCCGATAATCAAGATGAGTTAAATAGCAGTTTAAATAACGTATGGCAGTGGTGCGAAAAATGGGGAATGGTTTTGAACGCCGATAAAACCGTACTGCTCCCTATAACGCGTAAAAAAGCACCCCTGCCTTTTACTTACCAGCTTGGTTCTTCGCCACTTAGGCAAGTCGATAGCTATAAATACTTAGGTGTTACAATAACAACTACCTTATCGGGGAATAAACATATCAATATTATTTCCTCTTCTGCATTCAAAAAGCTCTGCTTTCTAAAACATGAGCTTCACAATGCCCCAAGCAATGTTAAATTACTGGCCTACTATTCTTTGATAAGACCTAAATTAGAATACGCAAGTGCAATATGGGGCCCATACACTCGAACTAACATCAAGTACCTGGAAAGAATACAGAGGAAAGCCGTCTGGTTCATTTTTGACAAGTTCTTACGAGTCGACTCTCCTGAAATAATGAAAGCCAATAGCATTTCCCTTCTTAGCACACGTCAAAAACAGATAAGAATTGACCTTCTTTCTCTTCTTCTGAACCACAAACTTGCGATTGACCCATCGTTGTACCTGATATTGTTATCAATCAGACCCACAAGGCATCATCACGCCAAATCTCTAACACCTAATTTCTGCAGGACAGACGCTTATATGTACTCATATTTTCCACGCACGGTCTCATATTGGAATAAAACAACTCAGGCATGCTCATATAATATATTTCTCCTTCACTCTAAATAGTATTGTCTTGCAAATCCAGGTTAACGACCTTTTATCACAGCGTTTTTCTTTTTTTTCTTTTTCTTCTTGTATGTTCTGTACTTATTGTATACATATGTATTCATTACTTTCTTGGCTTGAACAGTGAAAATTATTGTGTTTATTGTTTTGCATTTATTATGTATTTATTTTTACTTTAATCGCACAACATATGAAGTATGAATTTGGGGTGTGCTTTTTTTTTCTCTCTCGTCCGGTACATACGTTATTATGAAATAATTTTCTATGTCGCTCCTTGCGTTCACTGTGAGTGCATGAAACACTCATCCCAAACGATTTTTATGCCACTTATTGTTTCAACTATGTCCTCTTGAAACTGCCCACCTGCTTGGACCTAAAGGTCTGCAGTAATAAATAAATAAATAAATGAATAAATAAATAAATAAATAAATAAATAAATTAAACAAATAAATAAATAAATAAATAATACCTTTTAGAAACCTCCGGTCTACCCACGCTTGCAACAAGAGCAAAAATCGCGCGTCTCAAATTTCTATACCACATTCTGCATAACCACAGCCGGATCGATGCATCCAGGTACATATCTTTGGCAGAATCACGAACACTACGACATAAACATGCATACACTATCAAAGAATACGCTTCCAACAACGACTGTTTCAAGCAATCCTTTTCCCCCCTGTCAATCAGCGAATGGAATAGGTTAGATCCCTCCATTACTAACGCACCATCACTGGCAGAATTCACTTAAAAAATTGAGACTATACTTTGAGACAAAGGCTTTCTTCAGCCATGACCTCCATTATTGTTTTCCAGTAGTATTAATTTGGGTGTATAAGTGTACACAATGCCTTCTCTGTATAAAACTGTATTGATTCTTTTATGCAGCAAAGATTCAGTTCGCTGCTTCCGAAGTGTGAATATTTGGAGTGCATAAATACCTATGTCTAATGTTTCTATGTAACTAACATTATTATTACCAATTTTAAAATAACTACAGTTCTGTATGCCGCCTGTAGGAAAGTACTTAGCATTCATTGTATTCTGTAACTCATGCCCTCCTGCTTTGGTCTCGTAAGAGACTGGCAGTATTGTAAATAAAATAAACAAATGAATAAATAAATAAATAAATTCCATGACTCCTTTTTTTTTCCAACCCCGCTGCTCGTTATACTTAAACACCTCCCCTTGACTGTTCTCCACAAACTTCAGGACGTTCCGACTGCTGGTCACCTTGGCATGTTGGACAGAGCTGGTCACCGGTCGGTCACCATTTCTCTATAATTTTTGTTAATGCTCTTTCGATATTTGTTTTTTTTTGTTTGTACCATATTAGGTTTTGCTTTTATTAATTATTAATATTGACATTTTGGGTGTATTATTCACCATGTTATCATATACAGGAGGTCCCACTTCAGTCTGACTACGTGACCTTTTTCTATGTTCTCACTTGCACTTGTTTTTTTGTTTGATGTGAAATAAACGATTGTGATTCTGATTCGCGCACATACGACCGGATCTGTTCGCTCTTCTTTTGAACTGGGCTTGCACGCTTAGTCGGAAGTATTGCTGTAGCTTGTGAAAATGTCAGCGCCACAAACCACCGTGGAAGCTTCCCGCAGGGTGCTTTCAACCACTCGACGTTTCGTCCGAATCATTTTTCAGCATTGGTTCAGACTTACTTGGCCCCTTTTCTCTGCTTGTATTTGGAAACGGGTGGATAGCTGTGGCCACATAATACGCCACGCGCTATACTTTCACACTAGCTCTTTCAACAAGCCACGGAACAGATGTGGCAGATTTATGTGATCATGCAGCCTGGAGCTTAACGCCAGCTGCTTAGAAACACTGGCTGCACTTTTCTATCGAAAGTCATAGCAGGCATCTTGCAGTCATGTGCGATGAGAAACAAGCTCACTACGTCACATCATACGCAGACAAACGGCCTCACAGAGCGTATGAAGAGAACACTTACTGATATGCTTGCAAATTAATTTGATTTGAGATGAGGGGTTGAACGTGCCAAAACCACCATATGATTACGAGACACGCCGTAGTGGAGAGCTCCGAAAATTTTGACCACCTGGGATTCTTTAACGTGCACCAAAATCTGAGCGCGTGGGCCTACAACATTTTCGCCTCCATCGAAAATGCAGCCGCCGCAGCCGGGATTCGATCCCGCGACCAGTGGGTCAGCAGCCGAATACTATAGCCACTAGACCACTGTGGTGGGGCAGATATGCTTGCAGAGTATGTTTCCTCAGACTACTCTGAATGGGACCTGCCGCGGTGGTCTAGTGGCTAAGGTACTCGGCTGCTTATCCACAGGTTACGGGATCGAATCCCGGCTGCAGCGCTTCATTTTAGATGGAGGCGAAAATGTTGTAGAACCACGCGCTCAGCTTTGTGTGCACGTTAAAGAAACACAGAAGGTCTAAATTTATGGAGCCCTCCACTACGGCGTCTCTCATATTCATATGGTGGTTTTGGCACGTTAAACCCCCATATCAATCAATCAATCAATCAATCAATCAATTAATCAATCAATCAATCTGACTTTGACTTTGTTGGACCGTAGCGTGACATTTGCCCACAATTCTTCGCGCCATGACAGATACGGTTCCATGTTTTCCCCTATCGTTCGGCCGAGAAACAACCTTGCCCCTCGATACGGTCATTCCGTCTTCAACAGCAGCAGCTGGTGAATATGCCCTTGACGCAGTTGCCTGAGCTGCGCATGCGCGGGAAACAGCCCGTACTCGCGTTCGGACCTCCCTTGAGAACCAACGGTGTTGGTATGATCGGTGACACAGGGGTGTGCACTTTCATCCCGGTTCTTTGGTTATGCTGTGGTCCCTGACCCGTCGCGTTGGCCTGTCGGAAAAACTGCTGTCTTGGTACACAGGTCTATATCGAGTGCTTCATGCGGTAACTCCCGTAACATATAAAATCGATCCTGTCACCTCGTCGTCTCCATCCTGACCGCAGGCCAGTGGCCAGCGACATCTTACACGTCACAGACTCTCGTTGTACACGTCACTGTACATTTCTCCCAGTGACGTTGACGTCTAGACGTTATTATCCTACTTGCACATGGCCACGGCTCCTGAACCATGCGCGTGTGCGCCCGACGAAGAGAGCGAAGATGTCTCGTTGCTCGCTCTCTGAGCTGAATTTAGAGTACCAGTTTAAGAATACGGTAATCTTTCTTTTGCCTGAAATAATAAATGATGCCCCTCTCGCAAATAGGAAGTGTTGAGAACAAAATTTTGATTCCGGATTCCATCTTTTAATTTCTCTTTATACAGGACTGGTCAGGTGCCATCTACCCTTTGCTTTGACTCTCAAGAGCCAGAAAAAGATCATTTTTACTAACTTGCCGACGTTTCACAAGCCATAGAAGCAAACATTTCGAAACTATATACAGAAAATTAAGCATTGCTCCCGATTCTGAAAATATCCTTTCCTTTGAGGCCTCTCCTCTGGGCAACGACAACAGCAACTTCTACATAGTAGTTTGCGAATTTCCTAAGAGCCACAAGAAGGTTTGCTTGTTAGGTTTTTGCAAATGAAATTCTAGTTCTTTGGAAGTATAATTTATTTATTCATTTCACATATAATTCTTTAACTACTTTATTCGTAGGTAAGCTGACGATTGTTCAATTTTATATTGCCTAGATGACCAAATAATTATTTTTTCTTCACCAAAATTTAAAATTGTCTTTTACCCATTACAGTGACCACGGGTTTAATAGCCCATCTCCCGTAGTGTGTACGAGCCACAGCATAGGTACAAGCAAAGCAAAGCCAAACAAAGCAAAGCAAAGCAAATCAGAGCGAGCAAGCAAGCGAGCGTGCTCTGCAACCGCTGTTGTAAATATATCGTGTAAATAGTCTATGGTGCAAGCGACTCTTCCATCGAGTAACAATGTGGCTTTCACGAAAAAAAAATTCCGCCATATCCACGAAGTGAATGATGATGAGTGGGCGAAGCTCCGGAGGTAAACCTGGTAAACCATGAATCCTCTCTACATTTCGCCCACTCGATTTTATTACATCGCTCCCCCTAGCGTACGTCGCCGCACTAAATCGAACGATTGCCTTCAACCAATGACACGCGCCATATGTGACATCATTCCTATTTTATAAGATCTCGCGTCTTTCATCAACTACAAGTACCGCTTTCTAGTTTATAACATCTTGCATCTTTTCATCATCAGCTACAAGTACCACCATCTAGTAAACACTACAAGAACTAAACGAGAGGTGGCTACATACAGGAGACGGTACCGCCATCTAGTGAACACTGCAAGAACTAAACTAGAGGTGGCTACATACAGGGGACGGTACCGCCACCTAGTGAACACTGCAAGAACTAAACTAGAGGTGGCTACATACAGGCTACAGGGGACGCACAGCCCACGCCCTAAGGAGCTTCGCCCCTAAAAAAACAAAATCCCCCGTAAACTTTCTTTCGAAATGTACAGTGCGACGTAAGTCTTTCCAAAGGAGGAGTGATGCGTTTGTGAGAGTCAGGTATTTCGAATGACCCTTTTTTTAAATGCGAAGCATTTCTTAGCAAACTTCGGTGACTTTGAGCGTATCTATCAATCAATCATCAATCAATCAATCAATCAATCAATCAATCAATCAATCAATCAATCAATCAATCAATCAATCAATAATCTATCTATCTATCTATCTATCTATCTATCTATCTATCTATCTATCTATCTATCTATCTATCTATCTATCTATCTATCTATCTATCTATCCTAGGCCCCTATGACTTTTAGCTCTCCTGGCCGTTTCGATAACGGTACCAATACGAAACTTGATATGGTATAACATGACTGTATGAAGAGCATATTCGACCAGTCATAACATGAAAATCATGACACACATGCCATGAATGTCATGATTTATATTTCATGGTCCTGCAGCTCTTGCGGTGCTTTCGTTCACATGGCATGTTGAAAAACTGGTATGGTATGGCATGATTGCATGGCGAACACAAGCGACCAACCCTAACATGAAAAGCATGACATGCGTGTCATGTAACAACATGACTACATGCCACACTCATGAGGCGCTCGCGGCCATTTCGCTAGCTTCACCTATACCAAATTTGGTATTACGGGACGTGAATGGATGACAAAGATATGGTACTGGTGCAAACATGATAAATATGAGATGCGTGTCATGTAACAACATGACTACATGCTACGCTCATGATGCGCTTGCGGCCGTTTCGCCAGCTTCACATGTATCAAACTCGGTATTACGCGACGCGAACGGCCGACATAGGTAAATGACACATCCAAACGTTATAATCACGACATGCGTGCCATGTAAGAACATGACTACATGCCACACTGATGATGCGCTCGTGGCCATTTTGCTAGCTTCGCATATGCCAAATTTTTTATTATGTGACGCTAATGGAGGACGAAGGTATGTGACATGGTGCAAACATCATAATCAAGAGATGCGTGTCATGTGAGAACATGACTACATGCCACTGTCAAGGCGCCAATACAGTTCGACGTGACACGGTGCACGTGCTCACCAGCGTTTATTTCGTCGCGTCACGCCGGCGTTGCGACGCCAGGCGCCCGTCCTGCCATATACTCGAAGGCACGCGCCGCGCTGTGTTGCTTTGACGCATGCCCATCTCAGCGCATCCGGCGTCTCCCAGTAACGAAAAAGAGGGAGACGCAGTGTTGTCTGGGTAACGCATCGGCGCGAAATGCAGCTTGTCGCATTTCGCGCCGGTTGCCGTCGGGCCGCGCCCACGGACGCCGGTCGCGCCTGGCGTCAGACTAGTGCTCGCGTTTTACTAACGCAAGCGTCGCTGTGCCCAGCGTGCAGGCGCGTCAACGCGTAATTGACCATTTGCGGGAAAACCACTGCGCATGAGCAGTAACCGCACAGGTAGCGTTCCTGTACAGGCGTTTTGGTTTTGGTTGGAAAACATCAGCCTGGCGTTCCATCAATATGACCCGTAGTAACGGCGAACACTGCCGTTTTCACGCAAACACCGTACCTCACAGACGGTGCACAAGCCGTCCTCACTGAATCTATAGTTAATCGACAGACATTTCAAGGTTCAACTTCAAGTGTATAACATAATGTTCTTCTTAAAAGAGCAGGCGTAATGAGCCTGGCGAACCGTCTAGGTAGCGGAGTGCAGGTATCACCTCACTTGGTTATTTCTCAGGCTGAAACGCGAGAAATTCGTGTTTTACACCGTGTATACAAACGTCAACAGAATGTTTTTCTCCTTTACCTTCTTGTTTCAGTAACGGGCTTGCGTTTTTGGTCCTAAAGCAACAAAACAAGCGTTTTGTTTTCTAACCAAAAGCGAAGCTTTCCTGTTTACACGACAGGGGGCGCTCACTTTTCCGCAAATGGTCAATTGGAGTATATTGGGCCCTTCATGATGCGCTCGTGGCCGTTTTGCTAGCTCCACATATACCAAATTTGGTGTTACGGGACGTCAATGAATGACAAAATATATGACTGGTGTAAACATGATAATCCTGACACGGAAGTCATGTACAGCATCGTTTACCTCCACGTCGTAACGTTGTACCAAATTTAAAGTGACATATCGACATTTCTCATTCGTGCTTCGTGTATTATCGATTCCCACTGTACGTGAGATCTGCCCATTCTTTTTTTCTTTTGAAGTCTCTGTGCAACAGTGATAGCTCATGGAAGCGTGCAACAAAAACGAGAATGAAATAGACTTAGCGATAGACCAATGAGGTTTAAAAAAAAATTGTTTTAGATAGACAGAAACGTAAGCGCTGATCAGCGTTTACTTCTATCTTTATGCGCCAATTTCATACTTGTTTTGTCACGAGCTCCCGTAAGCTATCATAAACGAACCAGCCCACCATGTCTTAGCAAATTGATCAGTGCTTTCTGCTTCACTGCATGCACTTTACACGCTAGATAGTCTTATACTTCAACAAATCAAAAAACAACTGCTCCTGACCTGAGAACACTCCACCGACGATGCCGCCGGCGAGCAAGAGGGAACCGAACCATCCCGCGTCTTCCTCACTAATGTCCAGAGTGCGCCGGATGTCGGGAAGTGCTGGCGAAGAGTACCCGTACGTGAGTCCCGAGCCAATGGTGCCAAAGTACGTGGCCGTCACTGCCAGGTACACACGGCGCCGCCCACCCGATGCGTTGTCCACGACGCTGCCCCTCGCGTCTGTTCCATTGCGGACAGACCCTGCATCTAGGTGTAAGAAGGATTGGGTTTAATGTCACGATTAGAATATTTACTTATTAAGAAATACTGCAGGCCCATACTTTAGCCCAAAAAGGAGGGCATTTACAGCAAGAGAGAAGACAAACAAACAAATATGAGAGACACCGTAGTAGAAAGCGCCGAAAATTTTCACAATTTCTCAAAATTTTCGAAAAAAATTCTTGGACGTGAACCTAAATCTAACCACACGGGCCTCGCATTTTGCCTTTCCCGAAATCGTGGCAGTCGCCGCCGGGATTCAAGGCCGCGATCTGCGGGCCAGCATACGAGCTACCCAACCTATATAGGCTGACCCGGCCGCGGTGGTCTAGTGGCTAAGGTACTCGGCTGCTGACCTGCAGGCCGCGGGTTTTAATTCCGGCTTCCGCGGCTGCATTTCCGATGGAGGCGAAAATGTTGTAGGCCCGTGTGCTCTGATTTGGGTGCACGTTAAAGAACCTCAGGGGGTCGAAATTTCCGGAGCCCTCCATTACGGCGTCTCTCATAATCATATAGTGGTTTTGGGACGTTAAACCCCACATATCAATCAATCAACCTATATAGGCTGAACCACGGTGGGTTATTCTAACCGTGGTGGGTACATCTCTCTGTAATCGGAGGAAGTGATGCTCCAGTTATGACACAAGAGCTGAGGCGTTTGCTTTCCACGTGACGACAAAATCGGATTCTCTCACAGCCAAGCGAACTTGCACATTCACGAGAGCATGACACATATGTTTTGTTTTGATCAACAGTGTGCGCTGTGTTATGTACATGCATGCGATACACTTCAATAGTTTTATGTACTTCCCGTTTACTTTGAGGGCTTGGCGATGTCTTTTTTATTTTGCATCGTCTGTTTACCCGGTGTGGGCAGCTATATTTTATAATGACCAATGAACTATAGACTACCAGTACATTTTAACTACAAGAGCGACTTAGGCATTCGCTGATTGTTTTGGTAACTGTACCTACTTTTACAGGAGGCGGCTCAAGGCGAGGGCACGTACCTGGTGCCGGTACCTCTAGCTAGCTCCCCATTAAGGACATGTCACCAGGTCTGTGCTCCTGACAGGATATAGCTTGCAAGAACTGATCCAGCTTAATTGGTGATGCTTAGCCTAGGTTATCTACAGCACAACTCATCTGGTAAGTACGCGTACAGCATAAATTGTACAAAAAAAACGTGGTTGTACATTATTACAACATAACGGTGGTTCTAAGTTGGAAGTGTGGCAGCTTGGGCTAGTTGGTATGGCATGACGATAGTTATAGCACGAGAACAAAACAACCACACAAAGACAAGAAGGACGCGAAGGCATTTGAAAGTGAAGAGGTTGGGCAATCATGACGCTATATGAATAAGATCTGGCCAAACGAATACAGGTCCACAATAATTCTGGTATACAGTTACCAGAAGCTCTACATGCAGTGAAAAAGAAAGCGCAGCGTGTAGCGAGCAGAGCTCAGTGCTCTCGAGAGTATACACACTGTCGTAATAATTTCATCCGCTGTACATGTTATGTTGTCATTAATGTGCAAGAGCAAGAAAGCACGCAAGAAACTTGCCCTCGTTTCGTCAAAGCTAAATACAATCTATTTGCAAACGGTGACACGAGAGAGGGGAGGGGGTGCAAAGTAATACTTGAAATGGTCGCGTCCAATATCCGCCTTAGCCCTTTCGCAGTAAAGAAAACGAAGAGAGATGACAAGTTGAATTCCCTTTGTAAGAATGATGCACTGAAATAACGCTGTAAACAGAACTTGATGTTACGCGATGTGAAATCACACCATCTTGTGAAGTCACATGATGTCACATTCACGTCATGTTGACGCCACGGAGAACTGTAGCGTAGTCATGACATTATAAGGTGGTCACATCACGTGGTGTAATTTTTTTTCATCACTAGTCCCCGACACCGAGGGGCGCTGACGCCGTTGACGTTGTACGTCGACGGTCAGTTTCTGCATTTGAGGAGACATCTCAAGTTCTGGCCAAAAAAATCTGCTGTGAAAGAAAAAGACTAAGATGTGGTGTCCTACACCGAAAGTTCTACTAACTAAAACAGGTGGGCGTTGGTAAATGTTAATAATAGTAATATAATAGATGCAAGTGCTTTCGTCTCACAACGACAATATGATTGTAGGAGACGCTGTAGTGGAAGGCTCCGGAAATATTGATGTTGACCGCTTGGGGTTCTTAAGCTTCCACCGAAATTTAAGCACACTGGGCTATAGCATTTTTCTCCATTGAAATGCGGTCACCGATTTGCTTCTTCAATACTTGCAGGCTACATATGCTTCTATCTGATTACAAACAACAACAACAACAACAAAAGTACCCACACTGCTTTTTTTAATTAGTTTTTTCCTTTCCTTCAACTTGTTTTATTTTTTGAAGAGATCACATTTATAGCACTGGCACTCACATCCCACAGGACAAAGTTGATTTCAAGCGCGAACAGGTTGTAGCCGAGATTCACATCTTATAAGAACTTTTACTTGGGCGAGTCGGTGCATGTATTATTGTAGAATATATGTCTTATTGTAGCCATAGTCACATACTCAGTTTTTCGTTGAAGCATTCTCTAAAACTCAGAACGTAGCTTACGCACAAAGTGACGCCATTACCATATTACCATTACCAGCATTCGAGTCATTCCTCGGAAACACACTTATAGCTAAGTATTCGATAGTTCATTTAAGACACGTTAGCGCATGCGTATAGGCTATACGAATGAAACCTACAAGATGTACCCTTGAATAATTTTATTTTATTTTATTCATACATACTGCAGCCCATTATAGGCCGTTGCAGGAGCGGTGATAACATCACATGCCAAGCGTAGAGACAAAGCACACACACACAAACACACACACAAAATTTGGTCATTGTCAAAGCGCGAGCAAACACAGGCAAAGCCGTTGCAGGAAAGAAGCTTTGCATATTTGTACCAACCAGTTCTAGATATAAGTGACAATATGTTGAGATTGTGTGAGTTACGAGTACAGGAAAGTTGAGCAAGCTGGAGGTACTCATTTTCAGGCCGGCACAGCGTGGGGAGTTTATCAGGGCCTGCATAAAGGTTAAGCTTTCATTGCGGCGACTTGTTACTGGAGTGGTCAGATAGAGATTAAAGAGATGAAAGACTTACGCCTCTCCCCACCTCCTTCTAAGCTCTCTGCATCCAGTTGGGTTTTGCGCTGCCTCGGGGATCGGCCCATTATTGATCAAGTGACGAAGTCATGTGACGACGCCATCATATTACGTGACGTAATACTACATCATAATAAATTAATAGTTAGGTGTGAAAGTTGGAACACTTGTGACGCCATGGTTATAGGCGTCCGCACGAGGGGGCCAGAGGGAGGGGCAACCTCATGCGTACGTGGAGGGGAGGGGGGCTCATGCATTAGAGAGGAAGAAGGAGGCCCCTTTATTACGCACTTTTTTTAGAGGGGGGCACGAAATCTGCATCATGCATAAACTTATATTATTATGAGAGCTTCCTCTACAATTCTTAGATACCTGTTATATCGAAAGTCTGCACTACCCGGGGATGTATGGTTTATATTGATGAATAATTGTTTTTCGCATGACGTAAACCAGCAAAGAAAATAGTGCACTGAACATCTCCTGTAGAAGAGGGTAGAAGGCAGGTGCAGCACTGCGGGACTCTTATTATTGTTTACTCGATGATGACGTTCCACTACATTTATTTATCTTTCGCTCCACGCGAAATACCTCAAAATACCAATGTCCTGCTAAGCCTATGCCACTCATTCGTCCTGTCATCGGCACTGCAAGCGAGTATGCTAGAATGCTCATGTATTGCCACGATGATATATATATATATATATATATATATATATATATATATATATATATATATATATATATATATATATATATATATATATATATATATATATATATATCTATATACAATAGGCATGCGCAGAACAGTATAGCGAAAGGGGCAAGAAAGGGAGGTTAGTATTAGTCAAGTCAGGAGAAAGAGGAAGAAAAGAAGAAAAAAAAGCAGGTAGTGAGAAGGCAAGCTGTAGCATAGCTATGGGCCATATAGTATAGCAAGGAGTGGGAAACAGATAATAATATCTCTAGATTTACATACAAAAATCACGACATGATTTCAGCAGCATTTCGTAGAACAGCGTGAAATTGGACCCAAAAGAGTTAGCTCCTAACAGCATTACAACACGCTATCGCGTTTATTGCTCGATGCTCGCAGCGAAACTGCGGCGTTGTTTCCCCATACATAATGAACTATTCGAACTGAGATTCAACGGCATCACCAGTCGCTAGAGTTTGACACCTTGAAGTGAATGCTTCATTCAAATTGATTTAATGTGTGCCTCGTGCATTTTTTCGTTTGTTTAAATGAACAGTTTGGTTTGTGTTCTGAATAATAGGCGTAACTATATTGATTTTCTAAGCGCGCTCACGTTTGGAGTAGAGTATAACCACACAGAGCTCTTACACAAGCTTTCACATCTGGGCGCCACGAATATTATCCTGGGAAGGCAAACCGTTTGAATGTAGCGATACACTGTCGGTACATATTCGTTGTGATGTTTGAGCATCCGTGACATGATTTTCGCCGGAATAATAAACGAGTAATAATAAAAGAAGGATAAAATAACATTCTCAAAATTACTTTTGAGAATGTTTAGCTCCGCACGTGCTGAGGTTTGGATGCACTGGTGCACAAGAAATATGCACGAAATCATTGGTCTACGTCCATTATAGTACTTCACTCATGACGTAAGCCGTTCTGTGGATGTCGCTTTGCTAAATTAGACGGTGCGAGTTCGATTTACGAGCACTGCGAACATCTTTCGATGGCGGCGAATCGCGAAACAGTCGTATACTTAGATTAGGTGTGAGTAAAAAAAAAACAAGATGAGCCGAACTTAATCAAGAGTCTCACACAAAGGTGCGCTTCATGACCACATTTTGACTTAGGCACGCGATACCGCGGAATTATTGTGGATTATTCAATAGACTTCCTGTGGATACTCGGAAAGCTATAGTGATGTATATCGATTTCACTGGCATAATTATTTAGCCCTTAACCTCTTACAGAATAGCTGGAGCAATTTGCAGGTTAAGGTATCCCAAGCATCCAGCTGCGACAAAACGTTTCGATCTCTTCTCTTTAAACGAGGCATTAACTTGGATAGCACCCACAAGTATAGATTGGGCGAAACCGGTAGAGAATGGCACCAAGTTTCGAGTCGTTAACCAGTAAAAAAGTACCTTCACTGCGAGTCCTACCTGTCATGCTGGCGCTTCGGCGAATGTAAACACGGAGAGACCAAGTGTGGGGATTCGGTTAACACAATAGATGCGCACTGAAGACGCATGCCCCGCGACTGCCAGAACAAGAAGCGAGTCCCGACGTCAAAGGGAAAGAAATGAGCATTCCACAGCGGCGCAGGTGTTTAATAGTTGATGCGTCTTCGCTGAAGGCGCGTCGAACTACCTGAGCTGTCTTGACCGGATGGGGATGTGGTGGTGAGTGTAGTAAGCATCCACATTTATTCGAAAGCGTTTCTAGCTGTGAAATAAGCTCGCGTAGTTATCCGGGTTGCTTGCCTTAGTGCCAGAAAGACTCGCAGGTGACTCGAATGTGACTTTCGTTTTGTCATTTGTATTTATTTAAGAAAATTACCAGCGGACGTCATCGGCGTGCTTCGCAAGCCCACAGAAAATGGAAGATACATTACAATTCTGTATACAGTTGGCACCTTGCTTTTAACTAGGGCATTGTGATGAAAACTAAAGTCTTAAAGTGTTATATGCACATGATGAATATTGTCAAAGTTTAAATTGTCGTATGAAATGTGGACATTAGTACTTTGAATAGTACGTAGCATTCAATTCTTGTATAACTTGTAGTCGAATAGAACTTCACATGTACGCGGCACATCCTCCTCAAAGGTGTATCTACACAAGCTTGCACCAATGGAAGCGCACTCCAATATGGCGTCATGAGTAGGACGACCAGGGGCCCTGTCTTCGGAGAACATTTTCGAGTGAATGAGTGGAACTATTTTGTAGCCGTAGATGCGACCGGCTATCAAGCTGGTGGCCTGAATGATGAGTCGAAATTAGTGATTAACCTCAATAAAGGAACGAATCTTTGAGGCTGGATTTGTTATTACTTTCACGTTACACATACCGCAGAAATGCCCTTTGAAACTGAACAATCCGTACCTATTATATTTTGCACAAAATAGTAAGTTGTTCAACAATGTGCGTAGAAACATTCAATTCTAGAATTGTAAGCGAAAAACTTTCGAGCAATGTCTTGTAATTTCATATGGAAACGATGGTACTCGCCATTCAAGAATTATAGGTTTGAGATAATACGTCATAGTCGAGTGAACACCTGTACCCGCAGTACGCCAACTTTGCGGGCGCAGTTCAGACGATCAACAGATGTGCGGACATACATCATGGTTCAAGTGCGTTCACTTCAGGAAACGGTGATTTATCTTTACCCTTTAAGCTACAACAAAGCCAGTACACGAATCCTCTCGCCAGGTGTAAATTCCTGGAAAGTCCTTCCTGCATTGTCGACATCGCCGATGTCACCGAAGAGGGGTACAGCGACGCGCCATTTGTTTCGCTTGTCGCTTTAACATCTTTCTCGAAGCGAAGTACCTGACAAGAGATGGAGCCATTCTACTTTGTAAAGGTGGATGGCCTGCTGAGCTGACGGGAAGCGTATACTCCACAAGCTTTCTGCTTCTCGGGTGTTCTCATAAAGAGTGGTCGACACATACTGGTCACGCACGACGATGACGACGATGTGGCCAGACGTGACTTACGTGGGGAAGCACGTACAAATGACCTACCGGTAGCGCCATCAGTGGTGTAGCGGTGCTGGGCTGCTGACCCAAGGGACACGAAATCGAGTCCCGGCCGTGGCGTCCAAACTTCGATTGAGGTGAAACGCTGAACGCTCGTCTATTTAAATTTAGGTGTGCGTTAGGAAACCGCAGGTGATCAGAGTTTCCGGAGGTTTCCCCTGCGGCGTTTTTAATAACGATATCGTGTTTTTTGAGCCGGCAAACCTGAATAATGGTTATGAAGGTGTGCTACTCCACTCAAATTTTCTGCGGGGTCTCCGAGATCGGCCTAGCGTTGACCTTTTTAAGGTCAATTGATCACGTCATGTAGAGATACCATCGTGAAGTTATGATAACGTTGCCTGACGTTATCACTTATTACGAGAAAGTGACGCGGTTTTATTTGCGGACGAATGCCGCCAATGAAGGAAGTGTAGCATTTACAGTTCTGCTGCAAGAAATAACCCGAGTAAAGAGTAGTATGCATACTACCAATAAAATTTCATTTATACTTAGCGCTGTTTGAACTTATTTGACTCCTACAATTCTACGGTCAGTGAATGCCGGAACGACTGTAAGAGGACCTCACTTATTAGCATGCGGCACACGCATTTATTTGTAGACGAGCAAGAGAGCGACATTTATTAAGAGTTAAAAGCGGAGATGTTGGCCTGAATAAATTTTCTGGCCGGCTACTCAGAGTTGGGTACGAAAAAGGGGTGGTAAATAAAGTAGAGAGACAGGGTTGTCGATGATGAGGATGAAGTCGATGATAGATCGCAACATTGAATGCCCCAAAGTTGTTTGCAGTCTCTTTTTGAGTTCTGTCTCACGGAAAAATCTGATTCGAAGATATGAAAACATTGCGCTGATCACGTGTGGGTTCAGAAAAAAAAATAATTTCGATACTCGTTGCTTGACAGTATGTAATAAAATGTGGCCACTGATTTTCTTTGTATATGCTATATTACGGAGAGACGCTCAAGATACCTAGAGGGTACACCACCACCACCACCCCCAGCAACACTAATAATAATAATAATAATAATAATAATAATAATAATAATAATAATAATAATAATAATAATAATAATAATAATAATAATAATAATAATAATAATAATAATAATAATAATAATAATAATAATAATAATAATAATAATAATATCGTGGATTATACTTCCCAAAGCCACGATATGATTATGAAAGATGCCGCAGTGGATGGCTCTTGAAATGTTGACCATCTGGTGTTTTTTAATGGGCATTGATATCGCACAGTACAAGGACCTCTGCCCTTTCGCCTAAATCGGAATGCGACTGCCGCGGCCGAGATCAAACCCACGACTTTCCAGTCTGCAGCCGAGCACCATAGTCATTGATCTACCGTAGTGGACTGCGATGAAATAAATAAATAAATAAATAAATAAATAAATAAATAAATAAATAAATAAATAAATATTCTGGTGGTGCTACGCAATTTCGATGCAATACTTACTGTCATAATATTGTTGCATCTTTTGCTTCTCTGTTCATTTCTTTTTCCCCGTTATATTCTTTTTCTTCTTCGTTCTTCTGCAGCCTGTAGATTCTTGCTTGCATCCAATATAGTACTACGTCTGTAGTCATGTCACATGCTTCCTCATCCTATGCTTTTTCACGGGCATGTGAAATATTCCGAAATAAACAAGCAAACTATACCGCACATTGCTGTTGCACGCATGGGTCATATGTGTTAGTGTGCCGTTATGGTTTCACTTGAGTACGTTGGCATTTGACAGAGAGAGAGGTAAACAAGAGAAAAATGGCGGAAAGGTTAGCAAGTTTAACAATCTGGTTATCTACTCCGCAATGTGGGTGGTGATAAGCGCAGGGATTGTGAACACGTGATTGCCATTGGCTCTGCCTCACGGTGTTCCGCCTTCGCAGGCGGGCGTGGCAGTAGCTTGCGAAAAATATCGCCCTCACCACACCCACCCCTCTCCACAATATGTTAGAAAAAAAAAAGGTTGGCGAAGTGGCGGCCTTATTTCCATGCCCGAAAGTCAATAATGTTCGCCTCAACGTCTTGCCTTGTGAAAAATGTGCAAACGGTGAATAATTGATAGCGGGTTTATAAAATGTATATATACAGTTAGAGGAATCGCCGTAGCTGCTGCATGGGCATCATAAACACACCGAAGCGTTTACCTTTGTTTCATACAACAGGGAGCATGAGCGAGAAGTTTCACTTAAGCGCAGCCAGTAAATAAGCTGAAGTAGTGAAATTCATGTAAATGTCTTTGATTTGTCAAAAGTGAGCTAGGTGTGTAGAATTCTACACTGTAGATTGCACCAACTTTCCCTGTGAAGGTGTACATCGGCGCCCATAGTTCATGCATTGAAATCGGTCTGAAAAAAAAGTAAAAAAGAAAAAAAAATGTATGTATATTATTGCGTAATCTCATTGTTACTTAGAGACGAATGCTCCGACAGGCTGCCCCTTGGCAACCAAGATGTTCAGGCCATGGCAGTGGCGGTGTTCTTGCTGTTGTCTTGCAATGTAGCGTCAGAACGATTGAAGATGATGCACATTGGTTATCAGCATTCGGAACTGGATTCCCCTTTACTGTGAGGCACAGTATGTCGGGCAGACGGGGGCCGATTGCTGCAAGGGTGATAACAAGCACCGTTGGGCTTCAAGTCCCAAAGCCACGTATGATTGTGAGAGACACCATATAGGAGTACTTCAGAAATTTAGACCAACTGAGATTCCTTGACGCAAACTTTAATCTATTGATATGTGGGGTTTAACATACCAAAACCACCATATGATCATGAGAGACGCCTAATTAGAGGGCTCCAGAAATTTTGACCACCTGGGATTCTTTAACGTGCACCCAAATCTGAGCACACGGGCCTACAGCTTTTCTGCCTCCATCGGAAATGCAACCCCCGCAGTCGGGATTCGATCCCGCGACCGGCGGGTCAGCAGCCGAGTATCCTAGCCACTAGACCACCGCGGCAGGGCGCACATCTAAATCTAAGCACATTGGTTTCTAGCATGCTGCCTCCAACAAAATGCCTCTGCCGCTGCTGGGATTCAATAGCGTGACCTTCGGGTTAGCAGACAAGCACCCGCAACGACTACACCAACAAGGCGAATGTGACTGTAATATTAATCGGACATTTTTAGAGCATATCGAACGCGCACAATAGGTGGCTTACCAAAGTTATCAAAAATAGTGAGATTGCGCACAATTTTTTTACCATACCATCATTAGAAAGAGCATGATAGACTAACTGGATTATTGATATATTGTTATACATATTTTTTCACGGGGCATTTTACCGACGTCTATAGCAGTCGTCAAACTTAATGGAGCACAGCACCGAAGCGCACACGTGAGTGCCTTATCTGTTGTCCGTCATCGTCGAAGATTGCGAGATCTGTGAAATCACCATCAATCTCCGTTAATCGGCCTTAATGAAATCACCACGTGCCACAGGGAAAAGACCCCTCCCAAATTTCACAAATGGCCGCCGCAAGCCTGTGCTTGCGGCGGCCATGTTAGTACCGCACAATTCTTAATCTCACCGGCCCAACTAACTTTGTTCCCTACAACTTCTCTTTCAATCGCTCGGTGCGTCGTTCTCAATTTAGGCAGAACCGTTTTTTAAGTGCATAGCTTCTGATATGTAGGTAACCACCAGCAAGATGCACCTGCTATATACCCTTCTCTTGAAGTATAGTAGTCAGCTACTGCGGGAAGCGAAGGCCCAAAATAAACATTTCTGAGTGGGGTAACTAAACTGACTTCACAGCCACGATATGCGAGCTTACCGGCCCGTTCGTTCTTCCCCACGGATGCGAAGCACACTGTTCATTGCATCTAGAATCAGTCCAAAATGCGGCATTGACGTCCCTGTACACGGCTAGTTATCTTTTCGTCCACCTTCCTTTCTTGAAAGTTAAATTGCAATTACTTCTAATAACATGCCTTAAACTTTCCCTAGCACTATTGTCTGTTAGCTAGCACCAACAAATTTGGGCAGAGTAATTGCCGGATTTGCTTTGGTTGGGTGAGCGGTGACGCGACTGGTTTCTATTTGCATAGAAGGGTAAATGTAATACGAGCGTGTTAATAAAAACAGAGAGATACAAGGACAACTAAGAACCTGTGCGCAAAACCTAACAAAGCCTAAACAAGGACAAAGGCACAGAGAAAGATAAGTGCGCACCACCAACTGAAAGGTTATTCAGTAATCCGTGACACACACACGGATAAAAACGAAAAAAAAAGACGATCGATAAAAAACCACAGCATATCCCTAGAATTAATGATGATGAGTGGATGAAGCATTCGTCAATCCGTCTATGCGCCCATCCGTGTGCGAGTTCATCCTTACGTGCGCCAGTTCGTGTGTGTGTCTGTCTGTCTGTCCGTGCATCCATGCATCCATCTAGTGAACACTTGAAGTACCGCCATCTCGCTTCTTCTTATCATATATTCACCATATACAAATACCTCCATCCAGCTGACAATGCAAAGACTAAACAAGAGTATGTGCCACATTTCTGCTGTCAGCGCTTTGTTAACACCGAAAGCGTGACAACGACGCCGTCCTACGTTTTTCGTAACATGTGGACATACGGATATGCGCCCCTCGTATGCGAGTAAGTGCCACAGGTAACGGACAACGGGGGACGCACAAGCTACGCCACAAGAAGCTTCGCCCCTAAATATATGTAACTGTTTAGAAATATTTATTCTCACAGAAGACGTCAATAACTTTGAACAGAACATTTTATTTTTAGACATACAATAACTATGATGACAAAACAGGCTTAATTTACACGAACATGGATATGAGATGACGTGAAAGAACATGCACATTCGATGTTGCTATGTATTCGATAGAAGTGCTTAATGATTTACAGTACTTGTACTTGTGTTTAGAAAAAAAAATGTTTAACGATTTCGAGTAGTTCGAACTCAACTATGGGAGAGCACTGAGCTGTACGTGTGTTTAGAAAAAGTTATTAACAATTCAGAGCACTATAGGTACTCTACTATGGGGGAGCTGAAAGCCGTCCCTAAGAGAAATAGACAAGAAACACCTGTGTGTTTAAAAAAAGTGGTGAACAATTTAGAGCACTATAGGTACTCTACTATGAGAGAGCTTAAAGCCGACCCGGGAACCAATTGTGATCTATTACACTTTAGAAGTCAGAGATTTAACAGAGCATGCATTGCTTTGCAGAACATATCGCCAACGACATGTGCCGCTTTCCAAGAACGCAAGCTGCTTATCGGACCGGGTAAGTGATAGTGTGCTCAGACAAGTAAACTGATCTCGCGTTGTGCTTGCAGTGGTCATCTTTATGCTTATCTATTACAGTTTTGCTGCCATACTGACCTTTTAACTCAAATTGTCTGGTGATTTGGGCCGAATAAGCTTTCAGTTAGCAGTACGCACTGGTTCCTGTCTGCGTATGCCTCCTTTTTTTTTTTGCTAATGCGCTTACATGTTTAGTTTGATGAATGACAGGCTCACACAATTAGCCAATTTGATGGGTGGGTAAGTTATTTTGCTGAGCAGTTAGCTGGTCGACTTGCGCAGCAAGCTGTGCGTTTGAAGTGTTGAGTTCACCAAGGAGCTGCTTTTAGTGCGATTAATTCAAGGCGTCATGCATAGCGATGGCGCATTCATGACTCATGGTTTCTGAACGCCACATAAACACGCTCCACCCACTCTTAACCTTCCAGTTACTGCTCTGTCATGCTTCGCATCTGCTGTAATTGGTCGTTTGAAGTACTTCTTTAGTACTTCAAGTGACCTGCACCTAGGCCAAAGCGTTGTTTCATTCTTAGACTGTTACGCGTACGTTGAATGGTTATTGAAATATCATAATTCAATATAGTTTAGTTTACGTTATGTACTTTAGTTTTCGGTGTACTGATTTTCAATCCTATCCTTCTGGTTTCCGTGTGTAATTCCACAATCATTATGTGTAATTCATATCCCGAGTTCCTTAGCAAGGCAACATCGAATCGCATATGATTTCCTAACCATGTGGTAAATGATGACCGATTGGAAGGAATTCAGCCCATAGTGGAGGCGTAAATGTTGTAGGCCCGTGTGCTCAGATTTGGGGGCACGTTAAAGAACCCCAGGTGGTTGAAATTTCCGGAGCCCTGCACTACGGCGTCTCTCGTAATCATATGGTGGTTTTGGGACGTTAAACAACACATACCGATCAATCAATCAATCAATTAAATTCAGCCCATCATATTTAGCCGGGCTGGTGGGAGGACGCGTTCTCGCTATGCAAAGTCAACACATGCCGTGGCACTGACCCATGATGAAGACGATGGTCGTCGACCTGCCACCAGTTACGAAGACTGCCAGGGCGGCCATCATCGGCTGGTTGACTCAGCCTGTTCGCCGTTCTTGCCACCGCTATTTTGGACCGTCGATCTTTTTAAAGCTTGTAGTGAGCCACACAGTTACCCATCGGTAATGCTTAACTGTGCCCTGACGGCTCGCTCGGCACCCAGTTCGAGTTTGTGTCATTTTGTTACACACGCTAGCTTTTCTGAAAATTACGAAATATCAGTGAACCTGTACCGCAAGTGAGCCGCACCCTCTCACATCGATAAAACCTGGCACGCTTCCACGTGTGAAATGCAGCTGTAACACTTCGATGGCCTTATTATAGTATTACCTGAGCTTTTCCGTCCCTAAACCACCTTATGATTACGAGGAACCCTGTAGTGGAAGACTCTGTAAATTTCGACCATCTGACGTTGTTTATCATGCGCTGACATTACACAGTTCGCGGGCCTTAACCATTTCACCTGCATCAAAATGCGAGCACCGTGGCCGATATAGAACCCGCGACCTTTGAGTGAGCAGCCGAACACTATAGCCATGGTTCACCAAGGCCCCTGTTACAAGCTGCACCGATTACCTCATTAAGTGCACTTGTTACACGCTGCTAAACCGAAAATTACAGAATTAACTAAGCATCTAATGACTTAGCCAGATACGGTTACTTTTTGTGAGCTGCAATCACATATGGTGGCTATTTACTCGTCGTACAAGCACAGTGTGTCAATCACCATTAAGCTCAGCATGACGGATTTTATCTCGATCGAGATGGTTGGACCGCAAACGGACTCGAACGTGACACCTATGTCTTCCTGTGACAGCTGTATGTTTAAATCACTGCAAACCGGGCCCCGCGCAACGGGTTGGGAGTCTTCCAGGAAGAGTAAGCTCTGAAGGCGACTGTATGTCACTGGCTAATTTTCTGAGTATTCATTTAATCCTGTGCTGCTTACCTGAAATGAAATGCCGACCGCATACATGGACATAATGCGGATGGTTGACGTCCTTGCCCTTGATGCGAGAAAGTCAGCGACGGCGACGCGTTCTCGACAGTTCTTCAGTGATGCTGTACACTGCGCCATTGCTTTCGGCAAGCAGTAGAGCCCGGCTCCGAGGCTTCATGTTCGTTTTCTGTGCTGTAGACATGAATCTCGCACTGCAGTAGATCATCGCATACGTCGTAACTGTTACTAAACCCGCACTGCGGAAATATAACAGACCTGACACAGGTACCGAAGGCCGGCGAAATGGCAGTGGGTCACTGCAGTTGTTGCCATCTACGTCATACAGCCCGGCTGTGACGTCTGGGAAAACGATGCATTGAAGCTTGCGTTATCTTACACCTGAGCCCCGAATGCAGTAGCAACATCTGTCATATATCTTATTGATATGAACCTTAGTTCAGTACAAATAGTTTCGCGTGCAATCCATGCTAGGCCTAGTTGGTTGTTCACAAGAACCTGCAGTATACTTAACGCGATGCAGAGGCAACGACATTTCAGTTGTTAGTATCTGTGCCCAGTGCCCCTGTGCTGTGCGCTGTGTCTGCCTCGTCATTTTTTGTCATTCTTCCTTCGTCATCGTTCTGCACTCGCCAAGTGCTGCTAATTTAGAATACCGCGAACCAATAAGCCCGCATGTGTACTGTTGCAAACGTTAGATTGCTTTCTTTTTATTTTATGCAGATTAGGGAAGGTGGCACATACTTTGACTAAAATAGCCTGTCGGTATTGCGTGCAAACTGAATCTCAGCTGTTATACTTGAAGTTGGCACGGATTCTTTTTTTTTTCAAATATACAAGAAATGATAACTTATTGGTGCTTTAGCTATTTTGCGCGAAGCAAAGACGAAGCAAGCTATGAAAAAAAACGAGCCATAGTATAAACAAACCGTTTGTTCGCACTCTTTTGTTGATACTCCTTGTCACGCGCCCATGTTTGTCTCGCTCAAAGTGGCTAAAAGAACAATTCGTCCCAATTAACCCGGCTAGGAGTTTCTCTTAGTGTCCTATTGAAACGATAGATACGTGAACAGGTGCAATCGATTGTTCTCGTTTCCGTTTTACCAAGGAATCAGAGACCTCGCCATAGTGTCTTTCACATTGCTTTTCGGGCCCATCACACTCTTGGGCCTTGTGTATCCCAATTCTGCATGCACTTTTGAGATATTGCTGAAACAACTAATAATAAATGATCTAGCACTGCTAGCTTCTTGAGCACGCGATATGAAATTATGTGTACAGTCGTCATTCAGCTTAACACGATCGCTCCGATACATGACCTGGACGAATTTGATTGATGTCAGCCGCGAAGATCCGGGCGCTGTGTCTAAGTTAACACCTCAGTATGCGAACCTACGCGGTGCTAACGTCATCAAAGCTGTTTCAAGATACTCTGCGGCGTGTTCTGTTAAGATTGCTGACGACTATATATATATATATATATATATATATATATATATATATATATATATATATATATATATATATATATATATATATATATATATATATATATATATATATATATATATATATATATATATATATATATTGAAAAAGGGTTTATTGACGACTGTTGCGACGGTGGTCCTACGAAGAAACACGATCGTGCAAGAGCAACGGTCAAGCAGATGCCGGCGATGATCAGCACGAGCCGAGCGAGCCAAGCCCAGCACCCAGTACCCAAGCGGTGGCGATGTTGCTTGCCAACGACGCTCTTTCTTCTTCACAATTTGCCCCCGCCGAAAAAGAGCCATCCTGGCGACCTAAGAGTCTGGAGGCAGAGGGCTATAATATGGCTTAAGGCGGGCGACGTGGACGACGTCACGTCCACGCCGGCGCATGTCGTCAGATGGGGAAAGTGGCTCGATGAGAAAATTCACCGGCGAGGTTTGCTCCAAAACGCGGTATGGGCCCTCGTACTTTGGAACGAGTTTTGAGGAAATGCCGGGGGTTTGGTAAGGAACAGCCAGCCATACAAGTGATCTCGGGGAATAGCTGGGGCTTTGGGAAGAGTCGACGTTGTTTTCTTTCTGGCGCTGTTGTTCTCGAGACGTAAAGGTGCGTGCGAGTTCACGGCACTCTTCCGCATTTCGGGCAGCTTCGGACACAGATGGGCATTCGGATGCGTCAGGACGGTATGGAAGGAGAGTATCGATGGTGTGGGATGGTTCGCGTCCATAAAGAAGAAAGAAAGGTGAAAATCCAGTGGTAGACTGTGCCGCGGTGTTATATGCGAACGTAATGAATGGAAGAATGCGATCCCAGTTAGTATGATCGGATGTCACATACATGGCGAGCATATCGCCAAGGGTGCGGTTAAATCTTTTCGTGAGCCCGTTAGTCTGCGGGTGGTATGCTGTGGTCTTGCGATGAACAACATGGCATTCAGAAAGCAGAGACGTGACGACTTCTGATAGGAAGGCTCGACCTCGATCGCTTAGTAGTTCTCGAGGTGCACCATGTCGTAATATGAAGCGATGAAGGATGAAGGATGCTACGTCCCGCGCAGTGGCACTTGGAAGGGCGGCGGTCTTAGCGTAGCGTGTTAAATGGTCCACAGCGACTATAATCCACCGATTTTCATCTGATGTTGTCGGTAGAGGGCCATAGATATCAATTCCGATCCGATCGAAAGGTTTGGCAGGGCACGGAAGCGGTTGAAGCGCACCGGACGAGTGGAAAGGCGGTGATTTGCGACGTTGACAGTCAGGACAGCCCATAACAAATTTTCGAACGAAATTATACATTCCGCGCCAGTAGAAGCGATGGCGAATGCGTTCGTAAGTTTTGAAAACTCCGGCATGACCACATTGGGGATCGTCGTGAAAGGAGGCGCAGATTTGTGATCGCAAGCTGCGCGGGACAACCAAGAGCCACTTACGACCTTCGGGGGCGTAGTTGCGTCGGTGTAGTAGCCGATCACGAATGGCGAAATGAGCAGCTTGACGTCGGAGAGATCGTGGTACCGCAGTGGTTGACGATCCAGAAAGACAGTTAAAAAGGGAAGCGATCCACGGGTCTTTGTGTTGTTCACTGGTAAAGGAGTCGAGGTCGAGAGATGCGATGGAGATACCAGTGGTTCCGCAGGCCGAGTCGGGAGGTAAAGGCGAACGCGACAGGGCGTCGGCGTCAGAATGCTTGCGTCCGCTGCGATAGATGACACGAATGTCGTACTCCTGGATTTGCAGTGCCCACCGAGCTAGGCGGCCAGAAGGGTCTTTCAATGTGGCGAGCCAACAAAGTGCATGGTGGTCCGTTACCAGGTCGAATGGGCGACCGTACAAATAAGGGCGGAACTTGCGAAGCGCCCACACTAGCGCCAAGCACTCTTTTTCAGTGACGCTGTAATTGGCCTCAGCTTTAGTAAGTGTGCGACTCGCATAAGCGACGACGTATTCGGAGTAGCCCGGCTTGCGTTGGGTGAGGACGGCGCCTAGACCAACCCCACTAGCGTCTGTGTGAACTTCCGTTGCAGCTGTTGTGTCGAAATGCCGAAGAATTGGAGGAGATGTTAGCAGACTACGGAGCGTGGTAAACGCGACGTCGCAGTCAGAAGACCAGGATGAAAGGTCTGCATCACCGCGTAGGAGGTTGGTCAGTGGTGACATGATCGATGCAAAATTTCGCACGAAGCGCCGGAAGTACGAACATAGTCCGACAAAACTGCGTAATTCTTTCAGTGTAGTAGGTTTCGGGAACTCAGCGACTGCTCGCAGTTTTGCAGGGTCGGGTCGAACACCATGCTTGGAGACGATGTGCCCTAAGATGGACAGCTCTCGCGCGGCGAAGCGGCACTTTTTAAGGTTCAGTTGGAGCCCAGCGTTGGTTAAACACGTCAGAACCAGTTGGAGCCGAAGCAGATGCGTAGGAAAATCGGGAGAGAAAACGACAATGTCGTCGAGGTAGCATAGACACACAGACCACTTCAGTCCACGCAGTGTGTTGTCCATGAGCCGTTCAAACGTGGCAGGAGCATTACAAAGACCAAATGGCATTACGTTAAATTCGTACAGGCCATCTGGTGTAATGAACGCAGTTTTCTGGCGATCAGCTTCTGCCATAGGAACCTGCCAGTATCCAGATCGTAAGTCTAAGGAGGAGAAGAATTCGGCTCCTTGTAGGCTGTCAAGGGCGTCGTCTATGCGCGGTAATGGATAGACGTCTTTCCGCGTCACCTTATTTAATCGCCGGTAGTCGACGCAAAATCGAATCGATCCATCTTTTTTTCGAACTAGAATGACAGGAGATGCCCAAGGACTGTGCGATGGTCGAATAACGCGACGGCGTAGCATCTCTTCGACCTGGTCGTTGATGACGTGACGTTCTGCAGCAGAGACACGGTACGGTCTTTGACGCAATGGCTGGTGCGAACCGGTGTCAATGTAGTGGTGAACTGCGGAAGTCCGACCCAATTGCGGCTGAGAAACGTCAAATGAATTCGCGAAGTGCTGGAGGAGATTAAGAAGCTTGGCGCGTTCATGCGCACTTAAGGTGTCGGCGATGGAACTCGAGAAGGTGTCACTCGATGAGCACTCCAGTGGGGAAAAGGCATGAAGTTCGGTCGAGGTGCTACTGCACGATTCGTCTGGCATGCTAAGGAATAAAGAGGAATCGAGGTACTCCACTCGACCGAGACATTCGCCGGCAAGTAGCGTAAGCGGTGCAGAAAGGGGGTTGTGAACGAAAATATTGCTTCGGCCCGCAGTGACGTCGAGTGTAGCGAAAGGCAAGGAAACGGCTCTGCGGCTCATGAAAATGTCGGAAGGTGTAAACATTACTGTAGCATCGTTATAGTCATCGCAGCAAACCGGGACAACGGCAAGAGAGGCTGGCGGAATTTCAGTGTCCTCACGCACGACAAGTTTTGGCGACCGCTCAAGGGTTTCATGCAAAGGTTCGTCACACAGGTGCGAAAATTGAACTTCAGCGCGTGCGCAGTCGATGATGACATGATGATTTGACAGAAAGTCCCACCCGAGGATAACGTCATGCGAGCACACCGAAAGGACGATGAACTCGACAACGTACATAGAGCCTTGGATGAATATGCGGGCCGTACAGGTGCCAAGAGGTCGAACTTGTTGTGCGCTAGCTGTACGAAGCGATAGTCCAGAGAGCGGCGTGGTCACTTTGCGTAGGGAGCGGCAGAGCTGGGCGGCTATAACAGAAACGGCAGCACCTGTGTCGACGAGGGCAAAGGTAGAAACACCATCGACAGATATAGCGACGACGTTAGCTGGTGAAGTGCGAGGACTTGAGCATTTTGATGACGGCGCAGTTCTTGCCTCTGGAACTGCGGCGTTCAGTTTTCCCGGTTGGAGGAAGCGGGTCTAGGACGCATTGGGGACAGTGATCGCCTGCGAGGAGATGGGGAGCGGGGAGAGTGAGTTTGAGGCTGGTGTGACCGAGACTCAGGAAAGTTAGTGTATCCATACTGCGGTGAGGGATAGGGAGCAGGTATGTGCATGGGCTGTGGGTCATACGGTAACGGCCGAGTAGCGTCGTGGAGTGGTTGGGAGCGACGGCGACAATATCGTGCCACGTGTCCTGGAGTACCGCAGGCGTAGCAGATCGGTCGATTGTCAGGAGTGCGCCAGGAATTGCTGACTCGTGGTGCGGCCCAAGGTGTCGAAAATGGGGCGGAGTGGGGAGCGACTGAAGACATGGGTGGCAAATGCTGCTGGAGGGGTCTGCTACGTACCACCTGGGCATACGTGAGAGGCGCGGCCACGGGCTGCATAGCCGGCGCATGGGCAACAGGCATGGCCACAGGCTGCTGGTGGGCAGCGACGGGAACAGCCTGAGCTACCTCTTCGGCAATAACGTCGCGGAGTGGTGAGGGCAGACGAGAGGACGGCGGCTGCTGCGTGAAGGGAATCAACGACAGTTGCCGAGCTACTTCTTCACGCACAAAGTCTTTAATCTCTTGCAGGGTTGGTGAGTGGTCGGGAACAGAAGTGAGACTGGAGAGCGAGTCGGCGTGTGAGGAAAATGGCCGAGTCAGGGCGCGCTGCTTGTTCAACTCGTCGAAACTTTGACACAAAGTGACAAGTTCCGCAACGGTGGCAGGATTACGGGCCAGGAGCAGCTGATATGCACCGTCATTTATCCCTTTGAGGATGTGTTGAATCTTCTCCGACTCGGGCATGGTGGTGGTCACACGGTTGCAAAGACCAATAATGTCTTCGATGTAGCTTGTGAAAGATTCCGTTGGCTTTTGTGCGCGAGTCCGCAAGCGTTCTTCGGCTCTGGACTTGCGGACTGCGGGTCGGCCAAAAACTTCAGCAAACAAGGTTTTAAAGATGGACCACGTCGTGATGTCGTTTATGTGGTTGTTATACCCCATTTCGGCCACGTCAGTGAGGTAAAAGATGACGTAAGTCAATTTGTCCGCGTCATCCCACTTGTTGTTTGCGCTCACCAGTTCATAGTTAGTGAACCAGTCTTCCACGTCGGTCTCATCAGCTCCGCTAAAGACCTTGGGCTCTCGCAAACGAAGAACGCCGGGGTTGCTGGGGGATGGAGTGGAAGAGTCAGGTTGCGCGTTGTTGGTAGCCATGATGGGAGGTAGCGTTCGGTTGCGCAGCTCCAGGTTCAGGCGACGGCGAATGGCAGCACCCAGGTTCAGGCGACGGGGAATGTCAGCACCTTCCACCAATTGAAAAAGGGTTTATTGACGACTGTTGCGACGGTGGTCCTACGAAGAAACACGATCATGCAAGAGCAACGGTCAAGCAGATGCCGGCGATGATCAGCACGAGCCGAGCGAGCCAAGCCCAGCACCCAGTACCCAAGCGGTGGCGATGTTGCTTGCCAACGACGCTCTTTCTTCTTCACAATATATATATATATATATATATATATATATATATATATATATATATATATATATATATATATATATTAACATCAGTAAACATTGTCGAGAAGTACAACACACATTTGCTTTATGTACATGTGGTTGGTGTGACTTTCTGGTGGTACCTATTATCCGTTTTATACATATTGCACAATGCAGTGTAATTCGCAAGTGTTGAATATTAAGCAAGTTGATTCGCCGTACTTGAACTGGTATAACACATTATGGTAAAGAATAAATGGCCGAGCAGACCTACACAAGAGCACTAACACTATGTTCTCTTGTGCCAGTCTGCTCCGCAGCTTCTTTACCGTAATGAGCCATATCAGTTGAACAACGCTGTGGAAGCTATGAAAGAAGCTCGGCCAGAAAGATGCGTCAGTACGCGCGTCTAGCGCTTAGCTTTCGTCGTTGTGAACGCAAGGTATATATAGACTGGTAGCGAGAGCTCCATAGAAGCCCATACGTGCAGAAAATGGCTGCTGATTAGCTGCTCATGGTGCTTGGCGCCATCTCTGTGAAGAGAGAACACTTCCGGCGAAACAAAAAATAAAGTGAATGTGACGCACTAGCTCTGAAACAAGTGACGTAATTTTGTGTGCACTAGCGCAAAATTAAATATCAAATTACTTTTCATAGGCCCCTGATCGTTGAGGAGTCACGCTAAGGCGATCGCTGGTGGGTCATCCACGAGTGCGCTTCAAGTAAACGCTAGCTAATCTAATACAAACTCATGACTAAAGGGTGATGTTTAAGTGTACTACTGTTCAGTTTGCTTCGGTTTTACAAGGAAACTTATTGCTCGAACGTTTATTCGCCGTTCGTGGCATCTTCCGCCGATGGATTAAGGCAGCCAACAGCATAGCGACGTATAAATGTGATATCTGCAGCGTGGCTTATTTGTTTCACACATACGCAGGTTCTTTAGCAAGCACGATGCTTGTGATCTTCTGTTATAACAGGAAGAAATGACGCCTAGTCATGCCAAAATGATGACATTTTAGTTTTATTGAATGGTCACAATTACTAAAATTTATTGCACTGCACAAAATGGTGAGGAGAGCAAAAAAAAATTGTGGACACTCCCTGCTGTTAATTTTTGTTCTTCTTTATTGCATTATGCTCTGATAAATTATCACTATATACGTATGCGAATGAAGACGTGTGAATTTTACCGTGATAGATAACTAGGCAATTTGCTCACCGATAACTCGAATAGTAGGCACTGCGTGCCGACGAAGGACACCGGGCTGCGAGCATATTGATGGATGGAAGTCCAGCGAGCAGTGAATCCCAAACCATCGTCCTTGTTTCGCATCTATAAGACGTGGGTCACCGGGCATACGTTTGTTGCTACTGCATCCTCGCACGTGGCACATCGTTTCCGCAGCTACCGACGAGAACACTCAGCTTTAGATGTGATCCGCATTGTTCCGCTACCCGCTGGACATTGCACGCACTGAAGACGTTTACCAACAATAAAATTCACCTAACAGTTTCTTTCATGCATAACAAAGAACGCAAGGTAGCGCCCAACACTAAAACAAGTGAGGGCGTGTGTGTTCGTGGACGAATGTTACAAGCGAGACTTGCCACGTATACCAACGTAGTGCAAGGGCTGCACTGAGTAATAATAGCATGGGCAGAGGGCGTTAGAAAAAAAACGTTTTTTAATAATAAAAACCAACATAAATTATTTGTTCATCACACCGGCATAATATTGTTGCGGAAAATAAATCACACTTGTAAAACCAATTGATTGCTTCCGCATTGAATGAAACTCGGTTTTTCACTATTAGTGTTTGTTTCCTCCGCACATGATCGTGCTTTAATCGCAGCTCCCGTAACTCCCCATGCTGATGCCACTGGCAATGGCTTCTGAATCGCTTTTCACCCGAGCTTTCGCGACCTATTTATATAGGCCTTGGTTAACGGTGCTTCTAGCGGAGCACGAGCTCACACGTGGGCTGCAAATGAAATGCCAAAAGCGAAAACAAACAGTGGCCTAGAATACAAGACGAGAACGGTGGTAAAATCATTGGGCTATTATTTGTTACGAACTCACTAGCCTCCGCGTTTCACCTGGTGTGTGAACCAGGGTGTATAAGCTTCCGAACAGCTCTCCTAATCCGTAACGCCGCTCCCGAAAGCTTAAGACTCCCATTTATACGCGGCGAGGAACACATTATGATACTTAGGCTAGAAATGGCCTAAGTGGAGCCCTACCGACCCACATAGGTTCTTTGTGAATGTTATCTATAACTTCAGAGCTTCTACCCTTCAGCGCTTTCGTGCTCATTATCCTCAACAAAGAAGCCCATGTGGTCGAAATTTCCGGAGCCCCCCACTACGGCGTTTTTCATGATCATATGGTAGGTTAGGAAAGTTGAACCACAACAATCAATACTATGTAATAATAATAATAATAATAATAATAATAATAATAATAATAATAATAATAATAATAATAATAATAATAATAATAATAATAATAATAATAATAATAATAATAATAATAATAATAATAATAATAATAATAATAATAATAATAATAATAATAATAATAATAATAATAACTTGTCTTTTTTTCTTTTCTACCTCATTCCCTTATCTAACGCCGAGTAGCAGGTAGAAAAATTGATTCAGGCTGACGTCTGCGCTTTTCTCTCATATTAAACCTCTTTCTCTCTCCTTCTCTCTCTCTCTCTCTCTCAGTGCACCCAACCTACCGGCGAAACCCACGACTCTCCTTTCCAGCTGCGGAAGCAAAGTTCCTTGTGCTGCACAATTTGAACACCACGTACCGCAGCCACGTACAAGGGCAAAGACGGATCGGTGCGCAAACAGCTGCACGTCGGCCTACCCTGCATTGGCGTGTCGAGCCGCGTAGATCGCGTGGCCTGGTCCATAACGGTAGAAAACACCTCAATCACTGCGACAATTTCAAACCTGATTTCACACACTTCTTGCTGGGTTTTCACATTTGTCACATGCATTGATTCATTGTATCACATTATTAGCAGGGCCTAGTACCACTTAAGTGGGGATACCTGTCCTTTCACAATCCTTTCTGGTGAACCTCCCTGCCTTCTCCCTTTCTGTTTGCTTCGTTCTTTGAATTTGACCGAAGACAGTGCTGCTTTTTGTACGTCAGCACCCGACTTTCACAGGGCATTCTTATTGCCAATACAGCAATACTACGCCGAATGCTGCACGCTTGATCGAGTAACCACTCCAGCAGCTGGGCTAGGTTCTACAGCATAGTTCGAACCGGGCAGCCAAATTGAACTGTAATGAAATCGAAGTCGTCAACCTCATTGACTCTGTGTACCGGTACCGACCTAGGTGTAGCCACCTGATTACATTCTTTTTTCTCAGTACCTCAATAATGTCCTCACTCACTCACTCACTCACTCACTCACTCACTCACTCACTCACTCACTCACTCACTCACTCACTCACTCACTCACTCACTGCTCTTCCTCTTTGCTCTCATTCCCGCCCTTGTGAGGTAGCGTCAGAGGTTCGTCTTGTGAGTTGCCTGTGAGATGAGACCTTCAGGGACAACTCTTCGCAGTAACGTATTAGTGCGAAAAGAAAGTAGGACGATAAAGCGAAGAAATAAGTGAAGCCGGGAATATAAAAATACGCCTTTCTTTATATGATGACAAGCGTAAACAAGACACGTACACAAAAAGTGACAACCTTTCAGATGTGCCCCCTTAATACCAAAATATTATTGCTAGGGGATGGTTGGCTAAGTAGCTGCGGTGCTGGCCAAGCCATTCCACGATGACTCTGAGTAACATTCCAAGTTGTACTGCAGGGATTGAGTGTTCAGTTCTCCACATTATTCAGTACGTTCATGCGAGTTAAAAAAGTTGTCTAAAATGAATTAAAAGTACAGTAACATGAAATGAAATGCTTAAGTCATCCGCTAAGATCGCATCATTTTCTCAATTTAAGTTACAGCTTATTGAAAACGTGCAACACGACGAATTTGTACTATCGGTAGTGTCACATACAGGTAACTATGCACATGGGAAATTCAAAATAATACAGTCATCAATTGTTTTCAACGTAATCTAGTACACAGAGACTGGGCTTTCTGAAAAAAAAAAAGGTGCCCACTAATTATATATTTGAGTTTTCTGGCCACATATTACATTTATGGGTCGAAGCTATGTTTGAATACTGTAAATGCTGAACCTAAGGACAGTTAGCCTAAAAAAAGAAAAGCAGAAGGCCGAGAGTGGAACATAAGAATCCGGCCTGTACACAGTGCATAAAATTACAACACGAAACAAAAAAAAAAAAACTTCAACAAAACAGTATGGGCATCGTGATATATCATACATTGCTCTTGCAGAACACTTTCACACACTTTCCTTGCTGCATACATGTTGGTCTCAAAAGAAAATAGATCACACAAGCACACATTCTACATGCATAGTTAGCCGATCACTAATGTCACAAAGGGATATGTTACACAAACTGAAGTCTTTACAAAATGCACTCGATTCTAACGTGCTCTGGGGGAAGCAGAGGGCACGTAAAATGCATATCTTTTCCCACATAAAAGTAGCATTATCCTCAGGTACACAATTCATAAGGACAAAGGCCTTTTATCACTTGGCTTTATCGAAGCTAGTTTACATAGTAAATGCTGTTGGGGGAAAAATAAATGCGTATACAAAAGCGCAGTTGTTACTATTACTATATTGTTCACGTCGTGACCTGTACGAGCCGTTTTAAACGACACACAGCTGAATAACCCCTAGGTGTTTGAACCACATCTGTTCATCAACATTCATCACGCATACAACGCATATCTCCTATCATTACTATTACTACATTGTTTACGTCATGCCTTGTAGGAGTAGTTTTCAATGACACACAGCTGAATAACCCATACGTGTTTAAACCACATCTCTCCATTAGCATTCATCACACACACAACGCATATCTCCTATTATTACTATTACTGTATTGCTTACGTCATGACCTGTACGGGTCGTTTTCAAGGACACAGAGCTGAATAACCCATAGGTGGTAAAGCCACATCCCCTCATCAAAATCCATGACGCATACAACGATTATCTCCTATCACTTATGATTGAGCAATCGGAAACCCTACAGAACACAAAGGACATCCTATTACCATATTCACACGACATGCAGAGACCGTAGTTTATCTTTAGGGCATGATCTCGGAGTGTAAGAAGCTTGGGTACTTGAATGTTGTTGGACGAACATAACTCAGAAAGTTCACGAAGAAATGGATCCCACAAACGAAGGAAGAGTAGTCGTTATTGTATCCTTGGTACAGTTGTACTTTGCTTTATGGCACCATACACAGTGAGGGGCATGAATTTATGGCACCATACACAGTAGTGAGGGGCATGAATTAAATAAATAAATAAAGCTTTGCGTTCCCGAGGCGCCTTTAATGCGCCTGGTTCCGCTTTTACGGTAATCAGCGTTGTGACAAAATTACGATATAGTTACGAGACACACCATAGTGGGCGAGTATTGACTTATTTCGATCAGCTGGGGTTCTTTAACGTGTATCTTTTTGTAAGCACACGCGTGTTCTCTGCATTTCGCTAGCATCAAAATGCAGCCAATGTGACCGAAAACCCAGCCCACGCCATAGAGCTTAGCAGCGTGATACGAGGACTTTTCGAGGTGAATCTGTTTCGGTAACGTCGTTCATGGCATCTAAAGAAGAAACAGCAACAACAGTTTTACTAATGAGTGACTGAGCAGTGCAATGTGCTCATAGAAAATGTACCCTCAACTGAGGGGGTAAAGTTCAGAAAAAGAAAATCTCGGCATATTTGGCACCTCTACAGAACTTGCTGTTGTGCGCCAGGTGCGCAGGAATGGCACCTTGGATGTCTATTCCACGACGAATTGAAGTGCTTCAAGCATTTCTATTTCATGTTCATTTCGACGTTTTTGTCCATAGTGTCGAGGGAGGCCGATGAGTCGCTCTTGCCGAATATGAGCTCTATTTCTTCTAGGCTTTTGCCCTTAGTTTCAGGCACAACAAATATAAATAAAACAAGTGCGACGGCGAGAAGCCCCGCAAACATCCAGTAAGTGCCCGCCGCTGTCATGAGCAACACCAAGTCGTCGTAGCATTTGGTGACCAGGAAGGCTAGCGCAAACAGAAACGCCGTGCAGAAGCCCGTGGCAAAGCCTCTGGCCCTGAGCGGAATCATTTCCCCCAGCAGCACCCACGGCAGCGGTCCAAGTCCAGTGGCATACGACATGAAATAGATGGCTATAGCTACGAGAGGCAACCAGCCGAAGGAGTCCAGAAACTCTTCCCCTCGAGTGGCTTTCAGGTGGAAGGAAATGCCCAGAAGGGTAAGGCTAGCAATGCATCCTACCGAAGAGACAATGAGAAGCAGTTTGCGCCCCAACCGGTCGGCCAGCACAGTGGCGACGAAGAGCACGACCACTTGAATGGCACCCACGATAATCGTGCAGTCGTCAGCGGAAATGGACGTTCCGGCGTCCTCGAATATATCCTGCGCGTAGAAGAGGATGACGCAGACAGCAGACGCCTGCTGCATGAACATGGGCAGAAGTGTGCAGAAGAACGGCTTGTAGATGTACGGCATGGTTACGTCCCTCAGTGCGAAAGGCTGCATATTGGCAAGGTTCGCGTCCAGCGCGCTCAGTTCTTCGGCAATCTTGGGACCCTGGTAGAAGTGCAGCGATGCTATGGCAGCCTCGCGGCGTCCCTTTTGAAGCAGCCAGCGTGGTGATTCGTGCACCCAGAAGAGCGCCAGAGCCATGATGACGCTCGGCGTGAAGCAGAAGGCAGCCAGCCAGCGATAGGAGAGGTACTTTCCCAGGAAAAATGTGAGCAGGATGCCGACGCAGAGGATCGCGTTGGCGAGGGTGTTGAGAAGGCCACGTATGCTGGAGGGGCTGATTTCGGAGATGAAGACGGCCACGGTGAGAGCGGTGATGCCCATGGCGATGCCGGTCAATACACGACCCGCGAAAAGCAACGCGGTGGACGGCGCGAACACGATGCACAACCAGCCAGCCATGAACCAGGCAGCGGCGGCGAAGAGCGAGCCACGTCGACCGACCAGGTTCACCAGCTGGCCTGCGCAGACAGGTAAAAGACCAAGGTGAGTTTCAACAACCCCGTCACCCGAAAGTGCGAGAAATAGATCTACGCGCGAAAATGTTTGACCAAGCATTTTCTTAATTGTTCATTATAAGATGACAATGTACCTGATATGTTTTAGCAAAACAACCATATTACCGTCCAAGCACGATGATGGATGGATGGATGAAAAACTTTTATTGGGGTCCTGAAGGATTCCACCCCCGTTTTATAGGGGTAGGATGTTTTCAATAAAAATATGCATGACGCTCAAACATTAACTTTTTCTTATGATGCTCTGCATGTGGTGCTGGGTTAAAACATGCAAAATTTTGCGAACAAAATATTTAAACCACATTGGAATATTTATTCTTTATAGAGTGATATTGAGCAAGTTCCTGTAAGAATAAACATGGTGGCTGCCATACCGGTAAATGCTTTGTGCGTAGTCAATTTTTTACGCTATTCATCTTCTTTTCTGTAGCCAAGTTCTCACCCCTTATTTATATGAGCGCTTTATTTTAGTTCTCATGCTTTATTTATGAAAATAACCGTCTACACTATAGCTGATTATTATTTTACTTTGTATAACCACTTCATCTAGGCATCTGAAAACGCCGTTTCCAGATGCGCATTGCATGTAGTACATGCAATGCACAGCACCAGCGTATGCTTAGAGAACATGAATGGTCAAATGTGACTTGGTAACCATGATAGAGCTATCATTGATAAGATTACGAACATATTTAAGTGGAAGTGAGCGAAGAAATTGTCCCTTGATAAGCCCATCTAAAACATTCGAATGATTGATTGATATGTGGGGTTTAACCTCCCAAAACCACCATTTGATTATGAGAGACGCCGTAGTGGAGGGCTCCGGAAATTTAGACCACCTGGGGTTCTTTAACGTGCACCCAAATCTGAGCACACGGGCCTACAACATTTCCGCCTCCATCGGAAACGCAGCCGCCGCAACCGGGATTCGATCCTGCGACCTTCGGGTCAGCAGATGAGTACCTTAGCCACTAGACCACCGTGGTGGGGCGAAAGGTGCCACTGTGCAGAAAGAAAATAGTGAAATATAGTAAGGGCTGCAGTATGCAGAGCTTCCACTAAAGATGTGTAAACCAGAATGTTGCATGTTGGAATCAAATCGGCCACACACGTAGAATTTAGAAAGAGGTGATAGAAGAGGACGTCCTGCTCAATTTTGATCAGAAATATTTGGCCGTGGAGACTAGTTTACCTGCAAATGCAAGAAAACGAAATCAACTTTTACACCAACACGTGTTATGCTGGGGTGCACCAAAATATTAGTGACGTATTTCCGTTACGGAAATACGCCATTCTTACAGTTAGGTGTTAAAGGTTGCAATGTGCAGATAAGCAGATTCAGTACAAATTCAGCGTGAGTTCTTGGCCACTATTGCTGAACTGTTGTATGCTTATCCTAAACTTTCTTGGAAAATGTATTATACACGTGCCAAATATATTAAATGGTCACGAGGTGAAATAGAAATAGTTGTAGAACATTTCTGGCATCTTAAAGACAAATAATAAGTTCTGCAGCCCACACGCACAAATCTATTTCCAGGAATTGAGCCATGGAAGAAAGCCTAAAGGTTTTTAATCTGAGCCTGGAAATAAAAATTGGCTGAGCAAGCCCATGAGGCGGCGAGGAGACAGGGCCTCCGGTCGTCCTCGCGGGTGGCTCAGGCCCAGGCTCCGAGTTTTTAATAAAGTTGTTGCCATAATCAGGTTGAACTCTTGCAAACCTAGTAATCGCGAATTTAAGGTTTGTCTGGCTTGGTTTCGCTAAGACTATGCACGCAGTGTTACCTTTGACAGATCACATGATGCCGCCACGGAAAACCTCCAGGCGAGTGCAGCTTCGACACCTCTGCGCAAGGGTATCACGTATAGCGTGAAGTCGCACTTGCCACGCTAGCGCTCCGACAGTTCATGGTGATTGCGACGCCACGAATCACCTTGGGTAACATATCGTACAAGTAGTTTCGCTCAACAACAAATTTTTTTCTTTCGACTTCACAGTAGAGAGTCGTCTTTTAAGGAATCTAGGAAGTATAGGACATATGATGCAGGGAACATCAGATAGTTGGCTATTTCACATTGCACTCTATTATACAGGAGAGTTTTGGAATAGCTTAGCATTTGATTAGTGTTTTTAACGCTAAATTATTACACTTGATCGGCACAATGTAGGTAGGGGAACTCACCACCGGCGAGTCCACCGAACACGGCTCCCAGGGTGACGAGAGAGCCGAACCAGCCGCTGTCGGAAGACGAGAACGGGATGCTCTTGCGTATGTCCGGCAACGCGGGCGAAGAGTAGGTGCACGCGAAGCCAAAGGACATCGAGGCCATGTACGCCGTCGCCGCGGTCAGGTAGAGCCGTCTCCTGGCGTCCTTCTCCGTGCCGAAGCAGGCGGGTGGTAGCTCGACATCGCAACTGTCAGGAACTGCGCAATTAAAGCAAAAGAAAAAAAAACGTCCTTGAATGTTCCGACGATGGGAAGATGCTTGGCACCACTTTACAGCAGGGTGTTTGTTTAGTTGGTGCCCTTACGTATCTTTCTTTCTCTGTGTCTCCTCATCTACAACCCGTGCATGTTTGCCAACCATATATAAGTATAGGCTAGCCGGCAGAACATTGATATGTTCTGTTTTATTTTAACTTGTTTTGCTGCGGAAAGGTTGAGGTTTATATTACCGGTGTTACTGCATTTCTACAAGTTCTGCAAAAAAGAAAAAAAAGAGGTTTCCCAAAGTAAGAAATGAACAACTAAAAACATATTGCACTGAAACAAGTAAAGATAGCTTGGCAATGTACAGTGGACTCACCGGAGTCCTAATTGCAATTCAGCGTCCACATGCACGCAGTTATAGTTCTGCGTACATATAAGCACTAAAACATCATTCAGTATCAGCAACGAAAAGCATGTTCACTTCTTTATCTTTCTTTCTTCTTTTATCTCTTTTCGTTCACTTTCTTTTTTCCTTTCTTTCTTTCTTTCCTACTCTTTCCTTTCTTTCTTTGTTTTGTTTTCTCTTTCTGTCTTCCTTTTTTCCTTTTTTCTTTCTTTAACTGCTCTGATGAGCAATAGGTGAGACAATTAAAGCAGTAGGACATCACACATCACAGCAAGATTTGAACCAGTGTTCAATTTTTCAGCACCAAGGACACTTACAGCGAGGCACACATGTGCAAAATGTGAGAAAACAATTTACGGAAAACAACTGACATTCGTCCCTTTTCTGTTTCAACTACATTTTTTGTCCTATCTGCTGTTCAAGCGTACGTTTAAATGTTTTATAATTTAGGTGTATTCATCTTCTCAGACAAATATACAGTTTCCATACAAAGTGTACATGTATATATATGTATGCAAGTGGCCCTTGTGTACTGGCCGCCCCTATCCGGGAGCAACGTGAGACATTATAGGTTGGAGTAAGCGCTTGCAGCATTGTTAGTGTGCTTCCGACTAATTGAAGCAAAGAAAACCCCATTGCATTTTTTTGCAAGCCTTACCACAAACAAGGGCTAAGGACGCCTATTAAAGAGCAGTTGACAAGACGTGCTTCAAACCAAGGTGACATATGATCCGCCTCGAGGTAACACGGGGTCTGTAAGTTCCGAGGCTGTGATAAATAATTACGAGTACGCAGAGATAATTCATAGAGACACCATGTGTAACAGTGCACCCGAAGATATTCGAGGTGCCCTTGACAGCGTAACGGTCGAGCGATGGCGCCACCGCGTGAGATATTGTGAAACGCGACGAACTAGGCCGCAAGTAAATGCAGTATCGTTGCTAAGGCGACGATGTCTGGCATTGACATTGGGCGAGTTAGGACAAAGATCTACGCGATAACAGCAGCATAGGACAAGGAGCCTTTCCGCAGTAAGATCATTTTGCAGGAAGCGCTGAAGTCATACCACAAGAAGCCAGACATTTCTGACGGACTTTTCATCAGTGCCTTCAGACATCTTCGCTGTGCACCGTCTGCATGTCCAGCAGAGTTCACTCTTAGCTGCAAACGGAAGTGGGCGTTTGCAGCTAAGAGTTGCTCATCGTGTTAAAAAAATTTCTTGGACGAGTGACTTTATGCTTATGCATAATGTAGCAGCAAAAACAACAAATCATGAGTCGTTTTTTTTCTCCTACATTCCTCCCACCGCCGATTTCATCTATACGTTGAAGATTAATTTCACCAATTGACTGAACTTCACCAATCGATTTGGTTGATCGGCGTTTACTTTCAGTCGCCAGCATTTGCTAGTCTCTTGGTGAGCTAGGCATGCTGAGCTAAATAGGCAACTAAATTGCCGGACTCTTCTCTGACATTTGATTGATTGATTGACATGTGGGGTTTAATGTCCCAAAGCCGCCTTACATTTCAGACATGATTGTAACGTCATAATGTCTGAGAAGCGTCTCGATTTTGTTAGATGGAGTGTCATGCTACCAAACTTACAGAACCACTGACTTCACACGAAGAAATGCATCGGCAAATTCCGCAAAAAAGGTTGTAATTGATAAGAAGGCTTCATACGAGTACCGGAAAAAAGCAAGAAGACTTTAAACACAACGACGGAGTTGTTAGGAGCCGAAAGATTTCAGCAGTTGCCAGCATTTATTGAGGGCAGGCAGGGATTTGAGAATATTATAACTCTGTCGCGTTGCACTTGCTTCTTATACGATCTGCCTGCTTCTCCGATGGCACTGCAAACGCCTGCACTGTGGACGAAACGTGGTGACCCATGACCCAGGGGAATGAAGGGATGCTGCAGCCAACGCCCTAATGCTCCGCTGTCGATGATCTCCTTCTCGCCTTTTAAATTTGTGAAATCTCAAATGAGGTACAGCTGAAAGGCATCGCCCGTCCCAGGTAGTCAGTCAATCGGTGTCGCCCTAGCATTGTGTTCCCCAGCTGGCCGCCGTGCACTCGTGGCCTTGAGAGAGTTTAAATCTGGGCAGAAGCCTCCTCTGCCCTTTTTTCGGACAGCATGCGCGCTGGCTGAAGCAACGCTGACTTGGAGTGGTGCCCGCGCCTTGCTCCCACCGACGCTACCGCGAGACTCTCGGTTTCTACCCCTTGTTGATAACGACACTGAAAAGGCTCGCAATAAACTGCGTGCTCTGGCCGCGCGTATTGCCAGTGCGCGTTATCGTGTGACTCAGGCACGCAAATCGCGCCGTTTAACATTCGACGATGTTTAACATTCGGCGAACACGTGGTTTCGTGGCATCGGCTTACCTGTGAGTAAGCATGTGCGCGTTTCTCACGGGTACGGCTTCTCACCCTTGGTAGGGCGAAAAATCGTGATGGGCGGGTAATTCGACACTGCGTAGTTAGAGCGCCGAGACGTCAAAACGCGATGAAATAGCATACACGTCAGCGCCCAGTGCCAAGTTTTCCGATTGTATGATTGAGTACACGAGTGAGTAGAGAAGGAGAGAGCCGGTGCGTGGTCTTCCCTTGTGCTCGTACATTGCTCTACTTTCTCGATTGTTCTCTTTCTCACTAACGACGTGGTAAAACATCAGAAAGGAGTCACGTATTGTACTGGAATGTCAGTGAACAATATGGGGCAAAGTTTTCGTAATGTTCGCAACTTAGTTGTGCTGGTGGCTGAAAAAAATTAAAATTTTGAAAACATTTTTGATGAAAGAAAGATTCGAACGGTCCACATGTAGCATATAGCCAGCCGTAGCATTTTGATCACGTGCTCACGCAAAACTGAAGTCTTCTTCCTGTTGTTCTTCGTGAGCATTTACGATGATGTAAGAGACAGAGAGAGAAACGAGAAAAAAGGAAGGCACGCAGTGAGTTTAACCAAGCGATGATGTAAAGTGCAGAAATTACTACTGTGGCTAGGGAAATAGGACAGCATAAACCACGCATAAAAATAGAAAGGGAAGCAAGCGAGAAATATAAAGACACAGAAGGGAAGAAAAAAAAACAGAAAGAAAAATTGACATGGACAGACATAAAGGGATAAAAGTACAGAAGAAACGGGGAAAGAGAACAAAAAAGAGAGAAAGGAGGAAAAACATAGAGGTCTGCCCTGCTCCACAGTTCCTTTAGGCTTCGCACCCCTTCGGCGAATCACTGCTAATTTTTTTTGTGCGTGCAAGTTTAATAGTTTGGCTGATGACAAAAGAAAAGAAAAAAACGAAATGTTTGAGCAAAAGATTGCTTTCGGTATTCTAAATTTCGCAATCGCTTATATCGACAGTACTGTGGTGACTGCACTACTCCGCAGTTGCACGTGGGCCAAAACAATGGGTATTGTATTCATCTGCCTCGGAGCGATGGGTGTGTCGTGCTGACAGCTCTCACGGTGCGTTCTGCCCCTTCGGTCGGGTGCGTCAGTATTACGCATTATTGACGTACATCCTGCAGCTTGTTGGCTCCGTGTCCCGTTTCGTTTTCATTTTGCTGCAGCTCTTACTATACATGTATACTTCACGTAGCCTGAAAACTCTACAACCCTTGAGGAACGCTTTCAAAAGTCGCGAGTGCAGGACTGTTTTAATATCCTTTCTAATATGGTTGTGATGGAGACATTGAGTGGAATTATGCATTAAATTGCATGTTACTCAGCAATTAGGCCGTACCTATCCTATTTAGGGTTTTAGATTTAATTAGCTTCTCTACAAAGTTTAGTTTTAATAATCTAATCGTTTCACGCAGTCACACATTTCAGTTATTTACGTGGGGGTATTTCTATTTCCAGATGCGATCACGTTTGCTGGTGTATCTACACTATAACACACATTTTCCTGATGCTGGGGAAACACAAGTCAGTCGTTAAACACACACACGCACAGACACACACACACACACACACACACACACACACACACACACACACACACACACACACACACACACACACAAACACACACACACACACACGATAATTGCAGGCGTGGACCCCGGCTCATCAGTGGGTTGTCTGTGACAGTTTGACGTTACAACTTAGAAGTAGCAACTTAATGAGTCTCATCTGACACACTGGAGATAAACTACATGTTTAATATTATTACATATTTTTTTTCTGTCAGGACTGAGCAGCTACACAGTCGTACATTTGGTCAGGGTGACCTGAAATTGTCAAACTTTACGAAGTGGCCTCCCTGTTTGGATAGACGACTTACTTTTTTCATATTCCAGCACTGTTGGTAGGAACGAGACCGCGAACACCTAGCAGCTCCTCATGATTTTTTGATAGCTATGCTTTTCAGAGATTCTATCAACGATGAAAAGGAGTAGCCGATACTATAAAAAGGCGTCAAGATCAATTAAATGTCATGTAATAAAAAACAGTCTGAGAGCGTGGGTGGCCTTGCATTTCGACTAATCGAAATGCGGAAATCGGGGTCAAGAAACGAACCCAGGACCTCGAGATTACCAGCACGGCCTTTGAGTCGTGAAGCTGCCCAGGCGGTTATATAAAAGATATACGAGCTCGGAAATATATGTTTTCACTAGCACGTCTTACGTTAGCCATGGCAGTCTTATTTCTCTTAACGTAACACGACTTGATGTTGTGTTTGTTTCTTTCATCTCAGACCACTTATCGCTACCGTAAATCATCAAACACCAGCTGAACGAGAAGCATTTTAAATGCACTGAACGGGTTCTACACTTTAGCTGATATTGTTAAATGTGAGCGGGAAGAAGTCAGGGAAAAAATGAAAATTATGGATAGTATAATAATCTATTCTTGGTTATTTAAATTTCTGGTTATCTATAGCAGAACACAGATGCTACAGCAGATAATTCACGTTAGTCGGAGTGTCATGCACACAAGTAACGTTAGCATACGAAGTAACATTGTAATTACAAAAAAAAAAGAGTAAGAGTTAATAATGTTGCCATTCAACCATTCCCAAAACACCTTGAAATGCTTTCTGTATTTCTAATATTGATAAAAGATGCAGTGCTAGAACAGGGCATGTCTCGCAAGCGAATGATTTGATAGAGAGGCTTCCCTTTGCCAGGGCAGCCGGTTGCTGTCAGGATAAATATGGTTATTGCAAGTTATTGCCTCACGCGGACAATAACTCTCGTCGAAACGTTAGGTCAGACTATTTTCTTCACTGTATTCCTTTTTTTGTGAAGCCCCTGTGTCTTTCGCACGCCTCTAAAAGTTGTTATTAACTTTTGATATGTGACTCACAAAATAATGACTGTTTGTGTCACCTATGATACTGGAATTGCTATTTCGTTTACGTACGAAACAATGACGGATTTCATCGTTGTAACAGAAGAAAATGCGCGTTGGTTGCTTGCCGTTTTGCAGAGCTCGGAAGTGAACGGGAACTTTTCACGAACCGAACGATTACAAGTGCCGTGTGTGGACTCGGAAGTCAAACGTTTTTACTCCTACTATTGTAAGCGACGAGTACTTGATGGCAAAAAGAAAATGCAGAATACTGATGTACCTCCGCTTTAGAGATGAAGAACAAGAGAGAAGGTAGGGAGGTCAACCAGGCACATGCCCGCTTTGCTACCCTACGCTGGGAGAATGGAAAGGGGGCATAAAGATGAGAGAGAGGAAAAAGAAGAGAAAGAGAGAGGCTGGCGCGTATGCAGCGGTGGCACTACACAAAAGTTAAAGGTAATCACGTAGGCCTGTAGTCCTCAAAAAGCACAAGACAGCTTTGACTGCTTTTTGAGCAGACGAAAGGTGAGGACGGTGTTCCAGTAGCATCTGCACAGAGAGTGGCCGATCGTCCGATTGTCGCAATGCATCCGAAAGCTTCTGTCTTTCAGAGGCAAATCGAGGGCAATGGCATATCAGATGGTCGATGTCTTCTTTGGTGCAGCAGACGTCACATTCCGCAATGTCGGTCAATCCAATGAGGGTTGTATATGCTGTTGTGAAGGCGACCCCCAACCAAAGGCGACAAAGAAGCGAAGCTTCACGTGGACGAAGTCTGGATGGAGGTCGAAGTTCCAGTCAAGGGTTTATTTGGTAGAGTCTCGTATGTCTTATGCTTGGGGTGTTCCACTCCAGCAGACACAGACTACGTGCCAGGTGATGAAGTTGCTTTGCGGTGTCAGTCCTTGACAAAGGAATCGGAAGGATGTGCTCTTCTTGGTGCGATGTGCGAGCCGCGTTGTCTGCGGAATCATTGCCACTGATCCCACAATGGCAAGGAAGCCACTGAAACTTGACCTCGTGACCTGTTTCTGTGACGTGGTGAAGAAGCTTGACAAGCTCGTAAGTTAACTGTTGATGGCAACCTCATCGAAGGACTGACTGCATGCTCTGTAGGGCCGGTTTTGAGTTAATGACCGCGTAGCTTTCACCTCCGCTTTAAGTGTTCATTTCTTGGAAGGGCTGTACATAGGCGCGCGGTTAATGAACTTGTACTACACGTACATCAGCAAAAAAAAAAAAACAGAGTTTACTATTCTCTTTCTTCGTGATGTGCATACTTGGACGCACTTTATATTTTTACAACACCTAGGATGCGTTCCTATAAGACCTTTGAACTCGCTGGAATAACTTTGAGGGCGGTGGCGGAAGCCTGGGCCTTGTTTGTGTTGCTACTGCAAAATAAAAGCCAACAATGCCAAAAAACACGCACGGAGAACTGTCGTTCGGGAGTTCAAGCATAGAAAAAAATATATTTCAAACAATATATCAAAACACCAGAAAAACATCCAAGAAAGTGTGTTTGCTGTGATCTTCAAACTTTGCGCAATTCCAGTGCGCTTGATGGCACAATTCGATCATGTTCCATGCAGTGTAACTTATAAGTATTGACCAAAGTTTAAATAAGTTTGAAATATAGAGTGCACGAAGTTATTACTGAAAATAATATGCGTCCCCTTTAGCTAATCACATCGAAGGCGCCCAAAACAACGCTTCCTGTTTCATCACGTTGAACTCGAGTCGAAGCAAGCCATCCATCTCCTTTCGGTACCACGCTTCTCGATGCAATCAATTCATGACCGCCGCATTCTCATCATTAGATATGTGGAGTGGCATGTTGTTTTATAGTGTACTTTTGTTGTACGCAGTTTTGAAAGGACACTTGAAAGAAAAGCTATTTTTAGCGTATTAGGTAACTCTGATTTCACCCTCCTGAAAACCCCACCTTTACCACGGGATGACGCTTGGTAAGCAAGAAAAAACGCGATAAAGAAAATGTGGGTGGAGACACCACGTTGAGATTCCCGCTCCAATCAACACGACGTCATAAATTTTGAAGATGTCTGCCGAGTTCTACGTATCTTATAATTTATAGAAATGAAGTACGTTGTCATCCGTCAGAGCCAACATACAAAGTTTCAGAATACTTCACCGAGCTAACGTCGCGAAAATACGGAAAACATAACGTGAAATTGTTGACGTCACGCTTGGTAATTTCAACGCGAAATTGAAAAGTGATAGGTAAACCTTGACTTCCTATACTAATAATAAACTTCGCATGGAAATAATGGAATTACAGTGTTCAGAGTGCAGTTTGTCACTCTAAAACAAGGCAACGTGTCTCTTTAGTGTAGTTTTAAGAACTACCCCGTTCCACGATACAGTTTGTTGAAAATGGCCGTGCCACTACTAGCCTTGTTGATGCATAGCAGTGATTTTAGTATTACATTGCCCGAGGCGGAAATGTTGTAGGCCCGTGTGCTCAGATTTGGGTGCACGTTAAAGAACCCCAGGTGGTCTAAATTTCCGGAGCCCTCCACTACGGCGTCTCTCATAATCATATAGTGGTTTTGGGACGTTAAACCCCACATATCAATCAATCAGTATTACATTGCCCCCATTGTTTCACTTGCGATAGAACAGTGAAATGCTATAGCAGGTGTTGTAGCGGCACTCAATGATACCATAGCTTTCACGAAAAGACTAATTTTAAATCTTAACAGAAAAAAAAACAGCAAATGACAGAAGTGTTTTCTGACATTCCAAGTATGGCCAATTGCTGAAGATGCCGAATTTCGTCGCACCCGTTAACTTTTCTTTACTTGTGCTATGTATCTGTCTGGCTGATAGTAAAAGGGGCGCTTTCTTTAATCTTTGCTACGCTTCCTCCCGTAATTCTAATGCTGTGATAAGAAAAATCGATTTTTGTAACCTGAGCTCTGCCCCTTTACTTCCCCAAACACGGTCACCTTATGTAATGGCCAATGGCCCTTAGTATTGAATACTAGAAATAGTAAACGCCAGGATATTCCTGGTGCATACGATCGCAGTCGGAAGTGAACGTTGCGAGTGCAGAATAGACGTGTTAAACGCATAAAATGCCTCTTCACTACATATCTACGAGGGAAGAACTTACAATAATCGTTAATTAACGTTCACGGGAGGGACTATCACTCATGGTTGAAGTTCAGGAGAAGTCACACAGGGAGACATTTTTAAACACTATCCCACTTCAAATGTGTAGGATGTGAAGCTATGTACCGCAGATAAAATAAGTCATATCAAATGCACATACTCATACATTTTTGCATAATCATGCGTCCACGCTGCTCAAGTTTTCAGTTATTGCTCTCGAACTGTGCAAAAAAGTGCCTCGATCGGTGTTAGTGCTTAACAAGTTGAGGGCAATTTAGCAAGGATAAATCTACCCTGCGTAATTTCCTGGTATATATTTTACGTGTGTTTTAGATTCGCAGACACTCCATTGGCATAATATATATATATATATATATATATATATATATATATATATATATATATATATATATATATATATATATATATATATATATATATATATATATATATATATATATATATATATATATATATATATATAAAGGAAACAAGTGTATACTTAAGGGCTCGTTTTTTCGTCGTGTTTACACACTAATAATGAGATCTAACAGACAATAATGCCGAGGAAAGTATAGGAGAAGTTATTATGCCAATTGTAATGTAAATGAGAAGAAAGAAAAGTGGGTGAACAGATAACTTGCCGTGGGCAGGATCCGACCCTGCGACCTTCGAATAACGCGTTCGATGCTCTACCACTGAGCTACCACGACAGCTATCCTCCAGCCGCTTTATTGGGTATCTATGTCAATTTAAACGTGGAAGTGTCAGTCAGCGCCACTAGTAGCCATGGCGTCGAGTGTCGCACACTCTTTATGAGCCTGTTTGGCGTCACGTAGCACGTGAACTTATTACTAACTGGCAGCTGACTGATGGTCCCTTGTATACAACCTAGAGGCACCAAGTCTGCCAGTACGAGACCCTCGTTAATGAGTAAGGGAAACAAGTGTATACTTGAGGGCTCGTTTTTTCGTGTTTACACAATATTAATGAGATCTAACAGACAATCATGCCGAGGAAAGTATAGGGGAAGTTATTATGCCAATTGTAATGTAAATTAGAAGAAAGAAAAGTGGGTGAAAAGATAACTTGCCGTACAGGATTGTGCTCATAAGTGTGCTCTAAGAGTGCAGAAGAGCAAATTTTTTTTTTGGATAGCCCCCGCTTGCCATGTATATAACTCGTTTTAAATGTAAATGTGAACTCCTTTTAGAGATTTTGGCAGTCACGTCTGGAGTCATGAAACCTAAAAGAGAGTTAACACGTCTCTTTTAAAGGAGTCATAGACGTCATATGTTAGGACTGGCAAAAAAGAGTCAAAAGGCTCTTTCTTTTTTTTCTTGGAGTGTTACGTGAAAACAACAGAGTGAAATTGGAAGCACACGTTGCCCAAGCGAACTGCAAGTGTGTTTCAATCTTAACCACACATCCATGGGAGGTCAGAAGTAAGACATGCTCCATAAAAACAAAGTTTTCAGAAGAAAAGCGAACATCTATCTGAAATTGTGCTTCAGCAGCACTTAAAGTGGACATAAATAGTGAGTTTACGAAATAGATTCATATGTCGATGATAGAGAGAGATAAAAAACTGCAGATAGAATTATTCGATGACCTAAAATAATTGGCTGAACTGCGACATTCATAACTATTTATGTAAGCTGAAATGGCGATTAAAAAAAAAACGTCCTAAACCATCTTTTAGCAAACGATAGATGATGCGCCAAGATTGCTGTTAAAAGTACGGACAAATTGCAAGGAAAAATAAAGCACGGTTATGCGAATGTTGCCGAGTGTGAATTGAATTATTGTTTTCTAAACTTGCACTCACTACGGTCAATCTACTACTGCACTCTCCAATTAATAGAATAGATAGGAACGACATCAAACTTTTTTGTCCGGCGATCATCGCAGCCTTCCACGTTGCTCCGTCGGCGAGTTCGTCCCGAGCAGCCTTGCAATCCGTAGCAGGGATTAAAAGAGATATACTGCGCTCATCGAGCGTTGACTCGTCTAAGTAGCGTATCTGCATGGCTGCTTTACGAATCGCTTCCCTAGGCTACGACGAATACTGGGGGGACCACCCCGCTGTTTGCAGTGCTAGCACCCAGCGCACTTGCCCCGAAGCGCCTCTGAACGTGACGTTCGCTGTTCCCACACTGCGTGTACGGAGTCGCGTGCTGACTTCCGCCAGCGCAAAGCGTCCGACGAGAACGAAGCCCGCTAGGTATTCTGTGACGAAACCGAGTCGAGAAGGAAACATACACGTCACAGTGCGCGGAGAGAACGTCGCGAGGTTTGTGAAAGCCAGAGAGAGAGCGCATGCGAGCTTAACATAGCTGGTTTGAACCACGGAGTCAAAAGGAGGAGAGATGCCAAGTCGGGCTGCGTGCCTCGTTGCGTAAGCAATACTTGGCACTCGCCTTTCGCGTTCCACGGTTACGGCGGTCTCTCACCCGTTTCCTTCACTACGTTTCAACCTGTAATCCTCGCCCACCCAGTGGGGCCTCTGACGCCTCTTTCGATGACGTGTACTGCGAGTTTTGTAACGCAGCCGTCTCGGCCACGTGCTGCGGAGGCGCGCGCGCCGCTCACGATTCGCACTTATGACAGAGCTGCACCGTCCGGGCTCGCCCTGACAAGCGGAAGCGAGGGCACATTGTGATCGCACTACGCGCCTGCCGGCGCGACAGTCGGCAGCGGGGTTTCCTCGCGGCGAGGTGGACGCTTGTTAATTCGCCCTTGTGAAGTCGTCCCCGAGTTCTCTCACACTCAGCCTTTCTCAGTTCAGACGCGTTTTTTTTTTTGTCGCTAGAACGATGCAATGTGTGGCATGCATTGACCTGTTGCCTGTTGGCTGCTTGTATATTTACTTCAGTGCTGATTCAGGAGCGACGACTGAATAAGGACGCGCCGTCCTATGAACTTCCGGGGTATTAAGTAGAGTAAAGCCTCCTGGTGAAGGTAACGTGAGGGTTGGTACAACGGTAATGAATTCTTGAACGCAGCAAACGCATTTAAGTGACATAGGCTAGAAGCTCCATGCCTTAGGTTTACATAGGCCGGCTTAAGCTAGTCGACGTCGTGCTTGCACACCATTAGCAGATGGATACGTATATTGATGGCATCACTTCACTCTGTATTGCTTACCACATGACTGACATTGCTGCACTTGTGAAACAAGTACAATTAGTCTTAATTTGACGAGGTCATCGCCGTGACCTTCACAATAACGGTAATGCCGCCTTGAATTGCAAGATTTCCCATGGTGATATTGCCGCAATTGATACTTTGACAACCCTTATCAGCGCTTCACAAAAGCAGTACTTTTGCAAAAAACTTAGTTTCAGTATACAGTGGATCCACCGCTAGGGGGCCGTATAGACCAGACACGTCTCGCATGGGCTCCTGCTTTTCGTGCTTTTTAACCCGAAACAAGGCCAGTGACGAACCGAAGAGTTTCACAGCCTCAGCCGCCAAGACACGAGGAATCGGCGGACACCTGCTTCTTTTGGGTGAGTGCATTCTGTCTCAAGATATAAGACTTAATTCCCGACAAGCGCGCGTCCAGTTTATTAAGCCTAACGCCAAGTTCGTTCCTGGGCAAAGCCGCGCGGCGCGTGCACAACGCGCTCAGGCGTTCCTGACGGCACGGCACGAGCGCTCGCGCTCACCGTGGCGAAAAGCTTAGAATGAGCATAGACGCAGCCGCAGCAAGCGAAATGCAAAGAAACCAGCAAGACGAAGAAAATAAAATGCAAACTGACCAAGTGGACGCATACAAAACAACAGAAAATTTGTGGACCTATGACGCTGGCAGTGGCAGAACAATTGCAACGGAAAGCGCTTGGATCACGAGAAATAAGAAAGACAAGAAGGCTGTCGCCAATCCAAGGTCACCGGCCAACCAACCCACAGAGCAGCCACCTATCAATGAGCAGACGCTAAAGTCATCACCAACGCAGCAACAACGCCGGCCCAAGATGCCACCTCTGCCGCTCGATGACTTCAAGATCGTCTACCGCTCGCAAGCAGGTCTTGACCTCGCCAAATGGAACACCGTCGCTGTCACGCATGCCATCGGCAGAGTGAGTGGACTATCACAGCAAGACTTTAACGACAAGGTACGCGTACAAGTCCAGAGAATGGAAAACCTAATCATCGCAAGCACCGCCGCCAAAGAAGACGCCAAGAAGCTGGTAAGCATCCAAAAAATACAGCTTGGAGGAAATTTTTACACTGTGAACGGCAACATCAGAACACCGGACGATGTCTCCAGAGGCGTCATCAGCGGCTTGATACCCGGTACGAGCACCGCAGAACTCATGGCTGGAATTCGCGCACCGGCAAGATACACAGTTCTTCATGCCCGAATGCTAGGTCAATCGACCGCGGCAGTCGTCTTCTTTGAAGGACCGCACGTTCCCTACTACATAATTTTCCAGAGCGTAGACTTCCGCTGCAGACCATATCGTAAGTCAGTGCAGTATTGCCGAGCTTGTGGCAATACGGGTCACCGCCAAGACGTCTGTCCGAAACCTATCCCGGATTTCTGCTAGAAATGTGGCAAGGCCGGACAAACGCAGCGACATGAATGCGCACCCATCTGCAAGATTTGCGGGGAAGGACACGAAACAGCAAGTAAAGAATGCAAAAGGAGACTAAAGCCAAGTCCACCACCCTTCAACGTAAGACAACAGCGCCTCAACAGGCTTCAAGAAATAGACAACAACTGGAACGCCAGCGGAGAAGAGTTCCCTGAGGTTAGCATATCGGCCGCTACCTCTAACAGTAACAATGAGGGCCGCGTCTCCACGCGCAGCAGTTCCAAGTCAAAATTTCGTTCGAGTTCGCGCTCCCACTCTCGCACGCGTTCCGTCTCTGCGCGCAGTAGATCCAAATAAATACTGCGTTCCAGTTCACGCTCCCGCTCTCACACGCGCTCGCGTTCCGTTAAACGTGCGAGCTACGCTGCCATGGCAAGTGGATCTAATGACCGCAGCAGCTTAACCTCCTCGAAGTCGGACACCTCATCCATACATGGTCTCGGAGATAGACTGAAAAACCAGCAAGAAAAGCTCCAGAATCAGCACAGCCAACTGCAAAGCCAACAAAGTCTCATAAACTGCTTCAGAGTCAAAAACGAGAACAAGAGCTCATTGACAAACTACTTGAAAAGTGCACGCATCAGCAAGGACATTCGGACAATGCAGAACAACAGTATCAAGAACAAGCAAACTCAAGCACAGAGCCGGCAACGACGCTGACCAAGGTAGGCGTCCAAGCCCTAGTGAACGCAAGGTGCACGATATTCGAAGAGTCTTTCATGAATAGCATGCACGCCACGATGGAAAAGATTGTCCAGTCTGCAATAGAAAAAACAGCCTCAATGTTTGAACACAAGATCACTACGCTTAATGCCAAAATTGATGGGATTGCTGCGCAAGTCAACAATTTCATCGCACACGTGAAGAAAACTTACGTAATCATGGCACAGTTCGACAGCTTGAACAACCCACGCCAAATGACTCGGAAGAAGGCACGAGCGAACAGTCACAATGCCTCTCGCTCAGTCTAGCCGAGTCGCGATGGCAGGCGTGACATCGAATCGATTGAAGATGGCAGTCCCTAACCATAAGTATAAGAACCAGCATTCAACTTTACGCATATGGCAATGGAACTGTCGGTCATACCGCCCTCGACACGCAAGCCTACAAGAATTCATCAAGCTTAACCAACCAGACATCATTGCACTTCAGGAAACCAACACGCAGAACGTACGACTGCAAGGCTACACGACCTGCGCACAAACCCATCGAACTGCCATACTTGTCAAGAAAGCACTTTCAACGCAATAACACGAAATCGAGGACACTCAATTAGAGCATACCCTAATAGAGATTCTGCCGGAACGAAAGACGCAGCAAAGTCTTTTCATAACCAATATATACAGCCCCCCACGAGACCAACTACCAGACTTCCATCACTTAATACGAGAAATCAGGAAGCGCACAAATGGCCACCAGATCATAATAATAGGAGACTTTAACGCCTCTCACACGGCATGGGGCTATCATATCACCACGAGGAAGGGTTCTAGAGTGCACGATACTGCTCAACATCACAGACTAACCCTGTGGAACGACCCTCTTCAGAAGACGAGAATCGGGAACAGCGTCTCCAGGGATACAAATCCAGATCTTACATTTACGGCGAACGTCACTAGGGCAGAGTGGAGTGTGCTACCGGAAACTTTAGGTAGTGATCATCACATCATCCAACTCTCCGTAGCGCACACTCGTAAACAGACCAAGACTGGAATATCGCGGTTAACGGAATGGCAATCCTTTAGGAATGACCTCGACGTTGAAACCACCATAATCGACATTGAAGACTGGTTTAAGAATGTGCTCAAAATAGCCGAACGCTACACTAAGGACATACAGCTTGACGTCGATACACCCGCCGTCGACGCACATCTCCTCCACCTTTGGGAGGCTAGAAGAGGACTTCTAAAACGGTGGAAGTGACAAAAACTAAACAGAAAGTTACGGAAACGCATTTCTCTCCTCACCGAGCAAGCTCAAGATTATGCGAACCGATTGGCCAGGCAGAACTGGCATGCTTTCTGTGACAAGCTGCAGGGGACTCTGAGCACCAAGAAAACCTGGCATCTGCTACGCACACTTCTAGCCACGCAACCCTCCAAAGCAGCACAGAAGCAGCACCTTCAGAGGCTTATTCGAAACTACGCCGGTACAGAAGAACACCTCCTAGAAGAATTACAAAAGAAGCTCTGTGGCGATGCACCCACTAGGGCTTCAATTCACACCTAAGAATACGCTGGCGCACCAAACACTGAACTCGACCGGCCCTTCAGCCTGGCTGAGCTGCACACAGCCCTAACGAAGTTGAGAAGAAATACCAGCCCCGGAATAGACAGGATTGTCAACAAGCACTTATGCAACCTACCGCACCAGGCCACCACGGCTCTTCTCCGTTATTAGAACGACTGCTGGGATAAAGGAGAGCTACCTGCGGTATGGAAGCACTCGGAAATCACCATGATCCCTAAGCCTAACAAACCACTCGGCATCGAGAACCTACGCCCGATTTCTCTCACCTCGTGCGTGGGAAAGCTGTTCGAACACATGGTGCACGACCGCTTAACCCAGTACCTGGAAGATAGTGGACACCTACCGGACACCATGTTTGGCTTCAGGCAGCATCTTTCGACGCACGACGTGCTCTTACTACTCAAAGAAGACCTCCTTGATCACCTCACCCATCGAAGTAAGTACTCCATACTCGGAGTTGACGTCAAGGCGGCCTTCGATAACGTCAGCCACGACGCGATCCTCAACAACCTCGAAGGTGTTGGCTGCGGCATTAGAACCTACACGTATGTCAGAAACTTCCTGACAGACCGTACAGCAACTGTGGGCATATGCAACATCCGCAGCAAAAGCTTCCAACTACCGAAAAAAGGAACGCCGCAGGGTTCGGTCATCTCGCCGTTACTTTTCAATGTGACTATGATCAATCTGCCAAAAATTCTCGACAAAATACCTGATTTACGGCACGCGATCTACGCTGATGACATCACGCTCTGGACCAGGGCTTCGAACACTGGGAGACAAGAGACGTGCCTACAAACCGCCGTAGATGCTATCGAACGGTATCTCAGAGACTGCGGTCTCTACTGTGCCCCCGAGAAATCCGAGCACCTCGTCCTCAAAGTGAGAACAAGAGGCAGACCCCCTCTATACGACGAGACCGACCCTAGCGTAACGCTGAAAGGGACCTTAATTCCAAAAGTCGAGACCCTGCGAGTGCTTGGAGTTCACATCTACAAGGATGGATCGGGAGCTGCCACCATACCGAGACTCCAACGAACACTATCACAACTCACGCACCTCGTCAAGAGGATCGCGAATCAACGAAACGGACTCAAAGAGCATGACACTCTACGTATAATGCAAGCTCTGTTCACCAGCCGCATTACGTACGGCACGCCGTACCTAAAGTTGAAAACCGCTGAAATTGAAAAACTTAATATCATGATAAGAAAGGCCACTAAAGTTGCCCTGGGACTTCCGCCAATGGCCTCTACCACACGTCTCCTAAAGATGGGCGTCCACAACACGTGGCAAGAGCTCACTGAAGCGCATAGGAATAGTCAGCTGGAGAGGCTCAAGCTGACGCCTACGGGGAGGTCGGTGCTCCGGTACCTCAACTACAGCGACACGTTCATCGCCGATGCAGACCGGAAAAAGCGCATCCCGCTGTACATTAGAGAGTCGCTGTCCATCGCACCTATTCCACGCAACATGCATCCTACTTTCCACAAAAGTAGACGCGAGGCTAGAGCTAAAGCTATTCGACGAAAGTTCAAGCAAGACCCGGACGCCCGCTACACTGACGCAGCCAAGTATCCGCATAGAAACGCGTACGCTGTCAGCGTCGTCGATTCTCAAGGCCGAGAATTAGCGTCAGCCACGGTCAACGCACTCAATTCAGACGCTGCAGAAAAATCGGCGATCGCCCTAGCAACCACAACATGTACAGACGCCGCGGTGATTTTCACCGACTCACAAGCCGCCTGCAGGAATTTTGCTAAGGGCCGTATCTCAGCCAATGCCATCAATATTTTGAAACGGCGAAGCACTCCACTCCCATACACTTGTGTATTATGGGTGCCAGGACACGAGGGTCTGCAGGGAAATGAAGCGGCCCACGCCGCTGCCCGCGAGCACGTCAGCCGGGCTGCCCCCTGCCCACAGGACATTCGACCCGTCGTTGAAGAGACGGAAGTTGTTCAAAACACCTACTCGTCGTTACTCCAACATTACAGGCTGGAGCGATGAGTATACCCTCCACCACACCCAAAACTTACAAAAGAGGAAAGCGTAATACTGAGACGCCTGCAAAGCAGCACATACACACATGGGGCCCTAATGCACCTTCTCTACCCAACGAGATATAGCTCTATGTGTCCGCTTTGCAACGTACCGGACACCCTGGCGCACTTGCTTCTTGCATGCCAGTGTATTACCAGACGTAATTTGCAACAACACACGACTGATAACGAAGCAGGACGGACGAACGAACACCTAACCGAAACGTGGGAGGCGAAGCTCGCCCTCGAGGACCTGGAAGAGCAACAACAACTCGTCGCCAGGGCCAAGAGGGCAGTAGAAGCCAGAGGGTTCCTGGACTAAGGAGCCCTCCCACCTCACGGTGACATCGGGCATTGCTCGGAACACTGTTTCGAAATAAACGTTTACTTCTCTCTCTCTCAGTATACAGTCACCAATAATTGTGTTACATTACCTGTCAGATGTCGCAATGTTCTTCCTATCGCGTTCATCGTTTTTGCTGCACTGAAAGCAGGTGATATGGTTATTTTATGCGACTGTTCTTGTAAGGCTTGTTTGCTGAGAACGCTACAGGGGCGGGGGAATATGAAGTGATATAATCTGTGTTTAAATTTTGGGTGGGCTCACATGACTGTACTATGATGGGATTTCCGCTGAAATCGCTTTATGTTGCTACGGTATCTTTGTTCTGGATAAACTAGTGTGTTTCTGAGGAGTTTACGTCATGATTCGGCGCAATGAATGCCTGCACCCGTATGCCCTCAAAAGTCCAAGCTGTTTTCTCTACCTTGCATCCAGACAACAACGGCTATGTTAGGAGTAATGTGCACTAGAACGAGGCCTTGATCACTAATTTATGTGCCTACGGTGAAACGTGACTACTGTCTTACACAAGGAACAAAATATAGTCGAATAAAATATAAACAATGACCATGATAATAGGCAAAAAAAATTGGTCGGTGATTCTCTTTTATTTCACTACAATTGCTCCCGAGCTGACGACATTCCGTCAGGCTCTTGACTGCGGATAGAAATATCTACATCTCTCCTTTGATTATGCACCACGCTGTTCTGCATATTCTCTACTCAAAGACAAAACTTATTAAGGCAAAATGCTTGTATACCTCATCAATTGAAAAATCTGGCGTAGTTAGAGTCCAAAAGAATGGTAAAAAAACAACTAAAAATTTCTGACTCGAGTCAATCGAAAGACAGCTGTTACAAACACGATCCTACCCGAGTCCCACTGTCACGCCCATAATACACCCAGATTTTCATACGACAGACAAGTGCAGTCATTGCGACCCTATACAGGCCCCCCTAGAGCATATCCCTTAGGGACGGATGTCCAGGCGTTATTAACAATAGCCGTGATGCATGCAGCCTTATACAACGACAGGCTCTGCACGCACTGGGAGTCAGCGTTGCTCAGCTCAGACCTGAGCATGAAATCTCGACCGACCCGTGAGCCGAGAAAGCCGCCAAGGACCAGCAACCCTTGGCCAAAGCCTAGGTGGAATTCAGGCCCATCCTACCGATTCGCAGGGCACTCAATAAAGTTATTTCATCTGATCTCATAGAGGCACACAAACTTCATGAAGCCGAGGCAGCAAAAAAGACTCATTATCGAGTCCCAGAAGAGAAAGTGTTCACCTTAAAAATAGATTGAACTGTGATTTTGTATATGGGTCTTAATGAATTTCAAGCACTCATCAAGAAAAATATTCTTACACCGTGGTTTCAAGACGCGTTACATTCAAGGAACAAGGGTAGTGATATCCACACAGAAATTGATAACAAATTATAACGACGGCCCTTTGATGAGCTCTTAATAGCTTTGACGTAATTAGCAGTTACTGAAGGACGCAGTGATGGTGCCACAAGATGACTTGAAAGAACTCGTGGATCCAGCGATATCTGTCTTCATATATAAAGTGCAGCAGTACTATTTAATGGTAACAAGAAGAAGCAGCAGCACACGTACGATAAGATATTCATTATCCGTTGTGCTCAAAATCACGAGGATAATAGGGGATTGAAAGTACTGCAGAGCACGTAGACTGCCTAGCATATCGTATGCATGCGAAACTCTTTTCAATGTATGCAACTCGTTCTGGTGGAGGACTGTGTGCTTCGCGTTGAGAGTTTGCTTGCACTCATGCGGGGAAATATCCCTGTGCAGTGTTTTATTGTGCAGGGATCACGTTCGGGGACGCACAAAGTGACACTTGTTCTCAGGTATCTCATCTATTGTTGCCACTATTGTAGCCACAACAGCATGACGTCGCACGACGCTCACTCACTTCAGTGAAGTATAGTGGTTTCTCTTGAATTTAGGTGTGTGATAACATCGGGCATTGTTTACAAATATCTACATGGTCATGCAAGGAAAATATGCATGGCTTAGCCCATGAAGGCCCCTGCAAGAAGTACTGGTTGAAGTTTATTGAGATTTAATTAAATTAAGTAGAAAGCAGCCCGTGGAAATTTTCATACCGTTTCAATATTTTCGTCAGAAGTTATGATACTGTACTTTAGAAAGTATACGCTGGGCTTTCGACATAGCAATAGTAAAGCTGGTCTGATGCAAGAATGGACAGCACACTAAACCCTTGTCAACAGAATAACAAATTCATCTTGGCCTTTATGGAAGTGATTTAAGCACCAGCACTTTGTGGAAGCCGTAACGCCACGCTTTCTGCAACACCATTTCGATGTATTGTGGCAGACCTGTTTGTTTTACAAGCTCCTTATGACAATGTCCGTACGGATAGAGGGATAGCAAGCAGAACGGAAGCTGGTGATCTTTTGGTACTTCTGTGTGGTACAAGGCCCAGAGAGTGTCTTGCTATCAAGCGACTACAGGACAATCGTGAACGCGTAAAGAATCTGTTGAAACATTCAGTGCGTTGTCTGCGTCAATTTGTATCATCCAGATAAATAGGAGCCGGTATCACTTTTTCTCAGTGATAAAAATTTCATAGTTATTCCCAGCACTATCGCAGAGCTCAGTCTCTTTAATGTCATTGTTACAGATGCTGAACGGAGGTAAAAATGACACTTCTCTTTTTTTTCTTCTCAGTGGATGGCCTCGTAGTTTCAGAGCATACATACTGCACTGTGTTGTTGTTTGCCAGCATAGCAACTATGCTTTCGTATTTATCCGTTGCGAAACAAAACTTGTTTCCTAGATCAAAACAGAAACTGTATTTCCCACATTCCTTTCATTCCCCGTTTCTTTAATTTTTGGTAGAGGGCATCCAGTCATACCATCGTCAGGCCCCACCTCCTCCTGAGTTTTTATCTTAGGGTCAGAAGGGACAACAAAGACACTAATGGTCTCTTGTATTTCACAGCGGCATCTGATGCAGCTCGTCAGTCTCAGATAACGCAAAAAGAAAGAAAGGGGACCCTTATGTTTCGCCCTTAGGAGCTCAACGCGATTGCGATATCCTCTCCCTAATTCGTACTTCAAACACTTCGTGCATACTTTTTTATTTTATGATGTTATTCGACAAGTTTACACGTAATCAATAAACTTGAAAGTGGCTTGCGTCAGCGAAGCTTTCACATATGAGTGCATTCTGTGCAATAGGCAGCATGCTTCGAACCACAAGAATTTGTGCGCGTGAAATCTTTTCGATGTTACTATGCACCAACTACGTGGTCTAACGAGAATACGTGCAGTAACACATGTGCCTTTTCTAATGAGTGGACGGCTTTAAACCATGAAGGCGTTTGGGTAATCACAAGTTCTGACACCCAATTTCAATCTACGCTTGTGCCATGACATATTGCTGTGATATTACGTGTTATATTGTGAAGACTATACACAAAGCGCGTGTCGCGTTTGTAAAGAATGAACATGATTTTCACGGCATTTTCAAGCAGTGGAAGTTATTTTGGATATAAACCCCAAGAAAAAAATAAAGCAACACGGAACACGTGGCTGTGCAGCAGAACACCTGCTTGCCACAGGTGTTCGGTCCTTTGATCGATCCTTTGTTCGATCCTCACATGGACTAGAAAATGTTTATTATTTATTTTATTTGTATCGGTCTCGACTTTTCGGTCACGCACAAGATGATTTTTCGCTCACAACTAACGACCCCATGCTGACACCGATGCCGACGCTGACGCCAACACCGGAATTTCTGCGAAACGAGCTCTTAAACCCTATCGTGTTAAAATAGCTGGTTCAATCTCTGGGCGCCACCCGTCAAGAGGCACATGTCTGCACTTAAGAACTCCAATTTTGCCATGGAAAGCACAACCACAATTTATTACACCTCAGATCAAGTCTATGCTTTCTCTACACGGTGCTCCACAGGGATTATTTTGTTCCTGCTGAAGCACAAGGAATTCATATCCAACCAGTGTGAACTACAACCTGAGTTAAATTTAGAAAAAGAAGCACTGACCACGTACTTTTGACGGGTTTTTGTTCTTCTAGAGGTTAACGACTAATAGAAAAAAAAAACAGAGCCAGTATGCCAAGTTCGGATTATCTGCCTACAACCTCCAGCGTCCGAAATTCCGATGAGCAAAATCATAATATTCTCTTGTGTACTTTTTATTGCTCAAAAAGGAAGTGTACTCTGTAAAGTAAAATCTGCCTTAACGGGCTAATTTTGAAGTACAAGTGAGAATTATGCGTCAACATCGTTCATCGTCATTCAAGCAAGCTGTTAAATTGGCACAGTTTATTGCATATATTACGTATTCATCCGTTTTATATTTATTTTTGCTGCTAAGGTTCTCGTTGAGATTAAGTGGAGCGCAATTACCACATAGCACAATTTTTCCTTTCAGTCGAATTGACGTTTTAAAGCATCAAACGTGTCATAATTCACAGGAGAATAAACTAATTGTAGGAACACCCACGAACAGAATGAAAAAAACTGGAATGAACACAGTGTTATGATTAGTTCCCACCCAACTGCTTGTTTTTTGTAAGTGTTCGAGCCACAACTCTAACGTGGTGGTGATGGTGGTAGTCATAGGGGTTCTGACTTTGCAGTAGACGGGGTTAGCCTGGCTTACGTAGCAGAAAGCTGTTACGGCTGAGCATCTCCCAATCCGTAGGCATCGGTCACAACGGTTAAAAAAAGCCCAGTGTCGCGCAGGAAGGCCATCGGAAATAGTTGTACAGTGATCTTCATTGCTGCAGGCCCTTCAGGAAAGATGACATCTTCAAATGTGCGGCGCCAATTACAACCCCTTTGTATGCTGCTGAAAATCGCGTCTCTTTCGTTGCCTAAGTTCGGTCAAATTTAAATAAAACGGCTAATGTCGACGATGCGACTGCAGAAGGCCCAGAAAGGAGAAGCGCGTTGCCCAAGACAGTCTTGGATGACGAAGCTGAAGTGTACACTGAGTCACTTCACGTGTGGTACAACAGTGTCGCTTGTTATATAGCAAGTTTGTGGATCCCACATGCTTCATGTGGAATATTGTTGATAACCCTAAGTAATAGCGTATTACACCGTTGTCGATATGATAAGATTTAAAAGCACGTATTTTGCAACACCGGTCTGCAATTTGCGTGACAATAGCCTTTCCGTGGGGGATGGGATTCACTAAAACTTTGGAGCTCTTGCGGATCAGATGGTTAATGACCATCAAACGTTGCCTTTTGAATTATGATTTGGCTAGGCCACGGTGCAGTCGTTGTAGCGCCGACTTTGAATCCGTCAGTACTACTACACGCGCAGAACATGATTAATTTATAATAATGCAGTACTTTCACTACAGTCTTTACTTAAAAGGTGTACACAACTCGCTGTCTTTCTCATTCAAATTGTTTGGAGTTTTCGCACTGTATACAGTGCGATTAGAGCTTCTGGCAAGGCTCTACACTTTTCCTTCAGCCGACGTGTAGGATCTACGCTCGCCGAGAGGAGTTTCCGACTAAATTTGAGCGACCATAACAGGAGTATGAGTCCAGTATACATGCGTAAATAACAACGACGCAGCTGTACAGCGTGCGAAACAAAGTTAAAATATAAAGTTTACTTAAGAGTATTACATTGAATCCGAGCGGAAGATGACTGGCTCAGTGTGTTACCGTAAATGACTCGCCGTGGCTCTGCAAGTCGTTTTTTGAGTGCCGGTTAGTGAGAATACGTAGAGCTTATCTGTGACAGACAAAGCTTCGCGTATAGCGCACTAAGATGCCACTTTCGTCAAAACTTTGGCCCGAGAAGTCGTCTATCGGGGATCGATTTTGCGTTTTTGGTTTATATCTGCTGGCTTTTGCTGCGCGCAACCCGCCAGCGACACGGACATTGCTTCACTTTTAACTACACAGAGGCCGTCAACGAGGGGTGATCAATCGTTCAAGCTCGAACAGCCGTTTCTTGCAAGCTCTAGATCGCTGTCGTCGTTTGACTTTTAGAGAGGGCGTGTCAAATGCTACGTGACGTCACGATTGACGTAAGCAGCGAAATTGTACCAAAGATGAAACTAAAGTACGCGCTTCATCTCTAAACGTTCACAACTCTAGCCGCTTTATTTGGCAGTGAAGGCTCTGAATATCGCAGTAAAGCTAGTCTTGAGCTCTCATACTAAATACGAATCGCTATCGAGTTCTATATGTTTAAATTATTATAACACTAACTTCACATTGATTATTTGCTATAGGCAGATCTGCACACCCCAGTGCAAAAACAAACAACGGGAGGAAGGAACAGAACGACGGCGAGTGTATTGTTGTCACAGTTTGTGTTCCTTTCGTCCACTTCGAGTGTCTATTACTATAGTGTGCCAGATTTATGAACCAAGAAGCCCAACTCGTGCTTTTAGATTTGCAAGAGGGAACAGTGAAAGGAAGACACTTGAGAAGCATGGACTGCTGGGTGAGTTACGCGAAGAACAATAGCTCAGAAGGTGGAAAGCTAAACACAGCTCGCCCTAAGAACTAAGATATGTTAAGATAAGTTAAAGTAAATATATGATGAACTATACAACTTTTTAACTCACCTGTGCGCACAGATAGGTCAAATAAGTAGGAAATATTAGTGGCATTTATTATGTCCGAAAGCACAACTAAGTTTGTAGATGAATATTTCACAACTTATTGGTTCACACGTAGTCATCATTAGCTCAAATAGTCCGATGTCTTGTATACTTGGGACGAAGGTTGTCTACAGCTTTTCGATGTCACGAAGACGCAAACAGACGGGCATCTAGTAGATGTGGAGGACCGTTGGCAATGTAACCCCATTGATAGGAATGACCACGTGTGCTGCTTCACAGGTTTCCCACAAGCTGACCGACGCCAATCACTTGAAATTGTGACGAGGATCCAGCTTATTAAATTTACGATTCCGCATGCACCAAAGTATTTTAGGTTTGACAAAAGTAATGATGGAAGTATTATAGGCCGACGCTCCTATAGCCGGAGTCCTTCCACTGTCAGAGTCGGCGACTGCTTACCCGGCGAGAGCCCAGTCCCTCGGCCTTGGGTTGCGGGACGGGCCCAGCTTGGGCTTTGAGGGAAGCCCGAGAGCGTAGAACTAGTTTGCCATTACTTAGTACATGTTGAAGCATATCCCGGCAGGGCAGTCGCCCTCTTCGTCGCCCTCTTCCACACACTTCGTCGCCCTCTTCCACAAGTCGCCCTCTTCCACACGTCCCACAAAAGGCATTTCTGTTTATCAGGCACTTATCAATGGAATTCTGAGGTACTCTCTCTCTATGAACAAAAAATTGGGAGATCCCACGTACAGTGGGAATTGATGATATGCGAAGCACGAATGAGAAATGTTTATATGTCACTTCAAGATCAGCACAACGGTAAACGATGCCGTACATGACTTCCGTGTCAGGATAATCCTGTTTGCACCAGTCACATATTTCGTCATGCATTGACGTCTCGTAACACCAAATTTAGTATATGTGGAGCTAGCAAAACGGTCGCGATTACGCTATGAGCGTGGTATGTTGTCATGTTCTTACATGACACGTGTGTCAGGATTATCATGTTTGCACCAGTCATATATTTCGTCATCCATTTACGTTTCGTAACACCAAATTTGGTATATGTGGGCAAGAAAAACGGCCACGAGCGCATCATGAACGGCCCAATATACATTAATTTAGCATTGACGCGCGCGCATGCTGGGCACAGCCACGCTGCGTTAGCAGAACGCGAGCACTCTATATATAGTCTGACACCAGGCGCGACCAGCGTCCGTCGGCGCGGCCCGAAGGCAACTGGCGCGAAATATGACAAACTGCATTTCGCACCAATGCGTTACCCAGACAACACTACGTCTCCCTTTTTTCGTGACGGAGGGACGCCGGATGCGCTGAGACGCGCATGCGTGAAAGCAACGCCGCGTGGCGCGCACCTGCGAGTATATGGCAGGACCGGCGCCTGGCGTCGCAACGCCGGTGTGCACGCGCACTGCGTCACGTCGAAATGTATTGGCGCCTTGACTGTGGCATGTAGTCATGTTATCACATGACACGCATCTCATGATTATCATGTTTGACCAGTCACGTGCGTTGGTCATCCATTGGCGTCACGTAATACCAAATTTGGCATATATGACGCTAGCGAAACGGCCGCGAGCGCATCATCAGTGTGCCCTGTAGTCATGTTGTTACATTACATCAGGATTATTATGCTTGGATGTGTCATTTAGGTATGTCGCCCATTCGCGTCGCGTAATACCGAGTTTGGTACATGGGAAGTAGGCGAAACGGCCGCGAGCGCATCATGAGCATCGCATGTAGTCATGTTGTTACATGGCACGCATTTCATGATTATCATGTTTGCACCAGTGACATACCTTCGTCATCTATTTTCGTACTGTGATACCAATTTTGGTATACGTGACACTAGCGAAACGGCCGCAAGTGCATCATGAGCGTGGCATGTAGTCATGTTGTTACGTGACACGCATGTCATGAATTTCATGTTAGGGTCTGTCGCTTGTGTTTGCCATGCAATAATGTAATACAATACCAGTATTGCAACATGCCATGTGAACCAAATTACCGCAAGGTTTGCAGGACCATGAAATGTAAATCATGACACTCATGACATACGTCTCATGATTTTCATGTTATGACTAGTCAATTATGTTTTTCATACAGTCCAGTTATGCCACACCAAGTTTGGTATCGATGCCATTATTGAAACGGCCAGTGGAGGATAAAGTCGTAGGCGGATAGATAGATAGATAGATAGATAGATAGATAGATAGATAGATAGATAGATAGATAGATAGATAGATACGTTCAAAGTCGCCGTAGTTTGCTGCTCAGAAATGCTTCGCATTTAAAATAGGTCAACGACTGATTAGGCACCGGCCTACCAGCCCACAGTGAAGACTTGATACATACGTGGATACGCCTATCCGGCAAAATCACCACAAACAACGCATACTGAGCTAGTGCTCAGAAGAGCTGCATCGGACCTGCGTAGTTAGCACATTGCGTCGTTTTGCAATTTTAAGCTATTATTCCAGTTTTTTAATGTAAAGGATATGGTTTATATAGTAAAAGGATAACTATGTGAGCTAACTCTTGCATAGTTATTTACAAATTTGAGTGCAGATCAAAAGTGCAGGACAAAGAATACTAAGAACTGAATGCTTGCCATATTCACTCACCTCTCATAATCCTGCGTTCTCCTGCTGGCACAGTATGATGAGCTTTGTATCAGCTGATTTGCCTTTTGTGGATTATCATTTGTTTTTCACAGTTTCATTTGTGAATAAACACTTCTGCGGTATTGAAGGTTTGTGAATTCAGCCTGAGGAATTCACTGAAGCACCGTCGAGGAAGAGAAGAAAGAAACAGATGGAACGACATGGCAGTCAGCCATTTAGGCCAATGTGGGACGCACAGTTTTTTGCGGTGACCGTCTTCGTGGTAGGGTAGCAGCCTCCAAGGTCAAGAAGGATATGAACTGCCTTGACTTCCGTATCAAATAACGACCGGATAACTTCACTCGCGTAATAACGAAGTGCAGAGTTTTAGAAGGTGCCTGTGATAAGTTAACTACGGTTAGCATCTTTGGAGCCCGGCACCCGCCGGCTGGTTGCCGTATCTTAATTTATCTCTTTGAGAAGTAGCGACTGGGTGTTCGGTTGCTTGCAGTTTTCTTGGTTGAAAGTGTAGCATCCTCTTTATCGCCTTTCATGGTCATCTACATTTTTCTAGCCGCAGAACCGCGCCTCTTGCGCAGCTTATGCTGACAGCTTGAGGGCCGTGCAATAGTCGGAACGCGCTCACACGACAGGCGGTACAGACGCCGCAGACGCCGCCGCCCCGCTTCGACAGTTCAGAATAAAGTGGCGAGATCGGAACGGCCAAGTCGGCACCCTACGCGTCGCCTTAAGTCTCTCTCGCTACACACGTATAGACAATGTAAATCAACAAGTCCCAATTAAAGGTTGAGAACGAGAAATTGTTGAGCGAAACGAGTTTGCGTTAGTTTCAGAAGCGCTATAGTGAACTCTGATGTAATAGCTAAACTTACAGAAACATTCGTAGTTCTTCGTCACTTTGCACGACAATGATTTATCAAATGATTATTATAATTATATTATGTAGAATATGAAAAGGTATAGGCTATGTTAGAGCCGGCTATCGCAACGTCATGGCAGTAGTTAACCCACAAACAAAAAATTAGGAACAAAAGAAGAAAAAAAGACTAATCAGAGGCACTATGTACATACTATATATATTATAGGGCTTATCAAAAGTTCTGTCGTCGCCACAGTGTGTTTGAAATTTTGGGGTTGCGGTGGTCGGAATACACACGGGTTGGATAACGTTGGCGATTGACGTGATAGCGGCGAAGTTTTCAAAGCAGTCTATTGATCCCAAGAAAGCCATGGCGAGTCAAGAAGCAAATAACCGAAAACCATTCAGAATTACATTTTCGCTGAGCACCTGATGCCTAGCTCCAGACCATTAATGCCAAAGAGAGGAGATTTCTTTTTAACTTTATTGCAGCAAGACCACCAATTTGTCATTTTAAAAATCATTTTTTCTCAAAACGTTACATACCAGCCACGTTTGTGTAGTGGTTATGTGGCTCGACTGCTCATCGTGGCTTTGAATCCAAGCCGTCACAGCTGCATTTTAGATGCATTCAATATGCGTGAGGACCGCATCCTAAGATTTAGGTATACGCGTAAGAGAACACCAGATGAGCCGAATTATCCGGAGCGCTCCACTGCGGTATCCCTCTTAATCACTTCGTGGTTTTAGGACGTACAACAACAACAACAACAACAACAACAACAACAACAACAACAACAACAACAACAACAACAACAACAACAACAACAACAACAACAACAACAACAACAACAACAACAACAACAACAACAACAACAACAACAACAACAACAACAACAACAACAACAACAACAACAACAATAAAATTTCCTCAAAATGTTGCATACCAGCCATGTTTGTGTAGTGGTTATGTGACTTGACTGCTTATAGTGGGTATGAATCCAAATACTACTACTAATAATAACATTATTATTATTATTATTATTATTATTATTTTATTAAGAAGAGGTAATTGTCTCGGTGTGTGAATTTTGGGCTTACAGCGTGGTTGATCGATCTCCTCGATGCCACAGTCCCTTGCAGTTGCCTTAGCAACACCCAACAACCTAACTATGGCGTTGTCACAAAGTATAGGCAGATTCCACGATGAAAAATTCCTCGCCTCTTTCCGTTTATTGCATCATGTAGTGCGCGCAAACACGCACGAAGAGTTGAAACACGTACGCAAGCTATCCTAGTCGATGGCGAAATGTGCACGAAGCAGCCGTTTTAAAATCGCTCATAGCTGAAGATGACAGGCTGGAAAATTATGTAATTAACCACAAATAAATGTCCGATGTCTGGGAAACACGGCTTAATTGCGTTCTCTGGGATTAGTCCCCGTATCCTGGAAAGATACGCTCACGCCAGCCAATGTACCTCTATTAAAGCAAATCCCTAATGATGAATACAATAGCTTGCGTAAAAAAGTGATTTTAGCTTATTGACGGATCCATAGGGAGTGGGGGGGCAGTAGAGGCAATCACCCCTCTCCTCCCAAAACCCCTGTAACCCGCCCCCCCCCAATTCAGCACTTGCATTCCACCTCTTATCACCAATTAGGACATTGTAGTGAAAGAACTGTGAACACACGTTAACAGTATTTATGCTATGAAGGTGTCTTTCTGCTCGTGAAAAGAAAAAAAAATCATGATCACACCTACCTCTTCGGTGTTACATTTGGTGACCCCCCCCCCCCCCTTCTTGATTGGAGTGGCTGGATCCTACACTGTCCAAACCGATTCAAACGGAATGCAAAAGTGTTCTTGCCACTGCTCCATAGTTCTCGCACGTCTGGTACACTTATTCCGCCACACTTTAAGCAGGCATGAGTAGTCTAACAATAGAAGATTTGCATTCAGTTCTTACCTCTCTGCATAAGAAACAGACGCATTCCTTCTCGTATCTAATGCCAACGCGCTGAAAAGAAGCCTATGAGTAATGTAGTGAAATATCGCCAGTGTTCACTTCAGCACTGCTCCAGGAATTCGAAAGAATTGTTTCCCTACTGACGCATCCTGTTTTTCTCACTGCATTTGGTCGGGAAGAAAAAATGTACGACGCAAATATTTTTTATAACACTGCGTACGAAGAATGATGGAAAATGCAGGCGCGAGCTTCGTTGTTTGAAGTCTTACTTGCCGAGAGCAGGTTTTGCGCATTCCTTAGAGAGAAAGATGAAGCCCCGCCGCGGTGGTCTAGTGGCTAAGGTACTCGGCTGCTGACCCGCACGTCGCGGGTTCAAATCCCGGCGGCGGCGGCTGCATTTCCGATGGAGGCGGAAATGTTGTAGGCCCGTGTACTCAGATTCGGGTGCACGTTAAAGAACCCCAGGTGGTCGAAATTTCCGGAGCCCTCCACTACGGCGTCTCTCATAATCATATGGTGGTTTTGGGACGTTAAACCCCACATATCAATCAGAGAGAAAGATGAATACAGGGGAGTCTCCCGTTCGCTACCCCGTATTTTCTGCCTTTGGGAAGTGTAAATGGTGTGCGAAAAAAGGTAAAGAGATGAAGAGACTGTAACGACGACACTATATATGAAGCCATGACAATGGCAACGACCGCTACATTGCCGCTGAACAGTCACAATCTGTCACTCCGCCCGGTTTGCCGAAGCATTCCATGCAAGCAACAAAAGGCTTCATCGGCGAGAACTGTCAGACACGCGTAAAAGGAGTGTATCACCACGGGCAAAAATGATCAATTCGTTCGCATCGAGGCCAGTTCTCATTTTGATTTCTTGATTCTCGGAACACGCGCATGCATAACAAACGCAACGTGATTCACCACCAGCATGCTTCTCCCGCGACGTAAAGCCGGTTGTCACGATAAGATTATTGAGCGAGGCGTGATGAGCGCGACATGCGCTGAACTCGTCGCGTGTTGCGATTCACGGCTGAAGTCGGGTGATCAGGCGACGCTGCAGTGCGTGGGAGAGAGCTACAGGCGAGGCCAGACCGAAGACGGAGTGCCGCACAAACGAAGTTCTCTCGTATACCCAACAGTGACTGCGCTCGCCCGCATTGTATTCGCTATAGAGCGTCAGGATGTCGGCGCGTCGCCAAGCGGTGCGTCAGCTTACTCTGGTTTAAACCCGTTCGCGCTGGTTTCACGCCATCCCCGATCGTCGCCCCGCCGTAACCGCCTGGCTCACGCTTGCTTATCGCAGCTCTCTCTCTCTTGCGGCGGCATACCCAAAAGAGCTGCTAAATGATCCCCGCATCCGTTTGAACGTTCTCAGTTACGGCCCGCGAAGGCTGTATTTGGTTGCCTTATAGAATTCCTCCCGACGTGCGCGCCACGACAGGCACGTAATATGTCCGAGTGACAAGTATGAAGTGGGTTGACAGTGTCAGTACATGGTTCACGTACGATGTAGCCACCCACATTGTAAAACTGTAGTACTTGTGAAGTATTAACAAAAACTAATTCAGCGTCTAGACACCTCAGAAATCTAAATCAGGTGCTGTTAAAATCAGAATGAGAAGCCTTTAGTGGTTATAAATCATGGCACGCGCAAACCTCCTTTATGCCTTCATTTAGGACGACCCGAAGGTGAAAACGATATTCTTCCGCAACAAAGTGTGGTCGAATGAAGACAATTGTCTGCGTATCCTGCTATATATAGAGTCGCTGACAGATTTCATGGTCGCGCAGTACTATTTCTTATTCACGACTAGCTCAAAGATGCTTTAATTAACTTGCCTGCAAGAGTACCACCAATCTATTCTAATTACATGGCAGAAAAAAAAACGTTAATTATTTTGCTATGACATTATTGACTGTAGATATGCGAGGGTGCTTGTTCTGACTTGCTCTGTCTACAGCTAACGCATATTATGGCGCATACCAAACAATATTAAACAAAGTTGGAATTAATGAAATGAACATTTACATAGAGAGGACATAGCATGAAAAATGCTTTGTTTTTTTACTTGTTTTTTATTGAACGAATGTCTGGCATTTCATTGCTAGGAATATGCTCCACATGTGGGCAACGTGATGGTGAGTCTGTTGAAAAACAATGTGGAAATATATGAGCGCACAAGGTTGAGAGAAAGGCACTTGACAGGAAAGACGCTCCCTGCTTCCTGTCAAGCGTCTTTCCTGTCACGTGCTTTTCCTTCTACCTTGTGCGCTCATATATTTCCACATTATGTTGAACGTTTTTCTGGTCAAGTGCTTTTCCTTCTACCTTCTGCGCTCATATATTTCCACATTATGTTGTACCAACTGGCCCAGCATTCCACTTTAATGTTGAAAACTAGTTGCTAAATTTCAAATGGGCAATGTGCACACTTGTCTTTGCATATATTATACACTTAATTTTGAACGTAACACAATGACGCGTGTCTCAGTACATCTTTTGTTTTTTTTTCAATTCTTTAAACGTTTTTTTTTTGTTAAAACAGCAGGCAACTGTACGCAAGTATCTAGTTTCCTGTTTGTCGATGTATACCGAAAGAAACATCGTTCAGCTCTGCCTACACTAAGGGCATTTTTCAGGAGACGTCTGATTGCTGGAGATGAAGGATACATAACGTAAGATAATCATGCGCAGATGTCTAGGACATTGTTGCAAAGTTTAGAAAATGTTCTCCCGATAGAAAAATAGGGAGTGATAACATGCAGAAAACAATGGTCTGGTTATCGGCGTGGGCACAAAAGGTTGGCACAGTTGTCCAACATTTGAAAACAACAAATCGGCACCTTTATCTTTGGAAAGCTACAACGAAGGTCACAGTGGTTACGAACAACTTTGAACCGAAGGTAATAAGTGAAGAAAATACGTAATTAATTAGTATTGGTATACAATTTTTGGTTTCGCGACATTGAAAACTTTATGGATGCATAAAGTGAGGTTCTGGACCACGCAAGACAGATGTGTTTGAAGATGCAATGATGGATGCGCAAACGCTTGAGGCTCTTTTAGTCAGATTTAGGGATACGTTAAGGAACCCCAGGTGGTTAATATTTTCAGAGCCCTCCACTACGGTGTCTCTCATATTCATATTGTGGTTTTGGGACGTTAAACCACAACATATGAAGAAGAATTAGACCACCCTTAATAGAACTAATAAGAGAATAAGGAGGATCGTTAAGCAAGTAAAAAAAAAATATGTGGGAAGCTTGTGCAAGTGTTGCAAGGCAATGCTAACAGGGGTATGTGGCTGACTTTTAATCTGTTGGTTTCTACAAACTCGAGTAAGTTTGTTGCTAGGTTTGACTAGGCATTGCAAGAAATGTCTATGTGGTGCCTCGAACTATACTGCTAGGCGAAGCGTTGTCATGGCTACGTCGAATGAATGATTAGTTATAATGTTCTCAATTATCTTGCATTTTGAAGTATTTAACAATAAGGTCTCAATTAACAAAATATTAGCAGTGTAATACTTGGCATGACCATAATTAGTAAGATTTCAATAATCATTACCTTAGTATACTACCACCAGTAAGGTGTAAATTAACGATGAACCTTGGCTAAACCCAATTAACGAAGTCCTAAGATGAAAAAATTGGCCCCGTATCATCATGTTACACTGCAAATGTAATATAAAGACAATAGTCTTGCCTTGATAGTTATAGCGCGAGAACCGAACGACGACAAAGAGACAAGAAGGAGATGAGCGCTCGTATCCTTCTTGTCTTTTTGTCGTCGTTCTGTTCTTGGGCTATAACTATCGTCATGCCATATTAACTAGCTCAAACTGCCGCACTTTCGAGATAGTTTTGCGCCTGGAGAGAGTGAACAAAACGTTTATTTGATGTTCTGCGCAAGAAAATAGATGAACCTGGAGGCGCTGCGTTTGAGTGCCTCGAGCATGCAGCGGAGGCGAACGAGCACATCAAGTCACGTCACACGTGAGACATGAGCGCTATCTGGCAGTTATCTTGGAAAACGAAGCGCGGCGGCGTGCGCACCTGTCTCGGAGGCGATAAGGTGTAGAACACAAGGCGACGGGTAAGTGCCACCACCATGTCGTCTTAGCAAAGCGTTGGAAATACTTGCCTTTTCGTGCAAGTATGACATTGTCAGCGCTGTGTCATAAACGCTATGGTATTTAGAATTACTTATGTATGCTTTTTCCAGTAAAAAGACACAGATACAGATATTGACGTGTTGTTATAGTGCCTCAGACATGCACAATAATTGCTTTTTAATTGACGATCGTACAACTATGAACGCGGAACCTTGAGCAATATTGGTGGGCGCTGCGGATGGGGTCGGCCATTTGGAGTATCGTTAATGGTGGACAAACAGACAAATGTACAGACAGACAGACAGACAGACAGACAGACAGACAGACAGACAGACAGACAGACAGACAGACAGACCAAAATTTTTCCGTCGAAGGTTCCCAAGAAAGACTATCGTCTTTAAAAGTGAAGAAAGAGAGAGAGAGAGAGCACCAACCATGCGACGCGCTAGAACTTTGAGATCGATCATGATGATAGTTTTCGTTCAGTCTGCCCGTCAAAACATTGATTAAAAAAAAAGCTCGACTGCATAAACAAACATCACAACAGCAAGTTGCACTTGGTAATAGTAAAGTCCAAATCACCTACTTTACTGGATTTAAGAATTCTTAACGCACCATCGTTCGTTATGTCAGAAAAAAAACTGCAAAGTACATGAACTCGGGTTGAAGGGTTATGAGCGGATGTTGTCCATGTATCAGGTAGTGTGTATGCATCCGGCGAAGCACGCTGTCTACCCACAGCATTCCGGTCATATGCGAAGCACTTGTGCACGTGCTCGAGTCACGTATCTGCCGTCAATAAAGGACAACGTTCTCAAGTAGCGACGGAATCAAAGAGCATGGCCGATAGCACGTACGTGCCCGCCATTACGTGTTATCTCGTGCGCAGCAAACATCGGATGCCTTGAGACGCAAGAAACCCAAATAAGATAAAGCAGCGACACACTGGTTCCATGTCTTATCGAACAGCCGATAGGTTTCTGGAATTTCCTGGTGAAGTATATGATGCTCGAAAGAGGTCATAGACACCACGACAGCGAGTTATTCCGGCTTAGTTACAGAGGTTTTTCGTGAGGTCAAGTTTTGGAAACAAGAGACGAAGCATCATACTCTCCTACACAAAATTTTGGGAGAAGGCAGGCACAGGCGCGAGCCCTACTCAGTACTGCCACTGCTATGAAGGATCACGTGGCATTCGTAGATGCAGCGCAGTACGGTTACTCGGATCACTTTGCGTCGATTGTAAACACACTTGAAGGCGACCATATGACGTCACTGACTTTGTTACACGCGAACACCGATAACGCTGAACAGCTCGTGATGATTGATTGATTGATCGATCTGTGGGGTTTAACGTCCTAAAATCACCATATTATTATGAGAGATTGATTGATTGATATGTGGGGTTTAACGTCCCAAAACCAACAGTTGATTATGAGAGACGCCGTAGTGGAGGGCTCCGGAAATTTCGACCACCTGGGGTTCTTTAACGTGCACCCAAATCTGAGCACACGGGCCTACAACATTTCCGCCTCCATCGGAAATGCAGCCGCCGCAGCTGAGATTCAAACCCGCGACCTGCGGGTCAGCAGCCGAGTACCTTAGCCACTAGACTACCACGGCGGGGCATCATTATGAGAGACGCCGTAGTGAAAGGATCCGGAAATTTCGGTCACCTGGGGTTTTTTAACGTGCCCCCAAATCTGAGTACACGGGCCTACAACATTTCCGCCTCCATCGGAAATGCAGCCGCCGCAGCCGGGAATTGAACCCACGACCTGCGGGTGAGCAGCCGAGTACCTTAGCCACTAGATCACCGCGGCGGGGCTACTGAACAGGTCATGGTAGCACTAGCTGTCGCTACCACCAAGCGCACAGCTATCTACACAGACTCGCGATCAACCACCCAAGCCTTTATTACGGGTTCAGCATGCCAGGAAGCTGCTCGTGTTCTCTCTGCTGGCAGTTTTACAGACAAAAAGCTCATTATCTCGTTACCGGCACGCGCTGACCGACACGTACATGGAACTATCCTTAATTCCAACGAGCTGGCACACTCCCGGGCGTGAGGTCTAACATTTCACGCCTGGAAGAACCACTCGGAGGCTGAGGACACGCTTTGGTATTATCGAGATCCGCTCCTAACTTTTCACGAAATTTGCAAGAATTATCAATTGGATCAGCAGAGGTTCCCCCTCTCGCATCTAACTCTAAACAGAGCTCTGTCTGTCACGTTATGTCAACAACAAACTGAAGCATACGCTTATCCCCTTAAATGTTCTAAATAGATGGACGGTATAGAGCCAGGCTGCCCTCGCTACATGTGGTAACCCGCGTTGCACTTTGCAACACATGCTGTGGCAATGTCCTGCCTTGCGCGAGAGCCCCGGTCTCCCTCAACGGAGGAGGGCTGTCTCTTCCTTCCCACAAGCAACGAGGAGGAAGGCCAGCTACGGGCTATCCATAGAGCCCATGACAAAGCTGAGTAGATGCATCTACCCATCCCGTTGTGGGTGCGGCCCACAGATGTCGCCCTCGAAGGGGGAATTGAGCGTCCTCTCCGGATCAAATAAAGTTTTTTGCCTGCCTGCCTGTCTCCTAGACCATCCGTGAATGATGTTACTAACTTCCACCCATCTTTCTTTTTTAAATTTTGAGGCAATAAATTGCAAATGATACTCCTCCCGAATTGGTTCAGCTACCGGTGATCAGCCTGGATGTGGTTAATTCGTATTCTTGCGATTAACATTTATAAGCGTTGGTACTAATTCGATGTCGATCATCACAGATGACGAAAGGCCCGTAGTAAATGTGTTTTTGAATACTGCATCATTTAGAATACTGCAAATATAAGACGTGGCATCGAAACGTGGAGGTTTCTCGTTTTCAGTCTTGTGTTTAGGTAAACGAGGATGTTGTTACTGCAACGAATGGTAGGACACGGTAATGCTCCACTCGTAGAAGGAGCTACTGCTGCCAGCATGCAGCCGTTTTTTATGTGTTATAATGAGTTTAATTCATTAGTTACCTGTACACATGGTCTCTCGAGATCTCGTGTGGTTTTAAAACACCACGCCATGTCAAAGTACGCTAGGTTTCTTTATATCTCACAATGTGACGCTACTTCTCGCTAATGTTTAATTCACACTTGAGAAGCGAAGCGAAAACGAAAACTCCAGAGCGGCGGGAAAACCACGTCCGCACGCGAAAAAAAAAAAAACAAAAAACGTTTACATTCGTTGTTTTTTTCGTGAAGCCGTGAACATGTTAGGGCGAACACATGCGCACATGTTCAACAGCGGTGTCAGCGCCACGTAACACCCATAATAAGAAACATCCAACATGCGCCAAATGTGCTCTGTGGAACTCTCTTACCACAACGCGCACTACGTCATGGATACGCTTGTTCGTCGTCTGCTAGGTCGGCTAAGCTGGCGCATCCTGCATATAAAGGTGAATATAGATTCATTTCAACTATTTAAGGAATAAAACTGCAAAGAACAAAATAACTTAGAATGCAGGATGCCTCACATTAGCAGACAAATATGCGGCTAGAAGACCACGGACAAGCGTATCCATGACGTGGTGCGTGCGATGGAAAGAGTGCATCGCCGTGCGCATGCACAGAAAGTGCAATGCTTTCATTGGCGGCTGTTACGCGGCTCCGACAGTGCCATCGGTTACGCGCTCGCACGTTGACCTTGACAGTGCTGACCAGTGTAAGCACATCCTACCGCCGACTTGGGAACTTGGAGAATTCATTCCACTCATTCCACTTTGCACGTTTCCTGAGCAAGAAATGTCGTACCGTATTCTAGTTATGCATGCAAAGCACTAAATAGAAACAGCCTGCATCTTTTCAAACGTTACTTCGGGAGATATGCCGGCCAAAACGACACGAGTGGAAACACCGGCAACGGCGGCGGTGGATTCAGCCGGCTGTGCGAAAGCGAGACCGGTAGGGGCATGCCAACTCACTATTGCGGAACCTTCTTCCCGTATTCTGGGCGATCGTAATCCAAACTAGGCTCTCGATGTACGCGTCCTTGTCGAGGCCGTGAGCTTTGGCCCGGGTAGCTTGCAATTGCGAGTATGCGAAGCGTGCGAGTGACCTCCGACGCATTTGCCACCATGTTGAGTTTGCGGCCGATTGTTTACATCACGGGGTTTGAACAAGTGCTGCCAAAGCAGTGAGGCGGAAAGGCGATCATCTATCGCAGATGAAAAAAAAAAACAAATGAACTTAGACTGATTTTTCTGCGTCGAACTCGCGGCGTGATTTCCCGGCTGCCAAGGCGGCGAAGCGACTGAATTTCCGGTGTGCTTTGCTGCTTTCGTTCCCTTCAATGCCAAGTGTGAACGCCCCTTAAATCACACTGCATCTAATGAAGCATAGCCGGATTTCGGCTCTCCGAAGAAATAACGTAAAGCCGCAAGACGCGAACGGGCTATATGAGTTTGTAAAGAAGAATGATGATTGAGGCTACAGCCTATAGACTTCTATTATGGGATACCAGCAAGCCGCCCGAAAAAAAAAAAGACATGCAAATATCGGCACTAGTCTTATCAAAAGCACTTCAATACGAGTCGTATATGACGCAGCAGTTTTATTTGGCACCAAGGCAGCTCTCTCTCAATATAAAAAGGAAGAATGAATACTTACCTATACGTGTGATAACTAAATGTGATTCCTACATAACTACGCAGAAAAACTACATGAAGTATCGAAATAAGACCATCACAAAATATATACGGTATAGAAAGCTCCGTTGGCCCTACAAGGCAAGCACTTCTAGAATCTGAGGTATATCCAGAACGGGACAGAAACGAAGAAGGCACATAACACATACACAGTGCTGCGTATGTGTTCTGGGTCTTCTTCTCTGTCCCGTCCTGGATGCGCTATACTTCGGATTCTATGGGTAACCAACAAGCCCGCCGTGCAACTTCTAGAATGCTTTCTCCGAATTTCTTGTTTGCTGTGTCTGTTTCATCCGAGTCTCACTACTAAAGAATCTCGGCTGCGGCGGCTGCATTTTCGATGGAGGCGAAACTGCTGTATGCCCGTGTGCTCAGACTTGGGTGCACGTTTAAGAACCCCAGGTGGTCGAAATTTATGGAGCCCTCCACTAGGGCCTCTCTCATAATCATACGGTGGTTTTGGGACGTTAAACCCCAGAAATCAATCAATCAATCACTACTAAAGCATCACGCTGCCTTGTGTTTAGACATACGTTTGAGGCCCCGTCATGCTGCGGTTCCACGAAGCGATAAATGTCTGCGCGCATATGTGGTCCCCTGCCAGCTGATTATACAATCATAACTTTCGCTCAGATATTTTACCTCTATCCAGGGAACTACTTCGCCACAGGCTCACGAGCCCCACTTTGGCTAGGCACGTCATCCTATTATGTTGCAGCGACTTGAGCTGTGCTTCAAGCCTGGATTTCGGCAAGATATACTTATTCCTAAAATATGAGACGTCCATTTACGGCAACCGGCAAGGAACGTGACCAGCTTTTCGACCTTCTTGGAGGCTAAAACATTTACGGCAGTTTGCTAATCCTGCTTCAAATGACCAACTTTAAAATGTTTCAAAGCCGTTCAATGATTAAGTCAATAAAGTCACGCAGTGGTCACGACGAGTGCGTTAGTGTTTTTTGCTTCCTGTTCTCATTTTAGTGTTCTTTGCATATGTACGAAGGAAGCAGTGCCCTTCTTGAAATAAAGTTTGTGTTTATGTTGCGTGCATTTCTCATAGAAATGTGTTTGGTTTTTTATTGATTCCTATAAAGACAATTCAACGGGTAACAGTACTAGTAAACAAAACAACAAACAAGCAAAATTGTAGTAGACCAATATATATAGGGGGATCGAGGCAAAGATTGGTGGCTTTGTTAATATTAAGCGCTGGCATTGCAATGAAGAGCACATTTGCACACAATACGCGTATTCAGGGCGACACAGTGTGATATGATAATTATCGCGGTGAGGCGCCCAGTACGCTAAGATCACTCGCACGATTACCCATGCAAGATAGTGAGAACTGGTCGAAGTCTACTCCCTGACGTACCATGGCGTTTGCGAGGTATACGTAATATCTGACAACGGGAGGCGCGGGTGAATTCACAACGATTACCCATCTTCAACCGACCGGGGGTATTAAGGAACGATTTCGAGCAACTGTGAAGATAACATATGTGCTGTCCTAGGGAACTTGAGCCAACACGAAAAATCAAAGCCATGTTGGAGGGGAATCGAATCGGGCGGATACTATTCGCGCTTGTCTATGTTCGTACTCAGGCAATGTTTCATTCTATGCTTTACTAGTTCCCTATTCATGCATAGTCACCTACTTTTAATTTTGAAAATTAACGGCTAAATATAACCGCAGAGCTGCAGTGTAAACCACCACTGAATACAATCGTTTTCTGCATAATGTGTCTAGGGTATTTTATTGCGGATTGCAAGGAAAGTGAAAAAAAAAAGCCTTGACCTGGAGCATTAGCGCACATGCTACTGCGCTGCTCACAAGCACGTACTCGGCAAACATAAGCATATGACATGCTATATCATACGCAGGTAGGGAATCACTGCATCGATGAAAGACTAAAAAAAATTGTGCTGTTTAAGAGGGCCGTAGGTGTAGAAATGTTACTGACGTCTTCAGTGTCTGATATGACGGATATTATTCACGTGCATGCTTGCGGAAATCAAGAATGCAGTAGACAAGGCGGCGAAGCAAATCTATCCGGTCTCGTCCCAATCTGTGGTGTATTTTCAGTGTGACTCGCCAGATAGCAGAAGGGCCGACAGTCGTTTTAACGTGGTAATAAAAAGCCAACGAATAATAATGAAAAAGAACCAGAGAAGGCGCAATCACGAATTCATAAAGCACATCCACCAGCTTTCAAGAGTGTTTCTCCAGCGTGAAAGATGAGGTGCCAAACGAGGCATATCATAAAGCCAGACGTCTGGTTGATGAAATGCATTCACGGAAGGAATGACGTTTGCGTCACGTTTTATTATCTCAGTAATGGGACATCTCTTCGACAAAATGATGGTGACACAGATAGTGACGTAATGCACCCCATGAGAATGGGATGGGCCAAATCGGGTGTACAGACTGAATCGCATCAAGTGGCGGAGCGCGTGGCTGGGGGCGCTGTTGTTGTCCGCCGCCGCTACCTCGCGTTAGCAACAAGTTTTCTTTCATGCCTAAATTATAGCGGAAAGTCCTACATTAGGGATATGCTAGCTATTATGAAGGCGTGAGTACTTGTATATTTATGCAGAAAAAACGACAGTTAAAGCGGTCGGACGGGCGCTCTAGACAAGTGTAATTTCGTCTGTCAAGGTTGCAGGCAGATTTTTTATCCACGAGGGAGAGGGGGGCACCTCTTTTGGAGATGTTCATTTCTCGCTCTGATTGTTATGGCGAAAAAAAATTTCGGTCCGGTCGGGCACAGACCCAGGGTGCAACGCCCAACCGGGCCCGTGCCAACATCGGTGGCATTGGCCACGCCACTGCCACCGAAGTTTCCAATGGCATATAGCCAGGGGTGGCTACACCACAGGCAGCTGTCCTTGTGCCCCAAAAGTAAAGCGGAGCATGCAAGCTGTCGCCAAACTACGCAAAGCTGCATGCTAGCCCACTCTATCACATAAAGGGTTTTTATTTACAAACTGAAGATAGTGCCTACATTTCCACTATTAAATAAAGAAATGTTTTTTGAATACAGCTCTTGACATGCAGTTTTGCGTAGTGTGCCCTGGTTTTGCGTAGTTAGGCCTTAGCTCGCGTGCTTCCTTTTTGTCTAGGCACCTGTGCCGCCAGATGACCCGTTCAATAGACATGCTCTTGCAAGCACATGAAGAATGTGTATATTTTCTTAGCAAAACGTGGTAAGTGCTAAAAAAATGCCGCCATATCCACGAAGTGAATGATGATGAGTGGGCGAAGCTCCGGAGGTAAACCTGGTAAACCATGAATCCTCCGTACATTTTTCCCACTCGATTTTATTGCAACGCTCCCCCTAGCGTATGTCGCCGCACTATATCGAACGATGACACGCGCCATATGTGGCATCATTCCTATTTTATAACACCTCGCATCTTTCATAATCAACTACACGTACCGCCGTCTAGTTTATAACGTCTTGCATCTTTCGGACGGACGGACGGATGGACGGATGGACGGATGGATGGATGGATGGATGGATGGATGGATGGACGGACGGACAGACGGACGGACGGACGAACAGACGGACGGACGGACGGATGGATGGATGGATGGATTGATGGATGGATGGATGGATGGATGGATGGATGGACGGACGGATGGACGGATGGATATGGCTGTACCCTTTAGATCGGGCGGTGGCTAGCGTAATACTTAGAACTGAACGAGAGGTGGCTACATACAGGGGACGCACAGCCCACGCCTTAAGGAGCTTCGCTCCTAAAATGTGCACACGCTTTCGCTTGATTTGCCCGATGGGCTATAATACATCGCAAACTTTGATTCACTCTACTGACGCATTAGGTCATAGAAAATGATTGGGAAGTTGTTGACTAAAACCAAACTGGAAGCGACCGTAATACTTCACCTAGGCGCCTATAGTGGCACACTCGCCTGGGTGTTCGATGTGCGAGGGCTACTTCCAATGATATACATAAATGCCACAATCGTATACACAACTACTACCGAAATATTACCTAAAGGTAGAATATAGCAATGAGAAAATAAACTGGCCACTGTAACGTTTACGAGGTTAGAGTGTATACCAAAAGGCGCGTTTGTAAAACGTCAAGTGTTTGGGACAATGGTGCAGTGAATAACGTGTTCTGTATCTGTTTACGGGGACCGATAGATTTTTAAGATCGACTTCCATTGATGAAACTTTTTTCTTTGCCATCTCATCACGCCCATTATTTTGACGGCATTTCGGGACAGAAATACGTCATCGAAGTCTTGGCGGACATCGGCAAAAAGCGTGTTAGTGTGGAAAAATGTCTCACGCTAGTTAAAGGATGCAACAAGGTGAATTAGACAGCAGAGATATGAAATATAATGCTACAGCATTACATCTATACGTTCTAAATCCAATTTTGCAGATGGTGTAGTATACATTACGAATCCAATTTTTCCTGTATAGACAGGAAAAATGGGATTCGAGCAGTAAAGTATATCAGAGGGAATCGCTTCCTCAACAAGGCCTCACAGCTCAGTGGCCGTGAAAACGTTAAACGTTATGTATTATGTGACAAAGAGAAGGCTTCGCCACTTTTGTTTCTTTGAAAAAAGCATGTGTTGCTAACTTTATGCGCTGTGAGCAACGAGACATTATTTACAATATAGTTTTAAACGAAATAAATATTGAGATGTCTCCATCGTTCAACCACACAGTCAGACATTAGCTGAACTGCTGGGATGTTTTGCTTTTCAGCCTTTTAAAGCTGATAAAAGTCAGTCCTGTGCATGCTTCAGAAAAATGCAAATTAAGATGAAGATAACTTGACGCCAAGTGACGACGGGAAGATACTTCTTGTTTACATTTTATACATTTGCATATTGAGCCTTTCTGCCCCAGGTGTTCGTTGTCTCTCCAGTACCATTAAGCTAGCTTTGCACCTATGACGCTGAAAGCATTTGTTGATTGATGTTTGTCATATAGGCACCGCGGTTTTACAAGCTAGCCGGGTAGAACAAAAAAAAAGGCTTCTTTTAGTTGCAAATTTCAGGGAAGTGCTGGCGAAATAATGCTTAACTGTGGTCAGCACTGCAGTTCTAAAAATTGAGTCGTCTTTCCAGACCACCCAGAAAAGTTGCAGGGCCATATATGCGAAAAGTTTATTGTCCTAAAAATGCCTTTAACTTAGAATGAGAACAAAGGGCGCATGCTCACCTTTCTCGAATTGACAGTTGAGGTGCTGAGGTGTACTAGATGGCCTGCGTTCTTCCTTGAAACTCATTGTCAAGACCTTCCGGGGTAATCTACTTATGAGCCAACACACTTATGGCCGATGGTATAAAATATGAGTTCAGAATGGCCTTGCTAAAATGGCCCGTTTCGGTGGTGGACCCTAAATACCCACAATACAGATTATTCACTGCGCTGCGCTGCTCGTCTGATCTGACGCCCGTTATCCAACTTCAGATTACGCTACGTTCGCAGCTGTAAACGTTTCCCACCACCGAGGCTCAAGGTGCTAGAAAGTTTCCATGGGTGGGGCACTACTGGAGTTTGAGACTCACGTCCCATCATCTTTCCCTCCTGCTCACTCTTTCTCTCAAGATTTCCTCCTCTCTCTCTGCTCCGTCAATGCTTACACTCTGAGGATAGAAAAGCCGCGTGTCGGCAGGACGCCGACGACACGGAGCAGTTTTTGAAGTGCCTCCCGATAACAGCTTGGAGGAGGTAGGCATGGCTCGATGGTGGATCTCTGTGAGAGACCGATCATCGCGTCTGAAAGAACGACTTGAGAAGGAGGAGCAGGGCTGTCGATATCGATAGGCATGGCGTTGTTGTTCCCGCTTTCGCAGACTGAACTCGAGGGAGACATGATTGCGTCACAGTAGCTCCTTCTACTGCTCAATCACACCAATAAGCAACGGAGGGGCGGCCGAGTTGGTATCGAGTCACCGACGTTAACTGCACCAGTTCTCCAGAAGCATACATAATTCACCGTGGCAATGAAAATTATACTGATCGCGAATTTCTCATTATTGAAGGCAGAAGGTTGGGGAAACGAATAGAATCTGGACGTCTGAAAGGGCCTGTGTGCATAATGTGTATAAGTTGTAAGGCGTCGGGCTGTGGAAGGCGTGGAAACACCCCGGAGACAAGACAAGGACACCAACCAACACGTCTTTACTTTTCAAAAGCTCAGCCGGGACTACCCGTGAGCGACCGCTTAGCGCGAGGCGCGAGGGCGCCTTCATTCTTCGTTTTCTTTTACCGAGCGCTATCACACAGTGGAATGTTTAGCACAACAGGTGCCTCATCCAACAAATCTTAATTATTAAAGAAACTGCGCTACAGTTACTGCGAAATACGAAGTTAAAGGGGAGACACGAAACGAAGTGGACAGTACAAGTGCAAACTATCAACTCCATTTATTGATTTAAAAATAAAAGCATCGGCTTGAGGAAGAAAAAAAAAACGATTTCCCGGAAAGACTTTCACATATCGGACCAGCAAAACGCATGCGACAGTTCAAGCTCTGTTCTACTAACCCCGACGAAAAACAAATTTGTCAAAAACCAGATATAGCAGTTTAAATTAGCATAGTCGGAAAAGAATTTTAAGTCTTCGCCACACCTCGGATTCATAATTACCCCACGAGAACATGGAGACAGTCAAGCGAAATCGCCCCAACTCCCACTTTCATCGAAAAGCGAGTTTTCCTTTTCCTGAACGTCTTCTTTCTTCCAAGCTTTTCTTTTCCCCAGCAAACTCAGATGATAGTTTGCGCCTATAGGGTCCACTTGGTATCGTGTCTCCCCTCTATGTTCATATTTTATGGTATAGGTAGCTCAGTTTTTTAATAACAAAAAACCAACTAGCCCAATGCCTCCCTTTGCTAACAAATGTTCGCAGGTGAGCTGTACGAGTGAAACTTGAGTGTCTGGAGAATTGAAGTGTGCCCATCTGAATAGAGTCTTTGTGGGAAAATCAAAGTATTCTTTCTATTGAAGGAATGGGTAGGCTGTAATGTATATTTAAAATTTTTCATTCATAATATATTTAAAATACAAAATTTTCATTAGCTAATTCACGTTGGTATGTGGATTGAAGTATATGAGCCTTTTTTATTCGCCCTTTACATTTACTTTGTGCATTTTTCATGTATCGCTGCTTGCAGGCCAATGTAATCACCATTTTTTTTGCATCAGTAGCTTATTATGACGTTACGACGAAGAGAACTGCCGTATGCATGTTTTATATATCTGTACTTTTTGTTCTTCTGAATTATACAGGCATGTGCGATTGTTTACCAAGCCTGGGGGTACTGACACTGTCAAGCCTGATATGAGGTTTTTTTGTATGCACCCATCAAGCGTCACTGAGCAGAATTGACACTCAAATAAACTGTTATTTGATTGATTCATTGATTAGGTTAGTGGTTATTCTATTGAGTGATTAACAGGTTGACTAACTGTTTGATCGGTTCATTGATTGATTCACAGATTTGTGCTCAATCAGAATTTCTTCTGCATCAAACGATTGATGACAATCACCACGACACTCCGTGAAGGAAGTTGTATTTGCAAGGGGACTTCAGATGAAGGGCGATAACTCCCCAATAAAAATCTAGTGTTTTTTTTGTACAAGCCAGCTTGCAAGTCTTCATGTACACAATAAATTGTTATATAGGGCAGCCTACGCTTAGACTCAGTCCTCTGTGGCCACGCACTGATTCGTTCTATGGTGTTTGGATATACCAAAGAGTTGCTCGCATCCTTCCACGAGATATAGGTCGTTTTAGCAAAGAATATTTCACGTCACTAAGAACACAGCGAGAGGAACGTGCATGTGAGGGCAGCTATACATGCATGGGGTGTTTTTTCTTACTGTGTATGTAAAAATTGTGTAAACATGACGTAGCAGGGAGGTATACGACAGTACTGTAGTAGCACCGTTGGAAGTATATGGAGAGTACGTATATCAAGATGGATAAATTTGATAGAAACTGCACGTTTTTGGGGACTCTCGCCATTGGTTTCAAGAGAGAATTATTTTAGTGGGGAGCTGGAGAGGTTTGCCTGGTTTATCACCTGAGAGACTACTCCAGGTGCCGGGTCATGACAATGATATATAAAATGATAAACACACAACACATACAGTTAAATACACGCATAACAGTCACATAACACATACAATCACTTACACGCACTGCACTATAAACAAGCATTAGTATCAGTAGTATTAGTGCTTAGTGTACAAGACTGATGTCAGCGCCTTCTGTTGCCGATAGATGTGGAGGGGAAGCCGATTGAAGCCGAAGTGATATCATAAGCTCTGTTAAGGTCCTTGTGGGCGAAACGGTCTGCCCACGTTACTGAGCAGATTGAATGCTAGCTTCACTTCGCTGATATCATTGCCTGTTGCATCGAGAAAGTTTTCTCCTCGAAATATCGCAAATGACGATACTAATGCTTACACAAACTCCATTTCTAAAAGGGTTCTAACAGAATAATAACATAAAAAATCTGCCAAGTTATGGTAATTGCCCAACTATGCTAACATGGTTAGCCATAACTCGGCAGATCGCGCGCTGCAGTGCATGACTGGTAATTACAGGCTCTCTTTACCCAACAGTATCCGCTACGTTTTAAGAGGTCTCCAAAACTGACAAGCCAGTGGGTCCAACTATCAACACCCGTCGTGTGTAATGCTCGACCACATCCGCACACAAAACGGTGACGCACTTCTGGTTGTCCGCATTAAGGAGTGCTTTCGAAGACGAAACGGGAAAACTGTGTTGCCAAAAAGAAAGCTTCCGACGCGTGTGCCGTGGCCACGAAATCGCGAGCAGCTACCGAAAAGTGTACTGTGGGCACAAACGCAGAAAAATAGTAATGGCGGCTATGACGTCACCATAACTTGTATCGGCCACGGCCGCTCTAGAGGCGCGCGCTAGCTCCTGCCAGACCACCCCTGTATCGGCCCTAGACTTTCCTAAAATCAACGAGCGAGGAAGCTGGCGTTGCGATTGTTCAGCCACCATGGAAAATATGGGTAATACACAGATTTGCCTAGTCTTCGAGCTCTCGGTTTTGAACGCACTTGTGGCTTTGTTTACTGCCGTGTTTTGGTTTTGTTTCGAATGAAAGAATGGAACATTGTAAACTTATTGAGCCGAATTTAATTGGTGAGTTTAAAAAGGCTAAGGTGTTGAAGCGTAACAGCTAAATTTTTGCTGAACTTTGCATCACGGCAAAGCGAATTCTGGCCCCGAGAAATTGAAACGAAGCCGAACGAAAGAAGACTGGCAAATTTGTGTACAACGCATCTGGCTGAAGCGCCGCACTTTGGAGCATAGACATTATCGCCAGAGTTCCATCTAGTAAGTATTGTTTCCCAGATTGCAGGAAAGTCTATGGTATTGGCTACATAATGGTGACGTGGGGAAAATAAGGAGCGTCACCATCGAGCCACTTTCCAGGGTTTCTCTGCCACGAGGTGTGGCGTGTCCCGCTTGATCACGCACGCAAGCTTCAATGCCCATATAAAATACCTTCAAAGTCTTATTAGTTGTTTATATTTTGAGGATGATATGGACATGTCCACGAGATTCAACCCCATGGTGTCATATCGCCCGCGACATTCTGCGTCAGTACCCCGTTACTTTGGTGCAAACAACAGCACTTTCTAAAGCTCACAACCTCTTGTAACTCCTCCACGCATGCCTTTCAGATTGCGTAATTGGCTAAGCTTCAAGTGCATTTTTCATAATACTCGCGCGATAAGTTCGCCTGCTTTACGTTGTGCCGTAGACTATACTAGTAAAAAAAAAAGACACTAGTTGAATTATCCTATGAATTTAGACTGATTGACACTACAGGTACTGTAGTAAATAGAACACATGAATTATGCAAGGAATGCGATGCAAGTTCAAAATTGTAGTGTGTATAAATGAATGGTTTGTTCGTATAGATGCCGTTTTGTCGCCCAAAACCTGGGGCATAGAAAAACTGGGAAGATAAAATGTCTTCAATTGATGCTCCTTGAGCCGTGTTAGTTTATCAGTATGTTTTGACCTGCTTGGTAATCTATGACCCGTTCCGTCTTCTAAAAAATAGAACGAAGGAAGGTTTACGTCCAAAAAGTGTAAAATATCGGGTCACCACATGTCGTCTGTCCACTGATAAGAATTTATCCCGAGTGCCCCAGAGATAGCTCGTCAGTGTTGAACACTTGAACGACGCTCCAGTCGTTCGTCGTTCCTTCTTTCTTTTGCTTAGTGGCACAAAGTTCATAGACCATTCATCTTGGACACGGGTAGGCATGTCGCGTAGTAATTGGAAGTTTCAGTCAATGAGTATTGCGTAGTGTGTAAACGCAAATATTGGCCTTAAATTAGATGAAACCCCAGTAAGCACAACCGCTGTGGGAGGCTTTTGGGGGCTATAAGAAATACAAGGTTATGGGAAGCGTCGTCAAGGATAGATTGACGGAGTCTGAATCCACCGAAGTTGGTTTAAGTGAGGCTCAGTGAAACAACAGTTTTCTCTGGAACACACGAATATTTTTTCGCTTCCTGCGCCAACAAAATGCAGTGACCATGACAGATAACGGGTCTTGTCCACCTACTGTGGGCTCAAAAAAGAAAGACCTGAGTGGTGAGCCATACGAACCGACACGAGAAACTACTTGGGCTCCGGTTGTACATAAAAAGTGTCGGATTGAAATAAATCAAGAAAGCGGATTTCTAATACCGATGTAACACGGAAACCTTTGATCGTGATCAGTGACTATCCGAATTGAACTAGATCCGAATCAGATGCTGCTGTACGGTCACATTTATTCGCGATCAGGCCTGATCTGGATCAAGACGATCGCGATCTGGCTTCGTGATTGCGATTTCGCTGACGTAACGCTATAGCTTATCCAGTTAGACTGCACTATGTAGCAGCGAGTAACTTGTTAGTTGCGATCGAGAAAGCAAGAAATTCGATCTGGATCGGCCATGATGGCGATAGAAAGTGCTCGTGTGACACCGCAATAGCAAAACGGTAATGATCTTCCTGACAATATATCTATCACATGAAATCCGGGTGTAATAAAAATGAAAAGATAAACGTGGATGGGGAACACACATTGACGAAAATGAAGTAATAAAAAATGGCCCACAACTTACACGAGAAAAAAAAACCTGCACCTATGACGTACAAAATTAAATTATCTCAAAATATGCTACAGATGGCTATTCTATGCGTGGTTTTGCGTGCGTCGGCATACTCGGGCCGCCAAAGCCCTACGCGCTTAAGCGTTGACACAAAGTTATGCTTGGGAATGAAAGCAGTTGTAAGTTCAAAGTAATATACATACAAAACTTTATCGTTACGCTCACTTTATGATAATTCATCTGCCTGCCCAATCCACAGCAATGGAATCGCTGGAAATACAAATACCGTGACGTGTGGTCTATACAGTATTTTCTGTAACACTGTGGAATGAAAATCTAGGGCCATAAGTATATGCGGTATTCCTATAACAAGCTGTTCCTTCATTCTTGATCTAAACGAGCAACGTGAACCATTGGCGGTAGAATGTGACTAGAAAAATAGTACAGGGCACTAAATAGCCTAATGCAGCGGTGGGGTACAATTTACACAAAAAATGCAGCGCATGTTATGAAGATGTCTGTTGCTTGAAGCTTCTAAGAGACCCATAATGGGAAATTGATAAATATGCATCTGCTAAAGTTGTATGTTTGCACACATGGGCTATATTAGGGTGTACCGATTTTCCTCTTTGGGAAGAGCTTTCGCTTGGCCAAACTGGTTTTGGGACGTTAAACCCCACATATCAAAATCAATCGCTTGGCCAATCCCACTGAGTGGGTGTGAACCACTGTTCAAGGTTCCAGAGGTCGTCAAAACTTGTGGAGCTCACTCAGACTCATTTGTTAAATATATTTCGCGTTTTGGAGCCACTCGCACTCGCACTCACCAAATTTTCTTCAACCGGACTCTTTCAGACTCAACCTCAGCAAAACATTACTCACCCGACTTACTCAGACTCAGACTGACGGTTGAGTCAAATCGTGAGTCCGTTAGCCTTGAAGTGACTTTTTTCAAATATGGTGTGTATGCTTTTCAACACTACTATGTTACGTAATCGGTGCTATTCTTGGCACGAATTGATATAGTACCTTGAAAGACGTGTTATGAGTAAGCTTATTTTTTCTTGGAATAGATGACAAGATGCAATATATTTAAAAGGAACTTACCCGGAAGGGTTGACGAGGGGGAGACCAAGGCACTCTCCTAAATAATTAGCGCCTCCAACCAATAAATATTGAAATAGACACTACTTTGGAATACGTGGAGGTAGTCATGAGTCCAGATAAGATTGGCAGTAATAGTGAATTGTGTATAGATAGGACCATAAGTCAGCAAAAGAAAGTGGAACTTACTTGAACTCACTCAAGAATGATATCTTTACCTTTGAACTGATTCTGTCTTGGACTCACCAGAATTTTCCTGGGCCTAACTCTCTCGGACTTACACTCGCGAAAACTTTCTTCAACATGACTTGCTCGAATTCAGATGCACCGAAATGTTACTGACCCGGACTCACTCAAACTCAGTCTCGTAGTTAAACATGAGTCTGAGTGATTCCGAGTGCGACGATTCGTGAGTGAGTTCGCCGCCCTGTGCAAGGTTCTACTCTACTCTAACCTACTCGTCAGTGCGTATGTTTGAGCTGCTCCTTTAGTCACTTAACATAGAGAGTTGACGAAAAAATTACAGGAAATAACAGCGCTGTCACGCTTGTTCAGCGACGATGAAAACTATTGTAAACATATAGTTTGCCTCATCTTCAGGCTTGTTGCTGTGAACAATTTTACATGGCATTACTCATTCATGTAGCTAAATCATTCCCGATTATCCGAGCACTCAAATAAAAGATTGTATGAGAGTTACTGTTTAGTAGTAACCGTAATTATTTAGTGTAATTGTTCGAAATGTAAAATTTCAGACCGAATTTTTACACATCTTCAATTCACAATGTAGCAAAAAAGGCTAATTATGCATATTTATGGAGCACTCGTCAATCTCATGCTTGCTGAAGCGTCAAAATGCGGCTACTCTGGAGATGTTTGTAAATGTTCTCAAGTAGGACGTTAAACTCCACATATCAATCGAATCAATATTCTGAAGTAATATTTCAGGAAACTATGTACTTTAGAATAGTTTCTCTGTGCACGAATAGGTAGAGAGATAGAGAAAAAAAAGAAACAAGATGTAAAGATAGAAGATAGAATTAAAAAGAAAGAAAAAGACCACCTCTTTGATCATTGAATGAGGACTCGCGGGAATAGTTTTTCCGCGGTGTCAAGCTACAGCTAAAGTTTGTCTAGCTTAACTATGCTGTCCAAGTGTGTGAACTTTCAATCCTCCATCCCTTTCCCTACGCAGAGCTTGAAGTCAGCGATTTATATATGCTGCAAAATTTTCTGCTTCTCAATAAAAACTTCTCTCTCTCTCTCTATGCACAGAAGATCGCATAGATTTTGCCAAGAAGATTCGTTTTATCCCCTTCATAGATGTCATCTAAAACCCCTTGCTTAGGAGATCTAAAAAAATTGCTAGTAATGCTGTTGAGGAGCTAAAATAATAATAAGAAAACTTACTCTGTGCATAAGGCCACAGAGGCTGCAGCTCATCCGATGAAGCGAAGCGTCGCCATGATCCAGGCTTTGGAAGAACCATCGCGACAGAAATGAAGGTGATGTTCTGGTTGGTTCAGTGTTCGTGCTGCACAGCCATATGAAAGGTCAGCGTTACAACAAGAGGCACTGCGAAGAGTGGAGTTAGAATGTCATAGCCGTCTTGAAGTTGTTCGTTCACACTTGCACTAGAGTGACGATTTCGAAAGAAATGGCCCGTGCCAAACCAACCGGTGGGGTCATATTAAGAAACAAACATCAAGAGGGGCCGGACACAGCTTGTTTATACCAGACGGCAGGCCTGCGCGATCAAGATCATCTGGCACACGAGGGAGTGAATCAGCGAGGTTTTACAAGGACGTGATGGGGCTATAGTCACTGAGCTGTAGCCTCGTCCTTCGAGGCCTTCGAATCTACGAAAGATTTTTAACACGCTTGTTTAAAGTTACTCGAATGTTTTTGTTGTTTACTGGGGCAACTGTTATCCATTTTGGGTGAGCCGACGATTACGACTGCCTTGTGGCCCACTCGTTTGTTTTACGGAGGCATGATGATAGGAATGGGGGCTATCAACAAAAATGTTTTCTTTTGTCAAAACTTTTCCGGCTGGTCATTGTTGATAGACTAATGGCAGTGTTGACATATCCCACATTGTCATAGGCGTGCAAACGAAGGGGGCATGGGTGGAACGTTATTGGGAAATAAGGATTAGGATGGGGTGCCTCGCTAATCATCTAAGGGACTCCAGGGCCGCATAAGATTTTTCTTCAGTGAGACCTGTCCAGTATTCGTTCAATGTGCAGGGCTATGGAAATGAATTTTTTGAACGATAATTGTGACCGAATACTCTTGATGTTGCTTTACAAAAATAATTGTTCACTTCCCACTTTTATGTGCAGAAAGCGCGTATGAAAAGCCGACATTTGTGAGCTGCACACCATTGCTTAGTTTTAAAGTGTACATACATTGCGAAGCTTGTTAATTTATTTGTTTTAAGCTCTTCCAACCACCATAGTGGTCTCAGTAGCACTGGGCTAACACTACAAATTTTTTTAGGTCGGCTGGAATGTCCTATTCGTAATGTTTTGACAGACATGTCTTTTTAGATGCCGTTTCGACAGTGATGATGTTTAAGCATGTCGAAATTTTGAGGGCAACCCTCGAAAACTCTGTGGGTATGTGTAAAAGAAAGCTTGTGTGTCTCATAGCATAGCCATGCATTGTACAGTACATCAAGGAAGTAGGAAGGGAATTGAAAGAGAGCAAGAAGTAAAAAAATCCCAGCATAGCCACGGATTGCGTAATGATAAGTGGGGCGAAGCATCCGTCCGTCCGTTCGTCTTGCTTCCGTCCATCCGTGCGTCCGTCTGTGTGACCGTTCGTGTGCCTATCCGTCCGTTCGTCCATTTGTGCGCCAGTCCGTCTGTGCGTCCATCTGTGCGTTCGTCCATGCGTCCGTCCCTGCGTCCATCTGTGCGTCCGTCAATCCGTGCGTACGTTCGTTGCACCTGTCTGTCCGTACGTCCATCCATGTGTCCATTTTGCGAACACCCCAAGTACTTCCATCTAGCATTTTTCATCCTATATTCAGCGTAAACAAGTACCGCCATTGAGCGGACATTCCAAGGACTGAAAAAGAGGTGGCACTCGCGCACTTTCTTACGGCCTGCGCTTCCTGCCTACTTCCAACCTTTCACAGTCTCTAGTTCATGGCTATAATCCGCTATATACTTGTTCACTATATCAATGGCACTATGGCCCGACCCTCGCTAAACCTCGCTGAAACCAAGGAGGTTATGCCCAGCGAATTTAACATGACAACCCTTTCTGGTCAGATAGTGCTCAAAGTGCGTCCTTCTGATACTAATTATTTTAGTACAGTATACAGTACAGCATAGCAAACGTAGTGTAAAAGGTGGGTTGGAATTAGTAATGGCAAGGAGAAGAGGAAGAAAAGGAAGAAAAAAAAAGCAGGTGGTGAGAAGGTAAGCTGTAGCATAGCTATGTGCCGTGTAATACAGCAAGGAGTGGGAAAGAGATCATAATATCTGTAGTGTTACGCCCGGAATTACGACAGGATCATGAGAAACACTTTAACTGATGGCTGCAGAAATGTCGACCATCTGGTGTTCTTTAACGTGCACCTACATTGCCCAATACACGGGCCTCTAACATTTCGCTTTCCCCGAAATGCAGCCACCGCGGCCGAGATCGAACTCACGACATTCGAGTCAGCAGCCGATCACCGTAACCACAGTACTGCTGAGGTGCACGGTGGGGAAAATATGTGAGGGTTAGGAGGAAAAAATAGCAGATAGGGCAATATAGAAAGATATAAAAAGAGAAACAACGGGGAACGAAAGACAAAGAAGTTGAGATAAGCGAGTGAAACTTGTGAAATCGGTTAAAAATACCATTGTCTCTAGTGATTTGGTTTTTGTTTTCGGTATTAGCCATGCATATTTTAACCTTCATAATAATGCAACAATCTGCTTTGTTTACTTATGTTTTCGTAAGTTAGAACTGTTAAAAACAATCAATCGTGTACTTACCGACAGTTTTGCTCTCCCTTTGTTTCGCTCGTGCAAATTAAGGATGCACGATAACTACCTGTATGCGTGTGATATATCTTTTTTGTTCATGGAACCCTTAGCTATTTATTTTTTTAGACCCCCAACTAGCCTTCGGCTATGGGTCCAATCAGTCGTAATGTTTCTGTATGCTTTACAGTTTGCAAATAAAGAAGTGAATTGAATTGAATTGAAGAAAGAAAATCTGCGTTCACCAAGTGTCAGTGCTTGCCCGCCAGCTTCGCTGCTAACTAAAGGTGTTCAACTGACTTGAATTATTTTTCGTACGTCTCAAATGTAAAATAGTGCAATAGTAGGTTTCACAGATATACGACCACACCACGAATATACTCGTTGAGGAAGAAAGTGAGTTAGTGTGTATGGATGCTGCTCGAGATGTTATCGAGATGACTAGCCTGCGATAAACCTCTGTTATTTTCAACCCATGACCATACAATTCCGCATAACCAGGTAACCATAACGTCAGCACCACGGTTTCATTGGTGCCCCAGCATTTGCAACCTCAAGATCTGTGACAGATTTCTGCGCACGCACGGCTTTTCAATACACTCGTTTTTTACATATTGACTTCTCATTGATTGATTTGTGGTGTTTAACGTCCCAAAATCACCATATGATTATGAGATACGCCGTATTGGAGGGCTCCGGAAATTTCGACCACCTGGGGTTCTTTAACGTGCACCAAAATCTTAGCACACGGGCCTACAACATTTCCGTCTTCATCATATTGACTTCTCAGTTGTATTAAAACACTTGGCGTTGTGGTGAAATACAGACCTCATAGTGTTCGTGGCTCGGAAGTTTTTCGACAGACAATACTCCAGCTGCTTAGCTTGCGCTACTTTCTCGTCTTTAACTGTCACTTTTACATAAATCAGGAAGCTGTGTGAGCTAACAAATCGCTAGCGCAGCTTCAATTACCACCCTCCCCCCGCCCATTACCCCCCTTCCCCCGCCCATAATCACTTGAAAGGGGTGCATTGTTTGCCGCACACTTTTACTCAGTCGGATCAGTCATGTTATTGCTCAAGGAGCAGGATTATAGCCACGCTGGCATTTAACGATGATGGTAATAGAAGTACCCTGGCGTTACGTATTACAAGAGCTATTTACTTCCAATCTTCCCTTCCGGAAAGCTAAGGACCAAAGGCAGGCCTGCACAAGAAGCACGTCATCGATTCATTTTCATTTTCGTTACATCTATATTTATTCGAGCTCTCTCTTAATCTCGAACAACAAAAGGAAGGGGGCCGGCCACTGAGAAAAAAACTTTGCAACCCCCTTCCTCACTGATGGTGCACCCTGCGCAAGCCTATGCTCATTCAGTCAGCTAGTTAAACGATGTTGTGACTGGGTCTCCTCGGGCGATTACGTTAGATGGCCCTGAGCATCGCTGGAATATTCTGCAACCTTCATGTGAATCATTTGTACGACTCACCAGAGGGGTAACCCCGTAACGTATCGACTGACCCCAGTTGATATCCACGCCGACGACCGACATCCGTTGAATGTATTCGTTTATACTGCTTTGGTTTTACAACTGCTCTATTAGGTGCCACTCTGTCGACGTCATGTGGCTGCTGCGTAGACATGCTTTCACCGTGACAGCATGCTTTCACCGCTATATCATTTTTTTTCTTCTTCTTGTATATGACTAAAAGTGCCCTCTACGCCAATCTTTGTGACGTGGCAGAAGCTGTCAGGCCAGGCGACGAGTTTCGCCTGAGTCCTTATTGTTTCTGCATTCTATCTCTGCCGGGGCACGACCTCGTGGGACATATTTCTCAGCGTGGACGTCACAGACAGCTTGGCGACTTCGGGAAAGTTTCTCGCTTGCACTACGCCGGCAGGCTTGTCAACTGCTATACTTATTATTTGCAATACATTTCATTTAGGGGTGCTTCAAGCCTATAGGTTTGGCTGCAATCACTTCTTTTTCTCCTACACAATACTTTTCATTGTGAAGTTTTCAATAATCGCAAAAGAGTGTGGAATTGACACGCAAGCTGTCTTTCCCCCACCTGATCCCACTACCGCAACACTCACACATTGTTCGATGTTCAGATACCCAACGCCAATGATCTATTATAATTACCCACACATCAGGAACGTTCTAACTGAATCAGTGGCCGCACACACAAAATGGGCTCTCTCTAGAGGAGAGTTTATCATTGTTGCAACATAACAGTTAAAGGTCGCTTACCCGTCATGAGAGTGGAAAGTTCTTATAGTACAACAACAGGAGAAACACACTAAATGCATTGGCAGTTAATAAAAAGACTGATTACTTGATATAGCACGTGATTAAATCCTGGTGGTATTAGAAAAACGGTGATATACTAGAGTGACAAATGCAGGTGTTCTTTTTGCGAGTTGAGTAGGGTTTAAACTATTTAAACATTGTTTAAAGATCGCAGTAAGCTAGCATGTCGAGCGGAAAAGCCTTGAAGCTGGATAACGAATTCGTTCACTTTGGTGTACGTAAATATATGTATAGTGAGATATTGTCATTTGCACCATAATTAGGGGGAAAATTAGAGTAGTATGTATACTATGAAACCTACCCACTTAATTTTGTTTTGTTTGCGGGGCAAAAAAAAAAACAGCAAGCTTTGAGCCTTCCATTGTTTACGGCATGCGTTTTGCACAAACGACTCCAATATCTGCGTCGATTGAAAGATTTAATTAACGTTTTACGGTATTTTATGCATTGCCATTCCGTGGTTGGACACCCCGGTCACTAGGCTATCCGTAGCGCTAGAACAAAATCTATATAGACGCCATAAATATTGGCTGCCGTTCCTTTGACAGATACTAATGGTCGCACGTTTCTAGTGTTTTCATTGGTTTTTGTTCTTAGTGGTTCCCTTTTAGTAAGAGAGGAACATTCATTTGTGGGTATTTCACGAGCACATTAAAACGATTTGCGGAAACAGCCAGTGTTATCGGCACTTCTTCCTGCGAAGTTTTAGATAAGCATGGGAAACGACAGGAGACCGCTGCGGTAGAAAGAAAGATATTAACGATAAACAAGAAACTGCGCTGCACCATTGAACGAGTCTGCGTCGGTGACATGTTCCGGCAACCATGATTCAGTTCACGCAATCACTTTCGCGGAACACGTGTGAGACACGTAATAAACATAATCAAAATTTTCAAAAGCATTTATGACGTTATAAAATAAAACAAACTCGAGCACATAAATATGAACCAAAGCCCATCTCGCGTATACCCAGAACAAAAGACGGTAAAACAGCACATGCACGCGAATTACCATACTGCATTGCCGAAACGTCATTATTTTGATAACAGTGAGCCTTGGTACACATACGACTTTCCGCTCAGGGTTAACTTATCGTAACGTGGATGAAAAAGTTAGGAAGCAGCTTGGCTCATAGCGAATGCTGTGGCTGACTTTTCTTCGTGCGCTCTTTGTAGCTCCTGAAAAATCCTCGTTTTGAAATTTTGTGCTTGAAGTTCTGCGCAGAGACCGTGGTTTAACAACGAACCTCTTCTTGGTCCAGCCATATATGTCAAGGACCACTGTGGCCCTCGACACACAATGGGTAAATCCTACTACAAACTACCGGTTCACTGAAAATGAAGGCAACAGCCGAACTAATGGCGGGCGCGTTAACATAGCCACACCTCTGTACGTTACACATTGTCGTTATGAAATGTGGGGCAATATTACTTCCACGCAGCATAACTAAGAATGTTAATAAAGACCAGTGTTAACACATATCAGAGAATTCTAAGTGAATACTTGATTGATTGATATGTGGAGATTAAGCTTCCAAACCACCTTATGATTATGAGAGGCGCTGTAGTGGAGGGCTCCTGAAATTTCGACCACCTGGGTTCTTTAACGTGCACCCCTAAGCGAATACTTTATGTACACATATGCATAGGAGTGATATAGACAAAATGCAAGAGAACTATACTACCACCTCAGAGCTTGAAAATAGTGTTTAGTAAAAAACCATAGTTGCAACTTGCCTGAAATACTTATCATAAAAATGCGTTAGTTTGACGAAGGGAACGCCACCAGCTATGCTTTTTGTCGGTGTCCGTGAAGCGCAGCTGGTTGAGCTTTTATTTGGGTTTGAAGCTTTAAAACTTCACAATAACAGGACGGGATTTAAAAGGCATAAACAAGCTTGGGCAGTGCGCCAATTGAATTGCGTCAATATACCGATGTAACGATAGTGGTTTCAATTACTGCGGCTCTATTCGATTCAATTTTTTGTCACGGCTCATCACTATCGGGGATACTATCCAAACTAAGATAGCCGAGGAGCGACCGATCTCCCAGCTCACTTGAACGATATTCGAGAAGACCATTCCGAGCGCCAGCTTCTTCAGCCATTTCTGTCAAACTGGAAGCTTTCAAGTTGATATGAACTTTTAGAAACATTTCCTTTGGTGCGTTGAGCCTTTCCATATTACCAAGAGCTTTTCATTTGGTTGATTTAGGCCCACTTATTACTGCCTTAACTTCTCCGTTCAGAAGGATAGGCAATTTACGTTTACATTTTAGACGCTTCCAAAGAACGAGTATGCAGGTGTTTTATCAGCATGGGTATTATCCTCGGGCAGCTTTGCGGCGTCGCATAGCAAATACTCCATGTTTAATGGATGATCAGAGCAACTGTTCAGGGGGAAGGTTTGATTGAGCGTCCCCCGAGCAAAGCAGGAAAACAGCCACAGCAAAGAACGCAAAAGTTGTTCCACTTAACACTCCTGAGCAGAGGAACAGAAGCAAACATGGATCCTCACGTGCCTAAGCGTACACGAACCTGTGAAGCGGATTAACAGTGGCTGGGAGGGAAGCTCACTCATTAATCCACACACTTGGACTCAATCAGACTAAGATTGGGTCATAAGTCTGAAACAGAGTGAGTCTGGTTTAGGGAAATTTTGTTGAGCGTGTGTCCGAGTGACTACTGTTGGGTCAAATACTTGTGAGTTTTAGGGCGAGTGAGCCGAGAAATATATTGTTACGGTGCATCATCGACAGGAGCAAGCGTGGCACTTAGCGAAGATGAAGAAGACGCCTGTGCGTTAGGTGATTGCGTGAGAGGCAACTCAGGCATCTTGTTCGGCTGCTGATTCTCGGTGGACGCTATCCTGTAAGCCAAGACCTCGCCCCGTCACATTTGGTGGAGGTGCTGGGTAACCGCCTCGCAACGGAACTTCGCAGCGGCCGACGTTTGAAGGGTCATTCCACAACGATGACGGAGAGTACGGCGTCTGCATCTGCTCCTGGTGTTCCTGCGGCCGGAGATGATGCGGTAAATACATCTCCTTCTGCGACCACAACCTTCGTGCTTGAACCCCCGCGGCATCCTGGCACGTTCAGTGGTTCCGGCGATCCAGATGAAGTTGACGTTGAAGATTGGCTGGCAGAGTACGAACGTGTGAGTACTCGATAAAGATGGGGCCCGACTCTTATGCTGGCAAACCTGTTATTCTATCTTAGAGGAACCACCAAATCGTGGTATGAGAACCATGAAACAGAACTTGGGAGTTGGGCAGTGTGCAGGGAGAAAATGTTGGACCTGTTCGGAAAGCCGATTGGAAGAAAAATGGCCGCGAACAAAATGCTCGCGTCTCGGGCGCAGACCTCGACCGAGTCTTACGTCTCCTATATAGAAGATGTGTTGTCGTTGTGTCGCAAAGCCAATGCCGAGATGCCGGAGGCTGACAAGGTCGGGCATATTCTTAAGGGGATTGCGGATGACGCATTCAACCTCCTCATCTGCAAAAATGTTTCTACAGTGGACGCCATTATAAAAGAATGTCGGCGCTTTGAGCAAGCGAAGAGCCGGCGGATTAACAGCGTGTTTACTCGCCTTTCGAATACGGCTGCAACATCATCTTGCGAAGACCGTGCAAGAACACAGCCACCACCTCTAGACTCATCGGATCAGGTGACCCGAATTGTACGGCGCGAACTTGAAGCCATTGCCTCTGCTCCGGCTCACACCGCTGCAAGTGACACGACCCCACTCACTGCTAACGTGGTTCAAGCCATCGTCCGCCAAGAACTCGCCAGCATAGGTATTCCCTCGGTGTGCGCTTTGCCCAGCCCGCAGCGAGCTTCTTGGCGTCCACCCTCGTCCTATCACGAGCAGCAGTTTACGGCCCGATCTCGCGACTCTGCTGCGTGGAGAACCGTCGACAATCGACCAATTTGTTTTCATTGCCACCGTATCGGTCATGTCGTCCGTTACTGCAATTACCGCTGGTCCTCGCCACCTCGGACTTCATCTCAACCTCACTACCGACAGGACAGCACCCGCTTCGCGTCTTCCGCGCAGCTTTCTCCGCAAAACAACTACAGAAGGTTCAACAGCCGATCTCCGTCACCGCATGGTCGTCAGTCGCGTTCGCCTCCAGGACGTCGCCAGTCGTCTCGCTCACCGCAGACTCGCAGGCCGTCGTCCCCATTCAACCCCGCTCCTGCCTACCCGGAAAACTAAGTGGTGCAGCGCCCGCAGGTGACGCTGCATTTTCGACTCCCTCCACAAATCCTCTCTTGACACTTCCGACGAGACAAAATTTGTTAGACGTTGCCATTGACGGTGTGCCTATTTCTGCCCTTATAGATACTGGAGCGCACATTTCTGTAATGAGCGCGAACCTTCGCCGACGCCTACATAAAGTGCTCACGCCTGCCGCTTCCCACAAACTTCGTGTCGCTGATGGGAGGACCCCTGATGTTCAAGGCATGTGCACGGCCCGTGTGTCCATTGCCGGTCATCCTACATTCGTTCAGTTTGCCGTCATTGAAATGTGTCCTCATGACCTAATACTTGGTTTGGACTTCCTGTCACGTCATTCTGCGCTCATTGATTGTGCCACTGGTGCTCTTCAGCTTGAACTGCCGCAGTTTGCCGATTTTACAGCTGACTATTCTCCCCGTTTATGCTCTCGTCACCACGTTCGCTGGCCTCCGCAAGCTGCTACATATGTCACTTTGTCGTGCTCACGTCATGTGCCCGATGGTGACTACCTCGTAACTCCTATAGTCAACGTACTGATGGCCCGAGACGTCGCCCTTGCTCACACTGTTGTCGCCGTCGCTAATAATACAGTGGTTATACCACTACTCAACGTGAGTCTCTTGACTCAAGTTATTCCGCAAGACATGTCTTTGACCACCCTATCTCCACTTGACAGCTGCAACGTTACTGGTTTGGACACCGATACTACATCGCCCTGTCTTGGCCGCAATTACACTCTGCCTGCAGATGACATTAACAAGATGATTGCTCCCGACCTCACTGCAGTGCAAGCTGCCAGCCTCCGTAGTCTGCTAACATCATATAGAGACGTTTTCGACTTTGACCACCGCCCTCTCAGCCAAACAACTGCAGTGACTCACCGGATCAACACTGGTAATGCCAGTCCTATACGGCGGCGTCCATATCGCGTATCTCACAAGGAACGCCAAGTAATTCAAAATTAAGTGGATAAAATGATTACTAAATACGTAATAGAACCCTCATTCAGCCTCTGGGCCTCCCCAGCCGTGCTCGTTGAGAAGAAGGATGGTAGCGGGCGCTTTTGCGTGGACTATCACCATTTAAACAAAGTGACCCACAAAGATGTCTACCTTTTGCCTCGGATTGATGACGCCCTCGATTGCCTCCATGGTGCCCAATACTTTTCGTCTATCGACCTTCGGTTCGGCTATTGGCAAATTTCCGTCGACCCCATGGATCGTGAAAAAACCGCTTTCGTTACGCCCGATGGCCTCTACCAGTTCAAAGTCATGCCGTTTGGACTGTGTAATGCCGTTTGGACCACTAACACTGTAGCTTCCTTTTTTGGCTGCTTCGTCAGCGTCTCGTATTATTCGCTAAAAATAAATACGGCTATAGTATTTACATGAAAATGCTGTGACAGCAAAGAAGCGGACTCTACATGTAGGTGCACAACCTTCATGGTGGTTAGCATTGTAAGTTCAAAAGTTTTTATTATTGATCGATTCATTGATATGGGGGCTTTAACGTCCCAAAACCACCATATGATTATGAGAGACGCCGTAGTGGAGGGCTCCGGAAATTTCGAACCCCTGGGGTTCTTTAACGTGCTCCCAAATCTGAGCACACGGGCCTACAACATTTCCGCCTCCATCGAAAATGCAGCCGCCGCAGCCGGGATCCGTTTTTTTTTTGTAATGCTTTTGTTAGCTGCTGCATAAGTATTTTTAAAGGCTGTGTGTTTGACAGACAGCGTTGTGTATGAAACCCACAGACATAATAAACCACTCATGAAGCATGCTCGTTTGATGGCTCGTAATAAAACATTGAAGACATCAGTTCTGTACATCTGCTGACTTAGCGCGAACACCAGCAAAACTTTAACGCATGAATTTTAGGCAATAAAGTTCGCGATCTATCTGAAGACGTCAGGCTAGTGTACAGCCAACAGCGACCGTTAAACAACGACATGAAACAGATAACTAGTAATATATGAGCAACATTGCAGTCATACAGTTGATTAAAATATGGACTTGCCTTTGGTGGCTACATGACCATATTCTAGCTACACAGAAGTTATATTTTAGCACATTTGGTAGCCACTTGTCTTATCATTCGAAGATGTCTCACAGTTTTTTAAGTGGTGTTATCTTGTGCCAGCCGATGCACACTCATGTCTTCTATGACCCCCTCCCCCTTCTCTTCCTCGGTATCAGATCAGGCTAATATGCACTGAGGCGACCCAATGACAGGCGTGCAGGCCTGCGAGTACATGGTGACGAAGTTGGGTATCGTGCACATCACCATATGTGTCATAGATGAGGAGGAGAAGGAATAAACTTTTGTGATACGAAATTGAAGATACCATGTTGCAGTCGTCGCTAGCACACTGTTCACGCTGCCCTGTACCTGTGTGAAGCTGCGCGCCAGTTTTGAATGCTGCGTCGCAACGCGTGTTCTTGCGTGAACACTTGACAAAAAAAAAAAAAACTACCAGTGTCACTTATGCATTCGCTTAAGATGACTCGAAGGCCAAAGTTGTCTTCTAGGTTTTTATTCTCAATCGATGCACTGATCGTCCCCCGTCCAACCCGGAGCGCTTTCTTTACCCGACGTGACCTTGCACTACCCCAAGAACGGTAGGCTTTGCAGCCTTTCTGCACCTTACCTCGTTTTGCACAGCCTCCGTGATCAGCACACCTTGAGGACAAGGGACGAAGTCATGCGATGACGTGTTAGTGATGCTGGATTGGGTGGTCTGTGATGTCATGATGAGGTGATATCACACCGTAGTCCCGTGATAAAATTTTTGTATCAGTCTGGTTCACGCGGACGGTCGATTTGTGTGTTTCATGAGGCACGAAAAAAAAAGAACAGTGACCAAATTAACCCGGACTCTTCACATTCAACTAGATTTCACTACTTCAAGCTGGAATGGTGCTGTGTAACTCTACTAACCAATTCAGGGTCTTCGGCATCAAGTAAAAACGACCGCGGTATTCAGTATTCGCTCTGACTTGTTGACTGCAATGTTCCATAATTGCACTTTCTCTAAGTAGAACTCTGTCGATTTTACATAAACTATGCGAAAGCGCATTGAAGTAATTGTAATTATTTCACTTATTTGCAACGAATCACTTCAAGACCAAGCCAGACACTGAATCGGTATTTATTTTAATGTTTATGTTTGTTTAGACGTCAATTTACTGTAATACTATTCATATTACTGTCATATTATTTATAGTCCAAAACAAAAACACTATTCATAATACCACTTTTCTTCCAACTCGCTGCAAATTTGGATATAAAATAAATGACATGTATAAGTTGGCTACCTTTAGTTCCAGTATATAGGGACTCCTTTTAAAATCCACCCTGCGGCAATTCACACGCAGAGCTTAAACACATGGTAACGATACTAAGCCAGGTAGAATAATACAAATAAAAAAGGTGTAAAGAGAGCACGGAATAACTGCAGTTTTTTGAGAGGCTCGTTTCATTTTTAGACACAGCTAGTGAAAGCAACTGAAATCAGGCTAAGGAAAGCATGTGGAACATTTACCTTCTTTACAACACTGAATTTCAATGGTTTTTTACTTAGATAAATGAATTAGAGAGACATTTTGGACATGAAAGTTGTTGATGACAAGATTGCTTGCAGGTTTGTTTTGGAACTCTGATAGCAATCTCCGGCCGCCGCTGTGTAGCCTGATGGAATTACCGAAGTTTCCTTCTTGGTTTAGTTGATGTTTATGGAACTAGTGGTATATTTTAAAGTTTCCATTCACGCTGCTTTGGACTGTTAGAAGAAAAAGTGGGAATTATAAGAAGAAAGCAATACACCGTTTATCTTTTGCGAGTATGTTGAATAAACTTATTTCGCTGTACAGCGCCCAACATAATATTCTTGGAACGTTGAATGTATCAATTGTGAAAGGTGTGCGCACAAGGTAAGGGAGGAGGAGGGGGAGTTCCGGGGGTTGTCTACTCTACAAGGGAGGTGTGCAAAATCTGGTGCAAGGTTCTTCGCAGCGACCCCTCCCCCTCAATGGGAACCCTTGCGCACGCCTATGGAAGCTGCAATAACTGATTTAAGCATAAAAAACCTCGCGCAGAATTTATATTAACAGTTATGATACAAATAAGCAAACATTTATTCCATAGTTTGCAACTATTGCTACTATCCCCTTCACTGTTGGGGGCTACATTTCATTGCGATGCAAAAAAAGAAAGGAAAGCTTTTGTGCTCTGTTATTTTACGCCAATGTTAAAGAGCATGGGCATCAGCTCCCCACAATAGCGCACCTCTTTATAAGACCGCCATATTTGTTACGTAAATATCAGTTTTGTTATTAATGTTTTGCTCGTTTAATAACTCCTATAGTTTTCCCGAATGAATGTGATGCTTCATTTATTAGTGATATTGCACTGTGCACGGCTATAAACAAAATGATTATTAGGTTTATTTTCTTTTGGAGCGTGTCGGCTTGGTAAATAAAAAGCAGTTTCAGTTAGCGGATTGAGATGTCGTAACGAGAGCGCTTAATTAGCATGCATATGGTGTGTCATAACATGTAGCTCTTGAAATTAGGTGCATATACACTCTCAGGTTATAATTCGCGCTCTATACCCAGATTCCTTTACAAATGAAATTACGTTTCTAATTTTCCAGCCATGTTTTGTTCGTCCAGCCGCCGGCGTCGAACGAACTTCATTGTAGACATACGCGCCCCACGGCGTCAGCCTCGTAAAACGGAGGAGGGATCTTCGCACTCCTATCTCAAAAGATGGCGTTAAATCACCCGCGATGGTTCGCTTTCAAACACCCGGCCCAGCTTGCTGAGTGCTCAGCTATAAACAGTTGTGAATGTTTACTGCACAGGAAAGACATGTGCCTGTCGTACGAAAAATCTGGGAACTTCAGCAAATTCTAATGGAAAGCGAAAATAGTCTTCCTAGCACAATCCGCGAAATGCGTCAATATTTCAGAGGCTCTGCGTTTCTAATTAGATGGAAGCATTAAACCAAGTCAGCGGTTGATATCGGATGGGAATGTATCTTGTAAAGGGGAAGAAAATGAAATTAGGGATCAGATTGATCGAGCAGGAATCGTTACTGCAGTAAATAACAGTGCACCGTAAGTACAAAATCACATAAACGCGCGCAAGGTTCCCTTTAGTTGGGGGAGGGTCAGAAATTTATAGCAGCGCCCCCTCCCTAATGTGGCAACCTATGAGGCTAACTTACTGCCCTCTCCTCCGATACGCAGCCCCCCCCCCCCCCCTTCCTTATTATGTCGTGGGGATGGCCTTGCGGTCCGCTCTGAAATGACTAAGAAGGGGTGCTTCGCTCCTCCCCCCCCCCCCCCCCCAACGTGAGCACACATATGCATAAGCATTTATGAAAGTAAGACAAATAGCTAGAATGCGATGCTCTCTGAAAAAAAAAAGTGTTTTGACACCCGTCAGTTTCGACAGTTCTGACTCACCACATATGCGACTCTCTCTAAACAAACAAACAAACAAACAAACAAACAAACAAACAAACAAACAAACAAACAAACAAACAAACAAACAAACAAACAAACAAACAAACAAACAAACAAACAAACAAACAACCAAACAAACACAAACACACACACACACACACACACACACACACGCGCGCGCGCGCGCGCGCAAACACACACGTGAATTAATTTTGCAAATTAATGTACATCCGTCGGACAGTCGTGGGACCCACTGGATAGCCAACATGTGTATTTGAAGCGAGTTGTATACGTGGCCAGTCAGTATTTGCCGAAAAGATTAAAACACATTCTTTTTTTTCATTTTGAGAGCAAGCTGCGATAGGTAGGGGGCTACATGCTGCGACGCACATGCTAAGTGACTACTTGTCACCATTTCATTTAAATTCCATCAACTCGTATAAACATCATGAACCCGATTGTTCAAACATAACAGTTCATGTAAGTGGCACACTTCCTATAGAAGCTTGCACCTATGTGGCTATTCGTTTTTCTTCCTTTTTTATTGCGCGGCAGCTGACGCATGGCTTCAAGCAACCTTTGCCTTAATGTTGTCTCTCTACAACAAAAGAATCAGACGCTATTCTAAGTGCTCCCAGATAGTTTGAGTAAGGCCACCTGATCGGCTCAACTGTGTACACAACAAGGTGTGCCTGCGCTGTGGTCGCGTCGACCAAAACAGCCCCCTTTCATGACACTGTTTTCATATAGCTATTAACCGCTTAGTTTGCTCCTACTAAAACGACTCTTGTGAAAGCAATGGAAGTTTCATGAAAATTAAAAAAAAAACAAAAAACATCTTTAATCTTTTGCGTCTTCCCTTGTGTGCGCTGAGGGCTCTCATCATCGGGAGTCAAGTGATATGTTCATGAACGGCGCAGAGCCTTGAAAACTCCTTTTTTTGTATTACAATACCTGTTCCTTCTGGGACTGGCCTGTATGGTACAAACTCAATTTCACTGCGCACCTTGCGAGCGCAATCTTCAGTTTCCGCTGGGCGGGAGCAACGTAAAAATTTTCAGCCTATTTCGCGCTCGTTTGAGGGTGAAGACATATTTGCAGTTTCAGCTATCTCCAACTTACCGTACCTCGTGGGAGATTGTTTTATTTTGATCCTGTGAACGTCGCCCCCCCCCTTTTTTAAAACCCAAGGGCGTATACTAGATTTTTTTCTGACGGAAGTGGAAGTGAAGTGTTGTCAGCTTATTGAAAGTCTGATACTTAATGTTCAGGAACGGACGCCAGCACTCGTGGTAGCTTTTAGATTGAACAATTCAGGGGAAGAGGCATGTTTCCAAACTCTCGATATCCATTGCCTCGCTAAAAGTGATGGGTCTGTGGTGTTCCCTAATCCACTCTGCTGTCTTCCTATGTTCTAATGTTACGCATATCAATTTTAGTTCCATCGCTCATGCGTAGTTTTTAACCTCAAATTTCTCAAAGGTTTTGCCGTGTCTGTTAGTACTGGAATTATTCAAAAGGTTGAACAGTTCGCCCTTCTGATGATGCAATAAATTATCTGTGATGATTTGGGAACGGCGTACGCAAGTGCTCCAGCCCGTCCTTATTCTCGGGCAAACATTCATTTCATTAGTAGGCCGCCTTGTCAATGAATAACACATATATTCATACTATTGTACGTTCTCCAGATATTAGTGACCAATCATGAACTCTTTCTAAAAAGCCGATGGTAATGATGCCGTACCAACAAGTCGACCTACACATTTCAGCGTTTGAGCTGTCGCATTATCATTCCACAAATTGTCCCACGGAACGGGTTGCCACACGACATTTTTTTGTTGTTAAGTAAAGTACTGTGGGTCTTTGGCAAAAACCGAAAAGTGGCTTGTCGTACTTGTCTACAACTGGTAGCTTAGTCTGTTTATTCTCAGATCTCGACAGCGCTAAGCTTTTTTTTTTTCCTTTCGTGTGGTTGCGGCCCCCGAAGGCGTACACAGCAGACACACAGAGTCCACAGTAAAGCAGGCGCTTAGCACTTTCAGCTGTTCATAGAGTAAGAGTGTTAAGCCTCAAACCCGCGTTACGGACGGTCAAATGGTGAGCCTAATTTGAAGCTTGCTGAGAGAATACTCCTCCAACAGAATCGCAATGAAAACAGGAGACACGTGGTTTAATAAGGTTATGTGCATTCATAGCCACAAGTCTAGGGACCACGAGACTTGCGAGAAAGCTGAACAGTCACGCTGCTTCAGCGAAAAAGCCTGAAGCTGGATTTCTGGCCTGTTCTAAAACGCACGAACGAAACGCTCTGTACAGTAGGACCGAATGCACTCGCAAATAGATGAGAAATCAAACGTTTTCTCTGATTTAGCAGTTTCTAAAGTTTTGACGCCAAATGTACGCGTATCTCACCAAAGAGCACTTTCTGGCCGCAAAAAACAGAGAGACAGATGAAGGTTAAGTGAAAGGCCGATAGGTCAACCAGAAGAAAGAATTCTGGTTTACTACCCTGAACTAGGTACAAAGGTGAAAGATGTATGGATGGAAAATTGGGAGGGCTGTCAGAAGACAGGGGTAATTGGGTGATGTTGTTCATGAGTATAGCTGGGCTGGCTGGTAGTGACATGATGCATCCATTATTCCGAAGAACACGCACTGCAGACGAGACAGGACATCGCAGAAAAAATGATAGTGCTTCCCCGGTGCGGTTCTGTGAAATACTCAGTGCGTGTTCGCTAAAATAATCCATCATCTTACCGCGTTACTGCTGTGATGGCCACCCAGTCACTACGCCGAGTAGAATATAGGGCGATAGAGCGAAAAAAAAATAACAACCTTAATATCCCCACTGTGTGCAACTCCTTCCGCTAGGTTCCCCAACGGGGAGCAGTTTAGGGTACGTGTCAGCGTTTATAAAGCCACAATAATTTATGTTAACTTCTCAGCTATATAGACTTCTTTTTTACACTTAACTGAGTGCTGCTTGCGTACTGTGGAGCCAGTGTGATGAAGAGGATCAGCTTTCACATTTGTCTGAACCAGATATGAATGTAAGGCCTTACGAGTAATGAATCACACTTTCGTGTAATTTCGTAGTGTAAGTGATTACTATTTCGAAACTGTAGTGCTCTGCGTAATTTGTCTCTATGAGGACTGATGCACTCAAAAGACAGGGGCGCAACAATGAACACAGATAGACCAACGAAGTCCTTCGTCTGTCTATCTGTGTTCCTTGTTGTGTCCATGCCTATTGTGCGCATCTGCCTCCATCAAGATGAACCACCGATGAGCCCAAGTTTAAACCCTCTTGCGCAATTCAATTACGTTGCTTTGTAACTGATTACCAATAATCAGTCACTTTTTTTCCCGGAATCCCGTTGTGACCAATTTTTCATGGCAGTTCTTGTCCCTAAAGGTATAAGATGGCTCTACAGGGACACTCCTTTCTTTAAGACTTGTTGTGCGCACGGAGCCTACTTTGTCAGCCTTTCTTTTGCCGTATCTGCCACGCCTTACTCAAGTGCCAGCATCAGCGAATCACGACCCTTCATACAGGACATGGACTGCAGGAATGAAGCACTGCTCAGCTACGAGATAGTTTGAAATTTGCTCCTACGTTGTGATACCAGCCTTCCCAATCCTGCGCATGTACTGAGACAATGTTCACCGTAGCAGCGTACCTCTTAACGAGAAAACGTGGAATAATCAGCGACGACAACTTTGAAAAACCACCGCTGTTGAAAGTTATGAACACCTAACACTACATCAATGAAGTGACCGTCAGACTACGATTCTTTACGCAAGCCTTCAGTCTTCTTTTTACCGCGCAACATAGAGAAGTTGAGTTTGAGTAAATTTGGTTATTGTGTTACAGAAGGAAAATTTGTAGAGGGTTGACACTATAGTAATTGATTACATTTCTGTAATGACCCAGTTAGTTTGCTATGGCCGTAATCGACCATTGCTACCAACTGTATTTTAAAGAAAATGGTTGTAATTGCAATTGCTTAGGTATTTTCTATAACGTGAATGAGTCCGCTCTGAACAGCTGCATATGCCCAAGTTACACCATGACCTTCGGAATCAGCTCCGGCGACGTACCACAGTTACCCACTTGTCTCGGGTACAACATCTGCCACGAGTACAGCATAAAAATATAAAGGGGGTGGGCAACGGAAGCAGGACAGGCTGCTGACTACCTAGGGGGATTATTGATTGATATGTGGGGTTTAACGTCCCAAAACCACTATATGATTATGAGAGACGCCGTAGTGGAGGGCTCCGGAAATTTAGACCACCCGGGGTTCTTTAACATGCACCCAAATCTGAGCACACGGGCCTACAACATTTCCGCCTCCGTCGGAAATGCAGCCGCCGCAGCCGGGATTCGAACCCGCGCCCTGCGGGTCAGCAGCCGAGTACCTTAGCCACTAGACCACCGCGACGGGGCGACTACCTAGGGGGAGGGGGATTTTATTGGCACACGGAAGTGTGTAAATACAACGTGAAATAACGAAGGACGCTAATTAAGTAAACACAGGATATTTGGGTCTGGCACCGAAAAGATTATTTTCAGCTAGGAGTTCAAATACAGTCTCGTTCTAACTACAGGCAGCAATGTGGTTCCTGAGTAGTTTTGCAGAATGCAGAATTACCACGCAGTCGTGTCCTGACACGTACATCAAATATATTTATCACTCATTGGCATGGTTTATCGATGAGGATGTCACAGCCAGACATACAATTTGAAGAAAAGAAGTCATTGAGGTTATTTGATGAGATAATACACACGAAAAAAGCATATATGGAGTGAGATCTAAGTGCAGTTCAGGAGAAGAGAACAAAGACAAAATGTTTTCGTGAAATGCATAAGAAATAAACTGTCGACCTCTCTTTAACGATTTGGTATGGCGAACGTAATTGTATACGTAACATTACAATATCCCCGGAACTTTATGATATGTTACAACTAGTAGGCGTATGATTGATCTATACCAATTTACTGCCTTTTCGTTCGCATACCACAGCTGATATGGTACCCAAGATACTTTTTAATTGTTTCTTATGATTTGCGTATTTCTATGAAACAACTTCTCACACTTGAGGTACTGCCGGCCCTTGCCTTTCCAAACTTCATATTATAAAGTCGTTAAATAATACTGTGCGTATTGTTACAAATAGCTCTGTAGATACATTGAGGGCGTCCAACGTCCGGGTTTGGAGCCATCACGGGTGTAAATGTGCGCTAAGATGCCACTAAAAGGTGAAAAAAAAGAGTCAGGACTAGTTCACACTATTACTTTAGCTTGTCGCCGCATCACTAGTGAAGTCTCCCACTCGTTTTCCGAAGAGCCTCTCAATTTCTTCTAACGTCTTTTGTTTTGTTTCTGGAATAAAACTCCAGAACAAGATGCAACCCACTAGTAGCAAAGCACCGAACAGCCAATAGGTAGCTGCAGCTCCCATCAGAAGCTGCATTCTGAAAAACTCCTTGATGAGGAGGAATGAGTAGCCGAAGCCGAACGACGTGCAGAATCCCGTGGCAAATCCTCGAACACGCAGCGGCAGCATCTCGCCGAGAAGCACCCAGGGAAGGTGGGACATACCGATGTTGAATGCAACGAACAAGAGGCCCATGGACACGATCGGAAGCCAAGTATATGAGGTGGCGAATGCGTCTGGGCTGTGCTGCTTCAGGTAGAACGAGTACCCGAACAGGAACAAGCTCATGCTCGTCCCGAAAGTAGAGACTATAAGAAGAATTTTACGACCGACGCGATCCGTGAGGAATGTGGCCATCGCTACCACGGCCACTTGCACGACTCCGATGACTATGCTGCAGTCTTCTGGCGCCATCGACGTGCCCGCTTCACGGAAGATGTCATGGGTGTAAACGACTATGACAGTCACCATCGATGACTGCTGCACGAACATGACTAACAGCAAGCATAAGAATGGCCCGTAGATGTACGGGAGAGCCAGATCCCGTAAGTGAAAGCTTTCGGTTCCGCAAAAGCTTTCTTCAATAGCCGCAAGCTCCTTCTTGCCCTCCGGTCCCTGGTAGAATAGTAATGACTCCAGCGCTGCCTCGCGTCGACCCTTCTGCAGTAGCCAGCGTGGAGACTCCTTGGTGTAGAACAGAAGGATGACCATCAGTATTGTCGGTGCCATGAGAACGACGGCGAGAATCTGGTAAGTGAGCCACTTGCCGAGGACGTACGTGGCCAGCATGCCACAGAAGAGAAAAACATTGCTTCCAGTATTGAGTAGGCCACGGATGTGTGACGGGCAGATCTCGGATATGAATACAGGCACCGCGGGTGCCACGATACCGACAGCAACGCCTGTCACCGAACGCCCGATGAACAGCACAGGTATGGACTTGGCGAAGATGATGCACAACCAGCCAGCCAGGAACCAGCCACAGGAGACGAAGAGAGTTGTTCGACGACCGACGAGGTTCACGAGTGGCCCTGGTAGATGAAAACGAATGCAATAGACAAATAAAATCACGCTTTATGGCCCGTAATTTGACGGTAAACTATGCGCTCATTATTTCAAGCTCAGCTATAGTTTTCGGTGGTTCAGTGTGATCTTTTTTATTTTATTTATTTATTTGTCATACTGTTAACCCTCACTTGAGGGTCGTTACAGGGAGGGTGAAGAAGTGAGTTGCACAAAATTAAATATTTGAAAAATCGTAAAATGAACTCTGTAACATATAGCATAACTATATGAGAAACACAGTTACATGCTTTTTCACTCAATATATTTACAACATGATCTCTATGGCCAATGAAACATTTCTAAGGAAACACATACATGAACACAATAACTATACATTCTCAACAAAATGCCTACCAAGAGCAACCTCAATATCACTCAAAGCTCCTTTTTGCACCATATCGTTCGGTAATTCATTCCACATAATAATAGCATCGGGAAAGAAGGAAAATTGGAAGATATCTATTCGAGCATGTATTGGTTGTATGAATGTAGTGCATGTTGTTCTTGGAAACCCTTTGTAAGAATGCTTCAAATAATCATCCCTGTTTATTTTCACCCCGGCATGCAAGATCTGAAAAAGACGTTTAAACCTCTGTGTTCGCCTTCTTAATTCTAGCGATTTTAATTTACATACTTTTCACATTTCAGTAACAGAATTCCTTCTTCGATATTAGGAGCAGATAAAGCGAGCTGACATTCTCAGAATGCGTTCTAATTTATTTTTTAAGACCTTTTGGTGTGGGCTCCACACAGCGCTAGCGTATTCTAATCTCGCACGGACATAGTTTTGTAGGCAAGCAGCTTGACATCTTTTGTGGCTCGGCCTAACTTCCTTCGTAGGAAGCACAATTTTTGACATGCTGATTGACAGATGTTATCGACATGAGGACGCCAGCTCAATTTATCAGTTATAGTTACACCCAAGTATTTAAAATTACAGACTTTCACCAGCATATTATCATCAATGCTATATGCAAATGAAAGCACTTCCTTCTTTTTTGTAATGTGTGTGTAAGGGGATTTTTTAATGTTAATTTCCATACCCCATTTAGAACACCATAAGTTTAGGGTTTGTAAGCCCTGATTGATATTCACTTGATCTTCTCTGCACGATACCGGACAATAGATTAGGCAGTCATCTGCAAATAGCTCAATGTTTACTGGTGGTTGGACAACTGATGAAATATCATCTATGCATAAAAGGAAGAGTAGGGGCCCCAATACAAATCCTTGAGGCACCCCCGAATACACCTCCCGATTTCCCGACATAGCATCTCCCACTCTAACTGCGTGTTGTCAATTGCTTAGATAAGCCCTGATCCAACTGAGAACATTCTCACTAATACCGACATTGCGAAGCTTGAATAGCAGCTTATAATGTGAAACTCTGTCGAACGCTTTTGAAAAATCGATACATATAACATCGATTTGCATACAGGCATCTACAGCTATACAAAAGTCATGTATAGTTTCAACCAGTTGTGTGACTGTTGAAAGGCCACCGCAAAATCCATGCTGAAAGGGGCATAATAATTCCTTTTGTTCTAAAAATTGCCGAATATTTTTTGCCACTATATGTTCAAACATTTTACAACATACTGACGTGAGTGAGACAGGCCTATAATTGTTCAATGTTGTTCTATCACCACCTTTAAAAATTGGGACAACAATTGCTCTACGCCAATCTTGAGGTAACGAGTGTCATTTTAAAGATTTCTCGAAAATAATCACTAGGTAGCACGACAGCCACTCCGCGAATCATCGCAAAAATTGATTCGATTTACCGTCAGGTCCACATGACGTTTTGGTATTTAAAAGAAGTAGTTGATTGAATATACCTTCTCGGTTAATATTTATATCATCTTCCTGAAGTGTCAAGGTAGCACCCGATTCAATTTCCTCGTTGTCATCCTGATCCTTACAGAAAACCGATTGAAAAAATTAATTGAGTCTTTCAGCTATATCTGACTTTTCTGTGATTACTTCTTTTCCATCTACAATAAGATCAATTCCCTCATTCGCTTCCTTAAAAAACAGCCAAAACTTACGTGGTGAGTTCATTAGAAAGTTAGTGAGTGTGCTATTGAAAAAAAATGTTTCTTGGATTGCGCTATCTCTGCTTTCAAGTTTTTTTTAGCACATGATATTTCGGTCGAGGCCCTATGAGTTTTGCGCAGTCTTTTTAGTTTACGCTTCATGTGAATTATTTTCCTACTTATCCATGGATTTCTTCGTTTTGTCTTTTTAACGCGAGTGGGTATAAAGCTGTCTGAACAGTAATCTACAATTTCCTTAAAACGTTTCCAGATCTGTTCAACGGACTCAAGTTTTGATGCCTCCTGAAATTCGCCAAGCGACATTTCTAAAAAGTCCAGGATTGCTGTATCATCAGCACGATCGTAATCTTTAATATATGCATACACAAGACGCTTTGCTCAAAAGCCGGTATCAAAAAAAAAAAAAACACGTCAACCGCAACCATTCTGTGGTCTGATATGCCGTCTTCAACGGATACGGCATAATCAGTCACTCTACTCGATATGAAAACCAAGTCTAACAATGACTGTGACGTAGGGGTAACTCGTGTGTAATCTTTTACGATTTGTGTGAGATTATGAGAAAACATCAGCTCTAATAACCTATCAGCACTACGGGTTTCCGCATGACCAGTTAGCTTACCCAATTTATATGCGCTAAATTAAAGTCACTAGCCATTATCAGCCTTGTGTTTTCATTTACATGATCGCACAAAAACATATTTAATTCTCCTAAGAACTCGGGTGGACTTCCGGGTGGTCTGTAGACGGCTCCAATGAGATCCGTATAATTAGCGTAATTGACCTTGCACCACACCGTTTCTGGCAACTGGCAATGTACTGTTGTTGCCGCTACGTTGTTTTTAATTGTCACTGCCACACCACCACCTCGGGTGTCCCTGTCCCACCGGAAATTCTTGTATCCTGGTGGTAGGATGCAGTTATCTGTTATATCCTTATTCAACCATGTCTCCATTAAGACAACAACATGGGGGCTGTGTGTAATCAACAAGATTTCTAAATCTGTTACTTTATTTACAATGCTTCGCGCATTCAGTGAAAGAATTTTTAGCTATGAACGCGCCTTCTCAGATGATTTTATGCCACTACCATCGGTCAGTTTTGGCACATTCGAACTGCTATGAGCAGAATGTTCAGAGCCGTGGTTACGTTCCTTGTTATCGTTTTCTTGCTTGCATTGACTACGAATATTTCGTGTCGGATCCCACTGATAAACCTCGCCCTTCACTTTAAGCTTGTCATAAATCAACTTCACTTTTGCTCCCTTTGCCCTTTTGGTTTCGCAGCTTTGCCATAACTTTTTCCTAGCGTAGACAGTTTCCTATGCTTAATCATTGCTGTCACTAATAGTAGTCCCCTTCAATTTTTTTGCAGTTTTTTAGCACACTTTCTTTTTCGCGGTCATCGTAAAAATTAATGATGACCGTTCTTGAGCTATTTGGTTTTTGCTTGCCAAGCCGGTGAATTCGGTCAACTGATTTTACTTTAATACCCAATTTTGCGTCAAAAAGTTTATGAACAATAGTTTCCGTTAGGCCTGACTTGGTTTCACCGGAGTCTTTTGGTAGGCCGAAAACGAGTAGATTATTACGTCTATATACTCCAGTTTTCGTAATCAATTAACTTCTGTTCTTGTTGCCTAACTATAGTTTCTAGCCTGCAAATTCGCTCACTCATTTCTTCAATAACTTTAAAATAGTCCGTCAACTTTTCAGTTTTAATATTTCAATCAGATATTTTTTTCTCATAGCATCTATCTTGGTTTCGGATGCTACCTGTTTTTCTAAGAGTAATCTTTGCTCACACTGAGCACATTCACCAACTTTTTGAGGTCCGAACAAAGCAAATTCAAAATTTTTATCTTCGACATGCTTTAAAAGAACGCGGTGGTGAACCATTTGTGCGAGCGGTTAAATTGACGTAGGTCTGGGTAGTTTACATGCACACTGTAATTGCTGCTTATTGGTCATGCACCACTGGGAACTGTCAGTATCAGTGGTCGACACAGGTGGCCTCCAAAACTGAATTGCAAAGTACATGGCTTGCTCACAAGTAGACGAGATGTCTCTTTGAAACACACTGTGGCAGAACTACAAAAGCCGAGACGCCGTAGTTGTCTCCTATCGTCTTCATTTTTTTTCCTTCACAGGTAAGAGCCGAGAAACGGCTCTCACCTCTTCTTACTTAGATAAATTAGAAAGTTGAATAGTTTATACAGAAGTAGCAATTTTATTTCAAATGTTTCATTCGAAGAAATTGCGCAGCGTCACCTGGTGCATTTTTTCACGCTCAATGTACAAGGTGAACGTGACGCACCTGCAGTGCTAGTGACATTCAGTATTGTTATTGTGCACACATCTCCACAACGAGTCGAGTGCTGTTACGGTCGATGAAGCCGTTGGCTCTGGCAACTGCTTTACCCTTCTACTTCCGCCATCACTGTCGCACACATCCGCGTATACGGCCACGATATCGTCAACGAACAACATAGCGGAAGCGACAATGGCGTGGTCAACGGAAGCGTAATCACTATTCGTGATGCTGCCAGCGATTGCGATGAGTCGACCTTTGCTCCCAGTCTATACTTAAACAAGATCACGGTGGGCAACGAAAAGTAATATCGGAGTCCCTACTTTTGTTCAATGCACCGAAACCAACCTTTAGCACTCCAACACATCGTGCACGCCATGTTTAAATAAAAATTGCACACCTCGGAGGTCATGTTCCTGGTGGCGCGTCATACAAGTTCATCATAGATGTCACCCTCACCCCTTGTGGCGGCCAATTCGATTGTTGAGCCATCAAGTGGACCAATCAAAGCCCCGTGAAAACACAACATAGCCGCTTGTGTCATCTCGGAAGGCCGGTTAGCAACGTACAATGCGGGAATGGTCCCTCAGTTGCGACGTAACAGTGTTCTCAATGCATCGCATCCCATAAAATCTATGCCGGGGCCAGCTGAAGACTACGTAAGAGCCAGAGAAACGCAGCGGCTGGGAACGTAACAGCACAGTTTTTCTGCAGTCAACACTAACTACTGAGCATTTGTTCCGGGTATACCTCGCAGCACGCTGAACCTGATAGTTCTGGCCTTCGTGCGTGCGTTTTAGGAACCGCAGATAGTAATTATGTAATTGGCGAAGACGACAGTGTGTACATAGCCAATAGGATTTCTCGGAAAGGGCGTCTACTGCGTGTTTGCTGTTGTCACTGTAAATAGACCTACCTAATCCTTGCACTGCTCAACTTTGTCGAACTCAGTGTCACTGTTTGCTGTAACTGCTTGATGTACTAGAAAAGTAAGGTGGTCACTTGAAGTGGTGCGCGCTAGCACCTCTCCTCCCTATAGGTGCATTCTTTTGTGTTCGTGCAGAATGCCGCAGTAGCTTTGGCCTGGTACTCCTGCCGCACCTAAGTACTTCAAAGAGGAGTGCAGGCATTGCCTGTCCTTGACTGACGATTTCTACGTGCCAAGTACGCGACCTTACGATAGAAGCAGAATGTTCATCTGGAGCAGCCTGGCAGACTGTCAACGATTACATTGTGTTCGCTTTGGTCGATGCGTACCAGAGTCTGGTTGAACGGAAAGGTTTGCTTCGTGTCAGGGCGCATCATGTGTTGCCCTCCGAATCACTTGGATTGTCAATACGATATATTATTGTGTCGGGCTGGTTTCTGAAGAGCAACCGGTTCTGGGGCGAGGTAGTGTCGTTTACACTACTACTACTACTACTACTACTCCTACTCCTACTACTACTACTACTACTACTACTACTACTACTACTACTACTACTACTACTACTACTACTACTACTACTACTACTACTACAGCAACATCGCATAGTGGTGCGTGCGGGACGTAGTTATCGGGATTCACTGTTGTGGAATAGGATGTTTCTCATATTAAACGGTAATAATGAGTTCCAGGACCGCTAGACCTGAAGATGTGGTAACCCACGCCATTGTTGTGGTGCTGTATGATTCCCTTGATAACATTATCGAGATGTATCTGCTTGTGTGACCCACCATAAGCTTTAAATAATCAGCTAAGCATTTTGTAAACCACCAAAACTTGACAAAAACAAGAACTGTGCGCACGCACAATCTCTCATGCTCTTGTTTTACTTTTCGAATGCTGTGACACTGAGTTATTGGGATATCTTTTTAAAACTTTTTAACGCGATGATGCTAGGCTTTTTTCGAAAGAAACCAATAACAACTTTCTAACGTTTTTTTTTTCACAGCAGTAACATAATGCAATGTCGCTGATGTGCTGCGAAATTATTGTGTAAGTAGCGTACAGCACATATTTAATGTTTGGCAGGCCACAGATGAACTAGTTTGCCAGAATAAATTATCTCAAGTAACGCACACGATTTAAGGCAATACAACAAGCAATACCACTTCGTCCTACACGAATTTTCACTTAAGCGAGGAATACTTCTCTGTAATTTAGGAACTCGGAAAGTCGGGACCCAGCTTAACGAAATTGCACGATCCACTTAAAAACAAAAACTTTGTGACGTTACACAACTGGCCACTGATAATGGTGACCAGCTCAGCCACTACCATTTATAAATGCACCATTGCACAGGACAGAACACAAAAGCGAATAACAACTATAAAGCAAATAAGTACGCTATATCCGCATGTTTCTACATTTAAGTGTACAAGCACACTGCAAGGCAATCTACACGGTGTTATTTTCCATTATCTGCAAAGTAATTCACTTTCTAAGCACTTGATTTTTTATGTACAGATGCTATCTCCCCACATGTGATAAAAATCTGCGTTGCCGTGGACGTCGCGAAGGGTGTAACAGAATTAGTCAAACACTTAGTGTATTTTGCCGAGTCACTCCATCACACAACTCCGTTTCGGGGGTTTAACCTGGCGGCGTCGGTCAGATTTAGATGATGACGAAAAGCTTGAGGTGGTATAACGTTGCATCAGCAAGCACAGAACAGGGTGTAGTGGCGGAAAATAGGCAAGGCTTTTGCATTGCAGTGGGTGAAGTGAGGCTGCTGCAGTGCTGGTTCCGCTGCTGCTGCTGATGGTGAAAAGCTGGGAATTCACGTACTGTGGGACGTCAGCGCACATTAGAAAACACAGAATGACCTAAATTTATGGAGCGCTCCACAATGGCGTGTCTCAGAATCTATCTGGTTTCGGCATGTTGAACCGCGCAAATTGCTATAATAATTAGCAGTTTTATTCCTCGTAAGTACAAAGCCCAACAATAAGGCTTAAATTGACGAGCAATCGTTTAACGGAGGTGTTGTCGGGGAAAAATATTTGAGAAGTTGACTTGCCTTCGCCAGGGCAGCCGCCCTGAAGAAGACAAGTTGGCGCTTGCTGCAGCGACACTAACCCCCTTTCGATGGTTCATAGCAATTTTTACAGCGGCCACGTGTAACACGTGGCCACGTGTAGTGGCTTCATTGCCCGAGAAGGCATGCAGTGGTGCTTGCGAGTATTTGGGAGGAGGACGTTGCTATAGCTTAAGCTATAAATGGGGGCTGCGGATCACTCACTGCCAACAGCACTGCCAGGTTACAACTGTGCCTTGTCTCTATAGTAGACTTATTTCCTTACGAATGGCATGGGCTGATAAAACGATGAGGCGTCTCAGACTGCTTCATTACTCATGAAGACCACTCGGCTGACGCTGAAGCTGCGAATTTCATGGTTTTTCAAAAGTGAGTCTCTGTAATGTAATTATTTCGAGTAAGATTCGTTGGAATAAATGAACAACAGAAATGGCAATAAAAGAAAGAAAAGGGATTGCGTCATCGAGAACAACATACCGGACTCGCAAAAAAAAAAATAAAGATATGGATAAGCGTGCATTCTGTTCACATAATATCTTACTGCCCCGCTTCCTACTCGATGACACTATATGCATGGTGCTCCACCTGGCCCAACAGTCAACGCTTCTGAGCCAATATTTAAGGTAATAACTTGTCGGTTCAGTTGGCCGTGCTCTTTCGCGTGTTTTACGAAGTCCGCTTTACAAATTAATATATTATGAAGTATGCATGACATTTTTTTCATTGAATAAGAGAAAACGAACACTGCCACATTCATGAATTTGCGTGAGATACAGCATAATCGCCAACGTTGTTATGAGGGATACAAAGGGAAGACAAGTAGACAACTGGTAAGTGTGTCTACACAGTTTTTCTTGACAGAATAAAGTGTAATAGTGGGGTTTCACGTGCTGAAACTACAATAGACGTGCCGTAATAATGACTGGGGTTAACTTCGGCCTTCCAGTGTTGCTTACCGCTCATGTAAATTGAAAAGTACAGGGCGGCCCACCATGCCATTACTTACATTCTGTTAAAAAGGCAGATTCTCACAAAGCGATTACTCAACCTTCGCGAACATTAGATGCCTTGAGAGGAACACTCCATTTGTAAGCATCTTTGTAGGCTAAATGACCACCTCTTCCACTTTTATCAGAATTTTGGGCTGCAGAAGTGAGTGCGCAACACGAGAAAAGATTAGGAGCTTTTTTGCGTGAGAAAAGTATTGCACCAGATGAAAAAAAATATAATATCTAGCCGTGACTACCGTCACCCTGCGGTCATTACCTCCAAGTAGCCCACCGAAAATGGAACCAAATTTGACGAGCGATCCGAACCAGGCGCTGTCATCGACGGTGAAGTTCATCTTGGACCGCAAGTCGGGAAGCGCCGGCGACGAATAGGTGACGGAGAAACCGAGTGCCATGGTGCCCAAGTAGGCAGCAAGCACGGCCAAGTACAGTGGACGTCTTGCTGGAACTGCTGGGATCTTTGTGACTGAGGGCGCATCGACGGCTTCCGGTTGTTTGAAGTCATCTGCCGGCTTGATGGGCACTGTGCAGTGACGTGGGTTCGGCATTCAGTTGCGAAGAAATCCGAACGAAATGAATATTCACAGAACACACAGCTAACGCTAAGCAGAGCAGCGGCCTCATACTCTCGCGAGTTATTTTTTAAATCGTACTAATTTTCCCAGTCGAGTGCAATTTACTTGCTATTACTCAATTACTTTCCGCCCCTTATCGGTTCTGCAAACTTAGGCATGGTCACTCCCAGTGTTTGTGGCCGTGGATTGCCTCGTCGTTTCAGAACGCTGTTACATAAACTGAGAGTGGGCTCTGTGCTAGTGCGTGAACGATTACATTACCAAGGGCGTAATGACAGTCCGTTGCGGGCAGCCTGTTGCTCTTGCGAAATACTTGAGCATCTCATAGCGCACTGTTCCTAATTCACTAAGCAGCGAGTTTCGCTGATTGAGGAACATAAATTCATTGGACTCAAGTGAATGACCCTAGACAATATATACCTCCTTCCGAGAGGTTGTTTCTCGATGCGACTAAACCAATCGAGCTCTACTGACTTTTATGGACCACTAGAAATGCGGCTAGCATTACGATTGACTGAGAACTGTGAACGAGGAACTCAGGGGTAAGTAGCCTTCGTAGGTGGGGGACTAGACAGAACGCAGAGCTTTTCGGTTCACGTTGCGGCGTTTGTTAGGCACACAATCACCGCAGTATCCTCAGTAGTCTAGAGCGGCCATTTTTCTCACCTTTTTGGAAGTTGACACCCGCGTAGTCGGTCACCCCTGAAGGCTCGCGACATTTTTCTACAATGCCCATTACGGATGTTTGGCTTCTTTCCGAGCACGTGACGATAAGTTAGTACACTAAAGAAAACACCAGTTTGTTGTTCGGCAGGTGTCTTCACTTTGCTCCGCGACTGCACGGTCGATACAGACTGTACTAGCGGTGAAAGTAAGGTGCATCGTGCCCCGAAGCTCTCGAAAGAAAGAGAATCGAATCATACGTGACAAGCGTGCTTATCTCAGTACTGTTTGCCATGTACTCTAGCGACGTATCGAGTGGCCCTTCCAGTGAGACAGCGTGCACGTGTTCTTCATGGCTGCAGAACGAACAACTTATAGACAAGCTGTTGAAAGCAAATTGGCCTGACGCTTTAGCGGAGCCATTCGTCGTCGGGGAGAAACAAAGGGCACCAATTTCGCGCGGCATGTTCAGTGAACTTACGACACGACCATTCCCTTTTTCTCTCTCACTGCAAGGAATCCCCTAATCACTTCCACCCGTCAACAAGAGGTCCCCGAAACAAGCATGACTGAAGAAAGGTCAAGGATGCAACCCCCGTGGATGAAAGAAAAGGGAACATTATAGAGCTGTCACCTGTTTCGTGTTCAAGCAATACGTCAAGTATCGCGTGTAGCATGTCGTAAAAGCAATCGTTGCAATCACTAAAGCAGGCTATATAAAACAAAGACGGAAAAGCTGGGCCCATTATCGAAGAAATGTACATCACTAGTCTCTTTTTTTGTCTAGGTGGATTGCGTCTTCAACTTTTCTTCAGCGTGAACCAACTAGCCCAATAACACGTTCTAGTATTCAAGACTGAGAACCAGTGCGTTAGATCATTGCCTTAAAAAAAAAAAAGAACAGGGCCCCTTCAGCAGCGGAGCTGTTAAAGCCGACCGCTGGTGTGTGCAGAGCGAGCAAAAAGTTACCATGAGAAAGAAAGGGAATAAAGACGGAAAGCAACAGACCTAGAAGGTATATATATATATATATATATATATATATATATATATATATATATATATATATATATATATATATATATAGAAAGAGAGAGAGAAAGAGAGAGAGACGAATACAAAAGAGCGAGAGAGCGAGATAAACAGAGAAGGAAAACAGAAAGGGGAAAAGAGAAAGAGAGAGAGAGTGACAAAAGAAGGTTAATATATAAAAAAAACAGAGCAGGAAGCCTCACTTCGCACTTCCATCAGGCGTGGCACCACCAGTACGAAGTAGCCTTAGATAAAAAAAAAAGGCTTCATGGAGCGGTGGCAGGACACTGCTTATTTAGTGATATGAACCGAAGTACCCAAACAAGGCCATTGCTTGAAAACACTGCTGCATGACAGTGCTTCGAAAATCTCTCCTTCCATCATTAGCTCCCTTAGAGAAATATGCAGTTGTAGTGCTTCTCTAGACGGAAGTTTTCACTTTTTTGACTCCCAATTTTGCTTTCCAGTGTTCAAAGTGTGTGAGGTCGCACAAGGCACGATAGCAATAAAAATCGAAAGCCCCTGCAAACTTACGCCAATTGGCTGCGCGGGCTGTTAAAGGACTCGTCCCTTTCCTCCCAATCTACAAGACGCGCAAATGCAGTGTGGTATCGACAGCAGCACTTGTAGGCCACGAGATAGCGTAAGAGTGCCCTTATATAGGCAATATTATGCTCGAGAGAGTGTCTGCACCGTATCAGCAGATTACGAAGGCTTCAGTGTTTTCGCAATGGTGGGAAGTTTCTGCGTTGTTTTATTCACGCGAAACCGATGCCTAGCAGAGTGAGGGATGGAGGCTCGGGACCTTGATGAGAAAAAGAAAGGACAGGAGAAAACCAAGTAGGCTGAGCATTTGTTTTTCCATTTGGCATTTTTAGTTAGCTTGTGTGATTTGACGTTACAGATCAACTTAGGCACGTCGTAACGGTGGACTCCAGATAATGTTGACTTCCTGGGGTTTTTTATTGTGCACAAAAGTCGAACAGTTTACGGGATTTTAGCACTTTGCCATCATCAAAATGTGACCACTATGGCCGTGATTGAGCTCGGGTTTTTTTTTTTTTCGGTCAGCAGCAATAGCGGTGGCTGATCATCGTTATTGTCGAAAACTTTTCCCGATTCAAAAAAAAAATAAAACTAAAAACGAGTTTTGAGAAAGGCTATTGCCACGTTCCATTTCTCAAGTTTTGTTATCGCCCCAATACATTACACAATTCTCAGCGCTAACCACGCCTGCAGTTTTTGAGAAGCTTCATGACTGTAGTAGATTATTTTGATAAGATCACGCCCACTCCGTGAACTGTACAGATTATTCTCGAACCTACGTCAACGCCAGCGATAACGCTAGAACATTCGATGGCAAGAGTATAAATGCCGACGCACTTCTTAACTTGTCTGTTACTTCCAGCTGTTACATGCGTGTCTACTTCCAGCTGTTACATGCATCATTTATGCAATTCTTGCTGTAAATTGTCTACATTTCTTCACACCACTATACGAAAAATTTAAGTACCTTCTACTAGAAAATACGCATTGTGTTCGGCTACGCAGACATGCGATGAATATTCATGTATTTTAGTAATTGTAGTTTAGGTCGAAGAATAACAGTCACTAATTCATCGAACGACTCGAGTGTTGTTAGTCGGGCTGACGAGTTACTCGTGTTCGTAACTGAGTGAAACACCGACCAGAGAGACGATTCACAAATGAAGCGCTTGACGTGTGTGCGGTTTTGCATTGATCGACAACCAGCAAAGGTGTAAATGACGTCATTATTGGGGGGTGCAAAGAATCATCTACATCCACAAAGAATGCTTGCTTGTGTGAAAAAAAAATTCTTCGTAGAAGGATAAGCGCAGGCACATGGTACTTGTCGGGCTATGCATATTGTTGTGGATTTTCTGAAAGACGCAGAGAAAAGATGATGACTTAGTTACTCTTCGCCCACCTCCATCGCTCTTCATTTTCACGTTACATTTGTTCTCACCACGATAAGGTCGGAATCCCCTCTCTGACCTCAACCTAGACAAGTCGTTTTGGAAGCATGAATTTGAATGGCATAGTTATCTTGTGCTGGTATCTTAGATGTGTTGTTATTAGGGTGCTTTAATAGAAAAGTTAGAACTGATAAAATTCATTTACGCTGTCACAATTTCATGAAAAAAAAAACCAAGCATTTTAACCGAAAGAGTCATTCGAACGAGTGACAAGGTTAAAGTCTGATGATTGAATATCAGCACGCACTTTACAAAGCCTATAGAATAATTGCTTCTTTACAATGGGTACTCTTCACGCAAAGGCTCTTTTTTTGTAATACGGCTTAGATCACACCAAAACTGTCACCGTTGTTATTACTTGCGGAAGCAAGCACAACCTGTGTGAATTCCTTCGAAAAGGCGTATGGCCTTAACGAAAGAAAATTTTGAACGTTAACCGGGTAAAAATAGGGAGTAAAAAAAAAACATGGACGCATTGTTCTTGTTGCAGATCATTCCTGAAAAAAAAAGCTCTTTGTGCCTGGTGGAATATAATGAGAAAGACAGCGCTATTGAAAGGTGAAGGGGCAACCACTTCAAAGGAACTTTTTTTTGGAAGACAGTGCTTTGAAAGCGTTTGGAGCAAGGTATCGAATCAGCCGAAGAGACCAGTAAAAGACCGGAAGCGCTGCTTCTTTTGAACGCTAAGGTTTGAACGAACAATGACCCTTTGTGTTCGTTCAAGACGGAGAGAAAACAAGCACCCGGATAGATACTATTTCACGCGCCTCCTCGTTATTGAGAACACCATGTCCTCTTCTCGCCGATATTGTCACTGAACAATAATGTGAAATGAGCTGCCGAGATCAGCATAAATTGAGGGCCGTAAATTGAACGAATGGGGCAAGTGCGGCATCTTTTCAAAAACCACAACGTACAGAGGTTTGGTCTCTTTTGAATCCGAACACGCCTCACGGCTTACTTAATGCAACTTTAACGATTGCATATGTGTATTCTGATATTCCGCCTTTCAAACTGTTTAAACTTTCGTAAAAACTGATATGTACTATACGATGCCTTATGCCCCGGAGGATGAATGGATGGACTGATGAAAAACGTTATTGAACAATATATCTGTGGTGGGCGAATCAGATCGTTGCGGGCCCCTCTCACGGTGAAGAAGTCAGGCCAAGACCAACATCCGCATCGTGAGCCCTCTGGACAGCCGATAGCTGAGACCCAGAATCGGGGCTTTCGATAACAGATAGCCACGCGTCCCGATTGCTTTTGCCTGTGTCTCGTAACGAGTAAAGCCTCTATACCTTCCGAAAAGTACAGCGTTCTTTTAATCTGCGCCGCTTCTTCGATCTCCTCCAGCTGGAGCAAGGTCATGGTACGTCACAGGGGGCGCCTCTACCCCAAGCGAAAAAAAAATGGCAGCATATCCACGGGGTGAATGATGGAGAGTGGGGCGAAGCATCCATCCGTCCATTCGTTCTTGCTTCCGTCCGTCCAAGCGTCCGTCTGTGTGACCGCCCGTGCGCCCATCCGCCCGTCCGTGCGTGCGTCTGTTCGTGCGTCCACACGTCCATCCGTGAGTCCGTCCCTGCTTTCATCCATGCATCCACCCCTGCTTCCGTCCATGCGTCCATCCGTCCGTGCAGCCATAAATGTGTCCGTCCATGCATCTGTCTGTGTGTCCGTTCATCCGTCTAGTCAACACTCCAAGTACCATCATCTCGCATCTTTTCATCATATATTCCGCATATATAAGCACCACCATCCAGCGGACATTCCAAGGACTAAACGAGAGGTGGCACACTTACAATTTCTTACGGCTTGAGCCTCGTGTCTACTTCCCACCTTTAACCACCTCGAGTTCATGGTATATACTAGTTCACTGTATTCAAGGCACTGCGGCCCAACGCTCGCTAAACCTTTCTAAAACCAAGGAGATTACGCCCAGCGAGTATAACCTAGCAACCCTTTCTTGTCACATAGTGCTCAATGTACATGCCAATGGCTGCTAATTGGGAATGAGAGACAGGAGAATTTTGCTTATAGTTAACGCGCACGCTGCGAATTTTTTATTGTTCAACAACGCACAGAAGAAATGCGTTGCTCCCTACCCGTGCTCCCGACCGGGTTGCAGAAATTAGGTGCCTTTTCTCATCTTCTAACCACTACCACCACCAGTAACGAGCTGCAACGCCTTTCTTTGTGACATTTGCTAGCCTGGACCGTTTGTCATGGAGGAAAGGATATTTAAGGGCGAAACTCCTTAAGACCAAATCCAGCGATTTTTTGAGGTGAATGAATCTCAATGAAATTTGCTGGGTATGTTCACTTGCGCATTTCAGTCCTTTATGCCAAATCACAAATTTGAGTGATGCACTGATCGTTTGCAAATGAATTTTATAGATTGCCTCTAAAAGCTCACCTCACTTGCCAGAATTATTGGCAACACTGTCCGCGTGTGACGTCATGTTTGGCATGTCAACGGAAGTGACGCAGCCAATGGCATCGCTACTTTGGCCGCTACAGCGTTTATTGCGCTTTCCACATGAAGACGGTGGCGGTGTTTGGCACGGGTATAGCACGGGGATGCTTTCTTCCTGCTTCTGTTGTGTTTGGCCGGTGCTTCGCTGGACTGGCTTTCACAGTTTCCATACTCCACCCCGGCGGAACGAATATACGGCCTCCAGCTCTACCAAATAGTACACCATACAGAGACAGGGCGCTCGGTTGGGTTTCGGTTTCGGTATTGGAAATTTTTGCTTATTAAAAACTATTTTCAAATTTCCTGAGCATTTCAGCTATTGGGCTCGTGAGAAGGGTGTCTCAGGAACATAGAAACACCATACACTTGACATTGTCAAAGAATTGCCGGAGTTGGCCTTTAAGGTCGATGCTTGTCCGTTGGCGTTGGCGTTGTTGTGAGCCGTAGCCGAACACACGCAACGTACCTACTATACGCCATAATGATGACGATGACGCTGATGACGATGAAGATGATGACGATGATACCAGAAGAGTTGTATGCCGACATGTCACGGACCTTGCAGATAGCCGAGATCCTGATGACCTTGGACAAAGATTTACCGAGGCTTCTGTGAACGCAGATCCACGTGCGCACCCACACGTGCTACAAACGTGGGAGGACGAAGTGCAGATTCAGAGTAACATGCACAGACTTCGTCTTTGCCAACTGGAGGCAAGAACTGATGCAACAACACTGTAATAACATCATTTATGACTAATAAACACTATATAGTCAAGGACGCTGGATAAAAAAAAGAAGCCGGTTGCGAGCCGCCAAAGCGGCTCCCGGGCCTAGTTCACCTCACGCCCACTCTGGTGCCACCACTCCTTAAAAAATAAATGCTTTCACACGCATGGCTACGTGTCATAGTAGGCCGTAAATAACGCGTTTCGTAGCTGCACATCACAGGTTAGATTCTGAATGGTTATTAGGAGTACCTATTACACAAAATATGTGAACAGTTTGCCCTAGGAGGGTCAATCATTCGTGGAGTATAGGTCTCAATACTGTCCCTGACTGCTGTCCGTTTGACTCACCTGAAATGAAAAGGGTCACTGATTCGGTTTACGGGGAAGAAATCGCCGGGCAGATACTAAGGGCTAACGTACCGGCCCACTGAAAAGTACCACGAAGGCAGCACAATATATATGTAGGTGCTCTTAGTGGACCAACGACGCTGGTTATGGTCCGACCAAGTTGAAAACCAAGAGTGTATGACACAAACAAAACATGTATTCTCAGCAAATGCATCAAACGAATTTTCACACTCATAAAATACTAATTACAGCTAAAAAATCACTTAAAGGTATTTAAAACAACGGAAACGAACTTACCACGCTACAAATGCAATCTCACGTATTATAAACTGCACAAGAACACTTAGCGGCCCCATAAATTCACCACATGCATGTACTCCAGATTTCCTTGAACGTGTCTTGGATATTTCACTTATACCCCTGTCACACGGGCACTTAAAAGTCTTTTAAGTAAGCAGTCTTTTTCCGAAAAAGAGTTCCTGACAGCCGACACACGGCACAGAGCGAACTCCTTTTCAGAAGCGGTCTTTTTCGTAAACGGAGTTCGTCGATCTCTTTTACGGCTCCGAATGAGTAGCCTCGAAACCAGTGGGCGCCAGCAATTTTCGAGTGGTGGGAAAAAAAAAGAACGAATGCTTATTTTTATGTCACCAAAACTCTTTGTAAAACAAATTTCATATCCTGCAGAAGGTGTAATGAAATCTTTTAATGGTTATTTCCTTTTCTACTCTCGTAAGCAGCTACAACGCGTCGGCAATATCCCGTGGTCACCATCTTGATCCACTCGTGTTCCAGTACAGCGACAACAGCCTCACAAAACTGCCTGTATAAGGTATTCACTGTCGAGCGTCCAACGTCGAATAGGTTGGCCACAGTCCTATCTTCGACTGACGAGCACAGCTTGTATAGCGCAATGCCGACTCGCTTTTCAGGATTGGTGGTTTCACGCATGCTGGTGCACTGTCTTTCGAGCTCACTGCGCAAGCTCTCCACAATGAAACGAAAGGTGGACGGGTACACTCGAAAAGATTGCTTGAAGTTTTGCTCACCGAGGTGAGCTACAGTTCCCTCGAACCACCTCTCGTTTCGTCTGAACGCCCAGATCGATCGATCGCAGGCCTTCTCCGACAGCTCCAGTGCGCACAGCAAGGAATTGCTGAACAGCAGTTTCTGCTTGATCCTCTCCTTGGCGGCTTTTGCAGCGTCTGCCTCACTTTCCAGAGCGAAAAGACAGGCCGTGAGGCTTGGGATCCTCGCTTTTTCTTCCGTACGGTCGCCCATAACGTGTCGAGAGCAGTCGAGAGCAGCGAAAAACAAATACGGTAAATAAAAGCCCAGTGGTGCCAGACGGACTTGTGCACGTCGCTAGTTATGAGAATGCTTCCTTAACTAGTGCAACAAACTTTCACATTGGTGTTTTTTCATCTCTTATTCTTAAATTTATTTGAAGAAACGAGCAGTGCAACAAGTCTTTAATTTGTACATAGTGATACATTGTTTAATTTTCATTGCTTCTTTTTTAACTGCTAGCGCCACAACGTCTTCCAACGAAAACACTAAAAGGAGATCGTTGCTGCCGTGTGTCTGCGCCGCAACAACTCTTTGTTAAAAGTCTTTCAACTTCGTAAAAGACCACTTACTTAAAAGACTTTTTGCGCACCTGTGTGACACAGGTATTAGAGGAAACACTGAAATGGACTCCAGCGCTGGTAGTCGTCCTGGCCACACCCTTCAACAAAGTACTCCAGCGGCATCATAACTTGATTCTTCAACATCGACTGACTGCACTACACGACTCACTCAAAGTGTTCGAATATCACAACTTCTTGGTCGAGTTCACTACCCGTCCTACCCTCCGTCACCTATAGTTTGGATCCTTCCTGGGTTTGCGAACATTCCAAGTAATTGCAACAGCCAGGGAAAAGGGTTTAGTCTCGCCGGTTCGTCTGCCTAGACGGTCGCTGACCCCGCTCTATATGGTTGATTGGGCGAGTTGATGATACATGATTCTTTTCAAAATGAGAGCGCAGTACTTAGACTGTCTTTCTGTCCCTGTCTTTCTGTCCACGTCCAAGTAGTGCGTTTTCATTTTAAAAACCCGCTCTGATATCTCGAATTCTCCCGATCTGTGCTGGTTGGCTGTCATGTGTGTAAGGGGTAAAGGCCCATGCCCACGTATCCGTCGCCGTGTGTCGGCGCGTCTCTTTGACGTGGTGGTGAGCCCTCTCTCATATGGAGAGAGAGAGAGAGAGAGAGAGAGCGTGGCTTCGTGTAGCCAAGGTACCACTCTTTCTATAGGAAGAGGGCGTGGCGCTGCGTCAAAAAGCCTCGCGAAGACGCATTCTGACGGATACGTGGGGTAAGGCCTTAAGGGCACGCCCCAGGTGCGTTTTGATACTTGTTTTCTTGCTTCGTTGCGCGTGCCCTTGAAGGGAATGTTTAGCATGGTGTTATGATGCTGTCTTCTGGAGGCGGCCGCCCGCGTGTGATTCGGCGCTCGTTTTTGACAAGAATAACCCCCGTATTCAGAAACGCTGTTTGTCTGGAACTTAACTTGTCACCGACTTGAATGCAGCATAAACGCGTTTCGAACGCGCTGTCTTTAGGCGTTGCCAAGCAAGGAGGTTTTAAAAAAAATTGCTGAAGTGGAAGCTTCCGTAATGCTTTGCCAGCAGAAGTGAAGCCAGCTTTTGCCCTCCAAAGATCTCATAAACATGCTATTTTCTGGTGGTGCCCACTTAAACATCAAGTGGCTTTGATTTGTTTGTCTAAAGGCTACGTTAACTTTAAATTGAAAGATAGTTGTTTCCAAAGAAATAGTCAGCAGAGACTAGTATCTCTGATTTAATCTTCAACTAAAAACCCTTTATATCAAGGCTTACTTAAGAAAACTATAGTAACACAAGGACGCCCTTTGAGCACTATTTGACCATGAAATATTGCCACGTTAAGTTCGTTAGGCGTGCGAGGAAAACGCTGCTTCTCTATCACCGAACGCCAACAGCTCATCATGCCTCTAGTAAGATGGCTGCCGCAACTGCCCCCTTACGGTTGGCACGGCTTCACTCGTGGGCAAGAATTTCCACATTTTTTAAAAACATTCTTGGTGCCAAGGCAGCACGAACGCACAGACACGTTTCAAACGCACTGCATTGAAGGCGGTTTCAAGTCAAGTTCAAGTGAAGGAGCGTTTATGAATACGGGGCTTACCCCCGTATTCTAGAACGTCCCTTCCCTCAACGCATCACCTTCACTTGAGAAAGCCGATGGGAGCGCCATCTCTAAGAACGAAGTCACTACATATGAGAGATAATCTGCTCTCATTCATGAGTAGCGCAGCTTCATTTTCAGCTGAGCAGTGCCGCACTGCTCAAACTCTGTCAAGTGAAGGGTGAAAGCCGAGTCGAGGAGCGCTTGTAAATACGGGGGTAAGTGATCCGTTACAAATAATACGAATCCCTACACGCTTCTCAACTTTGTAGATCGCAGGGAACTACGTTGTACTTCAAAGTAGCGTCTTTTTATCGCATTGGAGCAGCTCAGTGGCACACAACAGCTTCGCGGTGTCCACCACTAAGGAAAAAAAAAAAAAACTGCCACAGACGCGTGCACCAAAGAATCGTACTCGAGCACAGGAAACATGACGCGAGCTACCTCCTCACCCACGATCGCACCAAAAAAGAACATGAGAAAGCACATGAAAAAAAATTGCAGACACCACGTACAGTGGGAATCGATATGTGATGTACGAATGAGGAAGGTTGATATTTCACTTTAAAATCCACACAATGTTACGAGGCAGAAGTAAATTACGCCATACATGACTTTTATGACATGATTTTCATATTCGGACATGTAATTTGCATTCATAGTCCATTCCCGTATGTAATACCGAATTCGGTATATGTGGAGCTGTTCAAACGGCCGCGAGCGTGCTATGAGTGTAGCATGTAGTCAATATTTACATGACACGCATGCCCCGATTATCATGTTTAGACGTGTCATTTACTTTCGTCGTCTATTCACGTCACGTAATACCAAATTTGGTATATGTGATGTTAGCGAAACGGGCGCGGGCATATCATGAACGTGGTACGGCGGTGAGCGCATCATGAAGGGCCCAATATAACGTAACGACGATAGTTATAGCACGAGAACAAAACGACAACACAGAGACAAGAAACTGTGTCGTCGTTTTGTTCTCGTGCTATAACTATCGTCATGCCATACCAACTAGCCCAAGCTTCCACTCTTCCGACGTAACGTTGACGCGCACGCACGCTTGCCGCAGTGAGGCTACGTTAGGAAAACGCGAGCACTCTATGCATAACTTCGAAATCTTAGCGCAAAAAAAACGAAGACAAAAAAAAGAGACGTAGACGAAATGAGCGCTACCTTCAAACCACGTTTATTTGGAAACACACATGAGCGTATATAAAGTCTAATCCCTGAAATCTCACGCTTCCTCTCTTAGAGATATAGTACTATCCAAGACCATACAAAAACAACAAACGTATAATCGAGAAATAAACAGGTAAACGTGCATGCGTAACTGGAACGAAGAAACCTTAGCGAAAAAAAAAAAAAGACACCGAGTCTGCATCTTACACTGCGAATGTCGTCGAAAGACGATAGTCTTGCGTCTGGAGAGAGTGGACAAAACGTTTATTTGATGTTCTGCGCAAGAAAATCAGTGAATTATGTTCTGGAGGCGCTGCGTTAAAGTGCCTCGAGCGTTTTGCGGAGGCAAACGAGCTCATCGAGGCACGTTAGTCACGAGTGCCATCTGGCAGTTATTTTAAAAAACGCAGGTGTGCGCGCCCGCTGAGAAAAATGCGCGCCTGTCTCGGGGGTGGTGAGGTGTAGAACGCAAAGTGATTGGCAGGTGCCACCACCATGTCGTCGTAGCAAAGCGTTGGAAACGCTTACCTTTTTGCGCATCGCGTTGAACTGTCAGCGCAGCGCGATAAACGCTACAGTCCTTAGAGTTACTTGTGTGTGCCTCTTCTAGTATAAAGGCAGACATAGCAAACATCGAAGTGTTGTTATGGCGCCTCAGGTATGAGCAATCATTGCGTTTCAATTGACAATCACACAATTACGAATGCTAAATCTTAAGCAATATTGGTGGGCGCTGCGGGTGGGGTCGGCCGTTTAGTGCCGTTTGAGGTATCATTAAGGGAGGACAAACAGACAGATGTGCAGACAGACAGACAGACCAAAAGTTTTTTGTCGAAAGTCCCCAAGAAAGACTATCGTCTCTACAACTCCCAACAGCCCCCCGAAAAAAATACCCCACAAACGAAAAAGGAAACATCGATTGCGCAGGCTTATCTCGGTGAAACTAAGAAAACAGGTTCATTAGGAATGAAAATTTCTGATCGTGAAGGAGTAGAAAAGGTTGACTTACGCATCTAGCGCCATGTTTTGAATGATGCAGGCCTCAACTATTTCACGAGTTACTTGCTCACAGTGACGAAATAGCACAGCTGTTTGTTCAAACAGTGGAGTGCAGCCACACTGACGGCGGGGTAAGGCCAAGTGGGACGACGGCGTACCTTTCAATGAGCTGTGGTGCTCGCGTAGATGGATATTGAGACACCGCCCAGTTTGGCCCGCGTAAACATGTCCGCACGAGAAAGGGGTCTCGTACCCCTTTTACAAAAGGCACAAAACGAATGCCATGTCTCATGGTGCACTAGCATTTTTCACCACTTTTTCTACTCTCACGGTACTGCAGCCTTAGGCAAATGCCCTCAGACTTAATTTTATATGGAAACACCACGTTGACACCAAAGCGTGCCGCCACTCTCTTGAACCTGTGGGACACTCCGTGAACGTAGGGTGTTTCCGAGAAAGGCCTGCTTCCTTCACACCTTTTCGTCAGCGCTAGCTTACCACCTGCTCTTACGGTCTTAAGTAACATTTCACTAGCAGCGGCTATAACAGCATCAGGGTACCCTGCCTGACTCATCGTCACCGCTTGTGCGCACATGCTTTGTCTCATCAGGTGTGGCAAGACTTTGAGATTGCTGACCGGATACAAGAACTGGTTATCCCCTTCTCTACAAGTCTAGAATGACCTGACTGGCAGTCGAGCAAGCCCTTTTGGTACCTTGGTTTATATCACCAGCATATCCTACCAGGGCTAAATGCTAAATAGAGGTCTAAATACTGCAAAGCATCGTTCCAGGGTACCTCAGACGGGAACTTCAGACCTTGCCCTTGCTCTATGAACACCTTCATTACGTTAATCATCTTTCTGATGAAATCGAACCTGTCCACGAAAACCAAGCAATCGTCAACATAACAAAATGCTTTGAGCGAGAGATCAAAAAGACTATTCTGAATAGCCCTGTCCACTTTTGCTAAAAATATTGTACTCAGAACAGGCACGACACAACTACCAATACATACGCCAAATTTTAGAGCAAACACTTTCGCTTTTCAGGTGACGAACGTCGCTTCCAGGTAACACCTCAGTACCTCGAGGACCCCGTCAACCGACACATCCGAACGAGAGCTGAACGCATGTTCATCCTCTTGATTACCAGTACACTCTTTTACACTATGGAGAAGAGGGGCTTGCGGTAAAGAGTAGTAAAGATCCTCGATGTCCAGGCTAAATGCCCTTGAGCCTCCTGATTCGTTGCGCCTAAGAAAATATACGGACATGTCGGAACTGGGCACTTGAAAAGGGTCTACCACAACCAGAGATTCCAGGATCTTTTGAAGGTATTGAGACACTATTTGAAGCTAAGTCTTCCTTTGAGAAACGATGGTATGGAAAGGAATGTCGGGCTTATAGGTCTTAGTGGTAATAAAAACATCTAGAGAATGGCCTATTTATTTCTTTACCTTATTGACCAGTTTATCTAAACTTAGGCTTTTGAGCAGTTACGCTGCTTGCTTTTTTACTTTGGAAAGGTTGTGCGACACTTCGCGAAAAGTCTTGTAAATGGCCGCGCTTGCTTTCTCGGTAAAGATTCCCCGAGACAGAATCACGAAGAACCCTTCCTTGTTGGACACTACACAGGTGAGGCTAGAGGAATGCAAAAAATCAACAACAGAAGACATGACATTATCATACACTGGCCTTGGTCTATGCTTAAGCAGAGCATCGGTGCACTACGCCACACAAGTAGTCCTGCCGTCCTCGGGCACTCTTCGAGCCACGGACCTTGACAACGACAATAGTTCTGCCGGGAGAAGGGCTGGTTCCACACAAAACTTAGGACTCTTTTTCAACATGTTAAAGTGCTTGAGGAACACATCACACTCGCTCAAACTGAGCACTTTGCTCTCTTATGTTACCATAGTTTTTGTTCTTGCAGGAAGCGTGGGTCTGACCTGGTTCCACAACCACTCAGTAACCTGGTTGCAAAGCTTCAGCCACTGTTTATAGTTGTAGTTCCCGGAGGACGGGCTTACATCTTGTTGACATGTCAAACGCAAACAATCCTTGGGAAAACGAACCTGATGCCACCATTCCGAGCACAGCAAACGGCACAATCTTCTGGAGTGTCCAGCCGAAGAATGCATCACGCGAACGAGCACCTGAAGATTGGGGGGACACGTAGAGGTCTTAGCATACCAAGGCGTCCTCCGGGCTCGACTTATATATTTGGGTGGAACCGACCTAATAAAGGACAAAAAAGAGTGAACTAAAACGAATAAACGCAGAGCAGACAGCAAGTGGGACAAGGTACCCTAGCCCTGCGCCTGATTTTAGAAGCACGACCAGAGAAGCTTACGAGAACCAGAATTCAACTGTAGTCACAAATCATTATTACGTTTTCAGACGTAGATGATACTGACGACATTGAAGGAGTTTATGTATAGCGGTTTATGTTTTGTTCGGGTACACAACGTCAGGTTTGCAGTGTGGTAGCTTGGGCTAGTTGGTATGGCTATAGTTGGTTCTCGCGCTATAACTATCGTCAGGTTTGCAGTATGAACGCACTGGTAGTGTTAGAGAAAGGAAAAAAATATATGCTTATAATAATAAAAAGGAGTAATGCAAGAACTCTCGATTGAATATATATATTCTATTTGTGGAATACTGCAGGCCAAAAAGGACCAAGCAGGAGGGGCACAAACACAACCACAAGATCAGTACATGAGTGACACAGCTTCACTAAAATACATCTGTGTAAGAGGAGAGCGAGTAGAAGAGAAACATCAAAACAAAGAAAGCACGCGTTCAGTACACGAGTAACCCAGCTTGACTAAAATACATCTGTGTAAGAGAAGAGCGAGTAGAAGAGAAACATCAAAACAAAAAAAAATCAAGCGATATTTGGAGGAGGGGGGCGGTCAAGATTCACAGAATTAAACATTGGGTTCATCAAGATCGAAGGTTTGGAGGAAATCACAATGCAAGTTATTCCATTCTGTTACAGTTCTCGGAAAAAAGGAAAACTTAAATAAATCTGTCCGCGCGGAATACGGAGTTAAAGATCGGACATGAGAATGACGAGTTTGCCTGGTCGAAAATGGGGTAACGTAATGTGATGGTTCTAGCCCAAGTTTATTGTTAATTAGTGAGTCCAAGAATTTCAGACCGAGAAGTTGGCGCCACGATTGTAGCATCTGGAACTCGTTATCTTGCATTAGTTCAGTAACTGATGTACCACGACCATACTTCGAGTAAATAAAACGCACTGCTCGTCTTTGAATCTTTTCGAGGGAATATATGTTAGACTTAGTATGCGGATCCCATACAATACAAGCATATTCTAGCTTTGGACGTATTAAAGTGTTATAAGCTAATAGTTTCACTTGCGACGGGGCGTCTCTGAGTTTGTGCCTTAAAAGACACAGTTTACGGAAAGCCGATGACGAAACATCGGCAATGTGTGCATTCCAGGACAACTTATTCGTTATCGTTATACCTAGGTATTTGTATTGACTGACTTCTTTTAAGGGTTGGATTTTGGAGGAATGGGAAAACTGAAGGGGATTTTTCTTGTTAGAAATTCGAAGGCAAACAGATTTATCGAAATTGAGCACCATGCCCCATTTGTTACACCACGAAAGAATATTGTTAAGGGCAGTGTCGAGAGCGACCTGGTCATCTGGCGAGTGTACATCTGTGAAAATAATGCAGTCGTCTGCAAAAAGTCTTATTTTAACCAGACCAGTAATAGTATTAACAATATCATTGCAATAAATTATAAACAGCAGCGGACCTAGAACACTACCCTGCGGTACGCCGGAATCTACTGGGAGAGGAGCTGATGTCTGTCCACACACACACACACACACACACACACACACACACACACACACACACACACACACACACACACACACACACACACACACACACACACACACGCACACACACACACACACACACACACACACACACACACACACACACACACACACACACACACACACACACACACACACACACACACACACACACACACACACGCACGCACGCACGCACGCACACACACACACACACACACACACACACACACACACACACACACACACACACACACACACACACACACACACACATATATATATATATATATATATATTTATATACATATACATATATATATATATATTTATATTTATATATATATATATATATATATATATATATATATATATATATATATATATATATATATATTTTGTGAGCAGTATTTATGCGTCCCATCTTTTCATCTGTACATACTCATCATCACCAGTCAAGTTTAGGTTGTGGGGCTCATACTCGGGTCAATAAAGGAGAGTCTTGAGTGTACTCGACGCCATCTTACAAGTGGTGGAGAGTACTGCCCGGTTCCTGCGTCCTCTCGCGTTCTCGGACACCCCAGCGTCTTCTAGAATACATCCCTGGAGCTCCGTTCAGGCCACCGCTTAAACGACCTGGGTCCGGTAATGTCGCAAGCCGCCCAGTCCAGCGTGCCAGCTTCGCCACCGCTCCCACCGCCAAGAAACCCTTCTCACCTGGTCACCAGCCCTCAAAAGGATCCTCCGCTGTTCGCAGGACTTCCGGGTGAAGACGTTGAAGACTGGCTCGAGGAGTATGACCGCGTGAGTGTTATCAACAACTGGGATGAGCCTGCAAAACTCACCTACGTGGCATTCTACTTGAGCGGCGTCGCGAAGACGTGGTTTTTCAACCACGCCACAGATTTACCGACATGGCCCGCCTTTACACGTCAGCTCCGCCAAATTTTTGCCAACCCGTCAGTGCGCTCAGATATCGCCAAAAAGAGGCTTGGTGCACGTGTTCAACGCCCTGGCGAGTCTTACACTTCTTACATCGAAGATGTTCTCGCCCTTTGCCGCCGCATCGACAACGATATGGCGGAAAACGACCGTGTGCGCCACCTGCTAAAAGGAATTGCGACTGTCGCTTTTAACGCGCTTGTGGTGCAAAATCCCCAAACCGTAGCCGATGTTGTCGCTACATGTCGGCGCCTTGAGGAGCTTCAGACCACTCGGGTACAACCTGATATGTCTGATCTGAGCTCAAGTCATGATACAACAGAGCTGCGTGCACTGATCCGCTGTTTCATCCGCGAGGAGCTTTATGCACAGGCTTCATCTCGCCACCTTGACATTCGAACGACGCCACCTGCTACTAGTTTACGGGACGTCGTGAGGAAGGAACTGGCCTTGATGACTAGTACACCAGCTCCGAGTTCACATCCCATGCCCAGTTATGCTCACGTTGCTGCAACGACGCCTGCGCCCCACCAGAGCCTGGCCTCGATGACTGTCACACCTGTCCCGAGCTCATATCCTGTGGCCATGCCAACGTATGCTCAGGTTGCTGCTAGGACACCTGCACCCCAGCAAAGCCCAATGCAGCTACCAGCGCCCGAAGTGCATGGTTCGCTCAACTCACTCGCACCGCGACCATCTTCCCAGCCTTACAACGCCTGGCGCAGTTCGCGACCGACTTGCTTCTATTGCGGCATCCGTGGTCATATTTCAAGGTTTTGCCGACGCCGTCAGCAAGACGAACGACGAAGCTACGATAACCTTGAACGGGACGACTTCTACGCGACTGGCCCACCCTATCGTCGGCTGTATCCGAACAGCACACGTCGGTCGCCGTCTCCGCAGAACTTTGACCCAGTTGGCAGTTCCCGGTTCTCACGTCGTCGCTAACCTTCACCGTTCCTTCACGCTTAAGGGCTTCACCGTTCCTTCACGCTTAAGGGCGTTCCTCTTCTCCTCTCCGACCTTCTACTTTAATTCTCGACCGCCAACTGGAAAACTGAACAGTGCAGCTTCGGGAGGGAAAGCTGCATCTTTCGAACTGCGTCAAACTCCTCCGGACCGCCCATCGAATGTTTTATTGGTGTATGTTGAAGGTATACAGACAGAGGCACTGGTGGACACAGGCGCATCACTTTCCGTAATTCGTGCAGACTTTTGTACCCGCTTGAAGAAAGTTAGGACGCCCTACGATGGTCCTCCCCTTCGTTGCGCAGATGGAGTCCCTATTCAGCCTTCAAGTGTTTGCACAGTCCGCGTTTTCATAGATGGCATCCTTCACCACATTCAGTTTCTTGTACTTCCTTTGTGCACTCACACAGTAATTTTAGGATGGGACTTCCTTTCTTCAGCATCAGCTTTCATATCGTGTCGTCAGCGAGTCATTCAAATGTCAGCTACTGAGAGTTCATCGGATGTCGATCCATACAGCTTCCGTTTAGTTGCTGCCACTGACTGTTTCATTTCGCCAGGAGATGAACAACTTCTAACGATCGCTTCGGATACTATAGTTAATGGTGACGTGTTCATAGCTCCATCAGTTCGCTCCAAACCTGCAGGGCTTACTATAGCACCCGGCTGTGTGTGGTTTAACGACGGTAAAGCATTGGTAACCGCCTTGAATCCAACTTCTTCGCCAGTGATGCTGCCCCAGGGCACTGCTGTGAGCTGCTTTGCTGACAGTGAGCCCTTTTCGCTGGTTCCCCTTCACGCAGAATCACCGCCTTTGTCTGCTACTACTGATATCAAGACTACCACTGTTACCTTAAATGACACCATAAGTCCTCACCTCACTGCCGAGCAAAAGAGAGACCTCTTAGACCTTCTCCAAAAGCACAGCCTTTCGTTTGATGTACATTGCAAAGTTCTGGGCCGCACCTCCGTTGCAGAGCACAGCATCGAAACCGAAGGCAGCTACATTGTACGCCGCCGCCCATACCGTCTCTCTTCGGCAGAACGGCAAATCATTGAGGAGAACGTCGCCGACATGCTCAAACGGGATATTATTCGACCTTCATCCAGCTCCTGGTCGTCTCCTGTAGTGTTGGTCCGGAAAAAGGATGGCTCTGTCCGCTTTTGTGTTGATTACAGAGTGCTCAATAAGATCACGAAAAAAGACGTATATCCGTTGCCACGCATAGATGATGCCCTGGACTCCCTACAAGGCGCAGAATATTTCTCCAGCCTCGACCTCCGATGCGGGTATTGGCAAATACGTATGCGCGAAGCAGACAAGGAGAAAACAGCGTTTGCGACGCCTGACGGGCTTTACGAATTTAACGTCATGCCCTTTGGCTTATGCAACGCTCCAGCAACATTCGAGCGCATGATAGATACCGTCTTACGTGGTCTCAAATGGAAAACCTGTTTATGTTATTTAGACGACATCGTCATTTATTCATCTACTTTTTCTCGGCACCTTAAGCGATTGGACGAAGTTCTAACGTGCATTTCGAACGCTGGCCTACAGCTCAATACAAAAAAGTGCCACTTCGCCAGCACAAGCATCAAAGTATTGGGTCACCTTGTGAGCAAAGACGGCGTTCGACCCGACCCCGACAAGGTTGCTGCCGTAATTAGTTTTCCATGTCCGCACAATCAAAAACAATTGCGAAGTTTCATGGGCCTGGCGTCTTACTTTCGCCGCTTCATCCGTCACTTTGCTGCCATTGCGGGGCCGTTACACAAGCTTCTGACGTCAGGGACGGATTTCACGTGGACTGACGAGTGCGAGTGTGCTTTCCAAGCCCTTAAGCGTGCTTTGACATCAGACCCCGTCCTCCGTCACTTTGATGAGAGTGCACCCACTTTCCTGCACACAGATGCCAGCGGCCACGGAATCGGTGCTGTCCTCCTCCAGCGCGACGACACTTCACGTGAGAGAGTAGTTGCGTATGCCAGCCGTGCACTAACACCTGCAGAGCAGAACTACTCGATAACAGAGCAGGAATGTCTCGCTGTCGTTTGGGCCATCCAGAAATTTCGACCTTATCTGTATGGACGCCACTTCACTGTGGTTACCGACCACCATGCCCTATGCTGGTTGCCCTCGCTGAAGAATTTGTCTGGGTGCCTCGGTCGCTGGATACTGCGTTTGCAAGAATACACTTTTGACGTTGTGTACAGATCCGGCAAACAGCATCAGGATGCTGACGCTCTCTCTCGCTGCCCTCTGTCACTTTCACCTCCAACCACGCATCCTGAATGCCCCTCAGGTGATCAAGCGGCTTCCTCTTCACTCACGTTATCACCCCTGGCAGTTGCTGGGTCGCTACCTTTAAACAACAGCGCCCAGTTTGCCGCGTACCAACGTGACGACCCCTACTGTAACCGCATCATCGGATACTTGAATGGCTCGCCTTCTCCACCTAATGCCAGACTACGTCGTCAGCTACGGCTGTTCAAGCTAGAGAACAATGTCCTGCAGCACTATACTTACAATGCGGATGGGCATCGGTGGGTGCCAGTACTTCCCCGTTCGCTGCGAAAACAAGTTCTCGAAGCATTGCACGACGAACCGTCAGCTGGACACTTGGGATTTCAAAAGACCTACAGCCGCGTTAGGAGCCGTTTCTTCTGGCCTGGTCTTTCCACCTTTGTGGCTAATTATATCGCTTCTTGCGCACTTTGTCAACGCCGGAAACGACCAACTTCAGCTCCTGCTGGCTTATTACAACCCATTCCATGTCCCGACACACCGTTTGCCGTTGTCGGAATAGACCTCGTCGGGCCACTTCCCGTAACGTCAGCGGGCCACCGCTGGATCGTCACAGCCGTCGACCACCTCACACGATACGCGGAGACCGCTCCTCTACGCACTAGCTCCGCCTCAGACGTTGCCGCCTTCTTTTTAGAAGCCATTGTGTTGCGTCATGGTGCACCTCGCACGTTGTTAAGTGACCGAGGAAAGGCCTTCATGTCGACAATTCTGGACGAAATTCTAAAAACTTGTGGCACAGTTCATAAGACCACGTCCGCTTACCACCCGCAGACAAATGGGCTGACAGAGCGATTCCACCATACTCTAATCGACATGATATCCATGTACATCAGACCGAACCACGATAATTGGGACCATATCTTGCCGTTCGTAACATTTGCACACAACACCGCTGTTCAACGAACCACCGGGTATTCACCTTTCTTCCTCGTCTATGGTCGTGCGCCAACATTCACCATTCACGCCTCTTTCTTCAATGCAATGTCAAAAACGTCGACGACTACGCCAGAACATTTCGTCTCCAGGCTTGCTGAGGCCCGGCAACGTGCTCAACTCAACACGGAGGCCAGTCAACAAGACCGCAAGCAACGCTATGACAGCTTTCGTCGAGACGTCACCTTCCATCCTGGAGATGAAGTACTACTTTGGACGCCTGTTCGCACACCCGGATTGTGTGAAAAGTTTCAGTCTCGCTTTGTAGGACCTTACGTTGTTTGTGAACGAACATCTCCTGTCAATTACCTTGTCACTCCCGTCGAGGGTTCCTCGGACCATCGTTAACGTGCCTCCGAGATAGTCCACGTTTCACGTCTTAAACCCTTTGTGCGCCGTACCTTTCCCGCCTAAGTCTCGGCCGGGCCGGCCGCTCAAGTGCGCGGGGAAAATAAGTGTGAGCATTATTTATGCGTCCCATATTTTCATCTGTGCATTACATCATCACCAGTCAAGTTTAGGTTGTGGGGCTCATACTCGGGTCAATAAAGGAGAGTCTTGAGTGTACTCGACGCCATCTTACAATATATATATATATATATATATATATATATACATTCATATCCTATCAAGAGTTTATGAAGTACTCCTATTTATTATTTTATATATGTAATGGGGTTGTCAGAGCTGTTGAGTCGCTACTTAATACAATAAAAACTGAAAATGTGGTGAAGTGATATATCTTTACAGATAGAGGTGATTTTAACCATTCTTTTTAAACAAGCAATTCCTTGCTTTAAACAGATCAGTATTACAGATGATAGCACTTTTGTCCGATAGAATGTTTGACGTAAGAGTCAGTGATGTGGAAAGATAGGTGCTTCTCTATTTTCTAGCCATTGTTTATACTTAGCACGAGGCCACCAAGGAGCGTGTTGGGGAAACAGAATGTTGTACGACAAGTGAAATACTGAAAGAAAATGTGTAATTATCTGTAGCTCACGTGATATTACCTTCACGTCGAAACAGTTGCACTTGTTACCTTCGGTGTACTTGCCTTCATTGAAGATCTATGCCCGACGCATGCCACGTCAATACATTCAGGCTATGTGCAAGCGTGGACACTAAATACTTGTTTCTTTGCATGTAGCGACCATGGTGTGAGCGCCTCTGACTGCCGTAGCACAATTGGACAGCTGATACTATGGCAATGGCCGTGAGAGTATTTGCTTCGCCACACAGAATTCTGGTGATGTAAGAGCACGCAAATAACTGAACAATGCGCCCACAATGCCGCGTATTCAAAAAAGAAAAGAAGAGGGGCAAACAAGCACTAAAAAAGTGGCGCTTGTTCACACTTGGCATGGTGCCCCTAATGGAATTGTACGCCTTTCAGTGGGCGCGTCGCGGAGGTGTGACTGCGGATGTGGGTGCAGCTGAAACGAGAATAACTTAGAAATGTTCTATAAAAAGCGAGTGGTGATGTACATGACGCCACACGAGGAACAAGCCCCACCTGGAGCGTACTTTGAGGTACGGCAAGGAGTTTACGTTAACTTGAACCAGTGATCAGTTTACGAATAATTGAATACTCTCACTGACTTGAGCATCATGGGTCTAGTTGTGGTACTTGTTGCGATGCTATGCATCAGCTTCGTTGCAGCTCAAAGTACCACTGAGGAACCAATGACAGGTTGGTGATTTTTTCATTTGTAAACGACCATGCGACCCTCACTTTTATCCAGATAATTTGGAGACAGAGAGGTATTGACCCCTATTCCATTTTTTATATAGACAGGAAGAAATCAATGCTTGCAGAACACTGTCCTAAATCAACCTCTTGAAGGAATATCATTTTCCACCGCTGTTAAATTTAGTAACCTTGTGGGTGCATGCTGTCAGGGGCAATATATAAGGAAACATGACGTTCTCTTTTAATCAGCGATTGCCGGCAATGTACATATATGAATACTACGTGCTAAACTTTATTAGATACTTTTTTGTCTCAGCATTTAGTTTTGCGCTCGCCATCCGCGTTTCGCTGCTATGGCGTTAGCAGGTAATTCCAGTGTCCCCCTCATATTTCTTACGACTGTGTATACATAAATATAAAAACCTTTTTTTGCGGAATTTATTGGCTATAGAAATGCCAGAATGTGTGTGCCCGGTGCTTGCACAGAACAAAATAATTTGCCCTACAGACGAAAATAAACACTGGCTACATTTTAACAACATGTGCCATTCGGGGATTGTCTGGAAGTCCTAGCAGTTTGCGCCTAAGTGTGCTATACGCCGTCCTTTGCGATAAGCTACAAAAATAGATATCGACAAGGAATAACGCATGCTTCTGAAGCCCGACTGATTGTGAAAAACGTATTGCGTCTGGGCGGTCGTATCTTAATCGCAGTTTCCAGTATTAAGGGGAAATGTGCAATCATACGGTAAACAATGATGCAAAAATTTGTCTTTGAATATGCTTCCACACTGCGTTTCTTGGAGCATTTTCTACGATCTATTTCGTTGTATGTGACCCGCAGCATTTTCCCATTTGTGACTTGGAAGCAAGGTATATATATTCACCGTATACAAATATTATGTTAAATAACAAGGGAATACCATGGCTGATCTCTCCGTCATAGGAATCGGTATCACACGAAAGTGAAACATGTCTTCATAGAAGTGCTTATTGTGTAGTGATATATGAGAGCTTGTACAGTTTTTACAAGAGTTTTGAAGCAATAGCACCGTTTAACGTGAACACAGCCACGTTCACGTCTAGTAAAACGTCTCCATCGCGACGACTACCACCCATGGTAATGAGTTACCCGTTGTGGTAACTGAAGTTTTTAGCGTACACCTGAACATAGCCTACCGTGAATCACGCACAAGGTTGATATCAAAACAATCTCCCATTACATACTGCTGCTCGATACGTGCGTCTTCAAAAATGGTAAGTTATGGAAACACCACGGTGTGTGCTGCTGAAACCTAGGCTAGTGCTCGCGCATACTGCGATTCAGCAAAGTGGGACGCCGAGGTTCGTAGCTTGATCTGGGAACATGTGCCGGCGTTCTAAATCCACGTCCTTCTGAACTCATTTGCGATCCGCTAAGCTACCGCATTTGCCCGTCGACATCGTTGCCTTTCTGCAGTAGTTCCTAGAGCAGTTTTATTCAATAAGGCATTGCTCTCACACTCGAAGTAGTCGGTGGTGAACCATCATTGGTGAATTTTGAAGCTCCACGACTTCAACAATGAGCTGTCATGCGCTAACACGAAACGAAAGGCAAAGCGCATAACTGCGTCGGCGACTCTATGATGCACGCTCGGTCAAGACTTCTCATTGCTATCGAGAAGTTATTACGATGGCATCCAAGGCTGCGCACCGGCACGCAATCTTGGACGCCATGCTTCAACTGTGTGATGCCGCATTAATTCTATTGAGCACTCACAGGCGGCAGCATCGTCCCATTTTATCAAAAGAGAGCAGGCAGTGAGAGAGAATGTATGAAAGATATAAAGTGCATTTGTACACCTCTCTACAAATGCCTCAATGGATCAGTCGGTAGAGCACCAGGCGCTTGTCGTAGTTACTCAAGGAGTGAGAGGTTCAACGCCAAGCAAGAGAAATTTCATATGTGAAGCAGCTCTTTCACTAGCCTGTGTAACACTGTCCCCCCGTGTATCTGTATGAACGCGCGGCAATGCTCTCACCTTGTAACAGGTGTTGGAGCGGTGTAAGCAAGTAACGCTGTAGCTGCGCGTTGAAGTCACGCTACCCTCGCAGTGCGCGCTGATGTCGCTCTGCGCCTCGCCTACCACGCACTCGCCGTAGCGCCCGCAGCTGCCGCCTCCTCCTTTCGCCCGCCACACCTGAAGCTACCACCTCTCGCTACAGCACTGATTTCTCAGTTTGTGCACCAAATGAGCACGTTGATGTCTGTACGTGGCTCCTCTCTCTCGCCTCACCCACTATATCACTCGAAACGCTCGAGCGCATATCAAGTGGCAACACTCTTTCGGCTCGTTAACAAGGACGTTGGAAGACGACGCTCCTTCGCCCGCCGAAATATCCGCCAAAGCGATTAGGCCCAGCCTGGTTGTCACCAGCGTTGCGAGGGTTGGCGAAGCCGATCACGTCTGCGAATGGCGACGTCACGCCTTCAAGACCGACGAGACACGAGCCAGGGAAGCTGAACGCAAGCATCAGCAGTGGAAGATCAACGACACCGACGAGGCGCGAGTGAAGAACGCCGATTGCGTCCGTGCGCAACGCTGCTGCTGCCATCGCGGTATTCTTTGGGAAATGGTGTGAATTTTAGATGCGGAAGCATCTTATACTCGCGCCTTGTAGTGCGCCGTCCGCGCCGTCCGCGCCGTCCGCAATGCTTCTCGAACATTCGACAGCTGACGCGCGCGCATGCGCCGTCGCGCCGTCGCCCACTCTTCCACCATCTGTGCATCCCTTCCTCCTCTACACACCGCGCGCGCTTCACTCCTCCACCATCTGTGCACCCTTCCTCCTCTACACACCGCGTTCGACATCTACAATTCTCCTGATTCTCCAGTGGACGCGCATGTGGCGTCGCGCTTCGAGAACATTCAACAGCTGACAGTGCATGCGCCGTCGAGCTGTATATATACTCAGGGTCGGCGCTCGCTCAGTTGCCGCTCGTCGGTTGGTTTGTACGGCGCGTCGACGTCCAAGGTCGCGGTGAAATGAATTCCAACGAATCCACAAACACAATGATCGACGTCCCTTCGACCAGCGCCGCCCTTTCGCATACGTGTGTACGTGTTCACTCATTTAACACCCCCTCCTACAACCACGTTAACCAATTTAGCCATCGACCCAAGTAAGTCGCAATTTAACACCCCATTTCACAACCACGTTAACCAATTTAGCCATCGACCCAAGTAAGTCGCACTTTAACACCCCGTTAACCAATTATATGCTCCGCACCCTCCTCAGTGTTGTCCCGAGGGAAGCTGCGGGCAATTTTTTTTTCGAACGATTCTTTTTTCTTATATAGTAGCGTTAGTTTTACGACTTCATATGCGCGGCAGAAATACGTCAATGAAGTATTGATGGACACCGGCAGAAAACACTTTCGTGTTAAAAAATTCACAGCATATCCACGGAGTAAAGTTGTTGAGACTCACACCGCGCTGGAATTAAACACACAAATAAAAGACACACTGAAGCACAGGTAGGACACACACGAGCGCGAACTAACAACTGTTTATTCGATGGAAATGTGACACACACATATATAGGTTGAAAGGAGAGAAAAAGAAGAAAAAGAAAGAGCGTGAACATGCGCACTGCCCACCAAGATAAAGCGCCCATCAGTGCTAATCAAATCCAGCCTTGTCAACTATCTAAAATGTCTACGTAAAAAAGTATATTCATTGTTTGACAAATGAATAGATGGCACACTAACACATTTGTCCTCACCAAACCTGCGCATCATGAAAGCTTCAATGATTTCTCTTTCCCTTTTGTCTTCTGATCTGGATAAAACAATGGTCTTTTCAAAGTTCGGCTTACATTGACACTTCATGCAATGGGTAGCTAAGTTACTGGGGTGACTGATTTGCTTGCAGTTATAATCATGCTCGCGTAAACGTGAGTTAAGGCACCTACCAGTTTGCCCAACGTACCAATTTCCGCAAGGCAAAGGAGTACCATATACAACATTTGTTTCACATGGAACAAATTTGTTAACATGCCTAACCGAACATATGTGGTTGTTCCCTTGGTTGCCGCTGTTTACTTGGTGACAAAGCGAAATTAATTTGTGAGGTGCCGTAAAGGTCATGGGTATGCCATGCCTACTTGCAATTTTTTTCAGTCCATGCGAAATGCCGTGAACGTAAGGCATAACAATAGGCCTCTCCTCTGGCTTCTCTTTTATTCCTACGTTCGTGTTGTGCGTGCTGCCGATGGTTTTTAAAAGCCTCTCGGCCAAGGCTGTGATTAAGGCATCAGGGTAATCACTGTCCCTAAGTCTATCAATCTGCTTCATCAAACTACGTGCAACCATGTGGTCACACGACTTTTGGCAGCTGTTTAACATGCACGCATATGCAACACTTCTTTTCACAAGCTTGGAGTGACCCGAGCTGTAGCTTAACAAACTTTTATCACCTCTAACGTCATATTCCCAGCACATGTGTCCCTCACCTTGCGAAATCATGATGTCTAAAAACTTTATGCCAGAACTTGTGGGCAACTCGTAAGTGAAATCAAGACCACGAAATGTTGTTTTAAACATCGCGACAAAAACTTCGGGTTTTATGTTGGCACATTTCGACCTAGGGAAACATAATAGATTGAAGGAAACATAACAGATTGATAGACTTAGGGACAGTGATTACCCTGATGCCTTAATCACAGCCTTGGCCGAGAGGCTTTTAAAAACCATCGGCAGCACGCACAACACGAACGTAGGAATAAAAGAGAAGCCAGAGGAGAGGCCTATTGTTATGCCTTACGTTCACGGCATTTCGCATGGACTGAAAAAAATTGCAAGTAGGCATGGCATACCCATGACCTTTACGGCACCTCACAAATTAATTTCGCTTTGTCACCAAGTAAACAGCGGCAACCAAGGGAACAACCACATATGTTCGGTTAGGCATGTTAACAAATTTGTTCCATGTGAAACAAATGTTGTATATGGTACTCCTTTGCCTTGCGGAAATTGGTACGTTGGGCAAACTGGTAGGTGCCTTAACTCACGTTTACGCGAGCATGATTATAACTGCAAGCAAATCAGTCACCCCAGTAACTTAGCTACCCATTGCATGAAGTGTCAATGTAAGCCGAACTTTGAAAAGACCATTGTTTTATCCAGATCAGAAGACAAAAGGGAAAGAGAAATCATTGAAGCTTTCATGATGCGCAGGTTTGGTGAGGACAAATGTGTTAGTGTGCCATCTATTCATTTGTCAAACAATGAATATACTTTTTTACGTAGACATTTTAGATAGTTGACAAGGCTGGATTTGATTAGCACTGATGGGCGCTTTATCTTGGTGGGCAGTGCGCATGTTCACGCTCTTTCTTTTTCTTCTTTTTCTCTCCTTTCAACCTATATATGTGTGTGTCACATTTCCATCGAATAAACAGTTGTTAGTTCGCGCTCGTGTGTGTCCTACCTGTGCTTCAGTGTGTCTTTTATTTGTGTGTTTAATTCCAGCGCGGTGTGAGTCTCAACAATGTTCAACCAACTAGCCCCCACTCTTGCCCTTCTAACCACGGAGTAAAGGCTGATGAGTAGTGCAAAGCGTCCGTCCGTCTGTCTGGGTGTCTGTCCATCCATCCGTCCGTATGTCTGTCCATGTGGCCGGCTACGCCTGACGCAGCGCAAGTTTAGTTTAAGTGGAGCTTCGCCGCTAAAATTTGCTCCAATCTCCCGAAGGAAATCGTGAGGAAATGCGAACGCATTTCTTGCACCCAGAGTACATGGCGTCGTAATTTTAATGGCGTAAATTGAAGACAAGAGGAGGATTTGTACCACGACCACTTACACATTTATCAGCCAGCGAAAGGTCGAGAGTGAGGCGTGCGCTTCACTCCATTTATATATGCGAACGAGCGACGGTACGGGAGAGTGGAGTGCATGGAGGAAAGCGAGCGAACGGCTAGAGAAGGAGCGGCGAAGCACTCACCTACCTTCTCCTGCACTCCCTTCACGCACGTGGGAGCTCCCCCGAGCTGCCACGATGCAAGCGCCCTCACAAGCCAGAGTGTGCTCCTCCTCTCCACTCTCTCTACGCTACTCCGCCCCCACTACCTGCTCCGGTTTGTAGGGTCGAGGATAAGCGTGGGCGCCCGCAGCTTTTGCTATGGAAGAGGGAGTGAGAGCAGAGAGATAACGCGGGCCGGCGCGTAGACGCCACCGGACGCCTGACACGTCTCAACTAAGAAATGCATTCCTATTAAAAAAAGTCCGTAAAATTTCTGAATGATAAGGAGTCGAAGGTACGATGAACGAACGAAAGCCACTCTGGTAGACGATAACGTGCTTATGCAGCAAAGCAACAACAATGGCATAAAAACTCATTCCCAGGATGACGTAACAAGCTTGGGCTCGGTGTACGTAGGGACAACATTGAATATAATCGTTTTACAAGCCGCATTAGAATTTTGCGGGAGTAGAGAAAGAAAACAACCAAATATATATTGCACTGAACGCCCATGCACACACGCACGCGCGCACGGAAGTGCACGCACACACACACACACACACACGCACACACACACACATACACACACACACGCGCGCGCGCGCACACACACACACACACACATGTGAGTGAATATGTGTGTGTGTGTGTGTGCATGTCTCATTTAATGTCTCGTGTACACACAAACAGACACACACGTGCGTGTGTGTGTGTTTGTATATGTGTGTACATGAGACATGTAATCAACTAGCCAAGCTGTTGGTTCTACCAGAATCAAGAGCTGCGTCACAAAATGGTGGGATGAAAGCTACGAAAGGACAACGACTAGTAGAAACAGGCATCTCGTTTTACTCTTCCCCTTCTCGACCTCGAAAATGTCCTCTCATATGATGTCGCATGAAAGTAGCTGCAATGACATGACAGCAAACATTGCGATTGTTTCTTGGTCATTTCAATTTTAATTTGTGCTAAAACAACTTTACAGCGCCATTATTTCATATGACGCAGTGGACACCATCATCGACCAGCTTAAGGACATGGTGAATGACTTTGTTCGTGACAAAGCAAAGGCTGAAACATTGGTCGAGAAGATCGAGAGCGCTCGTGAATGCCTTAATATGACCGGAGGAATCAGAGAGGAGGTAATGAAAAAGGTGAGCGCTGGTACATGTCTAACCAGAGAGATCAAATCTCGTGGACAAAGTTGAGGCAGTCAACATGACAACCCACTCACGCGGTGCCATCCAAAGTAAATATTTACTAATGGAGATACTTGTTGCGGGACTATTTGGTACAGAGTTATGAAAGAAAGTTCTAGACACATATGCACCACTGATAGCAAGTTAGGCGCTTTTCTCCAGTGCTCCTTCATTCTTTTTTTTCTGTTCTGGAGTGTAGAATATTCCCTCATAATGTTCATTCATAGAGTCAGCATGTGTCTCTTTGCGACAGCGATTTGCACATTCACATCGCAAAGGCACCTGCGGCATTTGCACGAAATATACCATAAAATCTGCAGCAACTGCGAACTTTGCTCGCAAGGGCGAAGTCACGTAAGCTATCTCGACAGTCATCACTAGGCGGCTCGTTTACGTGTTGCGCTCTCACAGCTTTCATCGCACTGAGACAACCCACAGCCCCAAAATCACCTCGCTCGAAGCAGCGGCCATGTTCTCTTAAACCGGCGGCTTTTGTTCAGTTACGCGAGATAAGGTGCCAAAAAGTTTGCTGCTAGTCTTTCTTCGCTTAATATTCCAGTTGTTGTCACATTCATTGCTTCGCCCTTGCGGCGAAACTTAACAGTGAAACAGTTAAAGATGGACGTAAAACATATGACAGGAAAACGATATCATCCTCATAAACGGTTGTGGGCCTCAAAAATTGGATAAATTTCCCTGTTACACTAAAAAAATAAAGAAGCCAAACAAATGGCTGCGAGTGAATATTCGGGAACGGGAACAGCAACTGCAGCTGCGAAAGGTTCCCGAGGGGATGGATGTTCTACGCTAATGATGACGTGTCCGTAGATATATGAGAGGTGTGAACACTTTGTTTCAGCCCGAGTTCGTTCCTGTAGCTTGGACATCCGTGTCGTGTCTGTGACTGTCTTGGGTTTTACGCGAACCTCTCTGCGGTGAGAATCGTTGACAGATTAGACTCCCGAATCATAAAGTTTCACTGTTTGATGTCTTGGGAGAATTAGTGTACACTTCGCCCTTTCTTTCTTTTTGTGCCCCGGTGTTAGGGCGGGTAATTGTAAGAACAGTGAATACATCTATATATGTTATTTCATTGCCGCGTCACTGATATGTGAATTTTGAGCTTGATCTACCGGGAGGCACTGCTCCGTACGTTTCACGCTGTGAACTTTTGCCCATCGCATAGTGTACGTTCATATCGTTCCTCTAAATCAAACTATAATTTCAAGATACATTGTTTCAGGGCAGGAAGATAGCGAAAAAGATCACACATGACAAATTGCCGTTCTATACGTGGCGATTAGCCAACCTATTAGCCATATGATATTTTACTGCTTTGTGGTAACACATAAGTTGCGCATTCTCCATACTTGCACAAAATGGTAAGGTGCAAGAAGGCTCCCCAAAGCATGATGGATGTTCTCTGATTTTTGTTTAACATGTAGTTCCTGACTTGAACACTGTGGTGCATGCCAAAGAACAATTGAATGTCTTACCTGGCTGTATTTTCTTTCACGAATAGCTCACCAGCGGTATCATCCCGACCATGACTGAATGTGCCGGTAGGATCAAAGACATAATGGAAGCTCCAGCAAAAATACTTGCAGTGAGTACCCGAATTTCACAAGAAATTTCTAAAGATTTAGAGCATCATAAACCGTTAGCCAATATTGCCACGTTCCTTTCCCCAAGTTTTGTTATCACCCCGTTACGTTATAGTATAAGTTCAGCGCAAACCGCGCCTATGATGTTCGAGAAGCTTCGAGGCTTTAGTAGATCATTTTTGTCAAGATTACGCCCACTTCGGGAACGTCACAGATTATTCTAGAATCTACGTTGCCGCTAGCGATAACGCTAGAATATTCGATCGCAAGGGTATAAATGCCGACACGCATCGCCGCTTGTCAGTTCATCGATGGCTGACGCTGCATTCACCGCTATTAGTGCAAGTGTGCTACTGTAACCCGACTTTCCGTTTACCGGGCACAGGTTTGCCCAAATAAACAGTTTCATCTGTCCATTCAGTCTCTCGCCTTCAACCACGTCATGACTTCATGACGATGTGTATGATTTTTGCATGCTTCTAAAGTTACATGATGAGGAACCAGAAAAAGAAAACAAAAGCAAAATGAAAAGCTTAGCAGTGGCTTAGCTCGGCTATGCCACGATATACGTAGCGTGAGCTACATACAGAAGGACGGACGGATGCACGGACAGACGGACTAGTGAGTGAGCTCACGCAAATCAAGCACCAGCGAACTAGTCACACGTCACTCCGGGACCTTCTAGGTCTTCTTCATGGAGCCGGCTGTGCGCCGTGTGACGTCACTGTTTCTTGGGCTGCACAGCATGGCTTTTGATAAACCACGCAAAAACGCTCAACCTCGGCCCGTGCAGCTTATGCTACAATTTTTCCCCGGACAATAACACGTACGTGGGCGAAGTAAATAACCCCTAAACTTATTTAACAGTCGCAGTGAGGGTTGTGCAACGTATTTGTAGGACGAATAATCTGTTAATTTAGTAGAAGATGACAATTATATTGAGAAAATATGAGTACATGACTGTGCATTCAAACTTTTACTAGTTAATTATCCAGTTATCACAAGTTCTAGGAGTTGATTATATACATAAGCATCACATTTTTTAGTCGCGTCGAAATAAAACCAGCGATAACACGTTCACAACAGTAAGTTAGAAGGCATTGTCGTAGTAAATTGACAGAAATAAAAATATAAAGGATGCTAACCATACACTCACGTTTCTTTCTACTAATTTTGCTGCTGTTCCCTTGTTATGGTATAACACATGCACGCTTTACATCTTCATGTACACGAAATTATATCAGTGACATTCAAAATGTTGTGCAGCAACTAGTGTTACACTCCGTGAAGACCTTGTGAAAATTATCCAAGATTACTGTTTTCTTTTGTTCTCAAATATAAGACAGAGATTTCGCAGTCAGCATTAGACTTGAGTTGAAGTAAAATTGGGTGCATTAGACTTAAGACGGATACACCACAGGTCTTTTTAGTCATCAGCGGATCATGTTCAGAATACTGCGCTCAGTACATTTAGGTGCTAGCTCATACCAAGTTGTTTTTCTCAAGGCATTCCTGGTTGATTTGTGGTACGTGTTATTCTTAGTTCACATTTTACAGCCACCTTTACAACTATGCAGCAAAGTCTGGCAAGAGCTCTCTGCGTAGGCAATTACATAACAACGTATTTAATGCTTGTATTCAATAACGACTGTGAAAGTTCAACCTATGAAATTTCAACATTTTCCAAAATAATTCAATCTGCCATCTTATTACCCCTCAGATGAAACAGTGCTTCACTGAAAAATTACAGGAATTCATGGTAAGGTGTTTCAGTCCATTTTGTGTGCATTTCACACCTCGTTGCATTGTTAATCCTATAGTTCACACTGACCATTGTAGCTTACGTTTCGTTTTGACTTCTGGTAGTGCCCACATTTGTTATTACACTGAAGCCTTATTTGAACGCACGTATGTAAGCACTTAAACCATGGCGAGCTATAGCGAAAAACAAAAGCCATCCTTTTTTCTCAGGAGGGGAAATCTCCTAGAACCATTTCAGTCTTTTTTGCTTGCTTTGTCCCCTGTAACTGTACGAAAAGAAATAAAACTTTCTTAGTACTGTTAACACTTCGGAACACTGTCACGTGGTATGATATTTTGCAGCCACAGCTATACAATGGGTACTTGTATTGAAATAATGCACTTTTTGTAACTGTTTTCACACTGTTTTTATCTTTTAAAACTCGAGAATTCTAGCTTTTGTAGTGCTACAAGGTAGCAACGACGTTATATGAGTATGCATAAAAGGCGCGCTTGCACACAATGGTGCATGACGTATACAACACTGTCTATCTGCAGAAATCCAACGGAATGACACACGATGAAAGGAGGATCCTTGACAATATCGGAGTGAGTATCATCTGCATGTTCCAGGTTACTCCGTTGATCATGCCACGTGTATTTTATTCATACCTGAGGTAGCTTGAAACCTTCATTAGCAATTTCGTAGGTAGCTGGAGACCTTCGTTAGCAGTTGTAACTGCAAGCCGTAGCAAGAAGCTTCGGATAAATTATAGCGCCTGTGTATCCTACAAGTGCATCTAATTAAAGAGGTAATGAACCATGCACCAGAATAGGTTAGGTGGGAAAAAAAAGAGCACATCCCGCAGAAACCAGACAGTGCCATGAACAGGTCTGCCAAACGTTGTGGTCGTCCGCGACAAGGAACGTTCACAAGTGCAGCTCGCAAGCTGCCGTTTTCTGAGACTTCCTTTTACTACAGGGGCATGTGTTCACTCTCTTCGAATCTATGGGCACCTGCTGTTTGACGTCGAATAGTGCACGTAGCGCATTCCTGGCCAATAAACCATAGAGTTTTCTAATATACGCTAGAGGGATATCATGGCGCTAGTGTCTGTGGCAGCTGCAACGCACGGTGCTTCAGCGAGCACGGGATTGACGGATAGTACACGTATTTGTCTAATATTCGTACTTCTGGCCTACTTCTGCCTCAATGTGTGTCCATGTGGCTTGGAGCTGTTTCCTATCAAAACGAAAATCAGTAAATGTTCAGCGGTTGCACTACACAACCTTATTTTTTTAGGCTTACCATTTCGAATCAGGTCACAAAGTAAAAAAAAAATCGTTTTTTCCATAAAAACGATACCGAAAGCAGCAATAAACGAAGCCGCAAGTGCGATTCGCTGCCCGCAAGTACGAAGGCTAGGCAAATCCGTGTACTACCCATCATTCCCTTGGTCGCTGAATGATCGCAGCGCCAGAGTCTCCTCAAGTTAATTTTAAGAAACTCTACGCAATAAACGACATAAATCAAGAGCAGCGATCTTATCAGCTACGTGTCTTGCCACAGGCTCCATTGTCCTCTCAGCTTACACAGTGAGCCACACTCGCTCACACATATCACCACGGGAAAGAGTTCGCGTGCTCACTAGGTCATGACACTCTTTGACGTAGCTTCCTTCCCCCTTGCCATCCATCCTTGCGTAGCTTCCAGTGCACACGTCGGGACGAGAGAACAAAGCTAATAATGTGCTAGACCAATCCCTGTAACTCCGCATGTTCTTGACGGACTCTAGAAGTTTTTGCGGTGATCCACTCGCGAGGCAGTAAACTTCGATACTGAGTTTCTTAGATCACTACTTGAAAAAGTAATGCGGACCACCTGTAATGGCACCCAGAAATTTGACATTTCGTCTTCGTCTCTGTGGGAACGTCCTCCCGTGAGGCTGCAAATTCAGCCATTGTGATGGGTTGGCTGGACAAGTCTAGCCTTTTCATACCCTTATAGCCTAGTTCCCCGGCAGGTCTCAGCAATCAGCACTCACAATATGTTGTTTCGGCCCAATTTTGGAATTGAATATTAACAGTACAAGCAAAACATAGCTTTTATGCGCCATTTTCTTGTTCTTTCTGGTGGTCCTTAGCGTCAAAGAAAATGAAATAAAAAGATGCGCATGGTTTTTCTTCAAGCTATCAAAATTGTCATGTTTGCATGATAAAACATGAGAAACCATGGAAAGTAGTAAAGCTGCTTAGCAACCCCCTTCGTCCTGAAGGAAATGCAGCATTTGTTCTGCGTATTCAGGCGGAATGTTGTATAGCGTAGTCCTTAGTGAGAAAGAGGAAGTTATAATATTTGAAAAGGCCTGCTTGATGATTAAGTGACTGGCCTTAAAAAAATTGGCCGCCATCTCGCCTTGCGAGGATGAATTTCCAATGAAGCTGTACCGCGATTGATCGATTGATTGATTGATATGTGGGGTTTAACGTCCCAAAACCACCATATGATTACGAGAGACGCCGTAATGGAAGGCTCCGGAAAATTTCGACCACCTGGGGTTCTTTAACGTGCACCCAAATCTGAGCACACGGGCTTACAACATTTCCGCCTCTATTGAATCTGTACCCCAAACAACACCTCGTGAGTGAGAGGATGTTTATTAGTACTTTACAGTAATGATAGCGGTAATCACTTTGTGGTCACTGTGGTAGGCTGCGATTACTTTTGAGGGGAATTGGTTCCTTTCGTTGGGCATTGTAATCATGCTTTCTGGTGTCATTATTTTTTTTAGCCTACCAATGGCCACCTTATAGGGATCTGAATGAGTTTCTAGGCTGGTCTCTCTTTCCTCAAACACAAGTGGGGAGAACAAAGGGCCGTTTGACTTCCTTCAGAGCTTTCGTATGAAGCTCAAAACAGCTACAGCTTAACATATATCAGGAACGCGTGGGAGGGTGCTTCCATAGTTCACTAGCACCTTATAATACAGCAGTTCAGTTTTAATGCTTTTGTGTTTTCTATTGAAACGAATATTGAAGTCTATGCTGTACGCCTGATTGCAAAAGAAGACATGTCGTTCGCTTTTAATTGTTAAAGTGTTCCTAAACCACCCAGAGGTCCAAATTCAGTTGTGGCGTTGCAGTTGGGCTCGACTTAACAGCGAACGAGTTTGCCAGCTTGCCATTCTTTGTTTGCGAAGCCCTCACTTAGCGTGCAAGACGAAAACGCAACGAGCACATACATCTGCTAACACAGTGCACAAGCGTCTGCTGGAAGGGAGGGGCCATTTAACTTGGTGTTTGGGGCTTACGCCACGAAATATTGCCAACGGGAGGTGCTTTCCAACGGGAGGTACTAAGCCTCACCGTAAAACTAAATGGGAGATTTATGCATATGAAGGTTCAAAGAGGGAAGCGCCCGTCGTAACAATGATCTTTCCCCTTGGCTCTGTAGTGAAAAGAAGCTTAGGGAACCAGAAGTGTGCCACATTTTCCTTCTTCTCCCTTCACCCAACCAAACTAAGCTCTCATTGAGGGCCCTGTTCACGTTGTCCCCGCTTATGTACAGCGTAAACGTTGTTTCCTTTTCTTTCAGAAATGCATCAAAGCAAGTGTTCCGTCTTGAATCCGGCTGGACTTCGAAAAAGCTGTTGATTAAAATCTCATAACCAACACTCCCTTGTACTTTTTTAACGCAATACCTTGCGCAAAAAAGGTTGAATACGCAATAAAGGTTGAATGAAAAAAAGAAGACATATATAGTACAGTTTTGCTTACCTTTTATCTTGAAAAACAAAAACAAAAACATGAAGTTGGTGATAAGCTATTAATGAGTATTTTCCTAGTTAAAGTGTGGTTGATTGCTCATCAACATCAGCCTTAGAAGCTCCAGTGCGTCATCTGAAACGTCACGGCTGACAGTGCATGTGTACTTTTTGCGGTAAAGGCTTTTATGGCACGATCCATCAGACACCCTTATTTCTCTTGAGAGATGTTTGATCGACCGAGTGATAGGGTGAGAAATGAGGGTGAGAGTAATCAGAAAAAATGAGACGTTGAGTCACCTCGTGTCATGCTCTGACTCCGCAGAAAGAGCTTGTCGTCGTTGCCGCTTTGCCTTTCGCGTGTCACAGCACTTTCACGATCTTCTTTTTTTTTTCTTGAAACGCACGTGTTCTTCATTGCCATCAGCGTAATCGTCATGCTGTATAGTGGGCATCTTGCATTTGCTGTGCCATGATGGCAGAAACAGAATGAGTAGTCTCGAACGCGTTTGTATTTCATCGTCATCAGCGTCATCGTCATCACCTGTCACGAAAGACGGCGGGCATGGCTTGACCCTAAGGACCTCCGCTCCTAAAAAAATGCAGATTAAAAAGTAGAGATACATGTAGACGCGAAATTTGGTGCAAATGATGCAGGCGGATAGATGTGCACACTGAATTTGGACGTCAAGTGTAAGGTTCTTGGGGAAGAGCGCTGAAAAAAAGATATTTTGGTAGAACGATAAGCTAGCGAGGCAGTGACGATATGTGAAAGGTGAAATCATACGCTATGATTTTGCTAAAGTTACACTTACGTCATATGAATACGCGAAATGAATAAATCTGGCTTTCCGAGTGACTGATAATTGATTATTTGCTATGTGGGGTTTAACGTGCCAAAACACCATATATATATATGAGAGACGCCATGGGGGATGGGTCCGGAAATTTCGACCGCCTGGGGTTCTTCAACGACCAATCATATCTGAGCACACGGTCCTGCAGCGTTCTCGCCTCTACAAAAAAAAAAAAAAAAAATGGCAGCATATCCACGGAGTGAATGATGGAAAGTGGGGCGAAGAATTTGTCCGTCCATTCGTTCTTGCTTCCGTCCGTCCATGCGTCCGTCAGTGTGACTGTCCATGCGTCCATCAGCCCGTCCGTGCGTGCGTCTGTTCGTGCGTCCATCCCTGCGTTCGTCCACGCAACCGCCCCTGCGTCCGTTCATGCGTCCATCCATGCATCTGTCTATGTGTCCGTTCGTCCATCTATTCAACACTCCAAGTACCACCATCTCGCATCTTTTCATCATATATTCCCCATATAGAAGCACCGCCATCCAGCGGACATTCCAAGGACTAAACGAGAGGTGGCACACGCACACTTTCTTACGGCTTGCGCTTCGGGTCCACTTCCCACCTTTAACCACCTCGAGTTCATGGTATATACTAGTTCACTGTATTCATGGCACTGCGGCCGAACGCTCGCTAAACCTTTCGAAAACCAAGGAGGTTACGCCCAGCGAGTATGACGTAGCAAACTTTTTCAGTCAGATAGTGCTCAATGTACATGCCAATGGCGGCTAATGGGAAATGAGAGGCGGAGAATTCGGCTTTTACTTTCTTACGGCTTGCGCTTCGTATCCACTTCCCATTTTTAACCACCTCGAGTTCATTCATGGTATATACAAGTTCATTGTATTCATGGCACTGCGGCTCAACGCTCACTAAACCTTTCTAAAGCTAAGGAGGTTACACCCAGCGAGTATAACGTAGCAACCCTTTCCTGTCAGATAGTGCTCAATGTACATGCCAATGGCTGCTAATGGTAATCACAGCCTGTGCGGTAACTAAAAGCCGAATGCTCCTATCTGTCATTCCCCATTAGCAGTCATTGACATGTACATTGAGCACTATTTTTTATTGTTCAACAACGCACAGAAGAAGTCTCTCACTGGCACCACCTTGGAGGTCAAAATGTTATAATCGTTACATACTACGGAGGACGCAAGGGGCCGTTATAAGGAGCTTCGCCTCTAAAAAAAAAGCAGCTGCCGCTGCCAGGATTAGATCCCGCTATCAAGCACCTCAGCAGCCGAGAACCTTAACCACTAGACCACCACGGTGGGAAGCTGAGTGACTGATAAGTAATTAGTTTTACGAGCTGTGAACTTATCGCACTATGGGAAATGATAGACCTTGGGCATGCTAGGCCACTGCCCAATATATGAGTTGCGCGAATAAACTGAGGTGTAAATCTGCCGAAAAACGACATGCGAGGACGACATACAAGCTGGCACAAGAATTCATTCAACTATATGCAGGCACCATTGAGACACCAGATGGCACCGGTATAGCTTGCCATGATTACGAGTCAGGCACTACTACAGTCCAACGGCTTAAAGAATAAACTGTCACTAATATTGGACCCCTGGTCATACATTGGACATTATGAGCATAGCAGAAAGGCTACATCGTTCTCCGTGACCTTATTATGTATACACTCACTCGCAGGCAACCTGCATTGCCTGCCACTGAAAGGGGGGGGGGGGGGGGAGTAGACTATGCCGTTTTCAGGACAACTCGAGCTGAAGTACACCACCTGCGAGCAGAGGGGTATATCACAAGTGTCAAATGTATTGTTGTACATGAAGGAGTAACTGGAAGCGAAAAATACCCATTAGGCTGCGTGCACAGTTGCTATTTCCACACAATTACCTAGGTCCAGTTTTGTTTCCACTTTTTGGGCCCCCGTCTCGGTTGCGCACCCGACTTGCCTTTTATGAATGGGGCCAAAACGTGGCCCCTCGTACGTGTGTAGCAATCGTCGTAACGACCTCAAGCACCTGCATACGATCCTGGGAATGTACATCGTCCACCACATGGCACATTCACAAAATGTGGGGCAGAGACCATCAAACCAAGACCGGCCAACTTTTGTCACCAGCAAGGCAAACCGACGCTCGTAACGCAGCCTTAAGTGCCTGGTTTGTCTAGCCTGAGGTATGGCCGCACACCTCTTGTGGAGAAGCTCCACCTTTGAATCAGTTCTATAAAGGACATTTTATTGTTCGCACGGGCGTCAGCCTGGTGTCCTGTATGAGTTGTTTGACCAGTCACCCCGAATCGCACCCAACCAGATTCACCAGATATGGGTGTATTTTTGGTCTGCTTTCATGAGGACAATGGATCTGGTCGTCTATTTGCACAGCCGCACTTACGACCATTCCACCTCGAGGAAGAGGAGTCCTCTGGTCTTCTCCACAAGCCCCTTAGAACGAGCATCTCTTTCGTGCCCCAAGCTTCAACCTTTTACGTGCAGACGTGCAGACGTTCAAAAATAAATAAATAAATAATTTTTCGGTCGATTCCACGTCCCATGGAAATGAAGGTTATGCGTAACATGAGTAGGGAAGGTGACTGTGGTGTTTCTTTATTTTTATTGAGGGGAACATTTCCACAAGTGGTCTTGCCTTGAAGATGACAGCATTTGTTGAATAGTTATCTCCAACACCACCCCATGTTCCATAATATTGACGTCATCAAGCCTCTGCCTTCTCCGGAACAGCCACCTCATTGACATGACATGACAAGCGACGAAAGCACTCTACGTTGTAGGCACGCAAAATGTTTAGTGTTCGTTTACGTTATACGCTGATCAGAAAAAGTTCGGCTATTCTAGGAGGTTTACTGTTGTTATTATAATCTAACGAATACGCTAGAAATATCTTGGACATATTTCTTAATTAAGAATAGCAAAGTTTTTTAGATGAATGCCCCATAGCAGAAAGGTACCAACATGCCATCAATTATGTCAGCTCAGGGATTTCGATGCAGTATATCAGTCTACTTAATGGAGGCACCGTACGTAAAGAGAATAGCCATTGCATAAAAAATGATCTAATCATATGGCCAGACCTCATTCACAAGCCGTCATGAGTTATGACGTCTGATTTCACCATGATTGTTTCGTTTGCCGTTAATAAACCTCACATTCAGCTGTTGCGTGAAAGAACTACGCAATTTAGCAATAAACAGAGGCAAGTGGCTTTGTATCATTCCACATATGGTAAAGAAACAGTATTGAAATGATACCGTTAAGAATAGGTATGAAAGATCTGTGCAAAGGATGCCAAATGAAACTTCTAACGCCTTTGATCGGAGGCTTCAAAGTTGGTCACAATAAGCATTGTGTTACTCCACGTTATTTATTATCGCCCCGTTTGTGCATGCGCACTTAGCACAGGGAATGACAGCTGCGGATGAAACTGGCAGACATTATGACTCCCCACTTTCTACTTAAACCAAGAAATCCCCGCCGCCTGAGCTTCAGCAGATCAAGCCAGTATTCAGAGCGAACAATTGTTGGGCCGGCAGCTCCAGTTTGTCTAACTCATCCCTCGAACTACTTGTTCTTCACGGTTGTATTTCAGATTCTCCTGTATTGACTTCAAAACAGTGAGTCCAAATACGACAAAGAAAAAAAAACTTCTCTCATGCTACTAATCACGAAGCGAACCAGGAGACAATGCAATCAAAGACATCCAAGTGTGCTCTGAAGGCGGAATAACAGTTTGAGGAAGCGTTAGTTCCGGGTTCAAGTTCCAGATTAGGACTTTTTTTGTGAACGAGGAAATATCTTCTTGAGTCACTAATTATGATGCACTGCATATTGGCGCGCGAAATTCACATACCATAATTATAAGGATATCAGTATTACATTGCAAGAAAGAAAATGAAGTATTGTTTTGTGTTGTATGACTTCCTGACACCAATTTTAATTAGCATGATATTCAATATTTCGTTCTTGTGCAGTCAGTAATGTTCTACTTGGGCATATAGAAAATTAAATACACTCGAAATGCGCGTGCAATTAGTTTTTGGTGGCATTCGTATCGAGGAAGAAAAAGTAACATTTTTCACCTAGAATATGATATGCGACACGTCGAACGACCTTGTCAAGTAACGTGTATAGTGCCTTCGACAAAGTGGTCGGCTACAGCCAAACGAAGCACAGTGTGTTTCAGCCATAACATATTGAACACAATCACCACCACCAGCAGCCTGACTACACCAACTGCAGGACAAAGGCCTCTCCCATGGTCCGCCAGTCAACTTGGTCGTGTGCTTGCTGCTGCAACTTTATACCCGTAAACTACATAATTTCATCTGCCCACCTAAGTTTCTCTCTCCCCCTCACCTGCTTGCCTATTATCCTGGAATCATATCTGTGATCCTTAATAACCAGCGGTTATCTTGCCTTTGTGCTACGTTCCCTGCCCATGACCACTTTTCTTGATTTCGTCTATGAGGTCCTTAAGACCCCTTTGTTCTGTAATACAATCTGCTCACTTATTGTGCATTAGTTTTACACCTACCATTTTCTTTTCCATTGCTAGCTGCGATGTCCTCCACTTAAGTTGAACCCTCTTTGTATTCTTCTGCGTTTCTGCTTTGTAGGTCATCATCATCATCATCATCATCATCATCACCATCATCATCAGCCTGACTACGTTCACTGCAGGGCAAAGGCCTCTCCCATGTTCTGCCAGTTAACCCGGTGCTGTTCTTGCTGCTGCCAATTTATACCCGCAAACTTAATCTCATCTGCCCACCTAACCCCCTGTCTCCCCTACCCCACTTGCCTTCTCTAGGAATCCAGTTAGTTGCCCTTAATGACCAGCGGTTATCCTGTCTACGTGCTACATGCCCGGCCCATGTCCATTTCCTCTTCTTTAATTCAACTGTGATATCCTTAACCCCCGTTTGTTCCCTAATCCACTCTGCTCTCTTCTTGTCTCTTAAGGTTACACCTACCATTTTTCTTTCCATTGCTTTGTAGGTAAATAGCGGTGAAATGCAGCTGTTATATATCCTCCTCTTGAGGGATAGCGGCAATCCACCATTCATGTTTGAGAATGCTTGCCGAATGCACTCCACCCCAATCTTTTTCTTCTAATTACTTCGATATCGTGGTTCGGATAAATGGTTACTTCCTGTCCTAAGTAGACCTACTCTTTCACCACTTCAAGTGCACTAATACTTATCTCGAAGCGTTGTTTTCTTCCGACGTTGTTGTACATTACTTTCGTTTTCTGCAGACTAATTTTAAGACCTACTTTTCTGCTCTATTTTTCTACCTCGGCAATAATGAACTGCGATTCGTCCCCTCAGCTACTCAGCAATGCAACGTCATCGGCGAAGCACATACTACTAAGACACTCTCCACTAACTCGTATCATTAACTTTTCCCATTTTAGGTCTCTGGAAACCTCCTGTATGCACGTGGTAAATAGTATTGGGGAGAATGTCTACACTTGTTTTACGCTCTTCCTTATTGCTATTTCGTCGCTTTCTATATAAAGCACAATGGTGGCAGTTGATTTACTGTAGGTTTCTTCCAGGGTGTTTGTATACGCTTCGGCAACGCCCTGATTTTGTAGTGTCTGCATGACTGCTGATGTCTGCGAATGGGTGATGCCGATTTTAAATTCATACAATGACCAAGTGGTCTTGCTCTGTTTTCGCCACATGCTGACAAAATTAGCATAAAAATTCGCCCCGTATCTGCATGTTTTATTGCAAATGTCATTTAAAAACGATGGTCTTGCAAGTGGAGAGACTGAACAAAACGTTTATTTGATGTTTTGTTCAGTCTCTCCACTTGCAAGACCATCGTTTTGTTCTCTCGTCCCGATGGTTGCAAGACCATCGTGCGCGAAAAAATCGGTGAATTGTATTCTGGAAGCGCTGAGTTAAAGAGTCTCAATCCGTGCAGCGAAGGCAAACGAGTGCATCGATGCACGTTAAATACGAGCGCCATCTGGCAGTTATCTTAGAAAACGAAGGAAGGCGTGCGCGCCCCCGGAGAAAGATGCGTGCCTGCCTCGGAGGTGATAAGAGATAAGATGTAGAACGCAAAGCGACGTCCAGGTGCCACCACCATGTCGTCTTAGCATAGTGTTAGAAGCACTTGCCTTTTTAAATGCAAAGCATTTCTGAGCGAACTTCGGTGGCTTTGAGCGTATCTATCTATCTATCTATCTATCTATCTATCTATCTATCTATCTATCTATCTATCTATCTATCTATCTATCTATCTATCTATCTATCTATCTATCTATCTATCTATCTATCTATCTATCTATCTATCTATCTATCTATCTATCTATCTATCTATCTATCTATCTATCTATCTATCTATCTATCTAGCCATTTCCCACTTTTAGCTCTCCTGGCCATTTCGATAATGGTATCGATACCAAACTTGGTATGGCAATGTATGAAGAACATATCTGTTTAGTCATAACATGAAAATCATGACATGTATGTCATGAATGTCATGATTTACATTTCATGGTCCTGAAGCTCTTGCGGTGGTTTTGTTCACATGACATGTCGCAAAATCGGTATGGTATGACATGATTGCAGAGAACGCTAGCGACAGACCCTAACACGAAAATAATGACATGCGTGTCATGTAACAACACGATTACATGCCATGCTCATGATGCGCTCGCGGCCGTTTCGCTAGCGTCACATATACCAAATTTGGTATTACGGTATGTGAATGGATACGAAGGTATGTGACTGGTGCAAACATGATAAACATGAGATGCGTGTCATCTAAAAAAATGACTACATGCCACGCTCATGATGCGCTGGTGGCCGTTTCGCTAGCTTCACTTATACCACATTTTGTATTACGGGACGTGAATGGATGCAAAGGTATGATACTGGTGCAAACATGATAAACATGAGATGCGTGTCATGTAACAACATGACTACATTCTACGCTTATGATGCGCTCGTGGCCGTTTCGCTAGCTTCATATGTACCAAACTCGGTATTACGTGACGCGAACGGACGACATAGGTAAATTACACATCCGAACATGATAATCACGACATGCGTGTCATGTAACAACATGACTACATGCCATACTCATGGTGCGCTCGCGGTCGTTTCGCTAGCTTCACAAACGCCGAATTTGGTAATACGCAACGCCAATGGATGACGAAGGTATCTGACTGGTGAAACAGAATAATCATGAGATGTGGGTCATGTGAGAACATGACTACATGCCACAGTCAAGGCGCCAATACATTTCAACATGACGTGGTGCGCGTGCTCACCGGCGTTCCTTTTGTCGCGTCACGCCGGCGTTGCTTCACCAGGCGCCGGTACTGCCATATACTCACAGGTACGCCGCGCTGCGTTGCTTTGATGCATGCGCGTTTCAGCGCGTCCGGCATGCCTCTGTCACGAAACGAGAGAGACGCAACGATGTCTCGGTAACGCATCGGCATAGAGTAATGTTACTCTATGGCATCGGCGCGAAATGCGACATGCTGCATTTCACGCCGGTTGCCATCGGGCCGCACCGACGGACGCTGGTCGCGCCTGGCATCAGACTATAGAGTGCTCGCGTTTTGCTAACGTAGCATCGCTATGCCCAGCGTGCGCGCGCGTCAACGCTACATTGGAGTATATTGGGTCCTTCGTGATGCGCTCGCGGCTGCTTTGCTAGCTCTCCATATACCAAATTTGGTGTTACATGACGTCAATGGATGACGAAAGTACATGACTAGTGCAAACATGATAATGCTGACAAGCGTGTGATTGAAGAAAATGACAACGTACCACGCGCATAGTGTGCTCGCGGCCGTTTTGTTAGCTCCACATATACAAGTTTGGTATCACGTGACGTGAATAGACGACGAAGTCAAACGACACATCCAAACATGATAATCATGACACGGAAGTCACGTACGGCATCATTTACCTCCACCTCGTAACATTATTTGTTTTGATTTTGGAGTGACGTATAAACATTTCTCATTCATGCTTCGCATATTATCGATTCCCGCTGTACGTGGTATCTGCCGATTTTTTTGAGCCTCGCGTTGCACTGTCAGCGCAGCGGGATAAGTGCTATGGTTCTTAGAATTACCTGCGTGTGCCTTTTCTAGTAAAAAGGCACACATACAACACATCGAGGTGGTGTTATGGTGCTTCAGATATGCGCAATAATTGCTGTTTATTTGATAATCGCACAAGTATGAACGCTGAACCTTGAGAAATATTGGTGGGCGCGGCGGATGGGGTTGGCCCTTTAACATGTCGTTTGGTGCCGTTGAAAATATTGTTACCGCAGACAGGCAGAGGTGCGGTGTACCACGGAACATTTCACGTAGATCGCATAATATTAAGCGCGGGATGGCTTTATGCTCTCCCATAGTAGAGTACCAAGTACTCAAAATCGTTAAAAACTGTATAAACACACAAATGGACAGACAGACACAGACACAGACAGACAGACAGACATACAGACAGACAGACAGACAGACAGACAGACAGACAGACAGACAGACAGACAGACAGACAGACAGACAGACAGACCAAAATTTCGGCGTCGAAGGTGCTTAAGAAAAACTATCATCTTTTAATGTTGCTTACACAAGCGTAGCCACTGCTATTTGGGCATTCCGTGTAGGGCAATCCGCGTTTACTGTAAAAGCTCCTCGAAAAAATTTCTGCATGGAAATCAGTTATTTCACGAATCTTTCAATGATTTGCGTGCTTCCACGAAGGATTTTCCCAAAATATTCATTCAAAGTATAAAATTGCCTGGAGCCTACCGACGACCTGCACGCTGAAACTATATAGGAGTTAAATCCTCTGAGTACAAGGGGAAGCTCCATGCTGATTGATTGATTTGTGAAGCTTAACGTCCCAAAGGCACCATACGATTATGAGAGACGCCGTAGTGCAGGGCTCCGGAAATTTCAACTCCCTGGGGTTGTTTAACGTCCACCCAAATCTGAGCACACGAGGCTACAACATTTCCGCCTCCATCGGAAATGCAGACGCCGCAGCCGGGATTTTGTTCCCGCGACCTGCGGGTCAGCAGCCGAGTACCTTAGCCACTAGACCACCGCGGCATGACAAGCTCCATGCTGCCGAGACAATGCGAGCTAATAAAACTTTTGTGTCGATTGCGTTGTGCTGGCGCCATTACATGACGGAGTTCGACCTTAAAGGAATAGGCGTTGTTGAACGCTGCACTCAAACGCAGACAGGTAAAGACTCTTTCACTTTCAGAAAAGATAAAGCGGCACTTGCCGCAAGCGTGGGTCTATACAGAATACAGTGGTTGGTATATGTGTACCAGGGTGTTTGGCACTTCTGGAATGTCCCGCTGCGTGCTACCTTAGGTTTTTGGGCACGTTATTATTTGATAGCTGGCCCTCCTAACTTGCGTACGTAGGTATTTTATAGAGTTAAAAACCAGACGTGGTTGACGAAAATTCATTGAAAGAAATTATTATTGAACCGTGCATGGCATTAATTTTTCATGGCTGTGTGGCTGTGAAGCTACGTCCCTGACGTATGAAGGAAGGTGGACACTGGTGCGCAACCATCAAGAAATCATTATTTACTCTCTCGTACACACAGACTCTTTTCACCAATGGCCTTGCCACCATTCGTTGCGATGCCCTTAGACATCCTCAGCCTTCAGCTGGAAGTTATGGAATGTCCTGGAGTTCATCTCAGATTTCCGGTAAGTTGGTGTCTTGCTTATTGCGAATTGTAGAGAAAATATATATTGATTTTTGAAACAAATGCCCAGTTAGGCTGCACACTCAGAGGCGAGCAAAGTGTTGGTTGAGTGGAATTTTCATTGGCGAAGCTTCAGCGCTCCCCAAACTTTTTCTTTATACAGCGGTACTGATTAGTTTGGCAGTAAGGTCGGCGTTTTAGAAAGGAATATCGGTGGATACAGGCGTCCAGTAAATCCTGTGTCTGCTAAGCATATACTAGCATAGGATAGCGATGCGCAGTACATAGTAGCAAAACGGTGGGAAAAGGAACTGTGGGAGAGGAGGAGCCATGTGAGGGTGAGAAATAAGAAAATGAGTAGAGAGGCAAAAGCATGGACCAGCCTTGTATAGCATAGTTTATGTGCCACAGTCTAGGGTAGTGTACTAAAGGTGTCGAGTGGCAGCACCCAGTCGCGCTGCTTGATGCCTTCCTCGTCCACCATATCGGCGCCACTGCAATCATTCACTAGTGAAAGCGCCATGCTCAAAAACTGCTATAGGCGTGTCGGTGGTGCCCAGCTAACCCGGTGCTATTTCCGATGCGATGTTCATTTGTTGTCCATTCTTATCGAGTCCTGTACTTGTCGTAAGCCTAGATGGATGAAATTTCAAAAGTTTTCATGGATGCTTACATCAGAAATACCACCAGTTCTTGTAGTCGAAGCGACCGCTGCAAGGTACGCTAGGTTTTTTTTAAAAGAAAGGTAGAGAGGGCTGGTTCCCGTAGTGAAGATCCACGATATCAGTGCAAGAGAGCTTCATTTTTTGCTGCACTAGTTGATATATTATTCTGAATGAACAAGATGCCGAAAAACCACCACGAGGTGTAAGAGACAAAAAAAAAAAAACAAACAGACAGGGCGTTCGCTATTTTTATTTCTCCTGTCCTAATTCTTTGTTCTCGTGATTGCTAGGCGTCTCGCTTATTCCAAGTAACTGGACCAATTTATTAGAAGTTATCTGTGCTCAAATGACTATGTTATCTACTAGTTTCCCGTCAGGAGAATGCCGAACGTCTACTGTTAATGAAGCTGCGTATGGTGCGGGTTGACACGTGTTCTATGAAATGGAACCTTCTCGGCATTATGATGGCTCGAGGATATCAAAGGTCTAACCTAACTTGACCAAACTTGAACCGCGTACAAATAACCCTCGTCCTGAGGGGCACTGCATGAATACTGCTGTATTATGGTGGGATGGGTGGGCGTCTATATTTTCGTGCATGCTCACATAAAACCTAATGTCGCTAGGCGCAGATGATGAGTGCCTCTGCTGGCTACGCTTCTGATACTTTACAATAAAGCAGTTCAATTTATAGTACAAGGGTCTATCAGCACAACTGTAAAAAAAAGTTATGCCGATAAATAGCCCAACTGCATACTGCTGATGGCACGTCGCAAAAGGTGGCTTTTAAATTCAAAATGAAACTGTGAAGTTCATTGTGCAGATGAGCGCTTTTCGTGGAAGTGAGTAATTAGTGCCGAAAGTAATTAATTTTGGGTGTTTTCAGCATAAAACTGAAATTTCGTTATGAGGGAGGCTGAAGTGGAGGGCTCTGACAATTTTCACCATTATGTGCCGTTTACTGTGCCCAGTTCATTGAAGTAAATGACTCTTAAGCGCTTCGGCTCCATTTAAACTCGGCTGCCAAAGCCGGGATTCGCTAGAAATCCGATGTGTCAGTAAATAACAAATTCACAAATAAGGTGCAGTGCTGTGTCTAGCGGTAAGTGGCGCTTTTCAGCACGTGACCATGCGGTTCGTAAACTATTGTCGTCAATGTGCTTGGTGTACTGTGTGCTTGACGGTGAAATAGGGCAAATAAAGAGATGTTTAGGGACGAAGCTCCTTAGGGCTGCATGGGCACTCTTTAGGACTGCCATTGCATTTACACTGTAATGGCGGTGAAAATGTCGCGGGTAGGAATGCCTAGTAGAAAGAGGGAAGTGGGCGTAGGTTAGCAGATGCTGTCGGCGTTGCGAGGTGACAGCGAGTAGGAGTAGAAAGAAAGGTAAAGAGCAGCGCATGCGCAATGGGGGTGTTAACGCCGCTAGAAGGGTTGTCTAAATGAAAGAGAGGGGATAGCACGCAAGCAGGTTAGTTGTGGTGGGAGAGATGTGGAGAAAGTAACACCATGGTCCCTCAATGGTCCACCATGGTAACACGCAGCTGTTGGAGAGAGGGAAGGAGGAGAGGTGCGCGTACGTGGTGTGAGTGCAGACACCGCCGATACCGCCGGACCTAGACCCGAGCAAGAGATGCTTTGCATCTAAAAAAATTCATAACACATCCAAAGAGTGAATGATGATGAGTGGGGTGAAGCGTCCGCCTACCCGTCTATCCGTCCGTCCGTCCGGTCGTCTGTCTGTCTGTCTGTCTGTCTGTCTGTCTGTCTGTCTGTCTGTCTGTCTGTCTGTCTGTCTGTCTGTCTGTCTGTCTGTTCATCCGCTCCTATCACACTAGAGCACGCATCGGACGGACGGTCCAACGCTTCGCCAGTGAATATGCAGTGAGTTTATTGTTAGAACAGCACCATCTGTCCTCTTTAATCGTCAACTATAGGAAAACCACCAACGCCATCTAGTGATATTATTTCCCAAGACATACACAAAAGGCAATCTTGTGAGCAATTCTTAAAACTAACCAGAAGTGGCTAGTGTACCTCACTACGAGGGAACGACCCAGACACTAAGGAGTTTCGCCCCTAAATTCGACTTTATGTGTATATCAATCGAGTATATGACAACACAGTACAAGATCATCTGCGCCGTCCGTGCGTTCGTCCATCCATCCATCGTCCGTGTGTCCGTGGATCTGTACGTCCACGCCTCCTCGCATCCATCCCTATGTCGGTCCATCAGTCCGCAAATGTGTGCGTCTGTTCGTCCGTTCGAGTTTTATACTAGGCGGTGGCTTCCACGTAGACATCACTGACCTTAGGACCTAGCTCCTGCCACTCGTCATCGTTCACTTGGTGAAGATGCGTAGATCTTTTTTTTTGACTGTGCTGCTACTGCTGCTGTGTTGCCCAATACCTTGTCCAATAGCAGACTGATCGCCGTCATGTTCCGTGCACCGTATATCCGCGTACAATAGATCAGAGGGAAAGCGAGATAGCGTTACCAAGAAACACAGCTCAAGCAAAGGTGGAGCGATCCAGCTGCCGTCTCCATCTCGAGAAAGGAGTTGGAGCAGAGGAAGGCACTGTGTGGGTGTGGCATGAAATTTGCACTTTGACCGAGAAGACGTTGGTGCCCGCGGTGCAGGTGCCGGTCATTGAGAGAGGATGAGCAAACAACGGATAGGGGTTGCTTTTAACACGATAGCGTTAAAGAGCCCATGTCGCAAAAAACTTAACGCCGGCGTCGGCCCCGTTGGTTGTGAGCGAAAAATCGTCTGTGCGTCTGTGACCGAAAAATCAAGTTACCGAGATAGCCGCGGGAGGCCGCTACTTGTGGACGCGCGCGCCCGCGATCCCACTGAAAAGCCGCGCAATTAAAGAAAAAAAAAGTGCTCAAGGTCACGAGGAGTGGTAGTTTATTTGCCCTGCCACCCCTCTCTGCATAGCTTCCAGCGCTTTCGTTGGGACGAGAGAAGAGGTAATGCATTGCAGCATGCGACAAGCTTTTGTAACTCCACTCACACTGTACGGATTCTTAAAATTTTTGCGGTGTTCAATACGTGAGGCAATAAGCTCTTCTGGTGAATTCATTCCATGGTTACTTGAAAAAGTGTTTCAGGTCACCTTTGACACATTTTGTTCGACAGGCGTCACGACAAAAGCGAACCCAATCGGGGATAATAGCACGCGCTAGTCTAATCTATTGTGCACGTGTTTGTGTGCGTGCGTGTGTATGTAACAAAACATAAGAATAAGTATGCACTTAGCAGTTGAAGGCTGCACTAGGCGCCGGATTTCGCTGTCACGTTCATCTCTGAAAGGTGAAGCTTAAGGATCTCCCATTTTTTTCATTTGGAAGCTTGTGTTGAACCGTATACAGCACGAAGGTCGCTTCGCTCTCTGCAGGGACGGCGTTTTTCTACGCCAGCTGTCATGTTAAAGGACTGAGCCACTAAGCCTTGTTTCATATAACATTACATTTTCTTGTTATCACGTTCATCGATTCGCCCTTGCGGCGAAATTGAGTTTCTTTTGAAAGCTGTGAAACAGAGCTCAAAGTATACGTTCACAGAGGTGAGGGAATCAACTTTGTTGTATACAACAAATACCAGAGGTGGCTAAGCTTGAATAAATGGCAAGTCGTATGCAGCCCTTGTATATTTCACCCCCTTTTATGTCAAGTTAATAAAAATGCTATGAGAAACAAGTGTAAATTTATGACGTTCTTAACCCGGATGGGGTATTCTGTTGTCTTTTCTACCATGCTTTTCAAGTACGGTTACTTCCACGACATTACCCACCAGAAAAACTTTAAAGATGAACTCTATGATGGCCTAATTTACCGAGTATTCTTCTACGGGTATAGTGACGGGTAAGTAATATATTTGAGTGCGAAGAATCTTTTTGTAAACTGGAGGCCTTTTGAATCCATCCATCCATCCATCCATCCATCCATCCATCCATCCATCCATCCATCCATCCATCCATCCATCCATCCATCCATCCATCCATCCATCCATCCATCCATCCATCCATCCATCCATCCATCCATCCGTCCATCCGTCCGTCTGTCCGTCCGTCCGTCCGTCCGTACGTCCATCCGTACGTCCATCCATCCATCCATCCATCCATCCATCCATCCATCCATCCATCCATCCATCCATCCGTACATTCGTCCATCCATCCGTCCGTCCACCCGTGCATCCGCTCGTCCGTCCGTCTGTTCGTTTGTGCGTCCATCCATCCATCCGTCCGTTCGTTTGTCCATCCATCCATCCACCCATCCACCCATCCACCCATCCATCCATCCATCCGCCCGCCCGCCCGCCCGCCCGCCCGCCCGCCCGCCCGCCCGCCCGCCCGTCCGTCCGTCCGTCCGTCCGTCCGTCCGTCCGTCCATCCATCCATCCATCCATCCATCCATCCATCCATCCATCCATCCATCCATCCATCCATCCATCCATCCATCCATCCATCCATCCATCCATCCATCCATCTTAATTTAGAATGAACCAAAAGTAGTATAGTAGGGTAAGATGGTTTTACAAATGGGGTGCGCTGACTAAGACATGAATATGTTGGGAGTCACATCGCATACGTCGTCTAACACTTTACGCAACACAGTGGCACGGACCCGCGGGCAGCTATGTGCCACTGGTACGCGGGTAAATGACACAGGTGCTTGACACTTTGTATCTACACAAGAACAGCGAGAGCCCGCATGGGTAGTTTTGACCCGTGAGCGTTAAAAAAAGCTGAAGTCGGCCGCTTTGAAACAACGAATGAAAATAATAAGTGTCAGGATCCCAGCTGGGTTTGAACCCTGGGATTCTGCGTGGAAATCACGTATTGAACCACAAACCCACGCCACATTTTGGAGCGACTTTTCAAATAGACCCTAATATTCGTGAAATGTCAGTTATGGTTGCAGTGCTAGTTATCCAATTTCCTAAACATTACATATGCCGTCCTAAGATACAGCCGCCACGTCGGCTTAACATCAAATGCAGTTAGGGGTCATCCACATAATTAGAATTATGAAGCAGTGTCCAGGGCGACCATCCTTGCGAGCACCAGCGCTTCTTATCAGCTTATCGCTTCTGAAGTTGCTAATACTCATGTTACTGTTGGCATCATTCCCCAGGGGCAAACAACTGGTTATGTTAACACCTGCAACTGCTCAACATATGTCTGTGCAGGCAACATTTGTACATCAATTTAGTGTGATTTGATAACATGTTAGTCAGTAAAAATTACTACACGTACGGCCACCTTCCTTCCGCATGCTTCGCCTAACGTCAATTCCCAAGGTACATGGTATCTGCCAAAGGTTTTCGTTTCTCTTAGCCATAGACATCTTTCGCCGTAAAATATCATGCGCAGGCGTCATTTTAGTGAAACATCTATTGTGGTTTGAGTGATGCCCAACTAATTCTATAAACATTACATATCTACTTTATTGATACAGACCTCACAACAGGTTGGCCTCAATTGTATACCTAAGTGCCATCCCCTGAAGTTGGTCTACGTAGCGCTATCCAGGCGTACCATCATCGCAAGCACAAACGCTACATTGCAGCCTAACACTTCTGGCGTTGATAATGCCACTGTTGGTCTTAGCGTTGTTACAGGAATTATACACAACCGGTTATATACATGTGCGACTATTCAGCAGCAATTGATTGATTTGATTGATTTGTGGGGTTTAACGTCCCAAAACCACCATATGATTATGAGAGACGCCGTAGTGGAGGGCTCCGGAAATTTTGACCACCTGGGGTTCTTTAACGTGAACCCAAATCTGAGCACACGGGCCTCGACATTTCCGCCTCCATCGGAAATGCAGCCGCCGCAGCCGGGATTTGAACCCGCGACCTGCGGGTCAGTAGCCGAGTACCTTAGCCACTAGACCACCGCGGCGGGGCCTATTCAGCAGCAATAACATTTCTGCATACGTTTACCGTAAATTCGTAACGTGTATCTCAAAAAAAAAAAAATACACCACAGTTAGCTTCTTTCCGCATGCGCATGACCTGAAGACAGACTCATCTGAAGACAGACTCAGTTTGTATAATTGTGCAAAGTCTCAAATGAATAATGATTTTTGAACAAGTCACACGAACTAGACCCAGAAACACTAACAAGTTGAGACATGCAATAAGCGGAGTAAGATCATTTCTTCTCGAAATACTTCGCTGGTAGAGTAATGTTTTAGGTTTTCATCTTAAAGCTTCGTTAATAAGTGCTTCGTTAATAGGTGCATTCTTATATTCAAAAGCCTGTGGTTAGTTGCGCACATGCGCACCTAATATAAAGCGCAGCATTAATTAGCCAAACGCAGATTTCACTAAAACGTTACCATTCATAAAGATGTCTTCACAAAGGCCAAACATGTACAGTTGACCTTGCGGCTCCTATTACTTAAACTCAGCTGCACTGTTTTTTTGCTATTCCAGGGCGACCACGATTCTTGGAGTTTACTATAACAAGTCCTGGTACATTAGTACGATAGCCCTAGGTTACGGCTATATCACATGGAGTGCCAGTGCAACAGGTGGCGTAATGGAGAGAAAAGAACATTCACCAAGACAGAATTTTGATGGTAGCGTCTGCTCATTAGCCATTGAGTTAGATGGAAACGGCTTTCGAGTAAGTAATTGAACCACTTTTATAGCGTGAGCTGTGTTAGGTTCGTAATAGTAACACTGATCATTTCGAACTCTGCATGCGTGTGCATGTCATTCGCAACATACTTTTCAGATCGCAAAGCCAACCTAACAATGTTGCAATGAATGATTGATAACAAAACAGCCCCATTTTCTTAAATCTTTGCTGAGAACAAGCTCCACGAACCCTTCATCACCAATAAAAAACGGGTGTGCCGGAATTGATAATCTCGAGCAACCCCAGCACCAACCATATTTCATCTCTCCAGGAGCCAGACGTGTAGGTGTACAGGTTTGCATGTTACAATACCACAGTCAATACGGTGTAGTGTGCCCTGATTTACTTACCAAATCACTAAAACATTGTGCAGTGGTGCCTATCACACGTACCTGCACCACTTGCCCCAAGGGTTACCTCTACAGAAGCCGTTACTCAAGCTTACGCTGTGACAGTCTGGCGTTACCGCGCAGGCTATGAGTAGTTTTTTTTTTAGTGGGAGGACTTTATTGACCTGAATTCGGAGCCGGACAGGGAAATGGTCAATTTGCGCTATGTATGCATGGCAAAAAAGCGTTTCGGGGGAGAGGGCGCCATAGGCCCGGAGTTCCACCCTCTTACTACGCCACTGCGTACTGCAGGCACAGTTGCGAAATGCCTATTACATCTAAAAATGGAATGACGCTTCGTTAGGTAAAAAAAAACAAAACAATTTTTTTTGTATCTTGCAGCCATGTGATATAGACTGTGCAAAAGACTTGAGTGCTCGCACTTTCGAAATAACCTACATACTTTTGCTTCGACACGTTGACAGAAATATGTAGCGTACTCCTATGGGGTCTGTGTGTTTTTCTCAAAATAACATTCATTATTCATGGCAGTGCTTAACTTTTTGTAGTGTATTGTGGCTCAAACAAAATTCTCACAAACGTTAGTTATTACCATTTAGGTAACTGTAAATATACTAGGTAGTCTAAGTAGGTTTGTATTTTTTTATTACTAAAAAGTGAATATTAAGCGGAAATCTTCATATATCTACAAACATAAAAAAATGAAAAATATAAACTCGTGTTCCGTTCAAAAGTTTGATTTATTAGCTGTAAAGCATTGGTAGATACAACATTGCAATGATCTGTACTAAAGAAAAAAAAATTCATTGTACGGAGCTCGTTGCTGGATGGTTCGCATTATATGTATTTCAACTACACGCACTAATCACCATTTCATTCTCTGAGGATGCTCAGCGAAGTCATCACGCTCAGTGTTCCGAAGCTGCTGACATAGTGAGCACTTCCTCTCGGCTGATCAACAGGCGCGTGGGTCAGGCAGTCGTCACCATTCGCCATCAGTCGGCATTAGGTCAGGCAGTCAGTGTAAACTAGACTTACACCAACGCAGGTGACTTCGTCTAAATTGGACCCATAGTGAACAGTAGTATTTACCCAGTGTCGGTAGCGCATACGTGTTCATGATGCCGATGATGATGAGGCCAATCAAATTATGGCTAGCTTAAATAGCATCGCGATTGAAAGTTTGTGAGGCGAGTAGTAAACATGAAAATCTAACTTTCTACCACTCTTGCTATGTTGCAGGCAATCTGCAATAGGGCGAAAGCCCCATTACAGGACATGAAAGCAGTAATGTGTAAGTAATAAGCAATACAATTCTTCTGATATGTGCGTCACTGATGTTAGAGCGATGTCAGAAATTTTTGGGCACATTTTTCAAAGCGAATGCTGTACGTTGCAGTCCCTGTGCTCTAATCAGACATAACACAGACAACTGACTCCTGATAGTTTTCACTCACCATGCAATATAGCGCGTTTTCTTCAAATACTTGGAAGCATCAACAGAAAGGCACTATACATGAGGCATTCATGCCATGTATGCTTACGCCTCTCTGCGTGTACAGCAATAGTTCGTTACATTTGAAATGAACACGCAGAAACCCGTCATATTGCTCTAGTGGCTATTGCTTTATAGTGGCTTAGCACGACTGCTGAGTCATGGGTCGTGCTGTGGCGGCCGCATCGTCGATGGAGACAGGAATTGTCGAGGCTTATGTAGTTAGATATAGGTGTACGTTAAGGAGTCCACTCCAGCAAAATTTTTGAGAGCCCTCCCCTACGGCGTCTTTTATAATGTTATCGTGGTTCTGGGTAAACAACGATGGGTATCGTGGCTCATAAACGACATAAGTAATTATTTTTATTGTTGAATATGTAGAAACTCGCAGCTATTTTATACTTGATTGTTCTTTTTTGAAATCTACAAAAGAAAAAAAGAAATGTTACGTTCACTCGGAATTGGTTAAATAGCGCGAAAATGCAGCATAAAACCTGTTGTGTTGCCCAGTGATTCGAATCTGAAAGAACGGCGAAAAAATTGCCGCATTAATTATCACAAAAACAATAAATAAATGCCTGTTGCATCAATACCCCTTTTTTATTCAATGAGCCTTCTATCCATTTTCTATAGCAGCAGGGAAGAGGCCGTCATTTTCGTCTATCGTGTCTTCTGCCACACTGTGACTACGTCACAAGCCTCCCTTGTCTTATGCGAAAATGTGCTCTGCAGCGCCCCCCCCCCCCCCTTCCCCCACACCTTTTTTTTTGTTTTTTGCTACTTGCTGTGACCAATACCACCACGTGCTCGTGCAGTTGAATCTGTTGGTGAACTGAAAATTATCAACTGATAGCTCACCCATCGCATTGCGGCTAACGAATATAATGCTCGCATGCGAACCAAAGCTGAAAGCTCGAGAGCTTGCGCCATGTTTGATTTTAGTGACACTGCGCATGCAGGCAATGGATCAAGTTAACACAAAGTTGTTGAGTGCTGGATCCGCGGCGCATTTGGTCAGAGCCTTGGTGGTTACTTACTCACAGATAAATAAATAAATAGATAGATAGATAGATAGATAGATAGATAGATAGATAGATAGATAGATAGATAGATAGATAGATAGATATACAAATGCTCCATGGGCCTGCAGAACGCAAATAAATGCACACGGTAATGCGTGACCATACAGGTCATTTTTATACTTTAGGAGTCGTAGCAGCATTTTTCAATAAACTAAGAATGGCAAGTTCCCGTTGACTAGTCACTGAATGCTGGTTTTCTCAGAGTCATAGATGACGCACAAGGGATGCTGTTTCAGGCTTCATTGTGGACTGCGTGGCACATTTCTTTTTAATTCATAATAAACTGAAACACGATAATTAAATGAAGCTGGCGAAAAAAAGCTGCATTTTCTCTGCATTCCAATCTTGTAACAAAGTTAATTGATTGGATTTATTAGCAACATTTTTAAAACATCAATAATTCTAACCTCTACCTTGTTTCTTTTTCTGCAGCCTATACGTGGGAATACAATTTACAAATATTAAACTGTTATGTGGTATCAACACATGCATATTGCGAAAACAAGACCAAGATACCTCACAATGGCCTAGTAAGAATCACATTTGTTTTCTACGTAAGAACGAATAGCATATCATTATATTTCAGAGTGAGCCATTGTCTACAGCCCCGCCACGGTGGTCTAGTGGTTAAGGTACTCGGCTGCTGACCCGCAGCTCGCGGGATCAAATTCCGGCTGTGGCGGCTGCATTTCCGATGGAGGCGGAAATGTTGTAGGCCCGTGTACTCAGATTTGGGTGCAGGTTAAAGAACCCCAGGTGGTCAAAATTTCCGGAGCCTTCCACTACGGCGTCTCTCATAATCATATGGGGGTTTTGGGACGTTAAACCCCACAAATCAATCATCATCATTGTCTACAATGAAAATTTTTGCGCAGTAATCTTTCTGAAAAAAGCACTTTGACCATTTCAAAAAATTTAGCTTGTCATCACAAGCACTGATGCACTTATGACACAATCTTGCATCCCTAGAATGGCATTGGTAAAAGTTTTCTCCTTCGTACTTACATGGTCTAGCCATCCAGAAAAGCGAAGTGAACGTTCGGCTCTTTGAGAGACGTTGTGCCCAGAAAAACCAAGAGCACTCGGACAATACTGCTGACAAACAGCAGAGTCATCGTGTCTATGCTAAGAGGGAAACTGCACTGTTTATGGGAAAATGCTTGCCATATAATCGATGGTAGCCACCAATGCTTGCGCAGTCGCGAGATAAAAAAAACTACAAAAACTTTGGTACGAAATCTGCAGCAGAAAAACATTGATACTGGGAGTACTGTTGAGCAGCAAGGGTAGAATAGCGTTACATGCATGATCTACGCAAATCTCACTTTAAACATCAAAGTGATTGGCCGTGAAAAAGTAGCAAATCCTAAATTGACAATACTGTAAAGGGCTATTTTTCGATCAAGCTGCCTTTCCATGCCGAGTTGCCTTACAGCGCACAAAAAAAAAACAACAAAGAAAAACGAAAAAGAACAACGTGGACAGATGAGAAGGCAGAACCAATGCATTACTGACTAACAATTGAAATATCCCAGTGGCTATAGGTTTAAAAAGTGGGGTTGTATGCCCCAAAACTAGGATATAATCATGAGTGACGCTGTGTTGAAGATGAATGATTGGATGGATGAAAGAAGTTTATTAATTTCCAATTGGTGTGCTAGTGTCCGAGTCCGAAGCAGACCACTTCCTTGTTGGGAGCGATTGCTGCCGCTTTGGGTCCCTGTTGGACCACCCATATTTGTCCCTAAAATTTAGGGCTACATATAGCTGCGTCCAACCGTTCTTCCATCTTTCCTAGTCACTGCGTAACGCGGAGCAACGCCAGAGCATAGGAGCGAGATGTATGGTTTCGTAGTGAGTTAGCATTTATCGCATGCTGTAGGAATAGAGAACTCCGAATAAAATTTGTTAACAGCGGGTTAAAGTAAGTTGTTTGTGATAGCCTTAGCCTGACTGTCTGAGCTCTCCTCAATTTTTACTGTGTGGAGGAGAGGAGAACCTGCATCTGAGTGTTCGGTTAGCTCATTTACGAGAGGAGGTGATCCCTGCATTCTGAAACTTTAGCATCTTTTTGCCTTGTGGCTGCATGGTCGACAAGCCCCCGTACAGCACTGTGGGCAGATTCTTTGAGCTTCGCGGGAGCATCATTGATTTCTCGCATGTGAGCAGAGAACGAAGCAACTGTGTGTGGTTTTAATCACTTTCCTCTTGTGCATGGCCAGAGCCTACTTATTTGGCAAGGCTAAGACGGCTGCCCTAAAATGAGTGTGGATCATCGATCAATTTGTGTCGAAAAGTGCCTATGCAGGCGATTTCAGATTCTGTGGTGTAGGTGGTAGCAGAGTTCATGTTTGCCATTCAAAAGTACTGTCGCGAAGGCTCCATTATTCGACTAGAAAGCCACATCAACGAACGAGCATTTCTCGGCCTGATTTCTAGCTTTTTGATTGATTAATTAATTAATTGATTGATTGTTCATGGTAGAATTTATTCTGACGATCCACCTTCTTTGTTGACGTTGAGGATGCATGTTGCGAGAAATCCACTTAACTTCCAGGCGAATTTTGATACGGCATTTTGGACTTGCGTTCTTTGTGAGTTTCTAGGATGGTTACATAACCTGTACGCAAGAGGAGTGCTCACCCTGTGGGTTAGGGCTTGAGTGTATCGACCTGGTTGGGGAGATTTGCTTCGGTGAGTTATCGCTATCTATTGTTGACTGTCAAACACCTATGGTGCACACCCGCAGACCATGGCCCATGGTGTACGGGTATGTGTCCCACGTATCTAGAGGAAAGGGTTTGGTCAGGTACGCCATAGGATTTTCAAGTTGTTTATGTCATGACCAGGCAATCATACTCGTCAAAACTTCCTACCCTTCCATACTAATTTTGGTCCACTCCAAGGTAAAGAGGTAATCACGAGAGCACTTCGACGTAGGTGGCTTGAAAGATAGATAGATAGATATAGATAGATAGATATAGGTAGATAGATATAGATAGATAGATAGATAGATAGATATAGATAGATAGATGGATAGATAGATCGATGGATAAAAGCCATGAAAGTGTTTTTGGTTCACTAACAAAGGCTTCCGATTTGATAGCAATAAGTTTGATTGATTTTTGGGGTTTAACGTCGGAATACCACCATATGATTATGAGAGACGCGTAGTGAAGGGCTCCGGAAATTTCGACCACCTGGGGTTCTTTAACGTGCACCCAAATCTGAGCACACGGGCGTACAACATTTCCGCTTTCATCGGAAATGCAGCCGCCGCAGTCGGGATTCGATCCCGCGACCTGCGGGTCAGCAGCCGAGTACCTTAGCCACTAGACACCGTGGCGGGGCGATAGCAATAAGATTACAACAGGAATCTGATAGTTTCCACGCATTATTGTTCAATTTATACGAAACAGTCAAAATGCGACAGGCTATGGCACATTTCGCGTTTTGAGCCAAGCGATGAACTGGCCCTGCAACGCTTTTCAAATAATCGTCTGACAGCTTCACTAATAAAATTTTATTGCCTAACTAATTAAAAGCCTAAAATGTTTTAAAACCCATGCAGTACGACTGGAGTTAGAGATCTACACACTCTTTAAGAGTTTTGGCGCTCGTTTTGTACCAGCGAGTGGTATACAATCTACGCAGGGAGGTGAATAACAGGGTGGCACTTAGACGCGCCTCTTCGTCAGCGCGCGTCATGTCCTTGAGAACTTTCCGATCATTATTTTCATAAAACGCGTGGCTTACTTTCAGTGTGGTCATGAGCGTGGACGTGGGCACGTGGCGACACCCAGGGAGGCCGTGGTAACTATGTAGGTCACGATGCAAAATCTTGCCAACGGCCTTAGATTCAGCCGATGGTGATTGACGTGGCGTAGGTTGGCGTCCAACGTACGGTCTAGAGAGATACCCGAAGTAACCACATTAGACCTAACTGTTTTCTTCTGCCTTGTCTGAGGTAATCCTAAAATCCTAAAAAAAAGAAGAAAGAAGACGCGTGAAAGCGTATTGAAATTTGCCGCGCTTCGTGGTTGCTATGACATACAATATATATATATATATATGGGCGTTATGTCAGCCTCCATATCCGTATTACCCATCCCGTCATTTTATAGAGTCGTGGCCACGCCGATTGTTGACAATGATGCTGGCTGATGACCCCCGATGTGGCATTCCAAAAATTGTGTCCTTACCACTTTTTGCATCAGGAAGCAGTAAACCAAAATCCAGCAATTTTAATGAGTATGTGCTCACCCAAATACATTCTCCCGCCAACTGTGAAGTATTTATTTTTCCGAAGCTGATCGAGGGGAAAAACGTAGCTCCACCTAACGTAGAAACAGGCGTATAAGGCCATGGTTATATACGTACTCGTCAGGAAAATGACAACTTTTTCCGAAGTTGACAAGGTTCGTCGTAAGCACAGTGCAAGGCCGGGTCAGTTAAATAGTGCTTTTGTACTGTCGCGACAACCTGCTAGCAATAGTTAAACGGATGTTTATTCATTTGAGTGCGTTAAAAACTGCAATGCTTGCATGATATCTTTGCATCGCTAGAAGGAAGCTTTTCAGGGCAGAGTGTCAATACGAGAACCAAAAAAAAAAAATGTTCTGATATCAAAACTTTATTACACAGGGAACACGAAGCCCAAGCATGCTAATCCCTTCGGGATTTGGTACCTTTGCTGTCTACGACCTGGTATACAAAGGAGGAAGCGATAAGTAAGTGTGGTGGTTGGCAATTGATGGGATTTGAAACGGACTTGCCTATTATGTCGCTGTGCTAATACGACCACACCGTAGCGCTTTGATGACGTCGAAAACACTACGGCGCATTCGCTATGCTGCAGCGTTCGTTGTCAATGTATGACTGGCATGGCTTCTTTAAAGTGAGGTTGTGCAAAAATTAAGCATTAAATAAAAGCTATTCAGGTGGGCTTTTACTCAAGGAAGTTGAAGAGTGTCATAGAAGTCTCTCTTGTGAAGTTTATTAGCCAATGTACCGCACAGGATGCAGAGGGCTATCACGTGGGACTGATTTTGGCGCGCGAAATTCGGAGGAAGCAATGCTAGGCCTTGCTCACCAGCTGGGAAAGGAATGCCCAAGTGGCTGGCGCTCCTGGACCAGGCGCGGTGGACTACTGAGGCCAGTGAAGCCGTGCAATATGGGCTTCAGACACTTTTTCATGAAATATTCTTCCTTTTTTTCTATTTATTACGTTTTCAATGCTTGAATCATTGCACAGATGCCTATTGTTTTTCACTGACTGAAATTGTCACCGAATCTGGCCGCAATCATTCTGCAACATAGGCTCATTGGTGTTAAAATTTGCTAAGTATATTGCTGTTATCATAAGGATGAGATAGACGGTGAACTATCTATGGTGCATACTCGTATAATATAGGCTGCAATGTATACGAGTACATGATACACATAACTGATGGAGAAACAACCTACACAAAGGGCAAATTACGTTACTCATGTCATGGCGTGCGCATCGTGTATGCCGTGCACTCACGTCGGCTAATGAATGAATGAATGAATAAACGGACGGCCTGGCGGACGGACGAACGGACGGACAGATGTACGGGTGAAAAAAGCCGATGAAAGTGTCTTATGCGAACTCGAAAATGCTTCCATGACACCCGAGTGAACTTTCAGTGCGCAAGCTCCCACTGAGGCAGCGGCAATGCACCATTTAGCAAGTTTTGTCGAGGTGTGTGGGCTGATTGGTATGTCATATATGTATCAATCAGCTTCTAGAATAACTCTTGATTGTTTAGGAGAAATGTCATGAGTACTTGTTTTTTATTGAACTTGTACCATTACATAATTCGTTGTTGGGTCTTTCTAATTTCAGATTATATTTGACATTTTTTACGGGGGCGTCGAATTCATCATCCGGTTATGTAAACATCAACTTGCAGAAGAATGAGTCATTCACGGTCTACATTCGAAATGCCCCTTCGGGATTTCTGGTGCACACAAGTTATCTCAACACAGTACTGTTGATCGAACGCAAGGAGACCCTGAACTACGATGCTCCCGCATTTAGTGACAACGTCTATATTCATCGGGCCGTAGTCGTGAGTATACAGTGGTGAAGGGGTATTTCAGTGTATACGCACATACGTTGGAATAATATCTTTCTCATTCGTGCTTTATAAAAGGCGGGGCGACAGAGTAGAGTTGGCAAGCAGTGGGAATATATTCGCAAGTACTGTTGACAGCGATATCACCCTGCGACCATTTTAACGGTAGTAGGCAACAAGCCATAGGCGGATAAGCCTGTGAAATGTTTGGGTTAACCGTTGGAATTTTGTCGCGATAGTGAGCCGTAATGGTGGCGGCAAGCCACTGAACTGCGTGAAAAAGTGGATAAAGTTGGTGGATGGAATTTTTCGATCTTCTCGCCGCGATATGCAATGTTTTTTTTTTCGTTTCTAAACTCCGGTACGCAAGACAGGTTTTGACTTGCTCACGTGTAAACTCGCAGAATCTGCAAAGCTGCACCGCGTCTTCGCAGTATATATAAGAAAATTAGTGTGGGAACGGTCTAGTCACAGCAATTTTTTTTCGTCGTGTTCGGTACGGTTGTCTCCGTCTGTCACACGTGTTTCTAAGCCAGGTTGTTAGCCGTTTATGTTTTTCCAAAAGAGAAGAGATCCGTTTCTACGTGCAGTTGTTGTGCTGAGGCTTGGAAGAGTTCTGCCTTCACTCCTTGTCCCCTCAAATCAAGTACACGGGGCGCTTCATGCTTATTTAAAAGAAGTCATTGACACATGCATTTTTAATGAAGCATTTTTCTAGCGAGTATCTACCGGGAGCAAAGAGAAAAACGTTGTATAAAAACTTTGTCAACATTGTCTTACTGGTACCATTTTACAAGAGCTTGTATCGGGCTGGACATGATAAAACTGCACTTGCCCGGGTGCAAAAAAAAGGCTGTATCATATATAGTTTAAAATAATTTTTATTTAAGCTCCGTACAGAGACTATAGAATTTGAAACGTGGATGAGAGGACGTTATAGCACGAAAACAGAACGACGAGAAAGGGACAAGAAGGATATGAGCGCTCGTCTCCTTCTTGTCCCTTTGTCGTCGTTCGTTTCACGTGCTTAACTATCGTCATGTCATACCAACTAGCCCAAACCACCCCACTTCTAAGTGGATGAGAAGGAGGGGTCTGTTTGTACCATGGAGAACGCGCTGTCATATCTGTCATAAGCCTGGAACCATCGAAGACGTCTCTCTGGATTCTTGGGAGGGCACGTATTTTTGGAACATTCTGCAAAGAACTAGAAAAGAACAGATCCGCGACTAAATGTCTGTGAGATCAGGTTTTTACCACTTAATGAAGAAGGTGATGGAGCACCATATGGCAGTGTTATGTTGCTCGCCTTACAGTACTTCAAAAAGGAATAAAGACATTGATGTCAGCAGCCTTGATTGATATGTGGGGTTTAACGTCCAAAACCACCCTATGATTATGAGAGACGCCGTAGTTGAGGGCTCCGGAAATTTCGACCACCTGGAGTTCTTTAACGTGCACCCAAATCTGAGCACACGGGCCTACAACATTTCCGCCTTCATCGGAAATGCAGCCGCCGAAGCCGGGATTTGAACCCGCGACCTGCGGGTCAGCAGCCGAGTACCTTAGCCACTAGATCACCACGGCGGGGCTTGATGTCAGCGGCCTGCCATGCCGATATCAATACACTGCCTATTCGAGAAAATATCTGCCAGGTGATCACAAAATTTGCTAAAGATTGTGAAATGAGGGACGAGTTACCAGAGTGGCTCGGAAAACGTCAGCCGCTGATGTGCAGAAAATAATTATATTGACCATAATTTTTGCTAACGCGCTGTTTATGCACTGTATTTAATATTACTGTATGATGTACAAAAGAATGTAATAACTAAAAGTTATGGTGCAGTCGATGCTGTGCCCAGCATAAGCTCTCGCTAGCGAGGAGGTCATGGGTTTGAGTAACGATGAGGGAATTTTTTGTTTTCTGAATTCGCATATTTATTTCGACATCATTTCCGTAGCGGAAGTACGTGACTGAAACCTTCATGGACCCTGGTATAAAACACTCTGGTGTTAAAACATCAAAAGAATGAAAGACAGGCAGAAAAAGGAATACAGAGAGCGAAAGGAAGAAAGAAACAGGAAAAAAAGAAAGATAAAGAAAGAAATATAGAGAGACTGTTCAAAAGAGAGAAAAGAAAGCATGGAATAGCAGTGGCTGGTGCCGACCTACGATGTACAGTAAAAGAAGAGGAGGAAGGCAAAAGTCTACCCCTTCCCGCTTCTCGCTTTTGTCATGAACTAGTTATTACGGCCCTGTTGAGCACAGTCACGCAGTCAGGAATATCATTGAGAGGAGTCATACAAACTGAAAAATCGCATCCGTTTACGACATTCCAATTAGCACACGTATGCGACTCCACTTTGAGAAGTTTGAGTACAAACTTTCATTAATCTTTGATGATTTATGACTCAAAGTTCCTGTGCTGTTTCTAATTCTTTTATATTTTAATGTTTCAGGAAAACGGATTTGATGCCACATAAAAAGCATTAACACCGTATACAAAAACGGATAAACAGGTACTTTGCTCTTTGTATCGAAGCATTTCGCCAAATAAATAGCAGTTCCTTTCATGAACGAGTATTGTGTTACTTGTGAGGCAGTACGCAAGATATGTGCGCCACAATTATCTGTGGTGCCGCCAGGCCGGCATTTGATCAAATGCCGGCCTGCCCGCCCACAGGTCACAGGAACAAATGCCGCCACGGCCGGCATTTGATCCTGTGACTTGCGGGTTAGCAATCGAGTGCCTTAGCCACCAGACAATCGCGGTGGGTCGCTGCTGATAACGGTGACGAGGAATGGTAGCAGACCTTCTAGCATAAGCTCACGGGGTCCCTCACCAATCACACTAAACTGACTCGAAGGTGAATACCATTTTTTTTGAGTCAGTTGTATCGACTCCTTGTCCCCGCCTCCCTTCAAAAGTCAACCCCTAAAATGAATGTGTTCACCTGGTCTGGAAAAGAAAATAAAGCAAGCTTTTTTCATCACCAATGAGGCACGTAGTCTTTTTTACTGGCTCTGAAAGGTAAATTCCAGAGTACTCCACGTGTCACTTTCCTGTAAGTTCAGTTATGCCTCGTGACGTTTAGAATAGCTCCGAGCTATTAGGCGCCAAGTAATCGTGAGCTTCCGTACATATAGGCTACGAGGGTGGTCTGGAAGGTTCTCGGGCTCAATAAGAATGATGTGAGCTACAACTTGCAGCACTCATTTGGACGTTCATACAAGTCTCTGAAAGTTTCGGATGAAATGTCATAGTGCACCGACAAGCGAGTTGGCTTTGACAGTCGATTACTGTGGTTGTAGTGGGAAGCAGCGAAGGGTACGGAGAAGCTTGAGTGCCGTGCGGTGACAATGTTGTTTGTAAAGGAAGGTTTATTTCTGAATGAAATTCACAAAAGCTATGGCAAAGTTTACATGAAAGATTCACTTTCATCCTCCACAGTGAAGAAATTGGCTGCTGAGTTTAGGCGGGGAAGAAAAAGTATTGAAGATGACCTGCGCGAAGGGCATCCATAAAGTGCAGCAACTTCGGACTTGATCGACCGTGCTCACGATATGGTTTTAAAAAACAGGAGAGAGAAGTTGTCGGAAAATGCTGAGGATGTTGGTATTTCAATGAAACGTGTAGGTCAATTTGTTTAACTACACATGAAAAAGTTTGTGCAAGATGGGTGCCGTGCATCTTTACCCCCGAGCAAACTTGCAACCACATGACGATGTTACACCATGCTTTGGAGCAGATTCATCACAATGAATGAAACTTGAATTCACCGTTACAGTAAAACGGCAAGTAGGGCCAGTTGAATAAGTTTATAATTGGAATTTTTTTGAAGCGCACCGAAAAACAGACGTCCTTGCCAGCCTCTTCTGCCCGCTTTGTTTCAATGCGCTTGAACAAAATTTCAATTATGAACGTTCACTGTAACACGCCGGAATCAAAACAACAATCAAAGCAGTGAACTGAAGCTTACCCTCAGGGCCAAAAAATAAAACAAAATAAATTAAGCCAAGTCAGTTCCCTCCACAGGAAAAGTGATGGTCTCTGTTTTTTCTTTCTTCTTTTGTTATGCTAAAGGCATTCTGTTTGTCGATTATCTTAAAAGGGGTAAAAACATAACTGGGGATTATTATTATGACTTTTTAGCTTAATAGATGAGGCAATTCGCAAGAAAAAAACAGGCATGTAGAAGGAAAAAGTAATATTTCATCATGGCAATGCACCGGTGCACAAAGGGCTTCTTGCAATGGCTAATTTGCATGATTTCAAACACTAATCGTCGTAGCACCCACCTTATTCTCCTGACTGAGCCCCGACGGGCTACCGCCTGATATATATCTTGGTAAGCGCTTATTTATGGTGCGCGAGAGAAAGCACAGCGCAATTGAGCTCATACGACCTCTGTGTTGGAACACGGCGCTCCAAATCTCAAATTTCACCGCGCATCTGAGGAAGTTCCTCAGCGCTGCTCGAGAGGGCGCTGCTAGCCCGTGAAAATAAGGGCGCTTAGATGCTTTACCTCCTCCACACTCCGTGGCGGCGGGGGAAGAAGAACATCAGGAACCCCGGGGAAAGTAGGCGTACAACGCTTCATAAGTACGCGTCAAATGCGTAATTCTAGAGCAAGATTCAGTACGGAAGAAAATGGATGTACATGCTATGATAAAGTCTTGGAGAGAATACAATACATTTTAAATGAATGCGATGTTTTCCGTTATTGCATGTATTTGGCAGCGGGCCTACGTTGAGCCTTGCTTCCAAAGGACAGCAATGAAAAAGTAAACATGTCCATGATAAAGATATGTAGACGATGGTGGTGATTGATTGATTGATTGATTGATATGTGGGGTTTAACGTCGCAAAACCACCATATGATTATGAGAGACGCCGTAGTGGAGGGCTCCGGAAATTTTGACCACCTGGGGTTCTTTAACGTGCACCCAAACCTGAGCACACGGGCCTACAACATTTCCGCCTCCATCGGAAATGCAGCCGCCGCAGCCGGGATTCGAACTCGCGACCTACGGGTCAGCAGCCGAGTACCTTAGCCACTAGACCACCACAGCGGGGGCAGGATGGTGGTGGATGAATTGGGTAAAAGAAAGGAAAACATTCGCAAGGAAGAAAAGTAATTATGCTGCAGAATTCATGAGGCCGAAGTAGATGAACTGAGCGTGGTGGTGTTTATGCCACCACCCCGTCAAAAGGAGGCGCTCACAGCCCCTACGTTTCTAAGAAAAGGAAGTGGAAAGGGCCCATGTACTGTGGGATGTAATTGCACGTTGAAAACACCAGGTGGTAGACACTCTGCTTTGGGGTAAGAGGAGGAGGAGGCGTCATAATAGTGTGTTGCTTTTGGCATGTTCATCCCTGCATATTTGTGTTTTTGCTGATAGTATGTACCCACGTATACAACTATCAGCGCATCTATTCATCAGCCAAAAGGGCTCTAGTCAAAATATTAATCTAGAGGAATAGTTTCTGTATACCGGCTGCGCAAAAAGATTTTATTGAGTGCACTGATCTGCTGAAGTAGATTGATAACAGTTTCCAGGGCTGCCATCTTCTCGAGCATCAGTGCTTCCTATCAGCATACTGCCTCTATCCTTGTTGCTGTTCGCACCACCACGTAACATTAAACTGCTGGTTATATAAAACTTATGCGGCTGTTCAACGTATGTCCGTGCGTGCGTACGTTTCGCTCAATAAAGACATTAAAACACAGCCACCTTCCATCTTCATGCTTAGCATAGCATCAATTTCCAAGGTACGTAGAGATCTGCTGAATTATTTTATATCTGACAATGATGCGCTGCTTACTTGTAGGGTTTGTTTTTAAAGCGAGTTAATTTCAAGCCAGTTTGAAAATTAGCAAGCTGAATGCTTAGACGGGCATGTCCTGAAACTATATCTGCGTTAGGGTACGCTTCCCAAGTTTGTTTTTCTAGCACTAGGCACGCATTTTGTAGACTGTACTTTACTATGACAAAGCACGAAATTATTCACAGTAAAAGCAGCTTTAACAGGCTATACAAGCGACAAAACTTTACGTTAACATAATAGTGTTCACTAAGACCAGCAAAAGGGCCATAAACATTCCAAATAGCCCATAAAAGTCAAAATTCAAAGTTACAAACAACGATTCAATGCCACTCACTGCATTCGAAGCATTGTGCTAGGAAACTGAGCTGTCACGACGATGCTGGAAATACAAGGTGTTTTCGGCAGTGTATAAGACACTGGCTGATTAAATTTTGAGAATTGGTTTGTACTGTTATGAAATAGACATTTTAAATCGAGTTACAGGCGTTACTAACCTTCTAACAGCTGAACTTGTTTTGCGAACAAGCCACTTTTCTTGTTGGTGTTCACGGCATTAATATTCACATGAGTATAACAGGATAGGTTGCCTATAGATAGAGAAGGCAAACAGGCAATGACACCGCTAATATTGGACTCAATGTTGAAAGCTGCCAAGTCTTTGCGCGGGAAGAAGATTGCGCTTAGTGGACAAACTGAGCCGCCTCATGTCTCTTAAATCTTTAGCGTGGGACTTATTCGTTCCTCACTGGTCGAAGTTACTCCTGCACGACAAAGAGCTCATTAAATTTACGAACCATTCACAAGGAACTTATCATCTAGGCAGAGTTGCTTCCCCTCTCGCCTTTGCTGCTATCTCAGGAGGTGACGAAGGGGGCGACGATGATGAAGAAGAGGACGAAGGAAGCATGGGTCGGTTCATTTGAAGATTCGGGTTGTGTGCCAGCTGACGAACTATATAAACACTGCGTAAAACAGGACCGCTTTTCAACACTCGAAGCTTAAGGTTTTACGTAAAAAATGCAACCAAGTTCGTCAACGTAGTAGGCAAAACGGTGTCTGCGTTTCCGTGTATTTAGATTAAAGCCTTCGAGGTAACACTCTCTCTTAACCGAATTGGCCAAGTACGCATACCACATGGAACTGTTTCGCGGGGCACTTGCAGCTTGGACTGTAGTTCCCCCATTTTCCACATAGAGGAAGCCTGCACATACAGAACATGCACGACACGCGGTACATCTATTTTCTCTGGTGAAGTTACTCGGCAGAGTGTTGTACATTAGTTTGCTAAAGTGTCACTCGTCATATCGCCAACTTCAGTGGGGCTTGGTGACGCTCTATGCCCAGATCTGCGCTACTGTCTGCCGACCTGTTGATTGGTTGTTGCCTTGCCATCAGGCATGCATTATTCTGACGTTACGCTGTACGTAAATAGAGCGAATTCACAAAAGGGAGAGCGAGAGAGAGAAATAAAAAGCTGTGGGATAGGCAGGGAGGTCCCCCAGAGCATGCTGTTTGCTACCATGCACTAACGAGCAGGGGAAAGAAAGATGCAAATAAGGGGGAGGACAAGAACAACAGAGGAAGAAAGAACTTTATTTGATGCTTGGGAACTCGAAACATACCCAGAGAAAAAGTCCTACATAATTAGAATCTACTTCTGACTGAACTATATTCTTTTTCTATAAAGGTAGTTGATAAAACTTGTTAGCCAAACTCATCCGACAACTTCAGCTCGAGCGCTACTACATTGTGGACGTAATTGAATTGCAGGGTCGTTGTATGTTGTGTGTTCTATTTTCGTTTCTTGTTTGGCTGAGGAAACAAATTTTGTGGCTTGAAAGTCCTATGTGGATACTTATGCTGCTGCTTTTATGTGCTTTTCAGAATATGTAAATTAATTAAGGAGACGCTTATTGGAGCAATGAAGGAATGAGCGGAGTTGGCTGATATGGCCATATTTTCTTAGTATTTTTTGTAGCCTCTATCAATAGCATCAGTGTCATATGCGTCTGTTTAAACAAGATCTGTTTAAACAAGTTGTATTATGAACTATGTAGCAATATTCATTGTTTGATCAGCGATAAAGCAAGTGGCCCGTGTACGTACGTGCCTTCTGCTTAGTGAAACTTCCACCTGAGCAAGAGTTTAAGTAAAAGTCCCCTTGAGGTAAACACTAAATTGCTGCAACTACGATAGTTATTCTATGTATAGGGTAGAGTGGGGTAAAATAACACATGGGGCTAACTGGGACATTTTGACTTTATCGGCCTGTGTAGCTAATACAAAGACTACCTCTTTGCTTTCCTTTTGCAGTGACAAGTGCTGCTTCTTGTCCACCTTTTCATCTGTAAAAGTTGATTGCTCGCACCGTTCGCGTGGTAAAAATTTCGTGGCTGGTGTCAGTGTGTTTGTGACCCGTCATAAAGGGGCGATATTCTGCTCAGCCGAACATTCGGATCCGTGCATGAAGTTACTCTTGCGTCAGCGCAGCGACGTACATATTTATTTTGTTACTTTAAATTACGGCCTACATAACAGCAAAAGTTTAGTTTGTTTGGTGTCCGGGGACAAAGCGGATTTTTTTTTATACTGGTATGTGAGAAAGCCAAACGCGACAAAAGGCATCCACATGCTTTGGAGCGTGTCTTATTAATTAACCATTAACTTACGCTAATGATATATTATATTTAGTGGTTTCGAAGAGTTTGGACTTACAAGAAATATTATATAGAGATTCCTGGGAAGAAAACAACAACAATAAGCACTGATTGTCATTCAGGACACGACTCCCTCCATTCGCGCTGCATCGACGTTTTTCTGTGTTCTCAACGATGCTCTCATGAGACGCATAAACAATGGCGGAATCTCCAAGTCAAGTCATTCCCAAACATGTCTTGAAATTGAATTTAAAGGACGTTTCTACAATACCCTAGTTGAAAAAAAAAAGCATTAGAATATGTGAATCGAGCTCAGTTTTAAACTCATTGCCCCACAAAGCCCACCAGACGAAGTTAAAAGCCGTGAAACCCCTGAGCAGGTATGCATTGAAACGGCACAAAGGGGTGAATAAGATACATCAAAACATCTCTATTCCCCAATTGTTGAATAGTCAAATGAGGCGCAAGCATTCAACAAATGACAACTTTAGCACAATGAACGATCGACAGTATTTCATCTGCAAGAAGTTTTGGAGTAAGACAAGACCACGTTCTGTCTAGATTAAATGCGTGGAATCCTAGGGCTGGACTCATTGAGAATCTGTAAGGGCTAACAAAGCGAATCAGAAGTATTTTTACAGCGATAACTGAAGGAATACATTTTTTCCACGCTGTTTAATTTTGCCCCACTCAGCGTCTCGATTCACCTTCCAGGTGGGACAAAATGAGCCACCATGAGCGTATATATTTAATTTCAAAATGCTTTGAACGGTGGCAACATGACAATATATACGTAGCTCATACCTTGTAACCAAAGCAAAGTTGATGTTTAATTCTAAGGATTGAAATGAAAGTAAATATTTACTGTTTTAAATTTTTTTGTCGCAAATTACCCCCATGTACCTTACCTAAATCTCCAATGACAATAACAGCGGTACGCTGCAATGTCCTGAAAACGCTTCAGGCATAACGTAGTGCCATTGAGAAGCCAATTGTCCAAAATAACGGACGTAAACAGGCGAAGTCTTAGGGCCCACGTGTCGCTTTTTCGCTACTGATATTTCCTGCACCGCGGGAAACAGCTGCCCCACTTCACTACAAGCAAGCAAACAAGGGAGTGTGTGCACAGTCGCAAAATCTCAAAGACAAATTGCTTCACTCTCTATACGCGTCCACCACTGCCATCGCCAACAGGCAACGTAGGCGTCATTTCGTCTGAAACACTGTACAAACTGAGTGAGCAGATGAGAAAACTATCAAAGGAGAGTCGGTAAAAGTCGGAGAATACGCGCCAGAAGCCGCGGCTCTTTCGTTTTGTGCGACTTCTTGGACCTTTATTGCGGGGCGAACCGAATGCGACGAAATCGGAACGGCGACTCCATTCCATAGGGTGGATATATCAACCTCCGTGCTGCTGTGATGCAGCAGAATCCGCAAGCAGCATGACGTCATGCTCGCCGATGTCGCCTTCAAGCAGCTGCCTCCTTATTGCATGTTCAAGGAGCTCGGTGGAAAGGGGTGTTCAATGGAGCGAGGGCAGAGAGAAACAAGTCGCGAAGAATCACGAAGAGAGAGGGAAAAAAGGAGAAAAATAGCGATCAATGGAGCGTGAATGGATTTCCATTTGTACTCAGATTTATTTTTTCTTCCCCGTATGATGCTCTACCGGGGACCGGAATGGAAACCAGTGATGCATTGTGTAAATGGCGGGACGTTTCAGCATACCGATGTACAAATATTTGTGTGTGTGTCGGCGTCCGTTTTAGTAAATTGTGGCAGAAAGGAAGAAAAGAAGTTAATTGTAAGTGCATGTATTTTCCTGCGTACACTATAGAGAGTATATAGGTCACCGCAAGTGTGCAAGGTGACTGCGTACAAACGAGGTCAAAGGAGAATCGGGAAATAGGCGAAAAATGTGCGGACTGAGCAAGGGTGCGGCTGGCTCCTGTTGGTTCCAAATTCCAAGACTATAAAAATGTCGTGCATTTTGCTGCGGGGAATACAGAGAGATATTAGTTCATTGATGAATCCAGAAATCACGTGCTTTTCCAGCAAAAAATGTCTGTTCCGCGGCAGTTTGACGAGTCGGCTGACAAGGCAGGTGGAGTGACATCTGCAAACTGTTATCCCTGTTTTCGAAAGCCGGCGAAAATCACGAGAATTGTAGTCCTAGAAAAGATTGCCTGCTAGAGCGTTTTGCATCCCTTCCCCTTTACAAAAAGAGCTGTCACCGCGCCCATACTGTCCTTTTTTCAACTTTGCAGATGTCTCCCAAAATACGCCGAGCCCGTCATTAAGTGCGAGTGCACTGTTTTGTGGACTCTGCTTTTTTTTTCGCGTTCTGTCTGGGTAGCCCCGTATTCTATGCAACAAACGACAAGTGAAGTTACTCTCCAGGCACACTGATCGCTTTCTACCTCTTTGTGCTGTTGTCGTTATCTTGCCGTGTTTGTTTTTCTCAGGGTGCTATCAATCGCAAGCTAGATGAAATCAAACGTTTCAGATTTAGTCCGGTATTTCGTGTTATGTATTTCTCTTTCTTTTGGCAAGGACAATCTCCCTTTTGATAAATATTTCGGAACTGGCTCGTATACACCCGTTGTTTAATTGGTCAGGTCTACGCAATATACTACCAGATTCTTGGTAGATATATAACGCGCGGTACAATTCAGGCGACGCAGATGAAAGCACAATAGTATCCCTTGTGTGTATTTCATGAAGGTGACTCCTATCATAGTTGCTGTTGCTCAATCATTCCAGCAGGTCAGTATCGAAGTACTTTATATTAGAAAAGAGTGCTAGTTGCTACACTATTAAACTGTAGCTGTTGTTCTTGTGTTTTAATCGTTAAGTCCTGCTAAACCTTCCCCTGGTAAACAAGCACTGTCTTTGTTACAAGATTTTTTTTTTCATTAGTCGTAACGCTTACTTAATGCTGTGTATGCCCAACGTACTTGACATTGACTAAAGAAAGTTTGTAAATCTGCATTATCGTAACTCTGAAAATCGTATGAGGTGATGTTGAAAGAGATAAAAGAAACAAAAGAAAAGCACACCGCATTTTTATATGGGGGGGGGGGGGAACTCGAGTAAATGCGTTTCAGAATTGTGGGTTATTGCGTGAATGTTGCGTAATTGGGTATGGTTTGAGAATGCCTAATTGTTATTTCGTCGCTATTACTCCCGTTTATTGAAAGAAGGGGAGGCGTTTCCTTCAACGAGTGGTGGGATGTTCGGTTGTGCTCCACTGCTGGTTGAACGTACTATTGCTTCAATCTACTCGATGTTGCACTGATGTTGGATTGTTGCATCTACTCTGGTCAAGCAAATCGTCGATTTATGGGAAAGCCAAGTTAAGACGCCATTGACTGAATTCCAAACGCACGATCCAGTGCCCACATATATTGGGCGGCCATTGAATGGTTGTGCAGCGCGAACAGTCAGTTTTTCACTAGCAGACGCTGCTTTTGTTGGCCTTGCGAGGTGAAAGAGGGTTACTAGCACCCAATAATTGGGCTAGTAACGGCCAAGAATTCCATAAACTTCAAAAAAGTTTCAATTATGTTGAAGCGCACTTCTGAAAATCTCTTGTTGGCCATGCCTCCATAAGTGTCCTTAAAGTTTGTGGTCCGTGGTATATTGTCCGTAACGATGATTTAAGTCAGCGTCTTTGTGTTTCGTGTTATGGCATAGATTTAAAATTTTCTTGCCTTAATAAGAACCTGATTCTAGCCTTAGATATTGCCATTTTCGCCAATGCTTTAACATAGGTTTCCACCCCTGCTATTTACAAGTTATTCTTTAGGAAACATACCTGCAGCAGAATTGCTGCCTTCGCTCTGTATTTCGTTCCCTTACTCAAATTTGCGATACTTCATCAAACGGAACATACTACGGAGAGCACCGTTTGTGCACCTGATTTCTTATTGAGTGTCGACATTGCACATTCCTATGTTTGTGAACGAACAATACCGCGTACGAATATTTGAGGTAAGACTTAGCAGCCAGTCAGCTTAATAATATGTAGATGCTTCCTTGCTACTCGAGTGACATCCTTTTTATACAATATTCTGCCTACGAGCTTATTACAACGTGTATAAATCTGGGCAGCTTTGCATCCACTGATATCTTAGTGTGTACAGTAGTCGCCCTGCACTTGCGAGTTTTTTATAGCTGTTATTATAATTCCACTTGCCATATTTAAAAAAAAAATATTGTCGGCGTTCTCGTGCTTCCTGCATCATTCAAGGGCGAATAACCTGCCAGCCGGTGCTCGTTCTCCTACCCCGAATACATACCAGGGAGTGCATATTCAGGAATGGAGAACGAGACACTTAGAAGCACGAAAAAATCGAAACAAGATGAGGAAGGCTAAGGGGCCTAGATGGGACAGAGCGGCTACGCTCGGGCTATGCTGCGAGGAAGCTAAGGAAACGGTGGAACATGTTTGGTTGAATGTGGCGATATCTACCCAGGTATACGTGTGGGCACGAGCCTACACGAGGCCTTGAGTTTCAGGGACAACCACGGAAAGCTGAATACGTCCGGGATAGAAGCATGTAAGAGACCGTTACAGTATTTGTGGTAGTAAAGTAGAGATAAAGAACAGAAGTAGTGAGGAAAATAAGGTCATTCTGCTTGAAGGGGCTGAGAGACAGTCCATGATTTCATATTGCTTTTCTTAATAAGATTGATTTTATCGAAGTTTATAAGAATTTGGCCAACATAAAAAAGTTTTCTTTTCGTTTTTTTTTTGAAGCCTAGTGGAAAACATGTCACCATCCTGTTACGAAGGGTACGCTTATAGCATTCATTCATATGCAACATAAAAAGTGAAAAGACTACAGTGAGAAAGGTCTACCAAATATCAAAATGTTGCGAGAATGTGTTGACCACTCATTCGTTTTGTGGAGTGGTGTCTAGGTTGCCTGCTTCGGCTCTAAATAAAGCCACTGCGTGCCTCGTGTTGAAGTTAATTTTTCGGTTTGTTCATAAGCCATGACATGTACCAATCTCGAAGGAGGCAAGTTGCGTAATACTTGTTCCGGAGAAGGTATCTTTCGATAGTATATTGATTCATGCGAAGGGGCTGCGTGTTAGTGATAGTATGTTTTGCGGTACACGGGAGTTTTCTTCTAACCAACCTAATTTCACAACCATAACCGATTGGCGTCCCTCCTAACCCCCCATCCCCCTCTCCGGCCGTTTTACCCCTTGAATTTGTGTCAGTAATACAGCAGGCATCATGACACGACTCTACCCCTATCGATCCTTGCGCAGGCATCGTGCAGGCTTTCCGACAAGATGGTGTCCGAAACTTGCCTGTCCTCTCTTGAGCGGTGGACATCATCCTAATACGACATATTAGGATGATGTCCTAGTAAATCTGCCAATCCTGTCAGCTAACGAGAACGCGTTACACGGCATCATCACGTGATGTCTGTAACGTAGAACATTGGAGGAAACGGAGATAACTATGCTCCGTTAAAGCTGCTTGCCGTAATTAACGAGATGAAGGTGTATCGATCGGGACGTGAACTCATGGCGCATCATCTCGCCGGGAAAAGAAATAACAGCCAGACGTCTGGACTTCGCGTTTACTTATCATCAAACTAGACGCGCTTCACGAAAAATGGAGGGCCTCATTTCGGACTCATCAATGCTGTCTAGCCTATTAAAATGCTCGGCATAAGCAATACCGAGTTTTGCAACTATTAGCAAAAGCAATCTAGATGCAGCCCTATCGTATTATTATGAGCGTATTTCAGAGGATGCACCACCGGAGGACAAAATGGTGGATTTCGTAACACTGAAGCATCTCTATTCACACAGAAGGTTGCCTCTTGTTTTTGTGCAAGTTTTGATAACTGATGCTTTATTGCAAGTGAACAAAACAATTGAAAAAATAGACAAAAAAAAAACGTTCACAGCTGGCACAAGTAGTGAAGAGACGGAACCAACATAGGAGCTAGAGCTCGAGTAGCCTTCTAAGCTTTTGCGAGCAGTTACCAGAAGGGTTATGAGATTGACCCTGTAAGTAGTAATACTGAGGTTTCGCTAGTAAGGTTTTTGCAAGGGCACGAAGGGCGCCTAGGTTTGACTAGTATCCTCCGGTTTCAGTCGGTATACGCACGTGTTACGTTTTTGGGCGAGAACAGTTCATGTTACCAACTACTTTAATGTGTTGTGAATTTAGTCACGGAACTCGTGACTAGTGGCTGCGTGATTTTTGGTCGGGGCGTGCGACGTGAATATTTCTTTCGTGATGGTACATGATACTATTCAAGGAGTAGTTGTTGCGCGCTGCTACTTTATTTTGTTGACATGACTGGTTGTTACTTCAGGTTACATAATTTTTCACGTGATCCGTTGTTACATATTGTTACGTCATTTTAGTCCCATGATTACCTGTTGCGTATGTATTGGCGAGAGCATGTGACGGAGCTAATTATTACGCTTTGGCATGTGCTTTTAGTCAAGTGACTAATAGTCACTGAATCTTAACATATTTTGGTCTCGTAACTAGTTGTTGCGTGGTGTAACGCAATTTTACATACGTGCCCAGTTATGTGGGTTATGGCGGGAACACCCCAAAAGATCAGCTGTAGTGCAATTTGACATGCATTTTATCTCACGAGTAGAACTTACGTGATTTCAGTCAAGTTGCGGTACGTTGCATTGTTTATGGCGGGAACATCTCACATGACGGACTTTTGTCATATGTTAAGATATTTCAAATAGGTGACTACTTCGGTGATGTTACTTCTTCAGTCACGTTACTATTCTGGTTATCAGTTTGTTATTTATTCACTGAGTAAATGTTACGTATAATTGTAGTCACGAGTATAGATGTTACGTCTGTTTGTGACGCGATGCTGCGTGATTTTGGAGACGCGGCTACTTGTTTCGGGATGGTGCGTGAAGCACTTACCATACTCTCTCATCGTAGCTGTTGCGTTCCACGGCTTTATAAATCGTCGCACGTGTCGTGGTAGCAAAGAAGAGGAAGAGGACAAAGAAAGCGCGTGGCAGCTCACGGTGATGATTTTTTTGTTTTGTTCACACCACCCGTCGCTATTTACTGCACGTAGGTGTCGATAACTTGCTTTTTAGAGTTATCCAGCATATACGCGTATGCTGCTGACTGAATCTGAGTCGTGATGAAGTTTAGAAACGGCAGCGTTACAAGTGTCGATACAAACACTATCGTAGTCTTTCTTGAGGAAGCGGGAGAGAGGAATAGACATAGGGCATAAGCATTCCTCGTTTCCATTGTGGAATGCGTACATGTTAGACATCGAAGTAATGTCAGCTATTTTAGGTTTATGACGCTCGATATTTGATCTTACCAGTGTATGGAGTAAGTCAATTGGGTGGACGTGAAGGCATACACGGACGAACTTCGTCAAACCCATAATTAAATATAAAACACAAGACACACAGCTCGGACTACGAACGACGACGGAATCGGTGTCAATATTCAGCTGATTTATTTGACGAATTCTGATATGCCGACGTAAACTTGAGTGACTTGCGTGCTCAATTCCTAAGTGTGATCGAGCAGTACTTTGGCTTACAAGGTTATAATAAATACCTTCTACTTATTGCTAGGAAAAGTTATCGAGGAAACGCTGACTCGCAGTGCTCCCTTCTTATTCAAAGGTGTCAATTACCTCTAAGCAGATTGGCTGCGAGCTCACCATGGTGTTTTATAGCTTCCACAAACTGCGGTCGCCATGAGAAGTGCATATAGTTTATCGTTTCGTCCTTTATGGCATTAGTTGAACCACGTATACGTCGGCGAGTTGGTATCATGTTCCGTAGATGCAAGGCTTTAATGATATATATATATATATATATATATATATATATATATATATATATATATATATATATATATATATATATATATATATATATATATATATATATATATATATATATATATATATATATATATATATATATATAGACTCGTTTTTCTGTGTTTTGACTCAGTATTATTGAGATCTAACAGACAATAATGCCAAGCAAAGTATAGGGAAAGTTATTAGACCGAATTGAAAACTAAATGAGAAGAAAGAGAAGTTGGTGAAAAGATACCTTGCCGTGAGCAGGACCCGAACCTGTGTGGCGTCACGTAGCACGTGAACTTATTACGAGCTGGCTGCTGACCAAATAGTCTCTGCATCTTGGGTCTCTTCCTCGCCGCTATTAGCATATATCACCGGCGACTGCATACGTCTTGTGGTAACACGGCACTTTTATGTCCTGCCCGTATCGACGTACATGATCCAACGAACCTGGTGTACTGGGGTAGAAGGAGGGAGGGGGGAGGGAATGATGGGTGACTGAGCGTGGCGAATGGGTGGTCATTAGAAGAAGGTCCGTTCATTCTCCTTTTCCACGCTCAGCTAATGTGAGTAATTGCGGGTTCAGTTGGGTGCACAGCAGGGGTCATGGGGTAATTTGTATAGCGCGGAACCTATAATGCTTCCGCTTGGTGGACTGAGTTTCTCGGGAAAACAGCTCCGAAGGGAGGAGGAGCTCGGGTGAGTCGAAGGCACATGACCATGTCGCGCATCACGGTCGTCCCCGCGAGCCATTTTGTCGCGGGGGTGCTCTGCGTTTGTCCAGCAACACACCGGCTCCCGCGACTGTCCCTGCAGTAGCTCTGACCATGACCGTGGTACGTTGTCCATCACGCACTCTTGGAAAGAAGACAGGAGTGGGTAGTGTGCATGGCACATGTAAAATTACTCTGTGGGACACGACTTTTATTTATTCATCTTCCCTTCTGCAAGAGTGACCCTGTTTAAAAAGTTTCAACTCGGCGCTGTGAAGAGACGGTCACCCTCCGGTTTGGTCAAAGTCAGCTACACCGCCATAGCTTCTCTGCTGCTGTGATGTCCACTGGGACTCACTAGCATGTTTATCGCATCTGTTTTTGACATCGTGGCCTTAATTGGGGTCAGTGGTTTTTCATGCGAATTTTCAGCCGACACTTCACAGCGGAACTGTGATGCTTTTGCATAATTCAATATGCGGACGTCGTACGCACGACGCAGGGTAATTCGGTCTATCGTGCGAGTCTGTTGTGTAGGGAGAGACGACGCCTATTTATCATCATCATCATCATCAGCCTGACTACGTCCACTGCAGGACAAAAGCCTCTCCCATGTTCCGTCAGTTAACCCGGTCCTGTGCTTGCTGCTGCCAATTTATACCCGCAAACTTCTTAATGTCATCTGCCAACCTAACCTTCTGTCTCCCCCTAACCTGCTTCCCTTCTCTGGGAATCCAGTTAGTTACCCTTAATGACCAGGGGTTATCCTGTCTACGCGCTACATGCCCGGCCCATGTCCATTTCCTCTTCTTTATTTCAACTATGATATCCTTAACCCCCGTTTGCCCCTTAATCCACTCTGCTCTCTTCTTGTCTCTTAAGGTTACACCTACCAATTTTCTTTCCATTGCTCGCTGCGTCGTCCTCAATTTAAGCTGAACCCTCTTTGTAAGTCTCCAGGTTTCTGCTCCGTAGCTAAGTACCGGCAAGATACAGCTGGTATATACCTTCCTCTTGAGGGATAGTGGCAATCTACTTGTCATAATTCGAGAGTGCTTGCCGAATGTACTGCACACCATTCTTATTCTTCTAGTTACTTCAATGTCGTGGCTAGGCTCTGCGGTTATTGCCTGCCCTAAGTAGACATAGTCTTTTACAACTTCAAGTGCACTATTACCTATCTCGAAGCGCTGCTCCTTTCCGAGGTTGTTGTACATTACTTTCGTTTTCTGCAGATTAATTTTAAGACCCACTTTTCTGCTCTCCTTGTCTAACTCCGTAATCATGAGTTGCAATTCGTCCCCTTAGTTACTCAGCAATGCAATGTCATCGGCGAAGCGCAGGTTACTAAGGTATTCTCCATTAACTCTTATCCCTAACTGTTCCCATTCTAGGCTTCTGAAAACTTCCTGTAAGCACGCGGTAAATAGCATTGGGGAGATTGTGTCCCCCTGCCTTACACCCTTCTTGATTGGTATTCTGTTGCTTTCTTTATGAAGCACTATGGTAGCAGTTGATCCCCTGTAAATTTCTTCCAGAATGTTTATATATACTTCATCTACGCCCTGATTCCGCAGTGTCTGCATGACGGCTGATATTTCTACTGAATCAAACGCCTTCTCGTAGTCTATGAAGGCGATGTATAGTGGTTGGTTATACTCTGAGCATTTTTCTATTACCTGATTGATAGTATGAATGTGGTCAATTGTTGAGTAGCCTGTTCGAAATCCTGCTTGTTCCTTTGGTTGATTGAATTCTAATGTTTTCTTCACTCTGTTAGCAATTACCTTTGTAAATAGCTTGTATACTACAGAGAGCAAGCTGATCGGCCTGTAATTCTTCAAGTCCTTGTCATCTCCTTTCTTATGTATTAAGATGATGTTAGCGTTCTTCCAAGACTCTGGTACCCTTCCCGTCAGGAGACGCCTCGTAAACAGGGTGGCTGGTTTTTCTAACACAATCTGTCCTCCATCTTTCAGCAGATCTGATGTTAACTGATCCTCACCAGCAGCTTTGCCTCTTTGCATGCTCTCCAAAGCTTTTCTGACTTCTTCTATCATTACTGGTGGGGTGTCATCTGGGTTACTGCTAGTTCTTATGGTATTAAGGTCGTGGTTGACTCGGCTACTGTACAGATCTCTGTAAAACTCCTCCGCTATTTTAACTATCCTATCCATATTGGTAGTTATTTTGCCTTCTTTGTCCCTTAGTGCATACATCCGACTTTTGCCTATCCCAAGTTTCCTCTTCACTGCTTTGACGCTTCTTCCGTTTTTCAGAGCGTGTTCAATTCTCTCCATGTTATACTTTCTTACATCGCATACTTTACGTCTATTAATCAACTTCGAAAGCTCTGCCAGTTCTATTTTGTCTGTTGTACTTGACACTTTCATGATTTGACGCTTCTTAATTAGGTTCTTTGTTTCCTGGGAAAGCTTGCCAGTGCCCTGTCTAACTACCCTGCCTCCAACTTCCACTGCACACTCCGTAATGATACTCGTCAGATTATCATTCATTGTATCTACGCTAAGGTTGGTTTCCTCACTAAGAGCCGAGTACCTGTTCTGCAGCGACACTCTGAATTCCTGTACTTTCCCTCTCAGTGCTAGCTGATTGATTGGCTTCTTGCGTATCAGTTTCTGTCGTTCCTTCTTCAAGTCTAGGCGAATTCGAGACCGTACCATTCTATGGTCACTGCATCGTACCTTGCCAACCACTTCCACATTCTGCACGATTCCTGGGTGTGCAGTCATTATAAATTCTAATTCGTTCTTATTTTCGCCATTAGGGCTCCTACATGTCCGCTTGCGGTTTTCTCGTTTTCGGTAGAAGGTATTCGAAATCCGCAAATTATTGCACTCTGCGAATTCTACTAGTAGCTCTCCTCTGGCGTTTCTAGTGCCGATGCCATAATCTCCTACTGCCTGGTCTCCAGCCTGTTTCTTCCCTACCTTTGCATTAAAGTCGCCCATCACTATGGTATACTGTGTTTTTACCTTACTCATTGCCGATTCGACGTCTTCATAGAAGCTTTCAACTGAAGCGTCATCATGGCTGGATGTAGGCGCGTAAGCCTGTACTACCTTCATCTTGTATCTTTTATTCAGTTTAATTACAATACCTACCACCCTTTCATTGATGCTATAGTATTCCTCTATGTTTCCAGCTATGTTTCTGTGAATTAGGAACCCCACTACCAGTTCTCTTCTGTCTGCCAAGCCCCGATAGCAAAGGATGTGCCCATTCTGTAGCACAGTATGGGCCTCATCTGTCCTCCTAACCTCACTGAGCCCTATTATATCCCATTTAACACCCTCTAGCTCCTCGAATAGTACAGCTAGACCTCCCTCACTAGATAAGGTTCTAGCGTTAAACGTTGCCAAGTTCAGGTTCCAAAGGCGGCGTGTAGTCCAGAGATTCTTAGCACCCTCTGCTGCGTTGCAGATCTGACCGCCGCCATGGTCAGTTGCTTCGCAGCTGCTGGGAACTGAGGGCCGTGAGTTATTTGACGTATGCATGTGGGAGGTAGTGGCCAGATACTGCACCAGGGTGACCAATCCTTCTCTGGTGAGGCAGTGCGTTCCCGGCGGTGGTTACCGGTGAGGCCGCACCCCAGGCCTCTTAATGCAGTTCCATCAACACGCGGATTTTTTTTCCGGTTGGGAACTGCGCAGCCCGGGATTTGAACCACAAACCTCTTGCATGCGAGGCGGATGCTCTAACCACTACGCCATCGCCGCACACGCCTCTTTATATTGTGACTCAAACGAGTGTTGCTGATTACCTCCATTATCAGCTGTTATTACCACAGCCACCTTACATTAGGTTGGTGTCTTAGATTACGCTATTGCTCATAGAATGTACTATGCCCCGGCAATATTTGGCCAGAACTAGCCTTTACACCACTATGTGCCACACACCATCATAATCAGTTATCATCATCATCACCAGTTATCATGGTGAACTTCTCGCATGAGAAATGATCGAATTGTGATGCCGAGCAGGCACTCACGCACACTGAATTGTTTCTCTATATTGTTGGACATAGTCGACAGAAACCTAGTGGCAGAATTTCTAGAAAAAAAACAATCAAAGAAACATGGCTTTCCACTGAATATACAATTAAAATTACACTACTTTCGCGAAGGCGTGGCTGCAGTGGTTATGCTGTTTATCTAAGTATATGAAACTTGGGCCAATTTTTAAGATTCGTTCATACACTACGACCTCTCTATCGGCTGATAATTTTCTGTAATCCTAAATTTGTTGCAGCTACATTGGTCACTCACAGTCATGTATGGAAATTCGTTCGCATACTAAGCTAATGAGATTCGTCTAAAATAGAATTAACACGACAAAGAAAGCACCGAGGAGACAAAGCAGTATTCGTTCTTGACACTGATCATTCTTTTGACATCACACATAGAGGCTTTTACTTCTCGCAAGTTGAGAAAGCAGTTGCTTGACTCAGCTAGTGATGCTCTTGCCTAGCGTAGTTGGTCTATCAGTCAGCTAAGCTTCGACGTAAAGCGCAGCTACTTACGCGCGTTAGTATAAATAGCGAGTGGTTCCTCAAAGCTAGCTCTTTATAAATTCGTTTGTGCGAATTCATTGTAGTGTTTACGTACGAGGTTGAAGCAAAGTTTATAAGTTCGTCGAAAGAGCACAAAAAAAAATAACAGACCTAAATGAAATGGCTGTTGCTTTAGTGACATGCGAATCATGGGCATTCTTCTTTTGTGGGGGGGGGGGGGGGGGAGGCTTTCATCATCCTTTGCAGCAGTGACACGGGTCTCTGCGTGGGAAAGAATAAATGTGATATTAATCAGCACCCGTGAAAATTTAAGGGAGCACCACACTAGAGGTGGTAAGAATAGCAGAAAGCTGAACTGATTGCTAAGTATGTAATGATTCTAAAATACCTAGCATAAAAAAAGCGGATACAAGGGCTTCACGCATGCCGGAGTGATATGGTCACCTATATTTCATGCGTATGCGAAAGTAAGTTTTCACGCCTCCTATCTTTTCCCCTGAAGGATACCTTTGTATTTGTAAATCGGCGTCTGCAAGCGTGAGTTTTTACATTCTGTGATGGTGCCGATACGCTAGAGAATCCAGGTCGTGAGCATAACTCGAACCCATTACTCTCTTTTCACCAAATAGCGAAAAACTATCAGCACCCAAAGCTGACTAGACCCCAATATTCCACACGGAAAATGTTACAAACGACATCTTTCCACTCAAAAAAAAGGTTTAGTCGATTTGATAAGGATATCGGCCCACACTGCCCTGAGTGCTATGAAGTGGCTCATTAACGCAGATGCTTTGGTATTGTTCGGTCTTACAACATGCCTTTATAAACAAGAGAACTGGAAGGACGCCCTCAAAAGTGACGATCTTCAGGAACAACTGAGGGATAAATTAAGGGCTGCCAAAAAGGGCCCGTGATTGGGTAGAGGACCACGGTCTTCGGTTTCAACGAAGGTGCGGCCCACAAATACGACTCAGTAGTTACTGAGGACCCGAATAAAGTTTGTTGACTGACTGACTGCGTTGTCTCGACTTCTTTGTTGTGTGCGTGTTTGCACGCCATGTGTTTATTAATAAATGATGCATAGTGTGAAACGACAGCGCAGCTGGGTGGTTTCCATTGTTTCTCTTTATTTTTCTTTTCAAGTTCACAATGCTTCTGTTTCTGTGTCTTGTATTTAGTCTTTTTACGTGTTTCTTTTTAATGCTTTGTTTATAATTGTTTCTATTTATTTCTATACATCTCTTTCTTTTCTCTTCCTCTTTCTACTAATATTTCTCTTCACTCCGTTTCTTTCTTTCTCTTTTTCTTTGTTGCTCTTTATTTAGTTTTCTTTCCTGTATCACGTCCTACTTTTTATCTGCTTTGATATCACGTCTCTGTCTTTTTTCCTATCTGCTTGTCGTTTTTAATTTCTTCATCTTTCTACGTCCTTTTTCTGTCACTCTCTTCTTTTTCTCTGTTTCTTTCTATTTCCATCTCTCAGTTTATATTATTTTTTCCTTTCTATCTTCACGTGTTTTCATGCGATTCACTTCACCGTGCAGAGATTTCCTTCAATGCTCGCAGCCGTTGCACCGGGGCAGTGGGTGTCGCTCAATTCCTGCGGCCCACCCTAGAAGTTTTACATGACTGAGAACAAATTAGGATTGTCTAATCAGCTTCTGCTAAAGAAATAGAAAAAAACGTAATGTGTCACCGTTCTGCCTTTTATCGACCAAGTGGTGAGTGCGCACACAATCCGTTAAGGCGCAGCAGTGCTCTGAAGGACAAACAAAGACGAGAATAATGAATATTCAATAGTGAGTTGCAGGTGTTCAAGGAGTTACAGGTGTCAGGAAGTTTGGCCGACATCGGGATGGAAGAAGGTTAGGATAATGGTTTCACGGAAAGCACGCGCGCCTAGTCCGACTATGTAACGTAGGTCTTCCATCATGGATTATAAGATGCGAAGCGTCTCATGGTCGAGCTCAGTCCGGTGTGTGGCGTGACCACCCACATAGCACGTGCACGCCCCTCCCCCACTCTACTCTCTTGCACCCCTCCACTCTCGCCTCACAACTCTTACGCAGGCAGCGTCTGCTAGGAAGTTTCGTGATTCGAAAATTGGCCCCCGCATCTTCCCATGGAGCAAATCGAGTAAATGTGTCGCGGAGTGGTGGAGGTAACTCGTGAATGTTGTGTCTACTCGTATCAAGCAAAGCGTCAAGTCAAGCGAAAGCCATGTAAATACGCCTCCGAACGTGCGCTCCACCACTCATGTCACGTGCACGAGACCCGAGACATGCGACGAGCCGGACATGCCCAGTAGGGGTGTTGGACGACTCGGACGCCGGTGCGTGACATAGTGTGACTAATAAATGGTACGTCTATAGAAAAAGTTGGTAACGTTTTATAGTACAAGGTACTCTATTACGGGATACCATGAAGCCATACCATTGGCCTCACTGAGGCCGCAAAAATGTGTGTTTAGAAGAGGTGGTTAACGATTCTACGCATTTCAAAACACTGCTCGTATTGCACATAACCGTACAATGACCACCCCATACATATACGCATACGTACTTATACCTCCAAAGCAGTGTGGGTGGGTCATTTCTCCTGGTAATTTTTGAACAGTACAAGTTCACAGCGTGCGCGTTAACTAAAAGCAGACTGCAGGTCCCCCTGTCCAATCGGAGTCTTCTGTCACTCATTGACCATAAACAGTGATTGGCATGTTATTAAAGAAACACCAGTTCATTCACTGTGTGCTTTGCGGCTTCCCTAGTTTCTCTCCTGCGCAGCGCCATGATAAGCGTCAGCGTCAGGGCCACCGCCATTGTAAGCGCTAGCGCCCGTTGCTTCACGCCTACACATGGTTCACTTTTGCAGGAGATGGTGTAACGTTTTATTTACCCCACACGCTATAAAATCTAAAACACTTGGTGGAGAGTTAGCATATGCTCTAACTAATTTTCCATTATAACACTATATATGTATTTTTCTAATGCTGGTTCTGTTTCTCTGGTTTAAGAGAAGCAAAGTCTCACACTTTTCTGCAACCTTGTGAGCTGTTATTTTCCATGAACTTCGATTCCCGATTCATAAGCGAGAAACTGTCGCCTCCACAGACATGGTCGGTAGAGGAGTCATCAACAAATTACTGTGGCCTCGACCGGCCGACGACAGAGACGCCTGCGGGAAAAAAATCATTAGAGTCCTGTGCGGCCCGATGGTTCACAGCGGCTGCGGGTCAGGCCCTGCTACTAAATGGAAGTCGCCTCCTCAGTCGGTTTATCTGTCTTTTCATTTTCCATCTAACACAACCTAGTGAGCCGAAAAATGACTGCGGCTACCCATTTCACGATTCATTGGCGCTCGCGTAAACATATTGCGGACATCGACCTCCCTCTCCAGTGCACAATCCTCATTCCGCAGTTTTTTTACCTGACCCCACTCCCACCACACACACTTTAACAAGCCTTCGTATTAGGGTCACAGAGAACCATGCTTCAGAAGGGTTGCACAGGCGTTATCTTTGGTCGTCGTGACCTGACGGACTGGTGGGCGAAAGTTTGAGTGACTGACAAACAGTTTTTTTATATATATACAAAATATGCTTTAAAACTGAATGCCCCTAACAGTGGCAGTCTTCAATAGGACATTTTTAAAATGTGTTAGTGCCATGATATATGAAAACTAACATGAGAATCTTCTCTTAACTCCTTCTATAAATTCATGCGCACATGCGCACATCATTTGAAAACGCGCAACGTATTTTTTCAGGTAGTGCAAATAGTTTACAAAACAGTGACAAATGTTTTTGTGAAAGCATAAATGCTCAGACGAATACTGACATCAAAACAGATGAATTCTTCAACACAAAATGTCGATGGTGTAAAATTTTTCACAAGTGGTGCTTCTAACCTTCCGCCTTGAAGAAGAGAAGACTGTTTGCCGAAACGTTGACTCCACTTGCACCCTGTGTTGCAAGAATATTTCGCTTCAAAACTAATGTATGCGTGCCCACCCTCCAACAGCGTATGGAGAGTTAGAAGCGATAGACAAAATCTTTGAAATGCGTGATAGAATAGTGCATATTTAAAATCGTTAAAGTAGATCTCTGATATCTTATTCTCGTAATTTCTTGTAGATGTCCGCAAATACGGAATTTGAAATGACGGTTTTTTATTAACTTGCTCCTAATTCTGACGATGTCACAAATGCCATACATCTTCAGCAAATATGATGAAGTTCTGCGCTTCTGTGGCAAAGTGCCATTTACTGCAGTAAGTTAGGGATGTTAGTCGCCAAGAGGACAACGAGGCCAACAGACACCAATGAGCTTTGTGGTCGCCTACCAAGAGAAAACGAATTGCTATTTCCTACATTTCTGCAGCAAAGTTAAAGCCTATGCTAAACACTAATACAGACGCTTTGGGACATTGTTGTGTTTGGTGTAAATTGAGAAGGGCATAATTACTTCAATACTTTAAAAATCACGCAGATCGTAACAGTTGTCATACTCATCTTGAATAGTTGCCGTCGTACTATTTGTGCTTTCTTCCCACATAATTTTCATCAGCTTATTCTTATTCATGGTGGGCGCTGTCTGGGACAAAACGAATTCCATTTCCTTCACTCATTTTAATATACATGCATGTGTATGCTCTCCCATGGTAGAGTATCAAGTACTCAAAATTGTTAACCCCTTTTCCAAACACACAATGATGTCTTCCATGACAATGAGAGACTTACAAGACGAATAAACCATCACCTACGAATTTATTAAAGCGAGGGTCTACTGTCAAAATATCGCCGCATTGATAAAAAGGTCTGATACATGATAATGTTGTGTTTGTGCTGATATGCTCCTTGTCTTTGTCGTTGTGCTTCTTTGTTCGTGTACCCGCTTAGATAAGTGTCAGTTATTTTGACCAAATTTTCTTTCTCACCCATTCACTCACTAACTCACTCACAGCATCTCAAAGGTATCATGGAATATTACATGAACGATGCACATACAGGAAAAAAAATCCACGCATATCCACGACGTGAATAATTACGAGTGAACGAACCACTGGGGAGTTCAGTCGCCCGCCCACTCACACATGTAAATGAGTGACAACTCGAGCGTACAGCAAATACAATGTTTTATTAGTCACAACTAGTATGTTCTGTTGAGTTATGTGTAAAGCGAAACGTGTTACTTCGAATGTTCTTTAGGCGAAGTGGGAGGCCGCTCTGAGGAGCTCCAAGCTCACCGACCGACTCTACGCAGTCGAGCAGGCACGTGCAGCGGGGGAGAAGCATGGCCTTGACGTTCCGACATGGGAGACTTAAGCCCGCGCCATTAACCGACCGGACAATTAAAGAAGTTTTTTTTCATCCATGCATCTACATTTCCTAATGCCTTCATTATTACGACATGCTTTATGGTCCATGAAATGGAGATACAAGACATTTTTGATGGGATTTAGCATGAAGTGGGCAAAAGATGGTCTGTGCGCATTTTATTTAAATTTAGGTATTAGTTTAGGGGCGAGTATTTGAGGTACCTCAAACACGCGTGAACGTTTCGTTTCTTGACTATATTATCTATAGGCCGGACTTGTACGAGGAATTGCTTGTCAGCTTTCGCTTCATGAGCACGTCGATGGCTGCTTCATCGAATACATTTCTAGCATGGCATTGCTTCGATTTCTGAACATTTTTTGAGACGTTGAGCACTTGACCTTTGATTATGTAATGCTCGTTGCCGCAAGTTAGGTGCCTGATGAACGGGAGCCGCAGAGCGATTAGTCGCCGATTCACGAGCTCGCATCTCTGGGGTAGCTTGCTGCCTGCATGGACGTTAGCCACGGGCCACGGCACGCAGCACTCTCGCCTCCAGAGTAGCCGCTTCTGGTCGGCGTAGCCGCTTTGCCGCTGATTCCCGAATATACACCTCCAGGCCAGCTTGCTTTCTGCGTCGACGTGGCCTTTCACAGGTGAGAGCATATTCACGTGCATGTTCATCCACGCCAGAAAAAGGAAGGAAGGAAGGAAGGAAGTGCCTGAAAACTGTTGCACACACCCACGCGGGGAGATTGGCCAAGAACCGGATATTTCTGACGAAATCCTGTTAATTTGCAAACTCACGGTTTTTAAACTAGTGAAAAAGGGCAAAAATAAATGATAAATGTGCGATCAGAAATAACGGATATAGAAAATGTGTAGTTCGAAATGCACTTATTTTTCATCATCATGAGCATCAGCCCAAAGTGCACATATTATTGCCACAATAATTAATAGCCGGCAGCACAACAGAGAAAAAAATTGCCCGCAGCTTCCCTCGGGGGAACACTGAGGAGGATGCGGACCATATAATTGGTTAACGGGGTGTTAAAGTGCGACTTACTTGGGTCGATGGCTAAATTGGTTAACGTGGTTGTGAAATGGGGTGTTAAATTGCGACTTACTTGGGTCGATGGCTAAATTGGTTAACGTGGTTGTAGGAGGGGGTGTTAAATGAGTGAACACGTACACACGTATGCGAAAGGGCGGCGCTGGTCGAAGGGACGTCGATCATTGTGTTTGTGGATTCGTTGGAATTCATTTCACCGCGACCTTGGACGTCGACGCGCCGTACAAACCAACCGACGAGCGGCAACTGAGCGAGCGAGCGCCGACCTTGAGTATATATACAGCACGACGGCCAATGCACTGTCAGCTGTTGAATGTTCTCGAAGCGCGACGCCACATGCGCGTCCACTGGAGAATCAGGAGAATTGTAGATGTCGAACGCGGTGTGTAGAGGAGGAAGGGTGCACAGATGGTGGAGGAGTGAAGCGCGCGCGGTGTGTAGAGGAGGAAGGGATGCACAGATGGTGGAAGAGTGGGCGACGGCGCGTCGGCGCATGCGCGCGCGTCAGCTGTCGAATGTTCGAGAAGCGGTGCGGACGGCGCACTACAAGGCGCGAGTATAAGATGCTCCGCATCTAAAACGAAGCGAGCATCACGAGTGGCAACTTAATAGCGTTCTGAGAAAGACGACATTGGGTGTCTGCTCTTGCGTTTTCATCATGTGTGCCAATACAGCCTTCTTATTCTTGTAGAAACGAAGTCTTCTGTCCTATTCTTTCCACCTTGTGACAATACCTTACAGATGTGTAGCGGGTACCTCTCTTATCAGGATAATGACGAATGACATAGAGGCATAGTGGGTGCTTCTTAAAAAAATATGGTGGCCCCGCCGTGGTGGTCTAGTGGCTAAGGTACTCGGCTGCTGACCCAAAGATCGCGGGATGGAATCCCGGCTGCGGCGGCCGCATTTCCGATGGAGGCGGAAATGTTGCAGGCCCGTGAGCTCAGGTTTGGGTGCACGTAAAGAACTTCAGTTGTTCAAAATTTCCGGAGTCCTCCACTACCGCGTCTCTCATAACTATATGGCGGTTTTGGGACGTTAAACCCCAAATATCAATCAATATAAATGGTGGTTGCATTGTGGGCACCTTGCATGTACTGTGCCAGAAAGTGGACAACGCTCAATGGACAACGTACCCGAAGGTGCGTCGTCCCTAAGATTGCGGGTCGGTCTACGTTAGAATGCGTGATTGCAAAGCGGTTTTCAATGAATACCGACCAGCTTCAATGTTGAGGTTAAGAAGGTATGTTAAGAAAGAGACTAGCATAGTACCTCTCACCAACGTGTAGTTCGGAGGTCATGTTCGTGCGCTCAGGAAGGCAGGCGATAACCCCTCACGTGTTATTCGAGACCACCGTTGCTCACACTGCAGTGCGGTATTCAGGATTATGAAGTCGGAAAATATATCTCAATATCATGCCAGGGGAGCAACAGTTTGATGCTATAAATAGTTTGTCTACTGAAGGGAGGATTAGTAGGCTCCCTTAAGCGATATTTCGACCATTGAAAGCTCGAGGCAGCCATGCAAATTCGTATCGACGCGCTGAAACAAAATACCAAAATGCGCTTGGCAGGGAAGTTTGCCTTTTATTATTAACAAATAATGTGTGCGCGTGGAGTAATCGCGCACAGTTAAGGCAAAGGTTTTTTTCTGAGGCGGGGTTAACAATTATTTAAATTTCTTAAATAATTGTTAACAATTATTTAAACGCGGACAGCAAAATTTCTCTGAGTGCTGAAAACCCGCTCAATAATGCAAATTTTGCTTCTTCGGCGCCATTTGCATAGGTGTTTACGCCATCTGCTCATCGTTTTAAATCTGTAATAGTCCCTGTTCAGTCTTTGAGCTCAGTCTTTGAGCTCTAAAGATTATGGCGATAAGTCTCCATGTAATTAAGGAAAGAAGCGATCAGAGCCTAGTTGCATAGTTACTCGTCCATATCCCGGGAAACCACTTTTCGCACGTTAGAATTTGCATTTTGAAATTTTGAAGAGATTTTGAATGCAAAACAAAAACCCTGAGTCATTAAGAGTTCTATAACCTATGACGTGCGCTTCCTGTAACAAAAGAAGTAATTGTACTGACGGCTCCGTTTAATAACTATACGCACGAAATTGATTAGAATGGGCTCTAGCTTATAAATGAAGGACGTTTAGGGCACTTTTATTCAGGATTTACTCGTTCTGTGTCAATTAAGGTGACTAGAAGAAAGACATCTGAGTATTCGTTAGTATTAGAGGCCTAACGTATACATTGCATTCACATATGTATATGGGTGAAAAAATTGGCAGATTCCATTTACAGTGGGAATCGATGATACGCGAAGCACGAAAGAGAAAGATTTACTTGTCACTTTAAGGTAAGGAGAGCGTTACGAGGTGGAGGTAAATGATAACCGTACATGACTTCCGTGTCATGATTATTATGATTGGATGTGTTGTTAACCTTCGTCATTTATTCACGTCATGACATACTAAATTTAGTATATGTGGAGCTAGCGAAACAGCTGCGAGTGCATAATGAAGGGTTCATTACACTCCAATATGGCGTTGACGCGCGCACACACTGGGCACAGCAACGCTACGTTTGCAAAACGCGAGCATTCTATGGTCGGACGCCAGGCGCGACCGGCATGACCAGCGTCCGTCGGCGCGGCCCGACGGACGCTTTCGCGCTGATGCGTTACCGATGCATTTCGCGCTGATGCGTTACCCAGACAACACTGCGTCTCCCTCTTTTCATGACGAAGGGAGGCCAGATTCACTGAAACGTGCATGGGTCAAAGCAACGTAGTGCGGCGCGCGTCTGCGAGTATATGGCAGGACCAGCGCCTGGCGTGGCAACGCCGGCGTGACGCGACGAAATGAACGCCGGCGAGCACGCGCACTGCGTCACGTTGAAGTGTATTGGCGCCTTGACTTCGGCATGTAGTCACGTTCTCATATGACACGCATCTCATTATTATCATGTTTGCACCAGTCACGTATCTTCGTCCTCCATTGGCGTTACGTAATACCATACCAAGTTTGGCATATGTGACGCTAGCAAAATGGCCGTGAGCGCATCATGAGTGTGGCATGCAGTCATGTTGTTGCATGACACGCATGTCGTGATTATCTTGTTTGGATGTTTCATGTACCTATGTCGTCCGTTTGTGTCGCGTAATACGGAGTTCGGTACATGTGAAGCAAGCGAAACGGCCGCGAGCGCATGATGAGCGTAGCATGTAGTCATTTTGTTACCTGAGACGCATCTCATGTTTATCATGTTTGCACCAGTATCATACCTTCGTCATCCATTCACGTCCCGTAATACCGAATTTGGTATATGTGAAGCTAGCTAAATGACCGCCAGCGCATCATGAGCATGGCATGTAGTCATGCTGTTACATGACACGCATCTCATAATTGTCGTGTTGGCGACAGTAACATACCTTCGTCATGCATTCATGTACTGTGTAACCAAATTTGGTATATGTGACGCTAGCGAAACCACCGCGAGCGCATCATCATGAGCGTGACATGTAGTCTTGTTGGTACATGACACGCATGCCATGATTTTCGTGTTAAGGTGTGTCGCTTGTGTTTGCCATGCAATCATGTCATACCATACCAGATTTGCAACATGCCATGTTAGACACCACCGCAAGATCTGCAGGACCAAGAAATGTAAATCATGACAGTCATGACATACATGTCATGTTTTTCATGTTATGACTAGTCAAATATGTTCTTCATACAGTCATGTCAAGTCATACCAAGTTCGATATCGATACCATTATCAAAACGGCCAGGACAGCTAAAAGTCCTAGGCGGCTAGATAGATAGACAGACAGATAGATAGATAGATAGATAGATAGATAGATAGATAGATAGATAGATAGATAGATAGATACGCTCAAAGTCGCCAAAGTTCGCTAAGAAATGCTTCGCATTTAAAAACAAAGATTCCGTATTTGCCACTGTGAATCAGGATCGACATGTGCCAGATTAGGGTGAACGCCAAGAACTCAATGACATTGGTATAGGAAGGAAATAACTGGGGAGGCGGGAGGAGGTTGTAGCGTTGCATGGGCGCTACCTCATCATGATGCTGCTGAAACAGTAAGAAATGCGCATACCACACTTCAAAACTGATGCAGCATTGTTTTCTCATTTGCCATGTTTAATGCGTCTTGTCAGCAATGCGTTTTATAAAGTTGAAGTGCCTCATCCCTGATGCATATGTGAAGGTGTGAATATGCTCACAAAATGGACTATTGTAGGCTGAACACTTTCGTTTTGTTAGGTGGCGAAAATGTCGCCAAGTGATCATCTATCTCGAATATGTGCACGAATGAGCCGTATACAGCGCGTAAAATATTACACGCCTGCATTTAGTTGCACTAGAAAAGTTTCCCTTTTGAAGCCAGACATCTACAAGACTCCTGACCTTTAGCACTGGAGGTGTCGCGAAGTGTACCGATGTGCTGATATACACGGAATCTATGAAAACTCTTCGTTGGGACACGCTTCCTCGAGATAACTGTCTGCAATTATGATGCAAAACGAATTAGAAGCAAAAAAGCCCCCCACCCGCCTTTTATACTCTGTCCCACCCTCAAACGATTCTTGCATCTCCCCGAAGTGAATGATGAAGAGAGATTTAAGCTAGGCTCTATGCTCTATTGGCATCTCAGTCCCCACGTGGGAGCTGCCCGCAACACAGTGATCTGTGTTTTGGAGGACCAAATAAAAGTTTATCCAATCCAATCTATCCTCTATAACGTCTACGTAGAAGTCACGAACCAGTATATAGGACCGACGGTTGGATGGATGGATGCACCGATGGACGGACAGACACTCACATAGACGGGCGGAGAGATGAACGAATGTGCGGGTACACAGATGGATGGACGGATGGACACATGCATGTACGGATTATGTATTCATGTAGGTCATCATGTATTATGCTGGCATATACTTTATTCATTTACACATAAAGTCGCTTCTTTACAAAGATAACTTAGTTTTTAGTTCTGGAGGTGTTCACTGTAAGTCTCGGTTTTGGGTAGCGTGTCGGACGCCTACAAGACTAGCCCCAAGAAGCTTCACCTAACAAAACATAGAGAAACCAAGAAGCGATGGTGATCAGGGAAGGTCGCATTCGGGGCGAACACTAACGACTCAGTGCACCAGGTCATTATACTACTCACCAGTTCAACAGCGCTTGCACGTGGTAAAGCTTGACGAATCCAAAGAGCAAGAAAGCTGGAGTGAACTACCCTTAACGGTGCCCAATTGTTCACGACCTGCTCCATAGGCCCCTAGGAAGGCGTCGACAGACAATATCCAAAGTGCATAAATCCTCTACGAAGCGACTAACTCGGCTCGCCAGTGTCGAGTTAGCACACTCTAGACACACTTGGGCCACTAACACGCGTTTTTGTTCATTCCTTTTTAGCTGCCGGTCCTCATACTCCTACACATCAATAGGCCTCAATATCTCTTCTTGCCTGCTTGTTCTGCTGGTCATCTGCTCGCTAATCCTAATTTTGCATTCTTTTGACGCGGTCCTTGTGTTCGTCTTACTTTTTGCAGCCATGACCGCTCATATTTTTATCGATGGCGCACGTACAGCTAGGTGTGTGAACATGCACGCCCAACAGCTAAACGCAGCTGTTGGAACGATTGAGTCACTCTAACGCCGAATAGCTCGCCGTAGGGGCCCGTTTTAGTGACAATGCCACGTAGCGAAGAGAAAATGGTATTCGGGAAAATAAAAGCAGGGTCGTTGTTATTACTTCCAGCTCCTATTTGAAACTGCCCGTGCCTTCCCATCTGCTTTCTTCTAATTAGTATTACTTCGCGTGGGGGAAAGGGGAGGAGATAAAGCATGCGATAAGAATGGAGAAAGAGCGCAACAATTTCTGAGGATGACAGAGAGGATATTACCTCTTTATGAAAGGGCGAAATGGCTCTAAAGTAGCGTTTCGATTTAGTCTCCTGCTCGATCCAGAATGAGACGCGCCGCCTGAGCGAGGAGGAGGAGAACACAGCGTTGCACTCCTCGCCAACTTACTTGCTTTACTTTTCTATTGCTACTTTTATGCGTACGTACCGTAGAGACTTACTGACGACATCGACAACAACCTGCGCCTCGCGCTGTATCAGGGCACGATTTGCCATCCTCTTGTCTGGTCGAAAGTTCTCGCAGCATTGTGCGTGCACCACTTAGAGGTGATAGCAACATACCTCCGGGTTCACTTTGTGAGATGCATTCTTTTTGTAGAGAAAACCATTGCCGCATATTTCCTTATATGCTTTAGAGGGAGTTTGTGTACATAGTATGTGATAAAGTTTGTGAGCGAGATGGACGCTGCGGTGGCTCGGTATGTAGAAGTCTCGGTGAAAAGCTTGTGTCGAGAGAGGAAGACCAAACAAGGTGTGGTTATAAGTAGCAGCAAGACCGAAAACCAGGCCTCAATCACCGTGATTACCAATCCATTCGTGGGAACATCGAGAAAACAAAACAAAAATTGACCCCGTATCTGCATGTTAATGTGCAAATATCGTTGATTTGTGTGTGTGGAGAGAGTAAACAATTTATTTGATGTTCTACACAAGAAAATCGGTGAATGGTATTCAGGAGGCGCTGCATAAGAGTGCCTAAAGCGTGCAGCGGAGACGAACGAGTGCATCAAGTCACGTCACACGTGCGACATGAGCGCCATCTGGCTGTTATCTTCGAAAACGAAGAGCGTGACTCTGAGACTGATGTGCGCGCCCGTCTCAGAGGTGATAAGGTGTAGAACGTAAGGCGACGGGTAGGGGCCACCACCATCTCGTCTTAACAAAGCGTTGGAAACACTCACCTTTTCGTGCAAGCATTGTATGATCAGCGCAGCGTGATAAGCGCTACGGTCCTTAAAATTACCTATGTATGCCTTTTCTAGTAAAAGATGCACATGAAGAATATATACTTGTTATGGTGCCCCAGACATGCGCAATAATGGCTTAATGATTGAAAATTGCACAAGTATGAACGCTGAAGTTTGAGCAACATTGGTGGGCGCCGCGGATGGGGTCGGCCGTTTCAAGTACCCGGTGGCCTTAAAAGTGGACAAACAGACAAACATACAGACAGACAGACAGAGGGAGAGAGAGTGAGAGAGAGAGAGACAGACAGACAGACAGACAGACAGAGAGACAGACCAAAACTTTTGCGTCGAAGGTGCCCAAGAAAGACTATCGTCTCTGAAATAAACATCACGAGAACAGAGTCCCTTGCCGATTACCAAGGGAGGAGAAAATTTCTATAAATTTCACACCAGAACTATTCAAGGCTTACCGTTTACGGGCACTATGAATGCAAACCAGAAGCGGAGCTATTCTCAAAACGGTAGCAGACATGTAAAATAATAAGTTCAGTCTTTGTGAACTTCAGAATTTGAAACACTGGTTACACCTTGTATCAATACAACTAAGCCATCCTTACGTTTACAACCATGGTATCACTTGCAAATTACGCGATTATGAGGGTCCAAAGGCAGGTTATGTTAAACCGCTTTATAGAGCATGGTATATACACCAGACCTTATGATGACCAAGGCCTTAAACACTAAAATACCACCTAACCATTGAATAAATTCCACATGAACAGTGTGATGAAGTCATTTTTTTCAACTGATATGGTATTGTTTTATAGTTTTGTTGACCGTAAGTCGTTGAAATGCAGCCTTGTAATAAGGAGACACGTTATTATATTAGATAAAATGCAAAGCAATCATCTTAAATGTTGGCAGGGGAAACAAAATGTCACCACTTTTATCTTTACTTCCACTTTTCAACAAGCAGACAATAGCACTTCGTGTGCTTGTCAGCTGGAGCGGGGGAAACGAGTGATTCGGCTGTCGTTCGATAGCGTATTGGACAATTGCTTTACCGCAAGTGCTCCTGATATCTTTATTTTTAATATTTTTTTCATCAGAGAAACCGTTTCTCAATTCCAGCACTTAAAAACAACTGGCTGATAGGCTCCGGGAAATGGTTGGATGCCTTGGACAGCTTTTTCTAGATAGGCTTATTGGGAAAGCGACAACTACTGGAAAGATGAGCGATTGAACGCTTCGCTTGAAGTTGTGTGTGTGTGCGACCACATACTACCGACCAGAGTTGTTTACTACAAATCTTGGCGCTCTTGATTCGACACTTCGCAGCTTGGCAAGGGGGCAACGTTGCTCAACAATCGCAGTTTTGGATGGGTAGCGTCCACACACTCAATGGCCACCAGCTGTTGACGAAAAGGGCTCGGTGCGAAAGACGATAAGCGGGACCAGCTACAAGATTTTCAGCGCGGCACTTTCCAACGCTGATGCATTTTTCAAGCTACGTGGTTTTCCGATTGAAGTGTTTTACACTCGGCAAAAAAAAAATCATCTGATTTTGTCGTGCGCACGTCGCTGCCTCAGGGAAGCCAGAGAGAAGTATAGAGGCTGTACAGATAGCGGAGACAAATGGTAGTTTATGTTGGTGCAAATGGTCATGAAGGTTGCTGCCATCAGTAAAATCGCATGAGCACAATCAAATTCAATGACCTGCTTTCCCTTGGAAATGTTGCGTCTTGGCTTGCGCATTCAATATACGACACCACGTAATGGTGTGCAAGTCTTGCCCACCACCATATCTTTATCCAGCGACATATGGCATGAATTTGCAGGCTTTAGTTCTGAAAGGTCTGAATTGGAATTATCGTCAACTGTAGAGCCGAGAGACATAGTCCCTTATGTAGGCGCCCTTTACCAATACGCCACATTATGGTCTACGTGCTTTGTTCACTTGAACGTTATACTCTGATGCCACAGTAAACTTTCTAGTTACACTGCAGGTATGAGTGTGATCACTTATAACAGCGGTTTCAAACTCATCTCGGTCAGCGGGCCGAAGGTCACGCAGTTTATTCCCTTGTTGGGTACCGCGTGTCTTAGCTAGCGGCTGCCTCTGCGCAGAGCTGATAGACGGAGTGGACAAGGCGGAGGTGAGTTAAGACAACATTTATGTACAATACTAACAGAGGCGTTACATCTTCGGCACTGGGGATGACAGCTCAAGGAGCTCGCACTGAGTTGCGACGACGAGCCAGGATTTCTTCGGTCACTCTCTCTTCGCGCCGCTTGGTACTTTTATTGGCCCCGGGGGTCCCTTGCATCAGCCAGTAGTTCGAAGCCTCCAATCAGAAAGCGCTGCTGGTCGCTGGATGAAATTGGGCCTGTGGGTGAAGGGATTGCCGTGTGTTGCGTAGGACACACTGAAAGAGATGCCGTCTGTTGCATCAGACTGGCTATAGCTCGATGGTTTCGACGCTGTTTACGTCAATCCGTCTATCGATGCTGACGCCACTTGCATCAGACCAGACCAGCTTGAATTCCTTGGAAAAGATATGAAGTTCGGCTTGAAATCGCAGACATAACATCCTTAAGGGCCGGGGAAGTGAAGAAAGTAAGAGTGGGTTGGAAAGAGGGACTGACTATTTTGCAGGAATGCTAAGAAAATGCAGCCGTTTCAAAGAAGTTCTTTCTAATCCCTTTTATACAGGTCAATTTCGAAAAACAGTTTGTTTCAGGAACCTGAAAACGAGAAGATAGCGAGCTTCAATGTTTTATAATATCTGGACGCCGATTCTGAAATGTTTTTTTTTCACGGTTACGTTTCATGACATGTTGACAACATGGGGTGCCTCACGCAAACAATGCTTTATACCAGTCACCGCTGGGAAGCTCACAACAATACCTATTAAGAGAAAAATGGGGGGTGAAGACAGTCGTGTAAAGATCACGGGATACCAGCGAGAAGCTCGCGGGCCACGTGTTTGAGAACCTTGTGTTATGCAGTAAATATCCGTAGATAGTTGTTTTTTAGGGGCGAAGCTCCTTATGGCGTGGCTTGTGCGTCCCTAGTAGTACGTAACCACCAGTGGCACATACCCGAAATGGCGGTCCTTACGATTTTGACCTCCAAGGTGGTTCCGGTGAGAGATTTCTTCTGTGCGTTGTTGAACAATAAAAGATAGTGCTCAATGCACATGTTAATGGCTGATAAGGGGGAATGAGAGACAGGAGCATTCGGCCTTTAGGTAACGCGCACGCTGCGATCCCCACTATTGGCATGTACATTGAGCACGATCTGACAAGAAAGGGTTGCTACATTATACTCGCTGGGTTTGACCGCCTTAGTTTTAGAAAGGTTTAGCGAGCGTTGAGCCGCAGGGCCATGAATACAATGAACTAGTATATACCATGAACTCGAGGTGGTTAAAGGTGGGAAGTAAACCCGAAGCGCAAGCCGTAAGAAAGTGTGCATGTGCCACCTCTCGTTTAGTCCTTGAAATGTCCGCTGGATGGCGGTGCTTGTGTATGGAGTATATGTGATGAAAAGGTGCGAGATGGTGGTACTTGGAGTGCTGAATAGATGGACGAACCGACACACAGACAGATGCATGGATGGACGCATGAACGGACGCAGGTGCGAATGCATGGACGAACGCAGGGACGAACACACGAACAGACGCACGCCCGGACGGGTGGATGGACGCATGGACGGTTACACAGACGTACGCAGGAACGGACGGAAGCAAGAACGAATGGACGGACGAATGCTTCGCCAGGACAGGAGAAGGTAAATTACAAACTAAACTAAAGGGGTAAGCCACTTCGAGTAAGATGGTAAGGCTCGTACAAATGCAGGCATTTGGCTAAGTTCGCAAACAGAGCGTGATTCTACTAAGGCGCTGCCTGCTGCAGATAAGCAGGAAAAAAAGCAACACCACTGCAGGCGCGAAGATGATGTCCTCAGGAATAAACTGCTGCCTTCTTTTGAGAAGCTTGCCCAACCAAGGGAACCCTGCGGTGCATGGCATAGCTATGAATGTCTCCTCATCAGCATTGCAGAACAGGGAGGGAAACGTGGCTGCGAACCTGTCTTCCGTCGGCGCACTTTATCTTTCACCACTGAGCGCACAATCTTCCAATGTAAAAAAAATAACGTCAATGACTTCGATGTGGGCTGCCTGCGTCCTGTTTACTTGTTGCGCGTATTCAAATACCTGTTAGTTGGTAGGTTGATTCAAACACATAAGGTAATTAATAGATATGTGGAGTTCCAAACCCACTATATGTTTATGGGAGACGCTGTAGTAGACGGCTCGGCAAATTTCGACCCCCTGGGTTTCTTTAACGTGCACCCAAATCTGAGCACACGAGCCATTTTCGCCTCTATCGAAAATGCAGCTGCCGAAGCCGACATGCAGTCGCGCGACCTGCGGGTCAGCAGCCGAATACCTTAGCCACTGCGCCACCGCGACGCGCGACCTGCGGGTCAGCAGCCGAATACCTTAGCCACTGCGCCACCGCGACGAGGAAAACCATAATAATGTGCACTGTGACTCGACGAGAACTTAGAAAACATGACATGTACAGAGCGCGATCTGGCAATGTGTGTTAGTCATCTCCTATGTGTTGGTGTTGTCGTACTAAGCGGCATTTTGCAGGTTCTGTAGAAAAATGAAAAAAAAAAGTTCGGGAGGTATTCCCCAATTGGGAAAATGGAGGCAAGCAAAGCTTGACGTGTGCGTGTAGCTGACTTACCTTTCTTCTTTCCTTTCTTCCTTTCTCTTTCCCTGTTTCCTTCTTTTCCCTCTCTTACTTTCTTTCACGCTTTCTTTGTTACTCTTTCTTTTCCTTTGTTTCTATGTTTCTTTTGCTTTCTTTTCTTTCTTCCGTCTTCTTTTCTTGCCTGCTTTCCTTTGTTTCCTTTTCTGCTGCCTCTTTTTTTCCCTTCATTCTACTTTCGCTCGTTTTTGCTTAAATTGTTTCTTTCTTTCGTTCTTGCTTTCGCATCGTTATCCGTCTCTTTCTCCTTGGGAGAATTCGTGCAAGCTGCAGTAATGTTTTTCATTGGGATTTATTTGGAATCTATTAACACCTTTTAGAAATATACCCCTGTGACAAATATACTTGATGTTAGTCCATTGTTAAACTTTTTACTGTGTCCCACATCTCCGTATCTTCGTGGACGGAGATACTGAGACACTTAACACTGTGGACGGACAAGGCTCGACCCTTTGGTGTTTCCCCGATAAAAGAAACGCAGAAACAAATAAAGACATCTGACTCCACCCTTCTTTGAGATTAGGCACCACTGAAGGGGAACTGCCTACCACACTGCGCTGTCTCGAAAATAATACATACCGTACAAGCTGCGACTCGCATTGCGTCGTCTAGAGACTACATATTGCACCACCTGACTAAGCGACTCATGCGCAATATTTAGGCCACGCCCACCAATGGAGACATCGCGCGCAACATCCGCTCTGCAGTACATCCTCTGGCTACACCCGACTACGCCTAGACAATCATTCGGCGTTCTGAGGAAGGGCGTACTTTCGAGGAGGAACCTGTGCACCTCGAAGCTAAGCGTGTCGGTCGACGGGAACACCACAGCTTTGACGGGCCGATCTAGCCTATTTGGCCAGAGAAGCAGACGCGAATAGATTGATTGATATGTGGGGTTTAACGTCCCAAAACCACTATATGATTATGAGAGACGCCGTAGTGGAGGACTCCGGAAATTTAGACCACCTGGGGTAGACGCGAATAGGCAGTGATGAGCCGATCGTGACTGCACTCGAAGAGAAAGCGACGAAGAAACAGCGAAAAAGAGGATGCTACGCCAAGACCCCGACGTGATGTAAGCCGAGTGTGAGCGGTGACACGCCGGTGCTTCGCAGAGCTTAGCTTTGTGTAATCTAGTGCAAAACTCGCGCAGTTTTGACGCCCAGCTCGAATGACTTCACTGTTAATAAACACCGTAATTGCGTGTTGACATAATCCTCTGTTAGTGTTTTGATTAAGTGAGAGTCGAAAATCTCACGATGTGGACATCTGATCACTGTAGGGCCCATGCACTGAAGGCTGCACAGATATCGGCAAATGTTCCTTTAAAAAAAATGTTGGTAGTCAGCGTTTGGTCTTGTACTTGATTTCTGTCGTTCGTTTTCAGGCAACACTCGCACAACAGTACTAATAAGGTACTACTTGCCGACTCTTTCTGTATTTGATAATACTGTTAAAGCCTAAAGAATGCTCAAGATATCAAGCAATATATTGTTTTTAACTTTGAATGAATTAACGCTGTCATGCACTTTACAGGCCGTTTTTCAGGATGTTTTGAATAAATCCGATACAAAATCAAAGGCTCTGGAGTATGGTAATGGTAATGTTTGGCTCATGTCAATTTGGAGCATAACTTTGTTTCAGACTTGGATAAATTTCTTCTGTATGCACTAATAAAATGCTTATGATTGATTCTCAATAAATATTTATTACTTTGGATAGAGCTCCATAGGAGTATACTGACCATACTTAAATAATAATAATAATACGCCTGTAAGCAGGGACACATACAAGAAAAATTTGCCGAAATTTGGTATAAAAATGTTGATTGCTGTCGAGATATATACAAAGAAAACGTGGATGGTCTCTATTGCGGGGCACCTGTGAAAACCTCTGCACGGCGTCTTCCATGCTGAGGTTCCGACAGGTGCCTCAAAAGTCTGCCGTCCACGGCGTCTTCCGCCGCTCATAGGAATAACAAAAAAGTGCATGCGTGCTTTTAACGATCACTAAAGTATTTGTTTAATTATTAAACAAATCTTGATGAAGCCTGCAAAAACCGCGCGTGGTTTCAGTTTTGGACTTTTACTGGCAGTACGATTGCCATCACCACCACCGACTTGTGTTGTGGGCATTCCTCCCACCGGTGGAAGGAGACAGAACGCAGATAAAAAATATATTTTAAAAGTTTCTACACACTTTCCAGAGAAACGGCTGCAATATTAGACAATTCAGATGGTGTGCTTTTTATTGCGACACAAAACAGAGAACCACTGAAGGACAGTAGACGGTACCTTTAAGTTCTTGGTGAATGATTGGCTCAGGCATGCAACGAACTCGCACAATCGTAGAAATTCTTCACAAGGGATTAGCTTGTGGGAAACTCGGCAAATAAATTTAGACTCGAAATACAAAAGATTGCAAGCAAGAACACCTTTCCTAGCATAAAATACTCAAACGGACATAGACGCCTTTAAACGAAAAAAAAAGTGCTCTAAAACAAAGTTCTTGTTGCAGCGTTCATTTATGCGACCAGAAACTTCTTAATAAATATCAAATAAAGTATGTTCCCACACAAAAGCAGTTTTCGCAATTCAAATGTAAAGAGAAATTAGCGATTTCAAGTGAGAGCTGGCCACCTAGCGGTCGCGTCTGAAAACAGCACCGACAGGCTTAACCTTGAAATGAGATATGTTACCACGTTGTGCACCATAGAGTTTCACGCAATAATACCTCGAGGGGAATCTGGCACTAGTGTCTACGCGGGCTCCTTCAGCGGTGCTTGTACCCAGATGAAAATTATAGGAAGTTCAGGCTTCGGATCCGCTTCGGAACAATTACGTTCTTGAGGTTCGCGACGCTCCTTCTCCGAGTGTGAAAACGAAGCGATAGGAACTTGTATTTAACTGAAAATTGTCCTATTTGTATATATGCAAGCTTTATTCCAAAAAGTTTTTGCGACGAGCCGGCAAAAGTGAAACCTTGGCAAATTTAACCATCAGGGTATGCATTGTTCTGCAATGGCGTTCCAGATTTGGCATCAAGATTCAATAGATTATTTTTTTTACAACAGTTGAGAACAAACATGCTTGTTTTTCTCTCGAAAATACGAATGATCTCGAATGATCTATTTATGGAAATACCAGTACAGTATTTGGTGAGAAACGCTTAACGTTTCGTCTCCTGCGATGCTAGGTGTGTCTGTCCAAGTGGTCTTTCCCTAAAGCACCTCTGGTTCTGTTGTGAAGTAGAGTCTTCGGAGCGTGACGGCACGTTACTTAGCTTCGCCATCGTTTTGCAATCAATTTAAAACGAGTTTAGGAAAGGCACGCTCGTGAAAAAACATCAACTCGATGAAATATCCTGCACTGGCATGAGACGCTACATCTATACGCAGCGGTGAGTGGATGACGCTTCGTTTAAACTGTCAAATACGACTCGTAAAGCTTCAACGTTGCAGCAAACTTCACACCTACTGGTCTTCAGCCTCTTTGAACAAGAAAGGCGCTGCTTCAGTGATTTTTACTGCACCCCATTACCCGCGCTGCGGGAAGAATGAAACTGAAATTGTAGAAACAAGTTCGTAGACAGGTCGCTAGCTAAACCTATCCAATCCGGAGATTGTAGTTCCCATAATTTTCATGTAGGTACACAATCGCAGCGCCAGATTCCTACCAAGGTATTATTGTACGAAACTATATGTTGCGAACGTTTAGAAGCGGGCATATTTTCGTCATGCCGAACGCGGGAGCCCGAAAAAGAAGAAAGCCATGTCTAATGACTATTGCTGTGTGCCGGAATGCGTGGTCTAAATATGACAGTGCATTGTGGTATTACTTCCTGAAGGATGCAGATGATGGGTGACGGAGAATGGCATTAATCAGAAACATACGCATTGGGAAGAAGGTGACGAAGACTATGGTGGTCAGTTCTAATTATTTCGCTCGAGACGACTTCGTGCTCCCCAGCGAGTACACCGTTATTTAGCATTTGTACTTCTTTGTAGATATTCGGGCTTCCCTAAACACGGAGTATAGTTTCGTTCATATAAGCAAGTGCTTTAAGAAATCAGCTCTGTTATGTGTGAGTGTGTTCCGCGTATGCTTGTTTCCTGCATAAGTCGTTGTGCTTTCCATTCTAAAAGTGACCGCTGTAATCCTTTGTTTCTAAAATTTGATTTTACATGTGTGTATATACACGTGCAGAAACGCATGCGCGAACATACATAAAGAATGGGTGTACCTCATCGAAAAGACTTCTCGCTACGCCACTTTACTCGAAAAACCGAAAATATATGTATTATAGACAAACTTACAGTGTTTATGCCTGCGTTTGCTCTGCAGTGTCTAGAGACGGTGCTGCTTCTCAATAAACGCAGCGCGATGACTTTCAGATCCTTTTTAGGTAAGCTGAAGAGAGACTGCAAAAAGTGATTGTTTCAGCTTCTGAAGCCTTCGAATCGCGGGCACATCACTTGATTCCTTTCTGACATAGTGAAGCGTAACTTGTTTCGCTACAGTCTTGTTTTCGTGTGATGCTTTTATCGCAATTTTCCTGAATAACCGATTGCTTGTTTCCGGAAACATAACAAGGTTAATTATATGATTTACTTTAATTAGCTAGTCGTTTCTTATATTTAATAATACTGCCACGTTCGATTTCCCAAGTTTTGTTATCGTCCCAAAACACTGCACAATTCTCAGCGCAAGCCGCGCCTGCAGTTTTCGAGAAGCTTCCGGACTGTAGTAGATCATTTCGATAAGGTCACGCCTACTCTGCGAACTGTACAGATTATTCTGGAGCCTACGCCACCGCCAGAGATAACGCTAGAACATTCGACGGCAAGACTATAAATGCCGACGCGCTTCGCCGCTTGTCAGTAGTTGATCGACGGCCGACGCTGCGTTCACTGCTATCTCTGCAAGACTGCTACTGTAATCGAACTTTCCGTTTATCGGGCACAGGTTCGCCCAAATAAACAGTTAAACCCCAACATAAACTCTCCTGTCTTCGGCCACGTCACGACCCCGTAACAATACTTTAACGAGGATCGTACTACTGACATTTTAGGTGGACAGGGGTGGGGATTACACCACCGAGTAAGTAAGTTCGCGAGTGTGTAGCACGCGCGTACGTAGTGTGTTCATGCATGCGTAGTGTGCGCGAATATCTTTGTCATACCCGTAACTGCCAACACGAACAAGAGAGTGTTCGGAAGCCCACGAGCTTATTTATTACAAAACATATGAATAGGCGAATGAAAACAAATGATGACCTATATTACGATCGAAACAACGATTAGCCTTATCACAAGATACACTGACCCAGGCATAGTTACATCTCTAATTAAGTGATTGGCATGCATATTAAGATTTTGAAGGTACAACGAAACTCATTGGCACACATGTAATCGGCAGCACGAGTAGCAGAGCAGAGCTATCTCGAAAACTGCGAACTCCCTGTCCGTAGCAAAGCAGTAACGAAGCACACAAGTGGTTGCACGATTCAGGGAGACCCACTGCACAAAAGGAGATGCCTTCTTCATTCTCGGTCTCGCTGGAAAGGTTTTTAAATCTGATGCGGTTCGCCAAAAGGGCTCGATGTTTGCGCGCACAGCGCAACTATTTCCGCTGTTTCCCAGGTGAAATCCTGTAGGACGATGCGAATGAGGTAGGTCCGCGGCCAGCACCCTTTTCGTTTTCAATGAAACAACGCCGTCAGATACCACAATGAAGAAACTTCAGCACAGTAACACTTGAAATTGCCGCGTTGACCCTGTTGAGCGTAGCCATGTTAGTTTCTAGGGTAGTGTTGCTAGCACAAGGATCGTTTTTTGCAGTAATGAATATAGCGGCAAAAATATTTGTTTCACCGCTGTTGATACAATTATAGTGACGAAAAAACATATAGTATGCAAGAAGGTAATAATTGAAGTGTTGGCCTTGTATTCTTCGGAAAGTGAACTATAGCAGCATTTCAGAAAAATATCTTTGGAATTGAGAAAAATCTCCCCATATTCCAACCAACTTAAGCCTCTTTTTTGTCCATCGTCTAGTCTTAGTACCCTATATTGCAACACTGGCACCGCAGTAGCATAAAGGGGCTTACTTTCTGTGCCTTCAAGGTTTGCGGACCGAAGAAAAAAGAAATATGTCAAACAAGCACCACATTTTCATGCTTGACCACCAAGGTAACACAGGAAGCAGCATACAGATATAAACATAACTATTCGTTAGACATGACGCTTCGGGGAAAACCAATGCGCACGCTGTCGTGGAGTATCATGCCCTACATTTGAACGCCGCTAGAGCGTAAGCTACAAATAAAAGTTCCTCGTAATTTTCAACCAAATTTCCTTACATACGCGTTGCCTTCACGCGGGTATCTTTCTATCCTCTCATTCCTGCACTTTGTATTCATACATCCTCCTCTACTTCTAACATTTTTACAGAGTTTTTCTTCGTTATAAACATTGTATGCATGGTTGTCCGTATTTTAAGATTGTCGAAACACGATCTTCGCTCTAAATTTTTATTTCAGCCTTCCTCAACTTTTTTTCTTTTAACCCTGAAATGAACATCTTTAATACAGCCGTTGCTTCTAAATGAAAAAAAAAATAGCATTGATTTCAGTTAAATCAATACGCAATAAAGAGGCCCCCATGGGACCGCCCCAGTAGTTCTCTCATTTCAGCAGCAGACACGCACGACAGTGAATGCATGCGGCAGAGTGAGCACCAAGAAAAAGATGAGATTCAGTCTAAACGCGAGTGTGCAAAATAAAAAAAAAACAACAATGAAAAAATGCAGGCAGTAAATGAAGTGGATTTCCATGCAGCATTTCTTCATCGCGAATATCCTAAGTCGGCTGCTGTTTGCTAATAACTTCCGCGTCCTACATTTAAATATCGTTCAATAAGTACGAACGTTCTTGACTTGGATGCGCTTCCGGATTTTGTTTGTAGTCATTGCTGAAACTGGCTAAAAAGTGTTGGATCGTGGCACACACGACTCGCGTTTGTTACAGGGTACTGATTTTTGAAAAATCAGAAAGTTCAACTTCCGAACTCTTAGTTGCCTATTCGATATTGTTTTCTTCAGCTTATGCACACTTCAAAGTTACTACTATACATAGCGATGCATTTTTATGTTACCTAACTGGGGCAGTGAGGATCTCAAAGAACGAATCATTCTTCTTGTACGACTTACAGTTTGCAATTTGTCTGCTCATTGCAATAATAGCGAAGTGATCATGTCTAGGCAATCATCTCTCTATAACGTGAGTTTGACTCAATGCATTGAACTAAACTGCAAAACGCCTTGGTTGATTTCCCACTGCCGCACAAACTATTGTGAACCAATTCTGCGTCCAACAAACATAGCGCATGTGAATAATAATAATAATAATAATAATAATAATAATAATATTAATAATAATAATAATAATAATAATAATAATAATAATAATAATAATAATAATATATTGTGCTCAGGAACAATAATGAGGTCTTAGTGCAGGCGCACGCGAAAATAGAACAACACGAATAAACAAAACAACAAATAGCAATAAAACAATGCAAAAAAAAGAACAATATAGGTACTCTTGAGAAAAATCAAATAAACAGTGAAAATACACAGAAAAAAATAAAACAGCATGAAATTTCAAGAATAAAATGACAAGACGAGAGTTATACAAAGGAAGCGAAAAATAAAGGGAGAATATTAATCATAATACTAGTAAAAATGTTATTATTACTATAATAATAATAATAATAATAATAATAATAATAATAATAATAATAATAATAATAATAATAATAATAATAATAATAATAATAATAATAATAATAATAATAATAATAATAATAATAATAATAATAATAATAATAATAATAATAATAATAATAATAATAATAATAATAATAATAATATAATTATTATAAGCTATATAAAGCTATATTACAAAGCTATACGTGCACGTTGTACACGTATAGCTTTGCAGGATTAGGGTAAAAGTGGTCAACAAGCTGCAGAATCAACGATTGATTAAAAAAAGCGTTACACAACGAACATACATTCGAGGAGCAAATAAAGTGAGTGTCTGCTCTATTCCCTAATTAGTTGACATAATAATGCCATGCACCTGAAACCTAGTTTGTAGGGAAAAAATCGCACATGTCATTTAATACGCTCTGACATACATTCTCCCCTTTCTTATTGTTTTCACTCTGGCGCTGCATACACACATGTGCGATCTTTCTTCTGTACTGTTGGCTTCCCATTAGTGGTGCTTTGTTTAAATTAATAGTTTAAGTTGAGTAATGCGAACGCCTTGATTTATTGATCCTTACGTTTGCCTCTGTTCTATGGAATTTCCGAAACATTCGAAAATGTTTTAAGTATAAATTTCGTTTTAATTTATCACATCAATGTATGTATTTACTGTTTGACTATTTTGAATAAGTAACGGATGGAATCAGTAACGGAATAATGAATATATAACGGACGTTGTGCAGTGGACAGCTTCAAAATTAGCGGCTGATTGGTATATCAGTATATCCAAAAATAACGAAACGAAGCACTTCAGTCATTTTAATACGTAAGAATTAAGCAGCCGATGAAGCCGATGTAGTGCGCAAGTAGTAGAGACTGTTATTTTTTTTTCAGCAAAAACATGGTAGCTGGTTAAATAGGACCGAATCACAAAAACCACTCGAAAAGTTGTGCATGCGAATTTTCATAAAAATCTCGTTTATTTTTTATTTATATGAACCCTGGACACAGCTTGAGTGCTTCTCATAGCTTTAAATGAAGGAGGAAAAAGAGGATATGGTAGAAAACGAAATGAATTTGAGTAATAATGAGTATTTATTAATAATATGTGGGGTGTAACGTTCCAAAGCTACCACATAATTATCACAGAGGCTGTAGCGGAGGGCTCCTGAAATTTCGACCATCTCGAGCTCTTTAACGAGCACCTAAATCTGAGCACATGTGCCTACAGCATTTTCGCTGCCATTAAAAATGCAGCCGCCGAAGCTGGGATTTGATCCCGCGACCTGCGGGTCAGCATCCCAGTACTTTAGCCACTAGACCACCACGGTGGAATGGATTCTAGTAATAATACAGCAGAACAAGCACGACAGACCATCCACTACACTTTAAAGGGACATCTTTACACATCTGATTGTGGACGTGAAAAAGAAACTTGGACAACACGTTGTAAATTTCCAATATCCTTCAGCTGTTTTGGCCCGTTATTCCCAGTTGGCTCTTTAACACAAAGATTTCCAATTAAAAAAATACTGAAGTTCTTCGTACCAAAAGCATGGTATGAATATGAAAGACACCGTAGTGGGGCGACTTCAGATAAATTTCGAATGCATTAAAATCATCTAAATCAGCGCAGAGTTGTTTGAAATTCACCCCCTCGAAATGTGGCCACTATAGCCGGGAATCAGACCCCCACCATTGGGCTTAACAGCGTGCTAACAAGCCATTGTCATTTTGTTGTATGTTTTCACTTTCTTTCAAGAAACATTTGCGGTGATACGTTCTAAGCTCCGGCAGAACCTTTCACCTATTTTGCAAGAGCTAGTGCGTCAACCATCTCTTGCGCAACGATGGATAGAATCGCCGTTGCTTGTGTCCGCTATTGTTTACACAAAGCTCATAGAATCAAATGCGACATTAAGTACAGCCTAATCACTAACATACGCAAATACGTGGACGAAACATGGAGAAATATACGTAACAAGGTAAGGGTAGAACTAAACGCCAAATAGTACATTATTGGCACCAAAAAGATCCCGAAAATATATCCAGAAAAAATGTTTCACGATATCAACGACATAACAATTGTTCTTGTGAATGGAAGATGCAAACCTTGTAGACGAAACCAAATAATAATGGGAAGTATCAGGTACTATTTTGAGATCAGCTGGACTCTTTGATGTAATGATATCACTTCAGTATAACATTCTGTTTGCTTATCACATGTTGACATGAAGCGTACAAAATAACAAACCTTCATCTGGGTACCTTCACTACTTTGAGCTCTGGGAAGTTTATTTAAAAATTTAGAAAACCCAGCCCCTATTTGAGGTTGTGACCTACTACTGGTTGAAGAAAGCGTCAAGTCAAGCGAATGACAAGTAAGGACGACTTTGCCTCAATTCCGAACGTGCGCTCCGCGCTTATATACACACCACCCGTGTTCGAGGGAGAGGAGTACGGAGGAGAGGACCCCCCCCCCCCCGCATTGCACATGCTCGGCTTGCTGAACCCCGGTTATGCCTTATCTTTTAATGGCTCCTGGAGCGACAGTATTGCGGATATCTCCTTGGGTCGTCACGGGATGCGAACTTCCACAGTGGGGGTGTGGACGGTGCCGTTGAGGCCGAAGCGCGACATCGTGCGACAAAGAAATGCGTTAGAATTAGAACTGACGTGTTTTTTCAAGTTCAGATTAAAATAATTTTGATATTAGGAATGCCTGCTTTCAGCTGCGAATAATATTAAAAATGCGTAAGTGACCTTCTGTGCTCTTACAGGAGAGATATTTGGTCTATACATATAATTTACACAGATCATGCAGATCTGATGGTCTATGTTCCTGCAACTGTTCTGTCGAATTGATGAGCAGAAATATGTCTTAGAAACCTGCCGTAAAAGTGAGAGGTAGCGGATTTCTGCGATGTATGACGCGACTTAGTGAAACTGACGTAATGATTTTTCTCGATTAGGTCACAATAAAGTAAATGCACAGCCGCTGCGTTCAAAGACTGCGCAGTCACAGAACACAAAACAAACTATATGAAATGTGAATGATCTGATAATTAATAGCCCGGCTTTTTTCAAAAGTACGTATTCTCAACCAAACATAAATTTAGGGGGCCAGATGCACTACACACTGCTTGCATTTTCCGTCGAACCCGGATTTTAAAATTCAGCTTCCTATTCAGCCACAAAAATCTTACCGAGAAGTTGTACTTTACAAGGTAGAAATGACTGCGACGGCCACACCAGCCTTTTCCGAACAAAATTTGTAGAGTACACATTGTCAGTAAACAAACAAGCAAACAAACAAATAAACAAACAAACTGACTGACAAAGGAGTGCTTATTACTAAACGAAGAACTCAAACTGAGAATTAAGTGGGCCATGTCTTTCACACTACGCACAGTTTAAGTCCCACTATTTGTTTGGCTTCTTGGAGTCTGGCTGCTTTCTACGTCATTGTTGTCTCGCAGACAAAACACTTTACAGGCTAAAGAACGATTGTGGCACTGATTTTTTTCCGAACAATAATTGTAGCGCACAGCATATGAGTAAAAAACAAAAAAATAAAAAAAAGATTATTTCATAATGTGAAATTCAAATTATGCATTAACCAGACCATATGACAAAGAGTACGCACGGTGTGATTCTCACTGTTTGTTCGGCTTTTAAGTGTGAATACACTTTATAAGCGACCCCAAACCATCCACCGCCGTCGGCGGCGTCCGCAGTCTTCTCTCTATCTTTAAAAGAAAGAGGACTTGGCGGGCCGCAGCGCGACGCTCTACCGCATAAGCCACGGACGCGACGCTGATATCGGTGTCAGTAACGCGCCTTATACCCCCTCCCCCTTCGCTCGCTCCTCCGCTCTCCTCGCTCGCTGCAGCTGCGCGCGCATCCCTCTCTCTCGCGCGCCCGCCTTCTCTCTCAGTCTCCCGTCGAGAGCGGGTCGTGAGGGGAAGTAAAGTTAAAATCCATTGGCATTCGCCAGTGAGTTAACGTAAACTCCCCCGCGTGATCGAATTGCGATTCCCAGGAACCATTACACCCAAAAGGCCCCATAGTGTGATTAATAAATATAATAGTGCGAATTAATAAATACCCCTCATAGCATGACCCCGTGTATTCGCACTTAACCATGTTCACCCTTGGGGAAATGCTTGGGTGTTTTTTGGAGTGTGGCTGCCTTGCATACCATAAAAGTCTTACAGACAAAGCACGCTTTACAAGCTGAAGAATTGATTGCGATTCCGGCACTAGTCCTTTTCGAACAAGAACTGCAGCGTACAAAATGTGACTAATATGAGTAAAAAACTGAATAAAAGAATTATTATTTCCCAAGAAAGAATATAAACTAAGAATAGAGTGAGCCATACAATATAACCTATGCACAGCTTAATTCCCCCTGTTTTTCTAACTATTCGAAGTCTGGCTGCTTTTCAAGACACGGTTGTCTTACAGACATGGGTAGCGTGACCTCGAGCCACTCCAGTCTTGCATCTTCAGCATCGTCAAACTGCCGAGTGTCAGGCCACTTTTTGTGGATGTGCTGGGTCGTATTGCTTGTATCATGCAGCACGAACCATCGATAGATGTTTTGCATGAAAATGATGGTCTGGCCTGCAGCTGCGAATGATACACTCGATGTATGTCCAGCTTGGTCTCTGAGATGCTCCAGGGCTGCAGTAACATCAGGCGAGAAGTCCTGAATTGCCCTTGCGACATTCATTTTTTCTATGTTATTCGGATAGACATGTTTTCGGCTGAGGTAGCGGACAGGCTTTACAACCAGGTCCTTCTGTAGTTCGTAGAGCTTCTTGATGTAGCAGGATGAGCCCTCTCCTTTCGGACCAATGTCGTGGGCCAGAAACTGCGAGCGCACTTTTTTTAACACATGGCATGCATCAAAACTTAAAAAGAGGAGCCTGTCGCGGTCACAGGGATGTTCTATCCGGTACGTAAGAAGACCATCGCCCAAAAGTGTCATGGCAATGACGTTCACTATGTGGTTATTACTCACTAAGCGAACTACCCTGGAACCACAGGCTTCTACTTTTTCAAGCACAAAAATCAACAACTTGTGAAGCTGTGGGCCTGTTAAACGCTTGGTAATATAGTAGGCCACTGGAATGCGATACGACGTTGAGAGTCCTGTAATTAGGAAGCATAGAAGAGAGTTTGCCAAGGTGAGGTCCCCACCATGTTGTTCCAAAGAGACGTCGGCGTGCCCCCCAAAGCAGTCCTGCTGTTTGTTGTACTGCAGCTTTTCCTTGATCTTCATTTCGTCGACTATGAGTGAACACATCCTTGACTGTGTTACAGTCAAGCTTTCGCCTTCTACTCTGAGGCGGGCTTCGGTGAGTTTGCTGAAGCCCGTTTCTCCACTGGTGGTTCCCAAGTAGTTGCTCAGAGTCTTTCTGTAAGGAAGCTTCAAAAGCATTTCACCGCGGATGTGTTCGTATGCCCTTGTCGACAAATGCCTTAAAACTACACAACGTCGGGTTGTCTCCTCAGACCAGCTCGGCCTCTTCTTCTTGAAGTTCTCAATCTGATCAATCAAGAATAAAGCTGCAGATTCCTTTTCTTGCGCCCTTTCGTTGATGAAAGAAACATCCGCAACCAGGGCGTCCTTGTGCAGCTTTTTCAATTCCATTTTGTACTTGTCGACGGTCTGTTGCAGTCGAAGCAGCTGGCTCCTCAACTCCTTTTATTTTCTTCTCCACTTCGCTTTCTCAGCGACAAGCACACTTGAAGTTGACCTGTTGTCTACCTGGACGCCTTGATCACGCAAGTTGGCCTCCGACGATGTGTCCATCGCGAAACAATCCGACATATCCGCCACTGCGGAAGCAACGTTGACGCTCGCGGAGTCGCTGCACGCCATTGTAGCACTCACTCGTTTGTCGATGCTTGCTGTATTTCTCGCGGGAGTTGATTTAGGCTGGAGATGGGGCGGGTATTCTTCAAAAACTGACGGCACAGCGCCTTTTTTTAGGCGTCGCCGCTTGCCTTCGATGAAGTCCTCTTCTTTGAAGTGGCGACTGCATACTTTGGTGTAGCATGAGGTGGTGTTCGGCAACCACTTGTCTCGTCGTATTGCGGCAAGCCAGCGCGCTCAAGCGTCTGCGTCAGCGGGTAGTTCATGAAAGGAAAGCCCTGCCGGTTTCTTTTTCTCATCCGATTTGCACAGCGGAACACAGCAGTAGGCCATCGTAAAGCATTCTACGCATGTACTTGCCGAAAACTGTCCCACAAAACGAAGTTGCGCACCACTGAACAGGCTGCACGCAACACCCGGACAGAATGGCAACAGCGGCACCCTGTTTACCCAGCGCCCCTAGCGGGAGCGGAGAAAAGTGGCGTTCGACGGCCCCCTGATGGTGGTGTGCCCGGCACAGATTTTCATACAGGAGGCACTGCCATGGCGTAATATAATGTGGGATAGCATGAACTGTGAAACTTGAGTGGCCGTTGTCACAGGAATCTCCGCAGTTTCGGCGTAACGTGTGAGGTGATCAACGCTCACAATAATTCATCGGTTGCCATTCGTTGATCGCGGAAAAGGGCCGAGCAGGTCAACACCTACGACGTCAAATGGTGAACTCGGGGATGCTATGGGATGAAGTAGTCCGGCTGGCGGAGTTGTAGGACGCTTGTGGCGTTGACATTGCTCACAGCTCGCACAGCTCGCAACGCATCTTCGGCCAGAAGAAGCGTTCTTGCGTGCAACAAAATGTCCTAGAAAAACCCATATGGCCAGACGTTGGGTCGTCGTGCATTGCTCGAAGTACGTGTTGTCGTAGGCGTGTAGGCGCAACTAGAAGTAGGCGAGGGCCTACGCCGGAATAATTCTTTTTGTAAAGAGCGCCATCCTTTGCGTCGAAACCACGTTGACCGTTCGTTCCGGAAGTAAAGAAAGAAGCGAGACTGTTGTCATTGCGTTGCTCTGCTCGAAAAGTTGTTAGGTCAGGAAACGGAGTATCCACTACAGCCAAATATTCATCAAAGTTGTCAGCGTCACACTCGGTTGTCGGAAGGGGAAGTCGTGAAAGGCAATCAGCGTCGGCATGACGCAGACCGCTCTTGTAACAGACTTCAAAGTCGTGTTATTGCATTCGCAACGCCCAACGAGCAAGACGACCAGATGGGTCCCGTAGTCCAGTGAGCCAACATGAAAAACGGTGGTCCGTGACAATCGAGAATCGGCGTCCATAGATATAAGGGCGAAACTTGTGCACGGCGAATATGACCGCGAGACATTCCTGCTCTGTGACAGTATAGTTTCGCTCCTGTTTACTTAAACAGCGACTGGCATAGGCAACGACGTGTTCAGCAGCTCCATGGCGTTGGACCAAGATGGCGCCGATACCTACACCACTGGCGTTGGTATGAACTTCTGTGGCAGCAGATGGGTCATAGTGGTGAAGTACGGGCCCTGAAGTAAGAACAAACTTGAGTTGCGAAAAAGACGACTCGCATTCCGCTGACCACCGAAAAGGTGCGTTCTTGTTGAGTACGGACGTCAAAATGTAAGCGAGGTCGGCGAACCTGGGCACGAATCGACGGAAGTACGGGAATCGGCCCAAAAATCTTCGCAACTCTCGTACCGACTGTTTGAAGCTACTCACTGCAGTGACTTTCTGGGGTCGGGTCGAACGCCATGCTTGTCCACCAGGTGACCGAGAACGAGAGTTTCACGGCTGCTAAAGGGACACTTCTTAGAGTTCAGGGTGAGCTTAGCTCTCTCAAAGCAGGTGAGAACAATGTATAGAGGATGGTTGTGTTCATAGAATGTACGGCCAAAAATTATATTGTCAACCAGGTAGCAAAGACAAACTTCCCACTTTAGTCCACGTAACACAGAGTCCATGAAGCGCTCAAACGTGGGTGGAGTGTTGCATGGGCCAAACGGCATTACAATAAATTCAAACAGACCGTCTGGGGCTAAGAAGGCCGTTTTCTCTTTGTCATTCGGGTGCATGGGGGATTTGCCAATAACCAGATCTCAAATCCACGGAGGAGAAATACTATGCCAAATGTACAAAATCAATGACATCATCAATCCTGGGAAGCGGGAAGACATCCTTTTTAGCAACAGAGTTAAGCCGTCTATAATCGACGCAGAATCGCCATGTACCATCCTTTTTTCGGACAACAATCACAGGGGCAGCCCAAGGGCTATACGACTCTTAGATGACCCTTCCTTTAACATCTCTTCTACCTGTTGAGCAATGACCTTGCGTTCCGCAGATGAGACACGGTATGGTTTCTGCCGGATAGGGTGAGCGGATCCTGTGTCCATCCCATGGCGAGTACGTGACTCGGGTATACTTATTTGCTCATAATTCTGCGCAAAATCAAATATAGTAGCGCGCTTTGCAAGGACTTCGACCAATGCTTGACGTTTTTCTAACGATTGCGACTAGTTTACCACACTCAGAAAGTTAGCTTCGGTATGGTACGTTACACGAATAGGATCTGCGCTCTCGTCGCTTAAAGATGCAATAAAACTGGTCGCATTTTGTTCGAACAGGGCGAGTCGCATTCCGCAGGGTAGCATGACAGACTCATTTGAATAGTTCGACACCCATAAGGCCGATCGCCAATCACTGATTGACAGAACACAACGTGGAACAAGCACATTTTTTTTGGCGCAATTGAGAGTTATGGGCTTCACAAGAACAAACTTTCTGGCGTCCTGGGCAGAGGCGTCAACGCGTACGGTCTTCATCGAGTTGGGTGGCAAGACAACATCCTCAATGATGGTTATAAATCCTTGACAGCGCCTAGTATCGTCAGTAAATGCCGATAGCGAAATCTCGCCAGCACCGCAATCTACAGTAGCCCCGCACTCGCGTAGAAAATCGATCCCCATGATGATGTCATGGGTGGAGCTGGTCAGGACAGCAAATTCATCCTCGAAGACCTTGTGACCCAAAATGACACTAACAACACACACACCGATCGGGCACAGTGTCTCCCCGCTCACTGCACGAAATGATGCACAACTGTCCCAGAGAAACATTACTTTATGTCCTAGCCGCAATTTGAAGTTAAGACTCATCACTGAAACAGATGCTCCAGTATCTATCAAAGCCATCGTATGAAGTCGATCAATAAGCACGGGGATCCTATTTTGCGTCATAAAAACGGGTGGAGGCATAGGCGGATGTAGTGAAAAATGTTCGGCGACCTCACCTCCATTGGCCGCACCACCTAGTTTCCCGGAGGCGGGGAGGTGACGCGTCGACCAGAAGACGGGGAACGGAACCGGCGTGTTGTGGGGGGCGTCAAGCTTCGCACGGAGGAAGGCGATTCGTTGCGTAAATTCCGGTGGAAATTGCGTCCTACATGTGTATCACTGTGGGTCGTTTGCTGGAAGCCGTCCCCAACGTACGCGTCCCGCATTGAGCGCATACCACCGCGCCAGCGGTTTTGTCGAAAAAAAGCTGATAATCTCTCGTAGTAGTGCTGCTGGGGGCGAGGATTTTGACCACAGAATCGAGCCACATGTCCACGGAAACCGCAGTTATAGCACACAGGAGCCTCACGCACGTCGCCAAACCTTTTACGTGGTGCCATGTGCCCATGATCGTCCCAATAAGACACCAATGTAGGTGGTTGGCGGGAGGCGTTCTGGAAACCACGGCGATGATGTAAGTTGTCGGTTGGAGGCTCTGGTGCTCTTGATTGGGGCACATCATATAGCGTGGCATCAACGGCAGCACACATTGCATCGTATGGCGGGGAGGTTTTGATAGCAGGTGCCCTCGGCGGGTTGACAGCATCACATCGTCCAAGTTCTTCGCGTACGATTTGCCTGATCATTGAGGCAAAATCCCAGGAGGATGTTGGAGGGACGTCGACACTTGCAACGGTGGTGACGGTGGCAAGTCTACCAAATATCGGAGTGATACACCTAGCCTTCAGGGTTTCAAACGTGCGGCAGTGTTGTATTACGTCCGCTACAGACGGTGGTGGTAGTGGTTAGAAGATGAGAAAAGGCACCTAATTTCTGCAACCCGGTCGGGAGCACGGCGCAGTGCCTGCGGGGAAGGGAAAAGGGAGAAAAGTGGAAAGAAGAGCAAAGATTAATTGAGCAGTGAAACGGTCGTCATCAACAGAAGCAGCAGTCCAGAAGCAAGGGTAGGGGTGGCAAGGGCCGCTACAGACGCCAAGGTGTCCTTGCCCATGAGGAAATTGTAGACACCCTCGGCAACCCCTTTGAGGAGATGCCCTACCTTATCATCTTCTTTCATGCGTGTTGTTATAACCGGAACAGCAAGGAGGTGGCTTGCAAGGGACGCTCATCGGCGTAACGGTCAAACGCTGTCCGCGTCCTGCAGGAACGTGGGAGGCGTCTGTGTGCGCTGCAAGAAACGCACATCAGCGTCGCTGGGACACACAGCCTGCTAGGGAGCCTACATGAACAGCCGTTTTTAGGGTGGAGACATCTTAATAAGTGCCTTCAAGAAACTCTGCCAAAACCAGCGGGCAACGGGGCACGCTGTTGCCAGCTTCCACCAAATTCAGCATCGTTTTCTGTGCGCCGCCATTTTGGAGCCAGCCGCCGCTCCCTCCAGCTACGCGAAGTACGGCGCAACAAAAAGGAGCCGACCGTGTAAGCGACCCAGTTCTCAAAGTGAGCGCACGAAGAAATTCGCAGCCCACACACAAACACTTGCGACATAATACTGAGGTTACGCTGACACGAACGCAAGCGCGGCAACAGCTCAGACTAGCGAGCGCGTCTCCGTACGAACGCGCGGACACGTCCCGTTTGTGGGCTTTCTACTCGCAATGCGTAGACGCAGCAACGACCACTTCGGTTATCTACTCATTCGCGAACACCTCGAAACACATATACGTGTGCCGCAGGAAAAAACAGTGAACGAAATACGCAGTACTCACAGAGCAAATACGAGATGCACTGGTGGGCTCCCAGCCGTCTCGCTTCACTTGAGCCAGCCATAGTTGCCGTCGGCCAGGGCTCGCTGGGAAGCGGAACATTCGCCCTTTCTGTTGTGGTTAGTGCAGAGCGGTACGCAGCATACAGGCATTCTAAGGCTTCACCGGCAGCGTTGAACACGCTACCGCAACGTTCGACGCCGTATTATTGAGAACTAAACGCAACCGGGCATAGACGCAGTGCGGGCACCAAGATGGGGCGACAGCACGGCGTTGCTGTCTGGCAGCATTGTGTTTTGGCGGGCGGCGGTGCGTTGGCGGCATGTAGTGGGTCAAAGGCTGACATCACCCTAAAAACGGCCGCTCATGTAGGCTCCCTACTGCCTGCGTCTGAGAAGATGCACGTGCACGGACGAGGGGTATAAAAAGCGCGTCGGGTGTGCGGTCGGAGCTGTCTCTCTGTCTCTGGACTTCGCTGGCCCTCTCGTCTCGAGTGCCTTCTGGGCCCTTGTGATGGAAAGGCGGGTCTGTACGCTCTCGTTGCAATGTACTTATCTTGCAAATATGTAAATTAAACGCATCTTATACTTGTTCGTGAGACGCGTCGCAAGAGTCGTCCTTCGCCGGATCCTGGGTGGCAGTCTCAACCCCCCCTGGGCATATCAACTGGTTGGCAGCGGCGGGATCGGTTCGTGTTCTTTCCTGGTACCGATGCTGGTGAGTGCTCACTTTCCGTAGAGATTCTGCCAGGTGTTTTGGATAGATGGTGATGTTTATCCAAAAGGGTAGATTAGTTGCTGCTCTGCGAAGGATTGGGTTTATTAAATATACCTTCACGGCAGTTTGAGTAACGGAAGTCTGCACGGGGTCACCATGGACTTGAACAAATTGAGGAAACCGGATTTAGTGCTGTTGTGCCAGGAGCTGGGTATTGAGGTGGCGATTTACATAGAAAGCCACTTTTAATACAGGCGGTTAGGGATTCTGGCGCGGATGCGGAGGAGCTCACCGAGTGCTGGCAGCTAATTCAGGAGAGGATAAACAGGGCACAAGAAGTCGAAGAGCGAGAGCTCCTTATGTTTGAAAGAGAAACCGTCAGGCGCAAAGAAGAAGCGGAAAGCCAAGAAAGGGAGCTTGAGCGCTTGCGGCAAAAGGCGCTAGAGATCTGGGAACCGAAAATGCAGAGATTCAGGCAGGCGCACGAGTGAGCATGAGGGACCTTTTGCAGCCTTACAAAATGAGCGAGGACATAGCGTTGTTCCTTGTAAATTTCGAAAGAACTTGTGTGAGGATGGGGTTTGATCATACCACGTGGCCTCAAAAGCTACTAATGGTATTGCCCTGCGAAGCAGCGGACACGCTTGCGCGTTTGCCAGCAACAGACGCGGATGACTATAACAAAGTGAAGGCTGCCCTTCTAAAGAAATTCCAGCTTTCAGCAGAAGCGTTTCGCCGCCGGTTTAGGGACGCACAAAAGAAAACGGGCGAGCCATTTCAGGAATTCGCATTCAACATGAAGGCCGATTTTGTGGAGTGGCTGAAGGGAGAAGGTGTCTACGAGGATCGGAATAAGCTGGTGGACTTGATCTGCCTTGAGCAGTTTTACGGGTGCTTGAATGAGGAGATGCGCCTGTGGATTTAAGATAGACCTGGGGAGAGGAACAAGAACGCGCGGCTGAACTAGCTGATGAGTACACCGTCCATCGCCAGTCAGAAAAAGCACGCGTTCGTCCATTCAGCAAACGGCCGCTCAAAAATTGCTGAGTGCGTAAGGGCGCCAGCTCTGCAATGAACGCGCCGGAGACCGAAGCAAAGGAAAACTCGGGGAAGGAAAAGAGTTTTGAGTTGAAAGGGCCACTTTTGTGTTTCCGGTGCCAAGAGCCAGGACACATAGCGGCTGGCTGTCGGAAACCGAAGGTAGTGTTTTCTTTTACGGGCTCAGTGACGGGCTCGGCGACGGGCTCAGTGACGGACGGTGCCCTGGCGAACCCCAAACTTGCCGCCTCGCACCATAAGCTCGCTCCGGCCCGACGCAAGAATCGGCAGCGCCTCCACAGGCAGAGCAAAGCTGAGCGCGGGCCACAAGCACCGGTATCGATTAGTGCATCGAAGTCGTGGATGACTCACGACACCCAGGCAGACGAGAAGGTAGCGGAGGGCGGGGTCCAAAAAGGCGACGTTCCAAGCGCCGCTGGATCCAAGGCCACAGCAGATGGTCCCGCTAAGCCAGGCGACCTGGAACTTGCTCACCCAGCAACTTCCGAGAACCCCAAGGCTACAGCCTTTACATCTCTACTTGGGTCATCCGAACATCCTGCTTCATCTTCAAGCGATACCGCTGCGCCAAGAGCCTCTCCTAACAAGGGCAAGAGGGGTACGCAATCACTGAATGCCGTGATCGCATTGCTCGACGTTCGTGCCGAGACACCCTCTTGTAAGGAAGAAAAGGCCGGCCTGGATCTGTGGCGCATTGTGAAGGTGCTGCTGGTACTGTTTGTCATAATTGTCGTCCTGGGATTCATAGTTTTCTGCGAGCCCGTGGAAATGCGCAGCGCGAGAGGTTTTGCACCACGAAAGGCTGCGAGGAACGCAAGCGTCGCATCAAAGGTCAGCTGAACAAAAGTGTGGATCCTTGCGACGATTTCGGTGCTCACGTTTGTGGAGGCTGGGCATCTCGCAAAAAGTTCCTGTTGTCACGCTCCCAGATGACCGATATGCACTTGGCCTGGCTGTACAAGCTCGCAACAACACTGGAGGCGGGCGTGGCACGTTTGCCCATCGGCATGAAAGTTGACGCGATGTTCAAGAGCTGCATGACGCCAGGAAAGTCCCAAGCGATTCACGGTAGCAAGTGCTACTATTTAGCCTTGTGTGTGGGTGTGCGGTGGATCGTGGCGACGCCGAGATGCGCTTGTTGGGTGATCTGCTTTGTGCTGTGCTGTGCAGGGGTGTGCTGTGCTGTGTTGTGTGCGTGTGTGGGTGGTGGTTGATAGTCAGTGAGACGCCCGAGAGGAAGCACAACGGACACTTCAGGGAGCAGCGCCACTGCAGCCCTTCCGTGACCTCTTCGGGCGGCGGACGGGCTGTTATGACCGGCCCAGCAAGGAGGTGGCTTGCAAGAGATGCTCATCGGCGTAACGGTCAAACGCTGTCCGCGTCCTGCAGGAACGCGGGAGGCGTGTGCGCCGCAAGAAACGCACATCAGCGTCGCTGGGACACACAGCCTGCGTCTCAGAAGATGCACGTGCACGGACGGGGGTATAAAAAGCGCGTCGCGTGTGCGGTCGGAGCTCTCTCTCTCTGGACTTCGCTGGCACGCTCGTCTCGAGTGCGCTCTGGGTCCTTGTGATGGAAAGACGCGTCTGTACGCTCTCGTTGCAATGTACTTCTCTTGCAAAAAAACTCCCAAGCTTAACCATGTTCACCCCGAGGGTGAACATGGTTAAGTGCGAATGCACGGGGTGATGCTATGAGGAGTATTTATTAATTCGCACTATTATATTTATTGATCACACTATGGTGCCTTTATCTGACGCTTGCGTTGTCGTTCCGATTCTTGGGCCGCGTTCGCGGCTCGATGCTGACGCCTCATCTCGGCCCCGCGAGCGCGCAGTTCACCATCCGCTGCACGCTTCGCCCGCTTGTCCTCGGCCTCGCGAGCGCGCAGTTCGGCATCCGTTGCACGCTTCGCCCGCTTGCACTCGGCCTCGCGAGCGCGCAGTTCGGCATCTGCTGCACGCTTCGCCCGCTTACGTTGGGTCTCACGAGCCCTTCGCAGCGCCGCCTTGTCTTCCAACGTCGGTGAAACCACCGCGGTACCGTCACATCCAACGACGAGTGCAGTGCTGGCATTCGGTTGTACTGCATTCGTTGTTGATGGTAGCGTTGCCTCCGGGACATCCATCGCACGACCCGCTCTCGACGGGAGACTGAGAGAGAAGGCGGGCGCGCGAGAGAGAGGGGTGCGCGCGCAGCTGCAGCGAGCGAGGAGAGCGGAGGAGCGAGTGAAGGGGGAGGGGGACGCGCGCAGCGGCGTTAAAGATATAAGGCGCGTTACCGATATCAGCGTCGTGTCCGTGGCTTATTCGGTAGAGCGTCGCGCTGCGGCCCGCCAAGTCCTCTTTCTTTTAAAGATAGAGAGAAGACTGCGGACGCCGCCGACGGCCGCGGATGGTTTGGGGTCGCTTATAAAGTGCATTCACACTTAATTTGTAAATTAAACGCATCTTCTACTTGTTCGTGAGACGCGTCGTCCTTCGCCGGATCCTGGGTGGCAGCCTCAACCCCTCCCCGGGCATATCAGTGTGTATACAGACTTGCACAATTTCAGAATCTCTTCAATGTACGTTGTGCATGTTTCACCGGGAGCTTGAGCACACTGCATCAAGGTTTGCTCAGCGCGCTTCTTCTTCATCAATGGGTTCCCGAAGCAGCTCACTATTTCTTTCTCAAACGCTTCCGAGGTCGTTATTGTTTCATCGTGGTTTTCAAACCACACCAACGCCGTCCCTTGAAGAAACCATCCGACGTTGGACAACCAGGAGGCCGCATCCCAACTATTCTATTTACTCACACGGTTGAAGTGTTTCAGCCATTCGTCGACGTCTTCTCCGACCCTCCCAGAAAAGCTTCGTGGTACTATGTGTCGGGGCCACGTAGCGCCAGACGAAGTGTGCGTGGTGTTGCCGTCAGCAATCGGATCCATAGAGAGCGGTGGTAGACCAGCCAGTCGGCGGCTTCGGCGTAGTTCTTGAGGTAGCGCTTCCGGGATCGTTCGTCTGGGATCGCTCCGCTGTACCCCGCACCTTCCACCAATCTTGTTACGGTGAGATGCCTTTATTTACGGAAATGATGAGTGCGAGAGTCCCGAGATCTGGCCGATCACCGCTCGTGCCAACCTCGTTCTCTTCTTCCACGCGTCCCCTCAGTATCGTAGCAACATTTTATTGAAGGCTCATAGTTCCAAGTGCCACACTTTTAAATGTAAAGCGCTTCTTAGTGAACTTCGGCGACTTTGAGCCTATCTATCTATCTATCTATCTATCTATCTATCTATCTATCTATCTATCTATCTATCTATCTATCTATCTATCTATCTATCTATCTATCTATCTATCTATCTATCTATCTATCTATCTATCTATCTATCTATCTATCTATCTATCTATCTATCTATCTATCTATCTATCTATCTATCTATCTATCTATCTATCTATCTATCTATCTATCTATCTATCTATCTATCTATCTATCTATCTATCTATCTATCAATCAATCAATCAATCAATCAATCAATCAATCAATCAATCAATCAATCAATCAATCAATCAATCAATCTATCTATCTATCCGCCTATGTCTTTTAGCCCTCCTGGCCATCTCGATAATTGTATTGATACCAAAATTGGTATGGCATACCATGACTGTAACATGAGCGTAATCGACTAGCCATAAAATTGAAATCACTAGATGTATGTCATGAATTTCCTAATTTACATTTTATGGGATGCTGCTGTTGCGGTGGTTTCGTTCTCATGGCATTTTGCAAAACTGGCATGGTATGACATGACTGCATACCAAACATACGTGACAGACTCTAACGTGAATATAATGACATGGATGTCACCGCTTTCATGTTATGACTTGTCATGACTACATGCCACGCTCATGGTGCGCTCGCGGTCGTTTCGCTAGCTTCACATATACCAAATTTGGTATTATGGGACGTTAATGGACGACGAAGATAAATCACATGTCCAAACATAATAATCTTGATAATAGTGTTATGTAAAACATGACTATAGGCTACGCTCATAGCGCGCTCGCAGCCGTTTCGCTGACACAACATATACCAAATTTGGTATCAGGTGATTTAAATAGACGACGAAAGCAAACGACATGTCTGAACATGATAATCTTATGTGCGTGTCATGTGAAACATGATTACATGCTACGCTCATAGCATGCTCGTGGCTATTTCGCAAGCTCCACATATACCAAACTTGGTATCACGTGACATGAATGAACGACCAAGGTAAATGACATGCCAAAACGTGATAATCATGATATGCGTGTAATGTGAAACATGGTCATGCTACGCTCATCGCGTACTCGTGGCCGTTTCGCTAGCTCCACATATACGAAAGTTGATATTAAGTCACATGAACAAACGACCAAGGTAAATGACACAGCCGAACATGATAATCATGGCGTGGAAGTCATGTACGGCATAATTTACATTCATCTCATAACGTTGGCCTTATTTTAAAGGGCTATATCTACCTTGCTCATTCGTGCTTCGCATATATTTGATTCCCACAGCATATCATCGATTCCCACATTCTTCCGATCTTTTTGCGATGGTAATTGAAATTGCGATGGTAATAATCATGCAGATCACGTACAGGGAGTCTGCCAAAGAATGCGCCTCATCCATCTTCATAGCGAGTTGCCGGCACAGAATTGTCTCAAGACGGGCGTCTTTTCTTCACACTTGAAGACTAACAAAAAAATAATAATTTTTCAAAAAACGAGGCTAGAGCAGAGTCTAGACTACATTATTCTGCGCGTTCTTGTTTCGCGTCGTGTGCTTATTTTTTTTTAATATGATGAGTTGATCCCTGTTAAGAGTTAAGCACGGTTAATGCAAAAACATGCGAAATAGATATAAAGCTTTCTGTATTTCTTCCTTCGAGATTTTTTGGTTACTAATATTGCACTCAAATTCTTGAAACTGCAATTTTCCGAAACAAATGGTGCAAAATGCGAGGTGACATATTCCTTACACGGGTCAGTTACCATACTGCAAGACATGTACCATCTTTAAGAAGGGGCACACAAGGCGGCTTCTGTTAGATACCTATATGAATGAAGCCTAAGCCATTTTCTAGTGCAGAGTTTAAAGCTGGCTAATTTTCTTCCGGCTGGACTCTTTCCCTTATACTCAACATTTACCCTCTTTCTCTCTATGCTTAATGCGCTGCTGCTGATGTGGGGCTTGAAAGCGCAGATAGCAGACCCAAGAACAAGAAATAAGACAGGGTAAGTGCATGATTCTTATAATATAAGTTATTGCAGATACGCAGGGCAATTTAAGCAAATACTAGCTCAAGAAACCTCCAGAATAAAAAAAGGCTTCTTTAGCAGAGAGAACTGTTGATCTGCATGGTGTTAAATTTTAACCTGTGTCTGACGCCCGCCGTAGAATTATGGGAGTAATTTCACGGCAACCACTCCTCCTCCCATCATTACGCAATATTCATATTTGTATGAAGGGTCCCGATTTAGCACTCATTTTAGTCGGCTGTCTCATTGAATGACCCCAGTTTTTGCCCGTACGTGTCTTGTGGAGATGTTTTTTCTCCTGTTTTGTGTATTAAGTAGAAGTTCTAGAGTTACTTGGTTGCATAACAAGGGAATTTGCGTTCACAATGGTGTGAACTGAGTTTGCCGGCAGCCTTCCACCTTCCAGGGGGCCCTAAACAACCTCTAAAAAAGAGGTCACATTTTCACCACAGGGGTGAAGCAATGAATGCGATAGCCGCAAATGAGAATGCCACAAGAACGGCAAGCAGCTCAAAACTTGCAGCACGCCGCTCAAAAACGAACATAACAGCGTGTCACTGAAAAAGTAAAAAAAAATCGTAATTGGCTCACAGTTAGTGCTTGCATTGATCTTGTGTTTGAAGAAAAAATGAGTGTCAGAGAGGCCTTCGTGCTTGTCGCAAGAGTAGTGAAAGTGATGAAGAAACAACTCTCCGGCCTTCGAACTCGGATTTACGAGTCCTCTGAAACCTGCGTCTCACCTTCCAGTTTGGTCTACGAAATGAAACACTAAGTACCAGACTCTCACCGTTGATGTTTGGTTTTAAGTTTTATCATATTGTGTCGAGCTTTAGTCCTGGTAAGAACAAAATGATAGGTTTCAATTTTGCTCTAGTGTCGGTCCATAGAATCTTTACAGGTGCCAAAGTAGATTACACAAATAGACAAGAAGAATCACCTTCATATCGTCTCGTTAGTCGAGAGGTCTGATGTAAATCTCCACGGAGATCCACACTAAGCAGCAGTTAGTAATATATGCTACAGTAATTTAGCATGACTCGTAAGTGGTGAACACATAAAATGAATACTTGCCTCTACCACCAATCTTTAATCTAACACAAAGCTCATGACATACTTTGTAAATGAACCAAATTTTTAATGTTTATTGTAAATCAGAGTCAGATGCAGGCTTTTGGAATGTGGCTCTTGGTATCTAAAGTTGATCAGATGAACGCATAAATGCATGGCATCGTCGTTTCTTGCAAATCTGGCACTCTTACAATGAATATGTATGTCAGCATCATGCATCATAAATGACGTAATACAAAAAACATATCAGAGTGAAACTTGAAGTATACGTACACTATTAGCTTGTGTATTTTAAGTTATTTTTTGCAATTCTCGAAGCTGGCGAATGGCAACAGTTAATGGTACGCAAGCATTGGTTCACACCTTCAGTATTGTAATGCACAATCTAACTTATGAACTCCACTTGAGAAATCAAGGTAAGGCGACGCACCCAGCGGCGGTTCAATCTTCTTATGGCGTGCCAAACTATAGGTGAATTCAACAAAGTTGTCCAAGAAAGAAGGGCAAGAGCGCTCGATTTTATTTGATACATAATCCAGTACGCAGTGAGCACTCTTTGCTCTTTCTTATTTGCCCCATGCAATGGCTTTCTAGTTTTGTTTTGTTATAATTACTTTGAACGTACCATACTACCTCTCCCAGTCATTAGAGATGTTATTTTTAAATGCTATAGCACATGCGATCTTTGCCGTTTTTTATAGTCTTTTGCCATAACTTGCTACGAAACATTCTGTATGGGTGCAAAGACGGACATGAAATGCATGTAAAAAAACAACGTGAAACTATTGAATGTGCAAAAATGTTTTGCGTAGGACATGACTGCATACGAAATGAAGGAACGGCAAGTGCGAATGAGGCATGAGAAGATAAACGTATTAAGTAGCTTGTGGCAAAAGATAGGTTTACTCGCGGTAAAAATCATACAATGTTAGGGCACTTGAGCTTGCTAGGTTATATATAATATATATATATATATATATATATATATATATATATATATATATATATATATATATATATATACATATATATATATATATATACATATATATATATATATATATATATATATATATATATATATATATATATATATATATATATATATATATATATATATATATATATATATATAATTTAGCAACCTCAAGCACCCTAACATTGTACAATTTTCACTGCGAGTAAACGTCGGGAAAACTAAACAACATGATCATGCTCATTGACATAACGAAAAAGAAATATTTCATGGTCAGGCCTACTCAAAACAGTTCTGAATGCATGTCGATGAACTTTTCGCAATTAGTATAAATAAAATTACAAAGATAATAATAGCGGACGCACTTAGCAAGTATTTTTTGTATTTACATTCCTTTAAGTCCTCAACATTTTATTATTAGAAATATTAGGACCCCAAAACACTAGTTTCATTATTTGCCTCAAACGCACAGACTATAAAGCCATAATAACTATTACAAAAATAAAGGGACATACTTTTATATTCGTAAACATAACCTTTTCATTTGCTACCTTCGTTCACGGTGCTTAAGCTTTCAGGCGAATTTGAGCACGGCAAAAGAGGATGTGCCGGTTACACTTATTTCACATGCTTATTGTCATAGAGCACTGAATTTGTACTTTTTATTTTGCTGGTGCATCTATACCTTGACGGTAACAAAATATTCCGAATTTCGCCCAAATGGTTGGCTTAATTTGGCACTACTACACTCCAAATATTAGTAAGAAAATTCAATGCACGGAAGAACCTGCCCCCTTGCATGCCCTGTAAACTTCAGTTCTCTCGTTTCTCTTTGTTCAACAGTTGGTATAGCCATACCACACATAGTCTCCAAAATGTTGTGCACTCATAAAAAGCAAATTTGCATGTTCAGATTACACGCCGAGCACACTAATTGTGGTACTATAGGTACGAGTGTATGAAAATTATGCTTGTTGTGAACACTATATGTCAGCATATTCAGTATTGGTGGTTTTTTTTGTGTATAGACAATTTTCCGCAGTACGGTCTTTTTTGATCACGTGACTGTAAGTGGCCTTCTCCCAGCTAGTTTCCTCAGCCGACACACTGAGCCTGCGAAGTGACGGAGGCCGTAGCTGTGGTTAGAAGCCAACATGCCAGCACCTTTTCCGACGCTACCACCCGCTTCGATTGAAACTCGCACTTGCCGCTCGCCCACTGTCCTCACACCAATAAATAAATGGTGAAATCAGCTAGCGATTTCAGTTAGTTCACGCTGTGGATAAAAGTATCAAGTATGTTCTGTATTTTTGAAAAAAATAAGATATAGCTGTGTTTATTCAGCCATGCTGTCTAAACCTTATCTTCGAGAGTTTGAGAATGATCTTATAAAACTGTAAGATACCAACGAATACACCGCTTTCGAAGCTTCAGGACGTAAATATGAAACAAATAATTGCATTCATTGTGAAATTATGGGCCACACAGCGCAGGACGATGAGCTGATAAGATCGAGGCTAAAAAAAAGCTGCACCCATCGGTGCTGCCATGTTGGGTTTTTCGACGCGCCAGTCTTTTTCGCTTTTACAACTTTTATTTTCCGGCTCGTTCGTCTGCCTCTCTCAGCCTTCCCATAGCATCTGCTCGCGCCGCAGATGCTACGTGGACGCCGAGCAGTCAACGCGACGCGGATGTTGAGCAGTGCTGCAGAAGGCTATGGCAGAAGGGCGGCCATGTTAGGAAGATGACCATAGTGTTGTGGCACCACATATACTCGAAGGAAGAAACCACGCATGGAAAATCGTATGTGTATCTAAGCGTGCAGTAATATAGCAAGCTACTAGTTTTTCCTTTCAATATAGACCGATTAGTGCACGGTATTCTGCCGTTTTGAAGCGCATAAAAAGCAGACTGCCCGTAAAGATCGATACTGGGGCGATCAAGTTCGAAAGCAACGAAGATCGAAGCCGGCTGTTGACTTTCGCGGTTGCGCAATGGGCTCAGACACTCATAAATTATGCCAAACTCTAAGATATCTTGGTATTTCGTAAATCCAAAGCTAATTAGGAGGGGTCTGAGATATTTACCCTGACCAGTTCACTGTTTTTTTTTTCATGGGGCGGTATTTGCGAAATGGGTGTTAAGCAAGGCAGTTGGGCAACTATCTAAATGGAAGAACTCATCGACAGGAATCCAGTGCCACGTAATTAGCATTCTTGCAGTTTGTAAACCTCTATCCAGCCGTGTAAGCGTGATGAATAACCCTCGTGGTGAGACCGTGATAAAAGAAATACTCGAAGTAAAAAAAAGGTAATCTATTGAGGACAGAAGGCCTGAATTAAAGGACCAGTGGAGTGCAGTGTGTATGGCTGGTCACAGCGTAATGTACATGACTGTATTAGTTTTTAAATACTCAAAGAAAAAGCTTGAGATATGCTGCCCAAAATGTATTGAACAGTTTTTCACATAAATTGACATGACAACAACGTGCTTTTATGGACGTTATTGTTGCCATCGTGTCATTATCGCTTACTAGTGTACTCTGTCTGTTCTCATAAAATAATGTTATGCATACAGTTAATCTATGTCTACTCCTTCCCTTCACCTTACAATATTTTTTTGCTTTGGCGGTAGAAGATAGTTTTGCTTTCAGTAAGCGTCAACGTACTATAAGTTGCCTAATATATTTTTTTCACTGACCCACGCCTGCTTTTTGCTCTTACCTATATGCAAATTTACCTGAAAGACTCAGTGAAGGTCACTGAATTGGTCTGGTCTCTACATTCAAAGAATGAAGTAGAATGAAGTTAAAAAAGAGCAAATGCAAGCCAGTTCGTAAGTATTCGTAGTTGGAAACAGCGCGAAGAAAAAGCAGACAAGAAATCACTCAAATGCAGTGCTGCTACTGTGTGTTCTCGTTCTTGTTTACTTCGCGCTATTTTGTACTATAGAATGAAGGCCCAATGTAGCGAATTCTGTAGAGAGCAGAATAAATCAGCAGACATAAAGAATACCTTGTTTGATGCTGCTCGCATCAGTCTCACACTTCTTAGGGGCAGGTTAACACCATCATTTTACAGGGACGTTTATTCGATTTGTTTTGTCCTACGTCCTCATAAAACAGTTGTCCCTCATGTCAAGCTGCTCAAGGCTCCAATGCACCAACAGATGTTCCTTAGCGCCATTTGCAGGAACACCGCAATCGGATGTATATGAACCAGTCTTGCCTGTCACCTCAGATACTCATTCGGCATGACAAGCTGCTTTGGTATGGAGCAATAGGTATGCATAAGAACGCGGAGACTATAGAAAATAGGGCGATCACGAGTACATTTGCGTTATGCCACCAGATTTCCGGATCATACGCTTGCTTCACGGAGTGGTCCTGTCTACTCCCGCTAAACTCCTTCGTGGACCATAGCCACTTTGTTGCCGGGTGTGGGGACAAGAGACGGACACGACACCTGGGCAAGCACTCACATATTTCACTCTAGAGAATTTGAAAACAACTACAGAGCTCATCGTCATATTTACACTGACGGCACCGTTACATCTACATCATTCAACATTGGCATCTGGATTTCATGTGCCAATGTCACTATCTCTGTCACTCTCTGTCACTGCACCTCATCCGCAGCCACTGAAGTGGGTGTACTGTGGGCTGCCTTAAATTACAGTGTGGACCAAACAGCTCATTCCTCGTTCATGTTCCCTGATTCAAGAGCAGCGCTGCGGTAGCTGAAGTCTCTTTGCATGGAGGACCAACTCGTCAAGGACATCAAACGCCTATGCTAGAAAGCCTGCCACCCCCATTACCGCATTGTCCTGCAGTGGATACCTGCCCACGGCGGAACACAAGGCAACGATCGGGCTGGTGACGCTGTGAAAGCTGGACATGATGCTTCGGCAGAAATCATCAAGATACCTTCGTCGAGGCAAGATGCTGCAACGCTAGTGTTGGCACACGCTTGGCACATCCAGATATCTCACTGGAGAGGCGATAACTTTTTGTGGCAGCACAGCCAAGGCTGCAAAGCCCTAGCATGCCATTTTTTACTACGCTTCTGCATGTAGTCCACGAACGCTAACTTTTGTATAGTGTGTAGCATAATGGGAAATATAAGCAAAAAAAGAGTAAATGTTATGTTCAAGATTGTTCGCATAATAATTAAAAAGGATCACCCGTGTAGGTCTTTCGTTCTTTGCCGTTTCTAGTTTTCTGGTTTCCTGGTGCCATTTCACCTTTTGTCTGCCTCAATAAACATCGATGTCGTTGTTCGGTTGCAGCAAGTTAACATCGAAGCTTGTGAGCGAGCATGAGGGCGCGTTCATTAGGTGATCTGTATTCATCGAGCAGGGTGAAACGAAGGCAGCGATGCATCGTGAAATATTCTGTTTTCCGCATATGGAATCACCGAGAATTTGTGTGTGAGTGATATCATCAGCGAAAGTGGGACTCTAATCGCTATAGCCACCTCGAAAGTGACACCGGCGACCTGCCAATTTTCAGCAACACCAGCGCTGCTTGGAAGAAAATGTACGATTGTAAACTGTGCGTAAAGCCAATTACCCTTTGCCTAAATTGCGTTGCATACATATTCGGTGTTTTGGATGCTTAATATTATTGATACGATAACGCTGAAGATCGCGTAACGTAACACGGCCCCCGTCGGTGCCTGCAGAGGGAGCCGTTCCTTGCACTTTGCCTGAGTAACAGACACGTTCATGTGTATTACCCTGTTCACTGTGCAAAAACAGCGTTCATGGTCAAGTAAAGATTGCCTTTCACCCCCTTGAATTATCGAACGTCAGACGCCCGCTCACAACTGATCGGTGCCAGGATTTCTGTTCCCCATTGTTACTTCGCGTCAACTGAAAAAAAAAATTAACGTGAGCGTCTCCAGGAAGTTCTTGCATCTTTATAAAAAGGAAAACAATGATGCCGACCAAGTATGCCCTGAAATTCAGAAAATGGTTTCTTTACTTTGCGTTGTTCTGGTCACCCAGTAACTGCTCAGGCGTACCCTTTTTTTTTCGAAATAAATCTTTTTCGAAATAAAATTGAGCGGGACAATGACGAGAAGAGTGTCTGCTGTGACAAGAAAGGTCGACAAAGAGCTCAAAGGCTACATAGTTGATGACGCTATTTAGGAAAGTTTAGTCTGTATGCGGGTTTGTTTGTAAATTAGCGGTATTATAGTTTGGGGCTATTACTATTTGTGTTGCACATTTTTTTGTATATTCTCGAGTGATGTCAGTGTTTTCTAATAAGGGGTGTGCTGTTAACCGAGTCGTGTATCAGTCCTTCACCCGCAGCTACACCAAATCTGTGACATGGAGGCGCCCCATGCTTTTTTACTTTTGTCTGGCGCTACATCATATTATTCAGTGTCACAACGCAGTTCAAGAATTTGAAGTAGCTCCATCTCTAATGATCGCTGGCCTTTTCGACACAATCGGCCGTTTCGCTCAGCCATGCGAAGAGTCAGAAAAGTCATGGGAGCTGCATTCTACGCTTACATTTACGTAATATTATGACCATCACAACAAGAACACAAATTCAAGTACGCATTATTTTTCAAATTGCTTTCAGGGCAAAAAAAAAATGCTCCAGATAGCGAACCCAGCATGCCAAAAGGACGATGTGGAGCTTCAGCGGCTCTCAGTATTAATTCGTTCGCGTTGTAGCTCTGCCTTTGACAAGTTCGTGAGAATTTGACTTATGTGCGAGTGGTGGGTAATTTAATACAGAACTCGCCACGAAGACGACGCAGTTTTTTACAGTGCCATGACCCCGCGGTATTTTGTGTAGCAACAAAACCGGGCCCACTATGCCGCACGGACATTGAATTTCGACAGTTAAGCAATCGACACACAAAAAAAAAAACAGGAGAAGCAAGCCTCTTTCACAATTTAAAATATTAGCAACTATTACTATAAAAAAAACCACGTATGATTATTCAAGAAAGCTAGCTTGGGAGCTCTCAAAGGTGGTTATTCTTTAGTAAAGCTTTGAGAGAGCTGTATATTGAATCTATGTGTACATGCACGAGGTTGCCTTGACAACTTGGTGCCTACAAAAACGTGTCTACAAATGCTACGAAGACATGCAGAGAAGAGCCGTTTGTCGCAATGGTAACTTTTTTTTTACGAAGCAAGCTTTGCGCTCATTGGCATTCTTCGATTTAGCGAATTTACGCCAAGCTTCGCAGGTGAGTTAGGTCTGCAAATATTCCACTGCACCGCTCAATCTGCAACCTCATAATACTTGAGACCAATGTAGAACAAAATCTCAAAATCGATCAGCCCGAGCACTGCTTATATCCACACTATTGGCTCAAGAACTCCGACTTTCACATTGCTGTAAGCGTCTCTGTGAACTCAGGCATTACAATATCGAGCTGCTTCGGCTACTCTTTAAACTAGCGTTATTCTTTTATTTCACGCAGTTTGTTCCCATTTACACTTTTTGAAAGTGTGTATGATGTGAATCTTTTAATGACTTGTCATTCGTACTACGTAAAAAAAAAAGAAAACTCCGCTTCTCCCAACCTTCCAGCCGCGTTCACAAACAAGCCTGGCCAAAGTGAATACAGCCATCTCGAGGAGTGTCTGTAACCAGATTACACGTATTTTCGGCGACTAAGCAGGTTGTGTCACATTTACGCGGGCGAGTAGAAGCATTCTTTTCAGACGACATGAGGTCATTGTTCATGCAGTTTTCTTTGGTTTTCTTACATTAAGTACACCACAATGACTAAAGTGCTAACTCACTGACCCGAACGACGCTGGTTCGATTGCAGCATCGGCCGTCGCATTGCGGTAGAGGTGAAATACTATACGACCATGCACTGTGCAATGTCGATGCGCGCTAAATAATGCCAGATCGTCCTAAATTTTCAGAGATTTCTACTATGGCCTGTCTTGTAACCATATTCGAGGTTATAATATTATTAATATTATAGCCACAATAACCTTTATCTCAATATCTCAAAGACTAAGTCATGAGTATATCTCGCAAAACATTCATCATGTCATTCACATGCTTTTTAATTTTGTGTCGTTATGAAAGATTTATGAATTCAGTAATCTTAGTGTTGTTTTTGATAGCACGCTAGTTTTTTCTGGCTCACACTAAGCGTGTTGGCATGCTAGGCCTTCATCTTGTCGGCCATGTTTGCAGAATCTCTGGAGAATTCAAATTCCTACAGTCTTCCGCAAACTTTACACAGCAATATGTCTTCCTCAACTCAATTATGCATCTGTGATTTGAAATGACATTGGCAAATCCAGCAGTAACACCTTTAGGCGAGTCAAGAAAAAAATATCGTAAGCCTTTCTAGCCATCGTTTCTCAAGAAGTTTTCTGGATCTCGTTCTAACACTGCTGGATTATTGTTACTGTCTTCACTTTACTGCCGACGACATGGCGCTGACCTGTTATTTGTTTACAAGCTAGTTCGTAGTATGATATTCTGTCCTTTACTTCTCAGTTATAATATCTTTTGACTTCCGCGTAAGTTTTTCCGAGTACTGCCTGTGGTGCTTCTGAAAAGAAGTACATGCTCAAATCTCACGGAGGGCAGCGTAGTGTCGATAGGCTATTTTCCTGTTTTGTGTGCCGACAAGGAGAATGTTTTAAAATGTCTATTTATGTGACAAGCTCCTATATATATATATATATATATATATATATATATATATATATATATATATATATATATATATATATATATATATATATCAGAATGCACGTTGATAAAACCTTACGCTCCTAACATTTCTACGTTTTCAAGCTTTGTAAAAAAGAAACGCACTGAAGTGAACTTCGTTTAAAGAAACCAAAGTCGCAAGTGCGTTGACAGCAGACTGAAATTTCAGTAACGTATTTGACTTTCGTATGGACCATCGAGGTAACGAATATAGCAAGACATATTGTGCCTGAAGGAGGTGGCATACTTCCGTACTACCTGCTAGAGATCAGAGACCGGTGCGACAGTAGCAATAAAAGCCCTGCGTGTCCGGGATTAGGATTGATCGCAGTGTTTGGACCTTACCTTATTGCAGTTGACGTTCCAGGAAAGGAAACTTCGCTTCAAAGGTCAGTGAATCGAATAAGGTTTCAGTCGGTGAATTTGCGTCCTGCCTTTTTGCCTTGTTTTAAATATACTTTGTTCGTATTGCTTACGTCGACTGGATAAGGAGACTTTCTCTTTGTTTTCTTTGTATTATTGTTATATGTTTTTTTGAAGTCGAGTTTTCGCTGTACTGGTGGAAAGTAGCAGACTGCTTGAACTTCGGAAATGAAAGAATGATTCGGGGAAAGAACCAGCAGATTAAGTTCACCTATATTAGCTATAATTGTTCTGTCAAGCTGATACTAAATATTAGTATTTGTTATTATCTGTTTTAACAGAATAGTTGTCTTGATTCAATACCAATCTTGTAAATGGGCTGTCTCGCTTAGTTTGTTTTATTCATGTCACATACCTCTGATCAGATACGAGAAACAGGAACGTGCCACCTGCTCAAAGCACGAATAGACCAGCAAAACGCTGGGACCACTTGTCGAGATCATACACGCGCAAGACTTCCACGCTTCTTCGCAGAGTAGTAAGGAATGACCGCGCGGCCTGGTATCTCTTTCCGTGTTTATCAATTCATCGTCTGAGCCGCGTGATCGATGCTTCGATCACGTACAGAGCGAGGTTTGCTATTTCCGATGCTGTTTGTCCGTAGGCTAGTTGAATGATCTGCCACGAATAGGAAGCCGATTCGTGACTTGGTAGTACGTCACGTTCTACGAAATAGCAATTCTGTCGAATGAGAGCTTTCATTGCTGTGCACCACGTATCTTCTTTCATTGCGTTTAGGTCAGCTCCAATGACGTTCGTCGCCTTGCAGATTCTGGGTCAATGCTTTGCGTTTGGTAAAAATTAAGTCAATCTCCTTTAATTTTTGCAATTTAGTGACGCATTTTATCTGTCCGTTTATGATATACAGTACGTCTTTTTGCACGTTTATGAATAATCGTTTTGGGAAGGCCGAAACGCCAACAAATAAGTGAAGAGAAAAGTGCCGAAGTTTCTGCTCTGAGCAGGCCTCGCTAAACGAGTATGACGCTCCTGTACTTGACCGTTTGTGCGTCTTTTTCTCGTTACTTTTCTGAACTGTTTTTTTATATTTTGTCCTTTTGTCTGGCTATCACCCTTGCCCCTTTCTTGAAGTAGGGTCGCAAATCAAAAATTTTCTTCTGGTCAACAGCCCTGCATTTCACTTAACCTTATATACTCTCTCTCTCTTAGTGATTTTTATCAGCTATTCTGTAACAATCACACTCCCATCATGGCGGAAGGTAGCAAGGTGGCGGAAAGAATAAGAGAAGTGTTGGTCCTGGGCTCAATCTTCGCTTAAGAATAAATCTTTTGGAAACACAGTTGAGGAATTTACTCAATTTGTGCGGTGCATTTCCTTTTATGACGATCACAGTTGTCTTGCGCCGGCCACACCATGGCACATGCTCAATAAGCCGCACAAATTACGGCTAGCCTGAGCAGCTTGGCTGGTAAAAGAGAAAAGTGATTCGCGGCCTTTTTTACGGGAAATGAGCACACAAGGACCTTCATTTTGTTCATTAGTGCTCTGGGTAATGACCTCGCTGAACGGGCCGACTCTTGTTTTTTTCGCTTTCGAGCCTTACCTCGAGAGATTCTCCACACTGCTATGAAAAAATTGCGTGGCGTCTTGGCTAGTACATTTCAATGTGCAAGCCTTTGTTTTATTCACCGATAACATCAAATAGTAAAAGTAAAAATACTGAAAAAATAGCTGAGTCGTAAACATGGACAATACAGCACCATAAAAAAATGAAGAACATCTGTTATGTTATACCCGTTTCGCTGTGTAGAGGTTCAGGTTAATATAACTGCAGCTGATTCATTTCTAAATACTTCACCACAGAAAACAAAGAAGGTTATCAAATTACATATTGATTAGCTAAAGAGAAAAAAAGAACGCATCAATTGCACCTATACAGGTTAAAACAACATGGTAAAGTACAGTTCGCTTGCACATGTTCACATTGCCACAAAACTTCCATAAGCACACCTTCCTAGTTCTGGACGGAGAAATGGACGGACGGATGCTTCGCCCCAATCTCATCATTCACCTCGTGGATATGTTGCCATTTTTTGATATGCGGCTATGTGTTGGTATATAAGGCATACAGAGTTACCTTAAACACTGCAGGAAGAAAGACAGTCATGGCGTAATACCGCGTAAAGACGAACAAGTGGCCGGGGAAATGCGGTCGTGTGACTTTTAAAAGAAGTGAGCAGTGGCGAAGTGTCCGTGCCTCGTTTCAATGGCCGCGAAACCAGATAAGAGTAGGCACTTCTACTCAGCTTCGCAGGCGCCTCTGAGAAGGGACTTGCCAAGGCGTACACACTGTATCCGCGTCAGGACTTAAGAATATGGGCTTCACACCCCCGTGGACCAATGTCGAATAAGGGTGTACCCATTGCCTCAGTCTCCACGTTAGCACATGACCGGAAATTTAAACTATCAACACTAACGCGGCACTGTATACCGTCCGTCAGTGCGAGCAAAAGTACTTTGCCTTCTGAGACGGCCGATCAACGATAAGATCATGGAATGGGTGTACAAGCGCGACCACGCGAAGCGTAAAAAGAGCGCCTATTTTTTCATCGTGTTTTGACCTGTCCTGATCCAATCAGCTCGCATTAGCTCCCTTCGCATCACTGTCTTCCCTCTACAAGCCTAAAGCATGTCGATTTTACTCTCCGAAACTTTCTCTTGTTCGTGCCAAATTTGATCATCTCCTGTTACGCGGCAACGTTTGTGTGTAAGCGAGGCTTGTTAGGAACGGGACGAGACATATGCCGTCCTGGTTTGCGAACGTTGTCGTTCAGCTGGCAGCAGGCAAGAAGAAAAATAATAGTTAAGGACGACATAACGGAAACAGCAAACGGGAAGTGTGGACTGGTTGCAGCGTCGATGCAGCGCTGACAGAAGTAAAAGGAAGAAACGGTTCAGCCCTGTGTCATTACTAAGAATCAATCCAAGCAGAGATGATAATCTGCTACTGCTATGAGAGGCCCGTGAGAAGAGGAAAATGCCCGTCTCTCTTTGGTAGATTGCAAGAGATCGAAGAAATGAGGAGCAGCGTTCCTCTTTCCTTGTCTCCTCGTATACAACGAGTATGGCGCACAATGGCCGTTGCATACACAGTAGGTTGTCTCTTTACTCCGCATTTCTTTCCTTTTCTTGCATTTTTGTGAGTAACGACGAAGATGTTCGCTGTAGGAACCATATGCGACACAATAGAGGAAACAATATTGTGACAGAGCGCGTAGGAACGTCTGTTTTCAGACAATTCAGAAAACGGCATTGGATGTGTTCTCACATGTCAATGACGTCACGTCTTTGTGGAGACAGAAACTAAACGAGAGTAAACATCAAAAGCAGGGAGGGTAATGGGAATAGAAATGTTGGTTTTCAATACCTTTACTTCGTAACTACTCGCCATGATGAAGACAATGTCGTGGTCGTACGAAGTGTACTGTATACTCAGCTTCTTATCTGAAAGTCGCAGGTTCTATTCCGACCGTGGTGGTCTCATTTCAACGACGGTTGAATGCTAGGAGCCTGTGCACTTAGATTTCGACGGATGTTATAGAACTCGACACTGTCGAAATTTCTGGTGCCTTCAACTGCGGGTTACTTCATAAGCATATCGTGGTGTCCTCCCCATGATATGCTAGACCTTCGAAAGCCTTTGTCTCCCGTATGGAGGACTCTTCGAGGTATTCATTCGCATCCGCAACAGCTCCATCCCTTCGCCGCTCTGGCGCTACTTCAACGTCGCTCGCAGCTTAATGTATCTAGTAAATTTTGTCCAATGATCGCCGGCGACATCTCTATACCGATCGATATCGCTCATCGTTTTCGAGACGCTGAGAGCGCACATTCGGCATTTATAACGGCTACCGTCTCATCATTTAGCGTGTTTGACAGCGTGGAGGCCCCATTCTTCGTTCTGCGGTATTGTGACAAAACATGAGGACATATTACCGCCTGGCTTCAAACTTGCGATGCATCCAGCAGCTGCGTTATGGAGTCTCCATCAACATGACATGCCCTTATCAGTTCCTGGAATTGTTAAGAAGGCACGCATGTCACCGCTAGCCCTGAAGCATTTGACTCTGCGTCTGTTGGAGGAAAGGTACTTTGACCGCATAGATGTTTACATCGATGGCTCCACTAATTCCAACAGCTCTACAGGAGTAGTGGTTGTTCGATCTGATACTGTATTGCGTCAATACAAGTTTTCTCACACCATGACGTCGACAGCAGTAGAGCTCGCAGCGCTTCAATGTGCAGCAAAGTACATTCTTCGGCAGAAACCTAGCCAATGGGCCATCTTTTGCGACTCGAGGTCAGCCTTACAGACACTATAGTTTGTAATTCAGCACGGGTTACACGAATAATCAGTATATCAGGTAAGGCACGACTACCACGAAGCGCTCATGGAAGGTCACGCTATTGTATTTCAGTGGTTGCCAAGTCATTGCGGAATTGTCGGCAATGACCGCGCGGATGAAGCTGCTCGATCGGCTCATGAACAAGACCTGCGTGCGCCCATACCTCTCTCTAGAACGGACGCTGCAAGGCAACTACAATCACTTATTTATTTATTTATTTATTAGAATACCCTCAGGGCCCGTAGGGCATTACAGAGGGGGTGGGTACAACATATATAACACACAAGAAAAAAAGACAAAATAAAGAAACAAGTATCAGATGCGCAAATCAGGAAGGCAACATAAGTCAACTAAAAATGTATAAGAATTCAAGCACATACAAGACAAAGATAGATAGTGGAAACTGCGTATAGTTACAAGCATTGCTGAGAAATTGCAGTCTTGAATAACAAAGGGTCTGTTATTGATACAACGGAAGAGGGAAGGTGGTTCCAATCGGCGGCTGTTTTCGGTAAGAAGGCTCCTGAAAAGAATTTGGTGCGGCAAAACGGAATGGCAACCTTATGCTGATGATCAATGCGCGACGAGTGGTATGACGGTTGTGAAATGAGGTCTCGCTTCATTGATGGATTGTGAAAAAATATCTTATGAAAAAAATGCAGTCGCGCCAGTTTCCTCCGGACAGTTAAATTGGGTAGGTCAAGGTTAGATTTCATTTCTGATAATGCCACTTGTTCGTCGTTTAACTCTCAAATAACGGAATTCGCCGGGTTTCTCCAACACGCACCTGTATTAGATTGACCCAAACTTGCAACTTCGTTTGTCATCCGGGCTCCCACGATGCGCTGAAACTTTACTGTGTCACATGAGGTTGCACGTGGCATTTACGAATGCGTACTCTCGTCTCCTTGGAATGGCGAGCACTTCAGCATGCAACATCTGCGCCGGCGAGAAAACGCTCGAGCACATTCTATGCCATTGCCCAGCATACTTGTCTGAACGACGTATTATGGAAGCCAAGCTCTGTCAGCTTGATTCATGGCCGCTTACAGATGAGAAGATCCTGTGACCTTGGCTGACAGTTTCCCATACACGCAAAGCCATGAAAGCCCTCTTGTAGTTCCTAAGGATCACCAGATTTCACGACCACTTATGAAAGGACAGTATGAGATAATGCTGCTTAGTGTCGAAGTGACTATTCATCCTTCTCTTTCTTACTCCTATTCTTTTCTATCTCTTTCCTTTCTAGTATTCTTACTTTCCCCGACCCCAAGTGCAGGGTATCCAACCGAGCCAAGCTTGGTTAACCTCCCTGCCTTTCTTCCCTATTTATCTCTCTCCCCGCATTTCAAGCCCTCGCAATGATTATGACAACGTGGAAACAAGAGTACAATAACACGAGTGAAAGATAATCAATGCGAATGCACGTCTTTGAAGCAGGTCACGGTCACAATGCACTATCTCTTCAAGAGATGACACGTGGCTCAATGAGCGAACTTTTCTTTATGTGGGCTCAAACAAAGCTTAGTTGTCATGTCGCACACAACACCTCAACTTATTTTCATTACGCTATCAAACAGAAGTAAAAGCGGGCCCGTGGTGCGTTACATTGAAGTGAAATGAAAGATAAAACTTTAATTGGATGGCGACCATTTTTCAACATTGTTGCTCCAACTGCGTGCCTCAACAAATTTAAAAACTCAGAGTTACGATAACTGTCGTGCTCTATTAATAAAGTTCATATTAACCATTTTAGCCACCTTTCCCATGTACCGCAATATGACATAGTTACGTTTTCAAACAGTCATATTTCCAAAGCGACTCAAAGATGCCGTACTGTAAGGCTCCGGATAATATCGACCATCGGGCTTTTTGATGTGCACTAATGTCGCATAGTACATGAGCTTCTTTTTTTCTCTTCCGTTAAAATAAGGTTGCTCCAGCGGAGATCAAACTCTCGTCTTTTGAGTCAGCAGCCAAGCACCCTTAGGTTATCGCCACGGTTGTCTACTGGTCATGGTGCCCGAGCCGAAGGTCAAGGGTTATAATTCTCGACCAGTGACCGCATTTACGACGGAGCCGCAAATGCTAATGGTCCGTGTACTTTGACTCAAATGCACATTAAATAACACCCGGTGGTTGAAATCTCTGGAGACTTCCACTACGGGCTTCTCTCATGAACGTGTCTTGGTTCTGGGTGGTTAAACTTGAACACTAAGCCACTGTGGTTACTGGCTTTGCGTGTATTGTCTCCGCATGATTACTTTTAAACGATTCTTTTGAGGTTAGATTGCGCTATATATACATTGAAGTAAGTCATTAGGAGAACTAAAAAAGGAATCTGGAGAAGCGAAAAAAAAAAAAAACTAACCCTCTTGCTTCATTTCTTTCAAACTCACTACTTTTTGAACTTCTTGTAGGCAAAAACATTGCACAGGTGCTAATAGAATATTAGTAAGGTCATGACGGTGACAACTGTGACTTCGTGACATTTCTCTCCTCCACTTCCCCTCTACGTTTTGCGTTCCTGCGTACCACTTTCAACATCCCCTTTTATCGCATTCCTTTCCGCAGCATATCGAGTAATCTTACGCTGATGATGAATACCCCTGGCTTTCCTCTCTCTCCCACTCCCAGCCTGAGCTCATAATGCCACGTTTTTTCTCTTATTTTCTCTTTCTCGGGTGCTATTAGCGGGCTCTGTTGCCCCTAGCACTTGAATAAAAAGTTTGTCATGCTAGCAGATATCGCGGACATTAAACTGTATTCCACCGGAAATTACGACCATTTTTCAGGCTTAAGAAGCCTTGCGCCAGTCATTCGGTGCATCGCCTGGGATGAAAATTGAACGGAAGCTTAATAAGAAGGCGGAAGCAGACTAATCACTACCACCAACATTATATCTTCATGGCAAGCTTCGGCACAAAAAGAGTGGGAGGCTACGATTGCTTCGCTAGGCAATGACAGCGATAATTCGCATACCACTCACAAAACAAACGCAATGAATAAAATAGCACGAAGAACATAACGAATAAGGTGGCATAGGAACCAGAGGAATCAGAGTGACGAGTACAATGAACCCCGATCCCGGAGATAATGTGTCACTCGTATGTGCGTTTCTTTGAAAAAGAAATAATTAAGCGCGCAAAGCTTCTTTTTGCAGCCTCGCATAGAGTCAAAGCCTTTTCTTAAATTCCTGCTGTCTGGAAATGGCTGTGATTGTCGCGACTTTGCGAGAAAGTTTTCTTTTTTTTCAATGTTGGCGTCTTGTGATTTAGAGAGGAATTGAAGAAACTCAGCCGTGAATTCTTGGGACAGAAAAGCTGTCGTTTATTATACAACCCTCGTTGCGTACCCGAATTGTAATATTTGAGAACAGATAAAACAGTCACAAGCGACTATGCATTGTGATGGCTGGTCGCTTTTGTTTTTCCGGTAAAATAAGTTATCGCGTAGATAATAACGCATACAAATATACGCACCTAAAATCTTATTCCTTTCGGGAGCTAGAGAGTTGAGGCAGTTTTAGCAGAGAAGCTGTATCATGCTAGGAAGTCAAAAAAGGTGGCAGTCAGCGAGCACGCGACATAATAAAGAAAAACTGCTAGCATACGCTATAGCTTGCACATTGCCCATGCTTTGTTCAGTTTTTTTTAGAATTTTATTAGCGTTATGCACACTCGGCGACAAGTTGTCTTGACTTTAATGTAGAAGCTACAGAGCCAAAGCGCATGCTTGCTACCACGACTTAATAATAGTTCTCGAGTTTGCAGATCACTATATCAGTTGCCTAGCTCAAATGAATTATTTTATTCATTAAAGCAGACAATGCTCAAACTACTATAAAAGCCAGAAAGACATGCCGAAGAGCGAAGCCGGGTAAAAAAAAAGAGATAGGGATAGCAAAAGAAAAAATCGTTGAGGTAAGACTAAGACATACGCAAGCCTACCAAATCTTTCTGCACTGATAGAGAAGCAGAGAACATCAAATAAAAAATGTGCTTTGCGTGCAGCAGCATGCGACAAAGAGCAGATCGAACAGAGATTAGCGTTGATTGCGATGGCAATTACGGATCAGCGTTGCAACTTGAGCACTGAGGAGTGAACGGTATAAAATAATGTCAGCGTGGCGCAAACATCCGCCTTTTTTCCAGAGCGTGTTCTGTTAAAACCAACCCAACGCTGTTATACGACCAGAAAGGGTCAGTCAGGTACGATTGGATGATAATTAGCGCCTCTCGCCTGTTATCTTAGCTGCATCATCCTAATGCTCTTTTGTCAGTCGCATGCGTCGAGAAGATGGTACCGGCGAATTACTCGTGTTTTGGAAGTGATCGCGCTTGATACTTCGCTAAGCTGCACCTACATATCAATGCATTTACGAATGAGATGAATGCGCTCTCATAGAACAAAGTCACGTGTGCTTCCGGATCCTCGGCACTCGCTTTTGTTACCATAAATATTAATTAACTAGCGCAGTTTTATGTCATTGACGTACGTTGAGCAGGTCTTGCCCGATAAATATATTATATTTTGCTCAGGAAGTCTCCCCCACCATTAAGTTATTTGTGTTTGGTAGGTTGGTTCATTAGCTAGCTTGTCGTGGGAAACGTTCCAAAGTGAGTGGCACGCTATGAGGAGCTCCTTAGTGAAGAGTGCTGAATGATTTTAACCACCTGCGGTTTTTTATGAAGTACTAAAGTGCAAAGCACAGGGGAGCTTACCGTTCCACCTCCACTGAAATGGGAACCCCACGGCCGGAATTGAAGCATTCAGGTAAGCAGCCGAATGTCTTAGCCTTTGATTAAACAGGGCTGGCTTGCTAGAGCTCCCTGCCACCTGAACGTGGACCTGCGAATGAGAACAAACATCCTCGTTGTGTCCCGGACACGTTGAAGTTCGCCGTCGCTATGGCGTAAGTTTACGCGTACACGCCGGCAGTGTGTCATGTCATTGAGTGTGATGCACTCACGTCACCCCATCACCACCATGTTGGAACACCAGTACTTTGGGACGCTCACTATCCTACGCGCCTTGGAAGTCATCTTGTGTTTCACAACTAAAACGATCTGACAATGAAATTAACTTGTCATCAACACCACCATCATTCTACATGCAGGTTCTCGCGGTCTTTATATACGTGACCCCATCACGGTACGCTTGCTTAGTTACTCCGCTTGTATTTACTACGTTTTATATGGCTCCTACGTCTGCTCGCCTTACTGCATACGACATTCTATATTGTCACTATTGAATTCATTCGTTGAGCCTGGCGAAGAAACTGCCTTTTTTGGTTAACCAGAGCTTTTTTTTTTAGCCGGCGCATCCTGAGTGAACCTAGGCTGTCCGATTTCAAATGGAAAGACAGGGATTAGTTTGTTGACTTTACCCAGAAAACACGTGAGAAAAAAAGGGATAGCGGCTACTTCTTTAAATATTTAGAAACGAACACAGAAAAAGTAGACTGCAAGTTGAAATGACACTTCTCGGAATCCCGGCCAAAACTTGCCTGTGAACGCAGCACAGAGGTGGGAATACATCGATTCGCGCGAGCAACCATGCGGAGCAAGAAAGCGAACCCTCGTCAACACAAATAAAAGCGGCCAGTCTGTCTCGTTCCGGCCTCAAGTTGGGAGCCACGGCTTGGAGGATCATTATGGGAGTGTTCGATTGCGTGCTATGGATTGCAGCACTGCGATAAAAGGAAAGAAAGCCGAAAAGGCGGAAGGGGGCCCTTTTTGGGGTTGTTTATCAGATATGGGCTGAGAGGAAGATCGTGATAGCTGGCAGGTAGATAAACGCACAAAAAGATGAATGGAACACAACACTGAATGAAGGCATCGAAAAGCAAGAAAAAAAAGGTAGGGGCGGAGCTGCGCACTTCTTTGTCGCCATTTCTTTTCACAATGAGAAAGCAGCTGCAGCTTCATGTGTGAGGACTGTGCTTTTCCGGTCTAGTGGATGGTAATGACCAGTGAGGTAGCAACACATCAGGTGCACGACGGCCGATGCATTCGACGCTTCTAAGGTGCTTAGTAGGCTTTGTAGAAAAGGCTGGTAAATCGAAGGTGATAACGAGTTTCGTAAGAAAGAAAACAGACGAAGTTCTTACGAGCCGTTGGTCTCGACTGTTAGTGGCTGCGTGCTCATACTACATATGAAAAATACCAGGCGGTAACATTCGATAAGGCCGTATAAAATGAAAGGCTTGTATTGCTGCACTGATAACGCAAAAACAAAGACACATCGCAATTTTGCTGAAGAGGGAGTAAAAAAAGAAAACAAATGAGACGTATGGAAAAGTAATAAATAAGTAATAATAGCTGGGGCCCTACGTCTGAACACCACAATATTATCCGACGCGCTTTAGTAATGAGCTTGGGAATATTCGACCACCTGAATTTTTTTTACGTGCGCCTAAATATATGCCCACACGCCTCTACAATCTTGTGTTGCATCGAAATGCAACCACTGCGGCAGGGATCGGATCCCACGTTCCTCAGGTCAGCGGCCATTCAACGTATCCCCTTGACCATGGCGACGAGTAAAGGAATACTCGATTCAGTCTAAGGATAGATAAAGTAAAATAGTGAACTGAGGGAGCTCGTCTTCTACTCTTTCGCTAGTTTTCCCACGCCAAGCCTCGCCATACTTAGATAAACACTCACTGATGTGTGCCATGAAAGTTAAACGACACAATTCGCACATGGACAACAAAACGGCGAACACTGGAAGGCCAGAAACCAATGTCAAGGCTCACTTCTGTAAAACTATGCATTTCTTGTTCCACTTCTTTCTGCATTGTTTTTTACACAATATCTCACTCAGCTATTTCATTGATAACTTCATACGTAACAGCGTATTTAAAGGAAAATAGCAGGAAAAAAAACGGCAGGGAGGTTAACCAGCCTGTAGGCAGCCGGCTCGCTACCCTGCACATGGGAGGAGGATGGGGAGATGAAAGATAGAGAGGAGAGAGGGAAGAGAGATGAGCACAGCACAATGGCGGAAATGTTGTAGGCCCGTGTGCTCAAATTTGAGTTCACGTTAAAGAGCCCCTGGTGGTCGAAATTTCCGGAGCCCTTCACTACTGCGTCTCTCATAATCATATGGTAGTTTTGTGACGTTAAACCCCACACATCAATCAATCAACATCGCGAGGTAACTCGGCTGCGTGGTTTGCAGGATCCGCCCGCCACCGAAGCTTGCATTTTCGTTCGCGTATTAGTGCGGCTTAGAAGGCTGCCGCATCATTGGTGCGCAGTTTCTGACGGCACTCACGGCCCCTGTGCCTGTTTTTGTGTCATCTGCCCGGCATATGCGAGCTGTCTTATGTTTCCACTATCAACGATAGAGTTTTTTGTGGCGTACCCATGTGAAAGGTCTCAGTAGAAACTTAAGCGCGCGTGCTCGGCGCCCCAGCTGCAACGGCGTGAACGACGTCACTAACAAGGCAGCGAGGGGTGCTCATGCCTGGGTACTACGCTGAGAACGACGTAACTTACAGTACAGCCAATCGACACCACTCGTGACACCCAAGCCGAACAGTTTTCCGTTTCTCTTAGCCATATATAGCCTTCGCTGTGAAAAAGTGTGGAGAGCGGACAGGTTACGAAACACACCTTTGAAACAGAGGTACGTGCGTTCGAATATCGAATCGCGAATAAATTTTTTCAAGGCTATTTTTTTTCTCTAAATAGTTCTCTATATCTTCCTTTCTATTCCTGTTTGTTCGTATGCTTCTTTCCTTGTGTGTATTCATTCGCAAAGTTATTACACGAGAGAGCGAGAGGTTACTGAAAGAGGCAGAGATCAAAAGGATTATAAACTAAGAGTGAGCCATACAATATACACTATGCATAGCTTAATTCCCCCTATATTTCAATCTATTCAAAGTCTGGCTGCCTTGCAAGATAGTGTTGTCCTACAGACAAAACATGCTTTACAGGCTGTATTGTGAGTGCGTGTTATGCCGAACAACATTTGTTACAACAAATGTTATTTGCGAAGGCAGGAGAGTAAAGACGGTATTATTATATTGAAGGTAAATGTTCTAAGTGCCACACTTTTAAATGCGAAGTGCTTCTTAGCGAACTTCGGCGGCTTTGGACGCATCTATCTATCTATCTATCTATCTATCTATCTATCTATCTATCTATCTATCTATCTATCTATCTATCTATCTATCTATCTATCTATCTATCTATCTATCTATCTATCTATCTATCTATCTATCTATCTATCTATCTATCTATCTATCTATCTATCTATCTATCTATCTATCTATCTATCTATCTATCTATCTATCTATCTATCTATCTATCTATCTATCTATCTATCTATCTATCTATCTATCTATCTATCTATCTATCTATCTATCTATCTATCTATCTATCTATCTATCTATCTATCTATCTATCTATCTATCTATCTATCTATCTATCTATCTATCTATCTATCTATCTATCTATCTATCTATCTATCTATCTATCTATCTATCTATCTATCTATCTATCTATCTATCTATCTATCTATCTATCTATCTATCTATCTATCTATCTATCTATCTATCTATCTATCTATCTATCTATCTATCTATCTATCTATCTATCTATCTAGCCGCTTACGTCTTTTAGCTCTCCTGGCCGTTTCAATAATGGCATCGATACCAAACTTGGTATGATATAACATGATTGCTTGACGAAGATAACTGACTAGTCACAACATGAAAATCATGACATTCCTGCCATAATTGTCATGATTTACATGTCATTGTCTTGCTGCTGCTACGGTTGTTTCATTTACATGATATGTTGCAAAACTGAGATGGTATGACATGATTACACAGTGAACATAAGCGACAGACCCTGACATCAAAATCATGACATGCGTGTCGTGTAACAACATGACTACATGCCACGATCATGATGTGCTCGTGGCTGTTTCGCTAGCTTTGCATATCCTGAATGCGGTATTACAGGACGTGAATGGATGGCGAATGTGTGCGACTGGTGAAAACATGATAATGATGACATTCGTGCCCTGTCACAACATGACTACAAGCCATGCTGATGATGCACTCGCGGCCGTTTCTCTAGCTCCTCAAAAACCAAATTCGGTAATACGGTACGGGAATGGATCACGAAGGTATGTGACTGATGCAAACATGATAATCATGAGATGCGTGTCATGTAAAAGCATGACTACATGCTACGCTCACGATGTGCTCGCAGCCGTTTAGCTAGCTTCACATGTACCAAAATCAGTATTACGTGACGCGAACGAAAGACATAGGTAAATGACACGGCCAAACATGATGATCATGACATGTGTTTTATGTAACAATGTGACTACGTCCGACATTCATGATGCGATCACGGCCATTTCACTACCTTTACATATGCGAAAATTTCGTATTACGCAACGTGAATGGATGAAGAAGGTGTGCGACTAGTGCAAACATTATAATCATGAGGAACGTGTCTTGTAACAACATTATTACACGCCACATTCAAGGCGCCAGTACGCCTGGCGTCGCTGCGCCCAGCCTGCACGTGCGTCAACGTTGCGCTGGAGTATACTGGGCCCTTCATGACGCGCTCTCCGCTCTTGCGCTAACTCCACATGTACCAAACTTTGTACCACGAAAAGTGAACCGACGACGAAGGTAAGTGACACGTTCAAACCTGATAATCATAATATGCGTCTCATGTAAAACATGACTACATGCTACGCTCATAGCGTTGTCGTGGCCGTTTCTATTGTTTGACATATATAAAATTTGGTATTTCGTGACGTGAACGGACGATAATAGTAAATGACACGTCCAAATATGATAATTATGATATGGTTGTCATGTAAAACATTACTACATGCTACGCCCATAGCACACTCACGGCCGTTTCGCTAGCTCCATATATACCGAAGTTGTCACCAGGTGACGTTAATAGATGACGAAGGTAAAATAACGTCCAAACATGATAATCATGACATGTAAGTCACGTATGGCATAATTTACCTCCGCCTCTTAACGTTGTGTTGATTTTGATGTGAGCTATCATACTTCCTGATTCGTGCTTCGCATATCATCGATTCTCACTGTACGTGGGGTCTGCCAATTTTTTTCTTGCACGTTAACACATTTTACACAATTTAAGCCAAGCTAGAAGAGCTTCTTGGTTTTAATAAAAAAGGCACTGGAGACAATAGAGCAAAATATTCTAAAATAATCTACGCTGAATTGAAATTTTTTTACCCAACGAAAACTTCGCGCTGAGGATTGCTTCTCGTACTGCGAAACCTGCATGTGATTTGGGTACCTTCGAACATGTATGCTTAGCTTCTCAAACGAACGGCCGAATTCTGAGGCCGTAGCACTGATCTATGTCTTTTCGTTCCGAGCGTGTGCAAAGTATGAAGATACCAAAAGCAGAAACGCGGAAATAACCACGGTGCTTCGCTTCCGTGTTTTCCCCGTTTTCTCTTACAGCACTTCCTGTTACAATGTACGTTCGCACGCCCTTCTTTTCATTGTCTACTCTCATTTTTACACCAAACTGCGCCGCAACGAAACGCGGATACAGCTGCAAACGCTCCCGGGAAAGCGAAATGAGAATGGAAACGTATAAGGTTACAGAAAAGAAGAAGAAATATGACCGCCCACAGAGCGAAGAGCACCAAAGCCACACACACACACACACACACACACACACACACACACACACACACACACACACACACACACACACACACACACACACACACACACACACACACACACACACACACACACACACACACACACACACACACACACACACACACACACACACACACACACACACACACACACACACACACACACACACACACACACACACACACACACACACACACACACACACACACACACACACACACACACACACACACACACACACACACACACACACACACACACACACACACACACACACACACACACACACACACACACACACACACACACACACACACACACACACACACACACACACACACACACACACACACACACACACACACACACACACACACACACACACACACACACACACACACACACACACACACACACACACACACACACACACACACACACACACACACAAAAGACCCGTAAATGCTGACCCGGGGGTAACAGAGCGTTAAGTGCGGCAGCGCTGGCGAAGCGTGATTGACCGATACACGTTTTTTGCATTGTTTCCTCATCTAGTTTGATTCGACAGCGCAATGGATTGTTCGGGAACCTTCGCACGTCCTTTTATTTCGTCGGTTTTGGGGTAGAATGTCGTTAGGGTCTCTCTCTTTGTCCCCCCCCCCCCGACGTGCATTTTGTTCCTTTTCGTAGATTGTGGCTCACGGTCATAAAGAAAAAGTTTCTCTTAAATCGCCACTTCTTTCTCTCTCTCTTTTATCAACACCGTAACGTGACTTTGTAAAGATGTTGCTCTCCTTTTGCGCTATTCGACGTTGATTCTAAGGCAACGATTGGTCTCGCTTTTTTTTATCTTCCATTCGATCATTCCTCTATTCCCACGGAGACAGGTTTTTTCGCGACCGCAGAAAGGGCATTGATTTCAGTTAAATCGACGCGCGATAATATGCAACCACAAGATTATCGCCCACATCCCCTTGTTCACTTCAGTGCACGAGCTTTAGGAGAAATAGGCGTTTGCGCAACGGATAAGCAAAACCTAGTTTATTTCGGTTATATTAATGACGCTCTAGTACAGAGTGGTGATTCAATAAAGCTATGCACTAGAATTATGCAGTATAGCTCACATCAGCCTAGGCTTCACGTATGGTTACGTAGTGCGTGTCGGGATCTTGAGTCTCAATAATGCATTGATTTATGGTTACAGCTTTATTGGACACCTGGTAAGGTTTAACGTGTCCGGGTCCAAGGTCTTCCACGGGAGAACGTCAAGCCTTGCCCCAACGCCGCCTCACGTTGCTGGACTGTCCACGTATAGATACCAAGGTCTGAGCTATGCAGCGGGACACTTTGATATCAATGCACTTTTGAATTTTCTTGAACAACATGATGTAACGCCGCCTCAGTTATCGCAACGCAATCAGTTACAGTATTTCCGTTTGCTCGTACATAAAATGACACACAATCTCTATTTCAGAGCAGCTCCAAAGGTTACGGCACTAAACAGTACAACACATTATCTTTTTTATATTGTAGCGCCTTCCTGGGACAAGCGTTACTGAAAGAAGACATGCTTTTACAGTTGTGTGAATGTACTTGGCACTTAGGATTTTTTTTGGTTACTTCACTTCAGTGGTTTCCATACATAGACGCACGCTACTGAAGTTATTTATTTATTTATTTATTCATTTATTCATTTATTGCAAAACATTCCTACATTCTTGCCGATCTCTTTCTTGCGGAACATTGCTCATCGGTTTAACTTAATCACAAGTTCTGAGGTCAGAATGAAGTACGTCCTGATTCAGCATGCAGGAAAATAATAAAAGAATCGCAGAAACAATTACGCGATGAGCATCTGCAAAACGCAAAATTTTCTAGAGAGCACATGCCCTCACAGACTTGATACCGTTCATATGACCATTCTTTTTTTCTCATTTTGCTATAAGTGCACGCGCATGCGCACGTCAGGAAGTAGTGCTGCCCGACTCGAAGTTCACTGAATTATCGCAACTTCTACGCTATTTCTAGATGTTTTTGGAACGCTTCCGTCTTTGATCAGCAGGCGAAAAAGTATTACTATAAGAAGAATTCTCGATTACAAGTAGTGCGTCGTCATCGTTACCGCAGAATCACTCTAATGCTTTTTTCCTTTCGTTAAGAATGAGAATATTACAAGCATGTTACAATTTTCAAAGCAGAACGTACTTGCATGTTCGAAGCGTGCAGAAGCAATGATCAGATAATAATAATAATAATAATAATAATAATAATAATAATAGTAATAATGATGTAGAAAGAAGTAACTATCCGTATAATAGTTGGTGTGTTGACAGCGCATTTCCCAATACTGAAGCAATTCACACAAACGTCAGCAACCCCAACGCTTTAGGAGCCTCTAGTGCCAACATTGTTTTTGACTGAGCTTCAAGTCCTTCAACGCAGTTCGCGCTATCAATCACAGCGATACCGGACTTTTCTCGGTGAGTGATCCCACTGCGGAATTTCTGGAACTTTTCTGCCAGGCCACGTCGAACGCATTTCGCGCCTCTCATGCAGTGCCTCACGTGGCCTCTTGCGCGGCCGTGCTTTTGCGAACAAGAACATGTCTATGTAAGTTGAAGTAGAATAGGTGGACATTGCGCCTGAACTGTGCCTTGAGTCTGCCTGGACAACGGCCATTTCGAGGCGCAAGCAACACGATGCATCCGAGCAAGACGCCCATGCGAGTTTGATACAACGTTGTGACGTCTCCGGTGAAGGTCATGCACTCGCCGGCGTAAAGAAGCCTCTCATGTCTGCATCGAGACTACTTCGCCTACCAAGGGAGAACTATAGAGTCATCGTCAGACACCGAGTAGGTATGAACGTCAAGAATGTTAGTCAAATCAAAGTGGCTCGTGCTTTGACATTGGCAGCGCAACTCAGCCCGGCCGAAATAGCCGATGACGTTGTGTGACCCAACCCTACGCAGAAAATTTTCGTCTTTAGTACACCGGCTGAAAAGAACGCCCGAGCATATTCAAGAGTCAAAGCAATCACATCGGGAAGACCAGCTATGAGGTCAGCTCGTACTTGGCCACACCAGACAACACGTGTAAGAGGGTCGTCAGAGGCGTCGAACTAGACTTCAATCCCGAGCAGCTGAGCAGCATGATTGTTCAACCGAAAAACCTGAGAGCACTAAAGGTCAAGTGCATGAAAAACACCACAATGGTCATCGTTCTCTTCGACGGCTCGAAAGTGCCTAACTACGTGATGTGTGGGCAACGTATGTTACGGTGCATGCTTTATCGTAGACAAACCGATGTGTGCTATGCATGCAGAAGGCTAGGCCATGGCGCCGACGTGTTCCCGGCGCCAGAAGATGTGATTTGCAGAAGTTGGGGCGAGGCGTCACCGTCCAATGATCACGTGTGCATCCTCGAGTGTGGCCTATGTGGAGAGCCTCAACCTACAGCGGACAGGCTATGCAGACAACGCTTTCAAGTACCACATGTAGTTCGCTGACGAAGACGTGAACGTCAACGCACCAAGTCCCCAGTGCTGACCGGCACCGAGCACCTGCGGAGTCGCAGCAGATCGCTGTCGAGGGGGCGCACTGGACAACCAGCGCCACGGTCATCATCCAAGAGCGGTTGCTCCAGATCCAGGGGACGCTATCGATCCAAGGACCCATCTGCTGTTCGACTACAAACGCCGCCCACCGGGGATACCCGTTGGACCGACTGTGTCAAGGGAACGCCATCTTTGGTAACAAGGGCAGTGCCTCCACTGTCAGAGCACGGCGCGGCTAGGATTGCAACCTCGAACGCGAGAACGCTTTGCTAAGGAGTGCTTTTGAGCGTCTTCAAGCAGAGGTAACTGAACTAAAATTGGTGACCACGTCGTCGCCCTCGCAGTCACGTCCCCCATCGGGAACAGCAGACGTGCTCATTGAGGTGCCGTCTGAGGCACCTGCAGACGAACGTCCCGCAAAAAAGAGAGCTCTCTCCCAGCCTTTACGAGATGAGGGGCTGGAAGACGTTAAATCTGCCTTTAAGGAGTTTAAAAATGACATGAAAGAATTTCAGGATGAATTGAGGAACACGCTCAAGTCTCTTAGAGAAGCGCTCTAATTTGAGCATGAGGGTTGCAACACTCGAATCAAAGGGTAATAGTGGGTCATCAGGTTAGACAGTGGCAAGTCTTTCATTTTCATCGAGTATCTTCAAAGCTAGGAGCACTCCAAAGGGTGGAAAGCAGGCCCCTATACTTAATGTGCCGCAATGTAAATCAAACTAAATTTGCAATCATGACGCGTTTGACTAGTAATAGTAACATCGTAGTTTGGCAGTGGAACTGTTGTGGATCCTTGCGTAAGAAGGCAGTCCTTCAGCAATTTATTCGGCCTCAAATTAACAAGCCGGATAATGTCCTACTTCAAGAAACATTGACGGACTCATTTACCCTATCGGGCTACAGGTCCCACTGCTTATTTGGGCAAGATACAAGGGGTATCTGCACCCTTGTCTCGACGAAGTTTACCACCGTAGTTCATGATCTTTCCATGAGCCATAGTTAGACTGAGCACTTGTTTGTCGAGGTTATACCAAGCGGGCAGCTTTGTAACAGCCTATACATCCTGAACATTTGCAGTACTTCTAGGGACATGAGACAGCGTTTCACGTCTCTAATATCCAGGGCAGTAGGAAAGGCAGCTGGGGCCTCATTCATTATTGCCGGGGACTTCAATGCCCCACATCAGGAGTGAGAATATCACCACACTAATGCTAAGGGCAGAGATATCTGGCAGGCTGCTTCAGACTACAACCTAACTCTGCTCATGGATCGTTCATTCTCTACCAGAATTGGAAATTCATGCTCCAGGGACACTACCCCGGTCTTAACCTTTGTGGCAAACTCAGGGTTGGTAACCTGGCACAATATCAGCGTAAGTCTTGGCAGTGATCATTACATTCTCGTCACTTCGATGGAAATACAGAGCAAACCTCCAAGGGAATTTCAGTTCACGGATTGGGATCGTTTTCGCGAATTCAGGGCGCAGTAAAGTAAAAACCGGCAATCACCAGATTCTTTCGATCACTGGGTCGCACAGCTGAAGGAGGATGTAGCTGCAGCAACATCCTCCTTAAGTCCATAGTTACTGGTTTTATAGTTGACAGAATGGATAGTCGTTCAGCGCATTTGCTCGAAGCTAAAAACGCCCTTCTCCAAGATGGAAAGGACCGAAACTGAACCGTGGGCTGCGAAAAAAAAACCGCTGAGCTGAATCACCAGATTGAGGAACACTGCCCGATGCTCTCCAGACAACAATGGGATTAAGTTTGCAACTCAATCGATGCCCAGATGCGCACAGGAGGCAGGTGGGACTTGCTGAAGCACCTGGTAAAAGAATCTAACTCAAATTTCAACCAGAGGGGTGCAATACACAAAATCCTACATATGGCCAAACAAGAAGACTCAGAACGAAACGTTTTCAAATGCCTCGCGAAAAGTTTTCTGCCAGTTGATCTCTCGTGCGATGCCAATTATCCCCCTAACGAGGGTCCGCACGTGGAGTGCTTAGACGAACCTTTCAGCACGGCTGATGTGAGGGAAGTTCTCATGAAACTGAATAGTTGATCAGCCCCCGGCCCGGACGGTATCTCAAATCAAATTCTGCGTAATTTGGACGATGCTTCCATACAAATACTCACGGACGAGATTAACAAGGTATGGGAACAGGGCAGTGTCCTGGAATCGTGGGAGCTGGCGTCAGTCATCTTTATCCCGAAACCGGTACGTCCACTGAACCTTTGTAATCTATGACCCATATCGCTTACATCCTGCATATAAGAAAGGTGGCCGAACACCTCATTAATTGCCGCATTACTCAACACATTGAAGATCATGCCTTATTTTCGTACATGACTGGCTTCCGACCGGCATTATCGGCCAAAGATGCCATGAAGTTGATTAAACGCCAGATTCTCGACGTTCAAACGAGAGATGTCAGGGCAATCTTGGGACTAGATTTAGAACAAGATTTGACAATCTCTCCCATACTTATATTTCCAACTCCCTCTCTAGTTTTGGCTTGGGGCATCGATTCCACGCAGTCATCAGCTCTTTCCTGAAAAGCAGAAAGACCATGATTAAGATAGGAGATATGAAATCAGAACCCTTCGTTCTTGGCTCCAAAGATACGCCACAGGGTTTGGTGGTCTCATCACTTCTGTTCAATATCGCTATATTTGAGCTTTCCAAAAGGCTCTCAGAAATACAAGGCATATGTCATGTTTCACCCCCTTTACGCCGATGACATCACCGTCTGGTGCACGGGTGGCAGTGAGGGCAGAGTAGAAGAGGCACTCCAAGAGGCTGTAGAATACACCGAAGCTTTTCTTAGTGGCACTGGACTACGACTCTCTCACACCAAATCGAAACTTTTGCTTTACAAACCTAATATAAGGGGTGTAAAGCCTCGAGGCTGGGTCCCCCTTCCAGATATCAATATAGTGCTTCGCACCAGCTCTGGTCCTATCATCCCTAAGGTAGAGGAAATCAGAGTCCTAAAATGCTTATAGAGGCGAATGGCGCAAATGGTCTGTACATTTGGACAGACCATAAACAAGCTCACAGCTAAAAGGGCAGGCATGTTTTGGCGCATTTTTAGGGTCTCCAAATCTAAAGGTGGCTTGAGAGAGGACAGTTAACTAAGGATATTCCACGCTTTCTTAATAAGGCACATTACTTAAGTTGCTGCCATGCACTGTTGGCAAAGTCATGAAAATGTTAAGATTAATCTCCTGATCCACAAGAGCATCAAAAGATTGCTAGGGATCCCTTCGGGTACCAGAACGGAATGCTTCTTGCAGTTGGGTATACACAACCAGTTGGAAGAGATCATCGAGGCAAAGCATACAGCTCAGATGGCCAGGCTCTCCTCCTCGGCTGCAGGAAGGAGCATCGTGACAATCCTAGGGTATAGTGCGGTAGAAGAGGAACGTAGTGAGTCTCCCACTAAGAAGCAAAGAGACAACATTATGGTCGCTCTGTTTTCCCGCAACGTACACCCGCAGCACAACGCGAACAGGCGGAACGCCAGGGGCGAATCACTGCTCAAGAGTGTTCGTGCAAACCCGGAGTCTGCATGCTTCTTAGACGCGGCACAATACTGTCGAACAGCCAACTTCACGGTCGTTGCAGTTGACCACGCAGGTTGTGTTATTCACTCCGAGTCTATCAGGAACACCACTCCCGCTAAAGCTGAACAGGTAGCCATAGCTCCAGGACCAGATCTTGGATTGGGCCAAGAGGGTAGCGGAGTCTTAGGCGGGGTAAGCTCCTCTGACACTCCACCACCGCACCTTTCCCTCTTGGGATGAATAGAGTTTTCTGCTCATTCTCTCGCTCTCCTTGACGACTCTCGGCAACACATCTATACAGACTCACGAGAGGCAGTGAGAGCCTTTGCCTCTGGATTGGTATCGGTGAAGTGGCTCGCACCTTAGGTAATATGGATATCTCTGAACACGCCATAATTTGGATGGCAAACCTAAACGAGATCGCCCACGCCCTAGCACGCGAACTTACTCATCGTGCTGGGCAGCCTGTGGGACCTCTAGACTCCAGCTTAGTGGTCTTTAAGAATGTTCTCCTAACTTTCAACGAGGTGGCCAAACATTATCCACTGAACAGAAGGATTTTCCCCCTCCCTCGTATGCAACTTTGTAGGGCCCAGGCATCTACCTTCCGCATGCTACAAACGAGCTCGTACCCCAGTATTCGTTTCCACAGCCAGTTTATTAAAATCCTTGATCCTACAGCCCAGATTGTGGCGCCGTATCTACGTTAGACCACATGCTCTGGCAGTGCCCCTCAGCACGCGATTCTCGGCACATGACCGAAGAAAAATGGAGCTCTGCGCTCAGGAGCTCAGAACTTGCACATCAATTTTGGGCTGTCCAGAGGACCCATGATGCGGCAGTGAGGTTCGGCCTACTCGTTCCGACGTGGGAGCGGTCCGTGGCTCTACCTTCTTGAGGTGTGTTCCTCAGGATCTAAATAAAGTTCTGTGTTTGTCTGTCTAATTTCGCACCTATAATGCATGACACATACTTAGTTTCTGAATAATATCGGAAAGTCTTTAATGATTCTGATTGCTCGGTATAAGCACTCGTTCGCGTGTACCTTTTTCCTCTCGACAGCAGCCTTTCTTTTCGCCCTTGCAGTCATCTCAATCGAATTCTGCTCGAGATAGCCCACGACAGCTTGAAAAACTAAGGAGTCACCGGAGTCAACTTTCTGCTTTTCCGTATGCAGCAGAATACATGAGTACGAAGGAATCTCGTCTCCATATGCTGCTGTCGTGAACGGAATTTTCTTTGCTCTATTGGTCATTTTGTCCCGACCAGAACCAGACGTTTTTTGCCCCCACTTTACAACACGGTATATATATAAAGAATCATTATGGATCATAGTGTCTGATTGACATTATACCAACACATATGTTGGAGAAATCAATGCGTAATCCCCACAGTATATGTTTATAAATAAAATACACATTGACCTCGGCCATTTAGTTGAGACTGAATTTAGAGCCACAACGTTATAAATAGTTCCAATAACACTATACTGCAATGATGAGTTGTCCTACGAACGAGATCAAGGCAAGGATCTTGTGCTTCTTTAATTGCTTCAATCGGACAGCCAAACTCGCCGCGTGCATCTAATAGAGCGCCTGTGTGAAGAACCATCAACCTTCTAAAAATTAACTGTCGGGGCTTATTAGTTGTGCATGATTAATTTTGACATATTACTGCAAGCCAGGGGGTTGCACACCGGGACAGTGCCCCCCCCCCACCCAAATATTTTTCGCCATGGCATACAGAGCAAAGAGTGATGTGATGCCCTCGCTGAAATCAAGCCCCCTCACGAAAAAATTTCTGGTTACGCGTCTGCGCAAGCATATGACATATCGCTTTACTTTATTGTATGCACATCATCGGTTTAACGGCGCACATATACACATGCGTTTTCTTGGAGAAACCGAGAAAAACGTAGTTTTTTTACGGCCAATATCGTTACGCTTGCTCTAATAATTTTTTCGCCCGTGTGCCCATGTCTCCAAAATACCCCAGAATCTACCTAGACAGCCCACTTTCTTCCATATTCAGGGGTAGATTTGGATTTCACGGGGCTTGAATTAGCCCGTAAAAAAGCGAATAGCAGCGAATGAACCATCTAGATACAATACAACTCATATTTCCTATACATATGTGTGGTTCTACGTCCCAAAACAACGATAAGATTATGAGGGAAGCCGTAGTAGAGGGTTCTGGAAATTTAGACCATCTGGTCTTCGTTGATGAGCACTGACATCGCATAGCACACGGGCCTCAAGCTTGTTGGCCACCATCGAAAAGCACCCGCAGGGATCGAACCCGCCACTATGGGGTCAACAGTCGAGCACATTAAGCACTGTTCCACCGAGGCACACCATTGTTAATAATAGTAGAATCTTGGCTTTTACGTGCCGAAACCACAATAAAATTATAAGACAGGCCGAAGTGGGAGCATGGGTAGCATATTTTCAATCATCTGGGTTTCTTTAACGGGCAGTGACATCGCATAGTACACGGGCCTTGGCCGCGTGGCCGGAGTAATCTTGTTTCCCGTGTTCGTTATATTGCTTGCGATAATGTTTGTCACTTATTCATAGACCACTAATCCAGCTAAAGTAATGCGGCCTGTTCACGTGACCAAGACAACGCACTGATCTGAAACACGTGACACTACCGGCGCAGACAGCTCACTACAGCTGAAGGGAGGTTAGGGAGAAACACATGTGTCGCCGATAGCCAACGCCACAGCTGATGCGGCAGCTGGAAAGGGAACTATAGCGGTCTCCAAGGCGAAGAGCAGCATTCGGCGGGCCGCACCAACGGGTGAGATCGAGCAGCTGTGCCCATACTAATATAGAGTGTGTCATTTTAGAATAGAAAAGTGCATAATATAATTCTGCTTTAAACCATTTTGGCCAAACTGCACTGAGCTTTTATAAGCAGTCAACGGTTCTACTAAGTTCTATCGTTAATTTATCTACATGTCTATTGCATGTCTAGCCTCCGGTAAACCATACACTTAGAAACTCCTGGCTAGTGACCGGATCTAGCTCGCTGCCTTCAAATAAAACAGTCGGACTGTAGCTACGCGGCTTATTAGGTGGGGCAAATACTATGTATTTCGTCTTGCTAACGTTTAGTTGCAATTTTTTTGAACTAAGATAACCAGACAGCTGATATACGTAGTCATTAACTTAGCGTTCAAGCACTAGGATGGATGTACCACTGAAGAATATGATAGTGTCATCTGCATACATTATTAACTTGGATGAACGTGGGATATAACACAGGTCAGTTATATAAATTATGAATAACAGAAAGTCAAGTATGGACCCTTGTGGTACTTCTTTTATTATATTTCCGTAAGATGATGTGCTACTCTTTATACAAACATATTGAGAGCTGTTTGATAAATAGTCCTTCAATAATTCAAAAACTACACCACGTACGCCGCATACTTGCTAAGTTTACACGTTAGTACTTTGTGGCATACAGAATCAAATGCCTTCCTAAAATCTACGAACAAGCCGAGTCAGTACAGGTAATGTTCGATATTTTCAATTAGTTCATGTTTAACAATTAGCAAAACTGCTTCACAGGATTTTTTTAAAAACCGTATTGAGCCTCATTGATCACAATATACTTGGTAAACAACTTATACAAACAGATGCTTATTGCATTCTCAAACACTTTAGAGAGAACAAGAAGGACGGATATTGACCTATAATTAGTTATTTGCCCTTTATCCCCACCTTTAGAGACAGGGCATACATTCGCTACTTTTAGGCGGTCTGGAAAAATTCTAGACTGGAACAATCTATTTATTATACGCACAATGACTGGAGCTGCAATATCAGCAATGAATTTTAATGGAGTTGCCCTTATCTCGTCAAAACCAGCTCCTATATTATTCCTAATCTCATTTATCAAATGTATTACTTCATCCGATGTCACTGCATATAGGCACACAGAGTTTCTAAGAATGTATTCTTTTCATATAATACGAGGAACTGTATTGCTATTGTTTTTTATTCGGCAGTGGTCACAAAATACTCATTCATCTTATTCGCTACTTCACCATCAGATAAGAGGTCTGCATTAGTCTGAAGACAAAGCGGTGGGGCATGTCTGTCTTGCATTAGATTTTTTCCCTTCATTCCACACCTTCCTAGAGCCATCTTTTATTTTCGTAAACAGCTTTTCATAAAATACTTTTTTTCGCTCGCTTTATCTCGGTAGTCAACCTGTTACGGTATTGTTTAAACTCTGACAAAGCTTCCAAATTTCTTGTCTGAACAAATGTGTGGTACAATTTATTCTTCGTCCTAATCATTTAAGTAGTTTTCCGTCAATCCACAGCTTCCTTTTCCGTTTGTGCTTCTGATTTTGCAAATTCATAGGAAACGCTTGTTTATAACATGCTTTAATTTCTCAAAGAAAACCTCGTATGCTGCTTTGGGGTTTCTTGGTTCTAACATGCATGCCCAATCTGTTGACTGAATATGTGTGCGGAAAACTTCCAAGCCTGCGCCATTGATGCTGCAAGATAAGGCTTCAATGGTGGTTGTGCGTTTGACCTGCGTGTTTGGCAGTAGACAAAAGACTGGTAAATGGTCGCTTAAGATGACTGTTAGCAGTCCAGCGATATGGTATCATGTTTGTTACACACATGTGAAGTCACGTATAGTGATGTTTTCTGTTAATCTTGTGGCTTCTGTAATAAAAAGACCTTCATCGTATATTCACGTCACGTAGTACCTACTATGGTATATTTGGCCTAGCAAAACGGCCGCGAGCGCGCTACAAGCGTAGCATGTGGTCATGTTTTACATGACACGCATATCACGATGATCATGTGTGGACCTGCTATTTACATTCTTTGTCCATCCACGTATCGCAATACCAAATTTTGTACATGTGGAGCTAGCGAAACGGCCGCGAGCGTCTCATGATAGGCCCAATATACTGCGACGTAACGTTGACGTGCGCGTACGGTGGGCGCAGCGACGCTACGCTAGCAAAACGCGAATAATCTATAGTCTGACGCCAGCCGCGACCGGCGTCCGTCAGCGTGGCCCGGTGGCAACCACTGCGAAATGCGACATTTCGCGCCGATGCCGTTACCAAGACAGCACTGCGTCTGCCTCTCCTCGTGACGGAGGGACGCCGAGTTAATTCGAACGTGCATGTGTCAAAGCAAGGCAACAATACGAGGCCGGCGGGCACGCGCGCCGGGTCATGTTGAAGTGTATTGGCGCCTTTAGTGTAGCATGTACTCATGTTCTTACATGACACCAATCTCATGATTATCATGTTTGCACCAGTCACACGTATACTTTTGTCATCCCTTCAGGTGACGTAATATCAAAGTTGGCATATATGAAGCTAGAGAAACGGCCGCGAGCGCATCATGAGTGTGGCATGTAGTCATGTTGTTACATAACACGCATCTCATGTTTACCATGTTAGCACCTGTATCATACCTTCGTCATCCATTCACGTCTCGTAATTTGGTATAAGTGGAGCTAGCGAAACGGCCGCCAGCGCATCATGAGCGTGGCTTGTAGTCATGTTACATGACACGCATCTCATGATTATCATCTTTGTACCAGTGACATGCCTTCGTCATCCATTCATGTACCGTAATACCAAATTTGCTATATGTGGCACTAGCGAAACGCCCGCGAGTGCATCATTAGTGTGGTATGTAATCATGTTGTTACATGACAGGCATGTCATGATTTTCATGTTACCGTCTGTCACTTGTGTTCGCCATGTAGTAATGTCATACCATACGAGTTTTGCAACATGTCATGTGAACGAAGCCACTGCAAGAGCAGCAAGACCATGAAATGTAAATCATGGCATTCATGACGTACATGACTTGATCTTCATGTTATGACTAGTCACTTATGTTCGTAATACAGTCATGGTATGCCATAGCAAGTTTCGGTATCGATACTATTATCGAAAAGAGCTAAATGTCGTAGGCGGATAGATAGATAGATAGATAGATAGATAGATAGATAGATAGATAGATAGATAGATAGATAGATAGATAGATATGCTCAAAGTAACCGAAATTCGCTAAGAAATGCTTCGCATTTCAAAGTGAACGGAAGAAGGAGAATGTGAGAGACTGTTTCTGGTGAACTTCTGTGAGTCTACTGGGTACTCACATTTTTATACGCGGATTGCCAAGTCTTATCTTTCATTGTTGCTCTTCTCGTCTTTTTGTCTTTACTTTGCTAGTTTTCATTTTACTGGTGCGTGAGTGCTTTGCCGTGTGACAGTGACTTACACCAAAAAATAATTTTTTTTCTAGGCGCTTCGTGTGCCTGTCTGGTTTTTCCTCTTCTTTACCGGCTTGTCAGATTATTTCTTCTGTGAAGAAATGTCGAGTGTGGATGAGGTACGGAATGAAAAAAAAATTACCCAGAGGCCTCAAAATCAATTTACGCCTTTTGGGAGGTGCTTGTCCTCAAGAACGGCTTCCGGAACGTTTTTGACTATCCGCTTGGCGGATTACAAGACGGTCAATAATGGCTTTTTTTCACTGGGAGATCCGTAGCAGCCACCGGTATTATGAAGCGAGCACTTGAATTGCACCAAGCCAGTCTGCCAGTGAAACACGTGAATGCCCCGCCCAGTAGGAGGTCGTTCCGGAAGTTACTTACGTAAACGTCAGTAAAACACTGCCAGAAATTATTCTTTTTTCCGTTCTGTACGTTTCCATGGAAACATGTCGCTTCGCAGAGCGTAAATCTGAACCACACTCTCATTTAAAGCTGGGATACCGTTTTCTTGCATTGAGCGGATGAATATGTACGGGCACATGAAAATCTCTCCGCCTGCGCGTCTTGCCGCTACTCACCACGATCACTTCAAGGGTAGTGGCACGACCCCTAGAATCCACGGATCAAAGTTTCCGCGGCCTACCTTGAGATCCTAAAATCATGACGTAACTGTAGAGACGCAAATTATAAAAAGAAAGAAATGGATCAAAAAGATAATTTTGCGGTAGCTGTTCCTCCACAGCAGCAAACGGAGCCATTTTGCAAAGCTCAGTCCACGCACAATGACGGAAGTGACGTATGCTGCTCGTCGTATTTCCGCCCGAATTCGTGACTTGGCCGTGGAGAAGTGAGTAATTCGCCTTGGAGAGAGTTGCTCTGAAAATACCAGTGAAAAGCGCGGACGCACTCCGAATCTACCAGTGAAATCACGAATCGTCGCTACGGAACAACAACAACAACAAAAAAAAAACAAACCTGGTCGGTGTCTACCAGTGAAAATTGCCTTAACTTTTCTCATTCCATGTAGTCATCTTCTAAATTATAAAAAAAAAAGGAATCACTTCCTGTTTCTCAGAGCAGTCAAATGCTAAGCAACTATAACAAATGTGTGCGTGTATTTTTTTACGATGGTTCCCTTATCGTCAGCGCAGAGATAAGAAATATTTGTCATGGCTGGTGCGACATCAGTTATTCGAAAAAGAATGGCAAATAAAGGTTCATCGATTGGAAAAATCGACCCTATGCAAATTGAACAGTTGCACTGAAAGTTAACATAAGTGAGCCCATGCTTTTTTCGGCAAGGTACAGGTCCTTTAATTGTGATTATGTGAATGCTATTTTGTAATACTGAAGTTCCAATGCGGGGTCAGTGTTCGTTCAGTAACTCGAGCTTGAAATGTACCGACCACTGATCAGGCAGTGCCAAAGACCTCACCACTCCTCTTTTTCAGTATGGCAACACCGTAACCACGGTCAAAACCAACGATCAACATGAACTGACAATAAAACCTGTAAGATATCACAGTACTCTTTGATTGAGAGCCCACAAGCTTCACGAGCAAGATGACTTTATAGTTCACATATCCTGTTATTGACACATATCCAAAATTTTAGAAGGCTGAAGGTTCGACGTTGTGTTTAACCAGAAAACTGCAACCTAGAGACGTTCCTGGAGGAAACACCTGTTCATTTTAGACAGCTAGCATTTATACAAGAGGAACTTGGTTGCATATGTTTAATGCAGTTTCAAACGCAGTTTTTTCCTTCTTTTTCGACGCACTAGAGTGATTTACAGATAAATGAAAATTCAGAAACTGCAAGCTTATCGAAACTATATGTCTCAAAGTTAACCTTTTCTGCTATTTCACCTGCGAGACTTAACGAAAAAAATTCTATGAACACCCTGACGAACAGTTTCGCCTCATCTATAAAGTTACGTGCCCAACACAATATTCCACCTTGTTACGCGCCCTTGTTCTTTTATCCACTTTAATGACTACGTTTGTAAAAGCCACAAGTACGGACCAACCAACCTATTAACTCGTTGGGTGAAGCCACAACAGAGTTCAGAAAACTGCGAAAAGTCCCCCAACAGTCTCTAATTGAATGTGTATATGTTAGTGAGGCTGGTGAGCCAATGGCCAGTATTCAGTCTCCTCAGCATGCATACAAAAACGAGATTCTTCTATATCCGTTCCTAGGATATTATTTGTTGTTGGGACTTTATATTCTCAAAACCATGCATGACTATGAATGATGCTGCATTGGAGGGCGGCGGGAATTTTGAACAACAGGGGTATTCTTTTACGTGCACCTAAAGTACACGAGCCTCAGGAATTTTCACCTCCGTCGAAAGTGCGTTCACCACGGCTGTGATGAACAAAAAATGAAAATGTTAAGGGATCGTTTATTTGTTTGACAAAACCCTAATGAGAAGCAACAAATGATGGCATACAGCAGAGATAGCGGACGTTATTTGAGCTAACGTAACAGCATTTGTGTAACCATGATAAAAATTCGAAGCAAAATGAGCGACAAGACAGCATTGTTTCTTTTTATTCCATTATGCTTCCTTCAAGTTTATTTCAGAATTACTACAACACAGTTAAAGGAGCGCAAATAACGTCTCATATTGCTTCCTTGGCTTCCCTTCTGTTAATTTTCATTGTAAGTCCTGATGATAGAACGCCCCGCTGTGGTGGTCTAGTGGCTAAGGTGCTCGGCTGCTGACAAGCAGGTCGCGGGATCAAATTCCGGCTGCGGCGGCTGCATTTTCGATGGAGGCGGAAATGTTGTAGGCCCGTGTGCTCAGATTTGGGTGCTCGTTAAAGAATCCCAGGTGGCCAAATTTCCGGAGCTCTCCACTACGGCGTCTCTCATAATCACAAGGTGGTTTTGGGACGTTAAACTCCACACATCAACCAATCATTCAATCAATCAATCAATCAATCAATCAATCAATCAATCTGATGGTAGAACAGCAAGGAGTTGGAAGACTCTTCGGCTTCACTTTCAAAAGTGGAACGCGACTGCGTAATCTGAGCCCATACGCATCGCCTTCTCAATCGCTAGACTTGCTTCCGTTCTCAATGCATGCCTCAAACGTCTCAGAAGGAAAAAATGACTGCGCTAGTAACATTGCCCGTTTCAAACTGTCTTAAAGTGCTTGCGGCAAGTACAGATGTTAAATAATGAGCCACTGTTCTGTGATTCTCCCTTTTACGGATCAGCTGAGAGCCCACTACGCATCTGTAAGTAAACACGAAAACCTGCTAAGGTGCTCACTTTGTTGATGCTTTTTTTGAGTGATGATTATTGAATATATATGAGCACATTGTAAGGAATGTGTAACTAGAACAGTCAATAATTAGCTGATTGACATTGTTTCCCAACTGGCACGATAGGCTTCTGCCACTCAATATTAGTTGCACTTTGAACACTACACCCGCTAGATAGCTTTCAGAGAGCGTTTGCTTTTTCAAGTGAGCTTTAAGCAAAAGCATTACCGAATGGTAAAATGTCTGCTTGCCACGCAGACAGCTTGGATTTGATTTTCACTGAAACGGAATAGTATATCTATTTTGTTCGATATTACTTGATTTTTTGGTGACGGAAAAGATATTTTTTTTCCACGATCAACGACGCCGATGCTGACACCGTAGTTTCTGTAAAAGGGGCGCTTAAACGCTTTCAGATTTGGCTGAAAGTGACGCGTCTGCCTGTGTACCTTTTTTGGGGTGTTTTCTGAGCGCTGCTGGCTCTAATGAAAGTGCTATAGCTAGTTTGTTGTTTGCCTGCAAGTGTGCGTTCAGAGGAGAAAGATAAACAACCACCGCTTTTCTAGAAAGCCTTGCGGAGAAGCGTCCGATCAGTACAATCTTCTGACTGAGCATCCTACGGAAGCAAACTGCTGACGCAGTCAAAACGCGCGGTCATTCTTCTCTCACTGCTGACGGCCTGTTTTCCTGGAAAATGTGGCTCGTTGTGCTCGCTTTGTCACCAGCGACGCATCAACTGCAAGAGCTATAGAGTGCTTTCATGATGCTCTACGGAAGTTGTAAAACTAGTCGTAAAAGCACCAGAGTCTTCTTTCTCCAATGGTTCCATCGGTCATACATATTATCGTAGCGGCAAAAGGATAAGAACATGGGTCAATTTTGTGGGGATAGAACATCAAGTTCCGCAGATTTGTTGATTAGCGAGGACTCCGCCCCTACGTTTAGCTATGAGTATGGCAGTTCCCTTTTTTTCACACAGGCTCTTCCTTCATGTATATATGAGCTTTACGCCAAATACGCCAAGTACATAACACGGACAGTTGCTTTGACTTACTCCGCTGCCACTCGCTACGAATATTGAATAACGGCATTTCTTGCTTCGCTATTTGTTTCTGTGGTACAGACATATCTGTTGCGACTCACGACTAGCTATTGTACGTCAGATTGGGTTCTATAGGACGAGACGAAGTTTGAGCCCGGGAGCATTCTTGAACTCATCGCAACCTGAATGCCATGAGTGCCAACTTAACCGCATTGTCAAGTTGGACGCCGTAAGTATAACGACAGGCTACATGTGTTCCCTCGTTGCTGCACAATAGCTGAGTAGGCTTTGAAAATATAATTCAAGTACTTTGTTACCATTCAAGTATTTTGTTAATTAAAGGACTTTGTTAACACGTGCCTAACATTTGGTTTATCTCAACTTGTTTCATTCCCAACGCGAGCTACTGAGCACTCTTCAAATATTCTCGACCTCATTTTCACGTCACACCACGACAATCTTGCATCCCTAGTTCCTCTCCCAGAGATTAGTGATCACGCTGTGCTTCACACTTCGTTTTCTAATCAACTACCAGGCAAAAGCCATTCCAAGAAAACCCTCACACTCTACGATAAGGGTAACTATGCCGCCATTAACAACGAACTATCCATATTTTGTGAATGGTATTTAAACGACTTCTTCCAACGCCCCCTTGAAACTAACTGGTCCTTGTTCAAGTGCAAAATCCATGATTTGATCAATAGATTTATACCCACAATTACAATTACGGAACGGGCATCTTCACCTTGGTTCAACATATCTCATAAGCGTCTTAACAATAAGAAAAAGCGATTATATCGCTCGGCTAAACTGTCTAACAGCGCGAGCGCTTGGAACAAGTACCGCGGAACGGCAAAGGAATTTGAATCACTCGCTGCGAAGGCTAAGCATTCTTTTTTCTCTGCTACATTACCTAATATGCTACGAAATAACCCTAAGCAATTTTGGAGGGCCATTAACCCAACCCCACAAAAACGTTATCCTTACTTGATGAACACGGCGATCCTATTCAAGAACATGTTACCCCTCAAGTACTAAATACTGCCTTCTCTTCCGTATTTACCCCTGAATCTTGCAGCCCGCTTCCAGACTCCCCATTTCTTGATCATCCTCTCATGCCAGGCATTACTTTCGATTCATACGGTATTGCAAAACTGATTGACGAATTGAAATTAACGTCATCCGCGGGAATGGATGGCATCAATTCCAAAATTCTGAAAAACACTAAGCCTATAACAAGCATTATTCTTTCGCACATTTCAGCAGTCCATTTCATGCGGAGTGGTGCCGGAAGACTGGAAGCTTGGTAAGATCGTTCCTGTCCCGAAAAAAGGTCTTTCATCTTCACCGAGTAATTATCGCCCCATATCCATCACAAGTGTATGCTCTAAATTAATGGAACACATAATTTATTCCCACATAGTAATTTTTCTACGTTCAGTACATTTCTTTAACCCTAACCAACACGGTTTTCAAAAAGGACTTTCATGTGACACTCAACTCGCCCTGTTCGTTAACGACCTGAGTTCTAGCCTGGATAATAACATACCTGTAGACGCCATTTTCATTGATTTCGAAAAAGCCTTTGACAAAGTTTCTCATAACAGATTATTTTTGAAGCTTTCACGTCTTAACCTTAATTGTCTTGTTTTTATTTGGATATATGACTTTGACTAACCGTAAGCAGTTCGTTTCTACTATTCCTCTACTATTCCTAATCTATACTAACGACCTCCCCAATAACTTAGCGTCAAACATTCGTCTGTTCGCAGACGACTGTGTCATTTATCGTCCTATTCACAATCCTAACGACCCTGTCATCCTACAGTCTGATCTTTGTTTGATTCAATCATGGTGCGAAAAATGGCTGATGTACCTTAACATAAAAAACAGTTGTGTCATTTCCTTCCATCGCCGTCAATCCTATTCCTCCAATAAATACTTCCTATTCGATTCTGAAATAACAGCAGCTAATTCATGTAAATACCTCGGTATCACTCTAACTTCAGGTCTGACCTGGTCATCCCACATTATGAATATCACTAATGACGCCAACCGCGTGCTTGGCTATCTCAGAAGAAACTTACGTCTAGCCCCACCTTCTGTTAAACTTTTAACCTATCTAACACTAGTCCGCCCGAAGCTAGAATACGCAAGTGCCATCTGGGATCCCCATCAAATAAATCTTATTAAAATGCTTGAAACTATCCAAAATCGTGCAGCCAGATTCATTTATTCTGACTATTCCTATCTTAGCAGCGTCACCGAACTAAAATCTAAAGGTAACATGGTTAACTTAGCTTCACGCCGCAAAATTTCAAGACTGTGTTTGTTTCACACATTTTATCATGCATTGCACCTAAACCATGTTATCGTTCCAGCCCATCGTCTTTCAAGCCATATCAGCCATTCGAAAGCGGTTTATCCACCCCGTGCGCATACCACTGCCCATCACTCTTCATTTTTTGTGCAAACATCAACAGAATGAAACGATCTTCCTGCTGACATTGTGCACCACTCCAGTATCGCTCATTTCAAAGAAGCCATCGAACAAATCATCTGTTTGTGAACTGTCTACCCCCTCATGTAACACCCCTTGACTGGGGCCCTTGAGGTATTATAAATAAATAAATAAAAAAGTGACATGTTTCGTGTTGGTAATGCTATTATAGGTGCAATATTAAAGATAGTTTTGTCTTGAAATCAGCTCTTAGGTTTTGAGAACCGGTGAAAAGCACCTTTCAAATTTATGTGTAAGCAAAGCCACACAATAAATGCAAATAAAACAATTTTCGTTCATCTGATTGCTTGAATCACTGTTCTGTCCCAAATTGTGATTAAAAAAAAGCTTCAGACTCATTTACGCTGTTTCGCGGATTTAATTTCACCCCTAAAGCTACATACCAAATTATTACGTATACAGTTTACTTTTCACTCATAATCACTGTGCCATTCTTCTGTGTGCTTATTCAGAAACATAAAAATAAAAACTGGAGGCGGAGTCGGTTGTTGCAATGTATGATTTATGCAACAAAGCAGGCAAGCCACTGCTTTCCATTCATTACATTACGTAACGGCTGGAATGTTTTTGGTTGCCAATCGACGCTCCACCGAACCATGCAGCTTCGTACACACGTTCCCTATTTCCAGAGCATCTAAACACACGGCAGTCGACACCAGTGAGACGAGACACATCAAATTAAAATAACGGCCAGAATAAGCACCAGCCCACTTCTCGGTTGGAAGCGCGTAGCGCCACGCAAATTCACCAAGACGCTAGTGGCGTGCGCGCACAGACATAAACCCACTTGCACGGCCGCTGGATAATTTATCCAGCGGCCGTGCCACTTGATACGATTTACGTCGTAATGAAATCATTGCGTGCCAGGCAAGTTCTTGAACAGGAGCAGAGGCTGATGCGAGGAGGTTACGTCTTGGATATGCGCGCATCCACAAATGCGAGTCGTTTACCGCTGTATCCACGCAGCTCACCTCCCCCTTGTTTTGGTGCCAGAAACTGCGGCTGTGTGTAGCCTTTCAGTCTTTGCTTTGTAATTTTTTTCTCTCTTGAGCACAGGTGCCGCTTCGTGGGCGTTCCCGTTGGTTCTTACCCGTTTGCGGGGATCATGAATATTCAAAGCGCCTTCTCGGACTGCGGGCTTGCTGAGTGTCGCCGTCTCTGTAATAAGATTATTCCTAGCCGCATAATTGTTTTGGTACGTGAGCTCCAAAGGTTGCACTTTGTTTGCCGGCTTTCCTTTGACTCATGATTTTTTTCTAATGTGCTGCTGAAGAAACATTATTTCTTTCTCTATCATAAGGACAGAGCTAGCGCCAAATTGCAGCGGTGGGTTGAACCGTGAGTTTATGGGGGCGGCGAAGGCGGCCTTCGCTGCAAGTTCTCCGGCGACACTTTGCATTGCATTTCTGAAGTGAACAATTTGGCACCGCGAGAGGAATATGGCAACCGACATGCTCGGTTCCTCGCCAGTAATGCATATTTTCCCGGCTAGTTTTCCTGTAATTTTGCGGAAAAACAATAAAGTATCTTTTGCAATTCCTGTATTTCGGCGCTTGTGAAGTAAATATACCGCGCCTGTTTCGAGAAGAGTTCACCGCACAAAATAGCGAACCCTTGATTGCGTCTATGGTAATTTTTTTTATACTTTCACGAAAATGTGGCATTTACCGTTGGCGACCATCGTCCATACTTCAGTATTTTATGCATAAAGTGCTAGAAAAAGATCAAGTAAGTAAAGGATAGCCATTCTATATTCTTCAGTTGTATCAACCAGCTATTGCATAGAACAATCTTCGCTTCGTTTTCTGCCTTCAACGCGTCGCATTCTGTAACCCAGTAGCACCAATTATTTAAAGCTTCTTTATTTCATTATTATTGAATTATACCCTTCCCATTGCTCTATCCAGGTGAAGTGTTGCTTTCAGGCTACTAGATATATTCGAAACACATCAAATCTATTTTAGTGAAGCTTTGTTTGCCGTCATTGTGACACTAAAGTCTTATTGAACGTTTTTGTTTATGTTGTATGGTTTCTTTGGAAAAGATAAGGCAGAAGAAAAGCGGCACAATGCAATGACCACACGTGTTTACAAAAAAAAAAAAACTACCCCAAGCAGAACACTAACTTTTATACACCACACACGTACGCCCACAGCTTGAGTATGCGTCAACCTTGTGGGACCCGCAACTTATTACATCAACCCAACGCATAGAGACAATACAAAACCACGCTGCCCTTTTCATCTTATTTAATTACCATAGAACATCCAGCGTACCCGCCATGAAAGTATCATTACAACTTTTTTCACTTGCCATTCACAGGACACATTCTCGCCTATTTCTTTATCATAAAATTTACTATCATGACACACACATATCTTCACTGTTAATACATGCGCCATCTTTCATATCAGTGCGTCTAAATCATCGCCAGAAGGTTCATGTGCGCAAAAGTAACACAATTACCCATTCATTGTCATTTTTAGCCAAGACTTTTAGAGAATAAAACCAGCTTCCTGACTCTATGACAAGCATTGAAGACCACAAACATTTTAAAAATGCCTTGGTAACTAATTAAATACCTACATTTTGCCTTTGTGAAATTTTCTCTATTTTGTACTACTGCGAATCACTTTGTATATTTACTGTGTGTATAATTCTACTTACGTGTTTTGTAGGTTATATGTTGTTTACCCTTGCCAAGTTCAATAGTATTTTTGCCTATTATATATATATACATATAAGACAGCCCTTCCCCTCTGTAATGTACCTTCTTCATTGAAGGTAAAATAAAATAAACTAGAATAAAACTTGTGACCCTGATACTACAACGTTATCATAAGATTATAGTGGTGGGCAATCTCTCTTTATAGCTTACGGCTGTTATTAGTTGTATGCCTTATTTTCCAGATGTTCTTAGTACCCTTGTACCCAACGCTTGATTTTGTCGACTCGTGCTATAACTTCTACACGAATTTATCCATTATATTCCCAGAAGTCTCCATTACTTTATTAACAGGGGGAAGTTGTTCTTAGTAATGCTTCCGTGTCATGGGCCAGCATAGAACTGATCACGTGGCCTCGTATTGTGGCGAGAGCGTGCCTTGGTAGGAAGGAGAATGCCGTGCTGCGAGAGGTGAGGCCGAGAGTGGGAGATGTTGAGAGGTGAACCTTCGAGAAACATGGCAAATTGGGTAACGGCGAGGTGCAGGGGAGTGTAAGATAGCGTCGTATTAGTGTCAATGCTAAGGTGATTGCGGTTTCAAGATGGCGAACCTTTCTCATTCTCCCGAAGTAGAAGCCACCCGACGTGAGCGGACGCGAGAACCGGCATGTCGTCGCCGAGCCAATCACGATGCTCGCGCCAGGCAGGCCTAAGCTGAGCGCCATTGAAAGAAGACTTGAAAAGATATCGAATCGAGATATAGTCTGATGAAGGGCGCAAATGAGTTTCGCTGTTCCGACAGTGTTCGCGAAATAAAGCTCCCTGGATTGTTCTTTTTATGTAATCGAGGTTCCCCTTCAGAAAATGTTCGTAAAGATCGACGAAGGTCACATCGCAATGATTGAGAAGTTGTGCGAATACTTTTGATCATTCTACTAACAATACGCATAGTGCGGGAGTGGTCAAATTTATTCGAGAGATCACGTGTTCACTAGCATGAAGGCCCCAATGTTCGATGCCATGTTTATAAAAGCCTAAGAACTTCACCATAGAGCAGATGATTGAATGTCACTGCCAGGTACGTGGCTGTCAATGTATACAGTGTGCATTGCTGGTAGTTGTAATTTTGATCTCCCGGGTACAAGTGGTACAAGTTCACCCAAATCAAGTGGTTTGTCTTGAACATGCCAGCTGTTCTTTTCATCCACGTCACGAAACGTCACTCTAAGCAAAAGCTCCACAGAAATTTCCAAGGTCGTACAACTAACCAATCACATGGTTTACGTCGTATACAGCAGGCAATCGTGATGATTTTGTTTTGTAAACAGTGTGCCTGCACCTTCACATTCAGGCAGTAATTTAATACCTAAACTTAAAGATTTCACACCTACATTCGGCTGCAGCTTATCAGTAATCGATTATTAGTAGTACCTGAATGACAATGTCTGTGCTGAATTTTAGCTACAACACGCAACGTATTGAGAGAGGGGGGAGAGAGGGCGAGAATAACCTGAGAAAAAGGCATGTAGGTAAACCGAAATTGTGCCACTTAGTTCACAACCTTACTCTAGGGAGATGGGAAAGTGAGAGAAATATGGTGATTAAAGAAACAAATACGCAGAAGCAGAGTTAACAACTATACCAACACGATTTCTTGAAATAAATAATAATGCAAGAAAAAACGATGGTTTTCGTTGCGTGGTATATATAGTGAACAGATAATCGTCGCCATACTAAAGCAGCAGAGTCTTCTACATTAAAGAATGTGCCCCGAAGAACACTCCATTATTTTGGGTTTGGAATGAACTTCAGGTAAAAATAAGTTATGAAGTGAAACATCGTCTTACGTCGTTTCGTCAGGCGCACTGTAGTCCTTAAGTTGTCCACTTCTCATTGTCAGTAACATAAAGCTAAATGGTGCCACATTGACAGAGCAACGCTGCTAATTCCGGTCATGCTATCAGTGTCCTAATATTGTCACTGTTTCATTATTTCACATATCGTTTCTTCCTTGCCTTTTTTTTTAGCGTAGTGGGTATAATATCCTAATCGTTCTATTTTCGGCGCTTAATGGTTGCCATTATGTCATCGTTGTTGCTTCAAAACATTCATTGAAACGCCTGAGATCATATTAGCTGCGTTTGTTTTTCCGCGCTATAGACTGCCTGATTTGTTTATGTTTGCTTTGTCAGATGAATTGTACAGTGTCAATTTTCATGAAACGCAACACAGGAGCGCGTGGCCCGCGTGCTCTGGCGGCTGATAGAAGCGCGTTCAAGTGATAATGAGCCTAACCAATGCTTCTTTTCGCGTCATCTTGCAGCGAGCAAAACTAGCAGTATTGCTAATATGAAACCACCAGCAAGATTGAAAATCCCTCCCCCTTCAAAGTGATCACGCAAGAGACGGGTAATCACCTTGATAGTTGCAATCATGCCGCCGGTTCCATATCACCTATTGCTGGTGGTTTTCGTTGCCATTAGATGACGCGAAAATAAACTGGTTGCCGTCTCTCTAATTTTAATGCACCGCCAGAAGCCGCCGGGGCGCACAGGCCAGGCGCTCCCGTGTTCCTTTTCGTTAAAATTGGCAGTGAACATCGACTATCTAGTAAAACGCTTTCGGATGGCTCGTCTAACTGGAAATAGAGGATGAGTTTGGTTCTGGCGCATTCCTGAAACATTTTCGTATTCAACTGGCACCTATATGTTTCATTTAGTAGTTTTCTTTGTGGTTGAAACAAGATGGTAACTAAGCTCCTTTCACTCTTCCAGCTTTCAAAGCTTTGTATCAGCTTATCGTGCAAGTGTGCACACATCTGCTTGTTGGTTTACTCAGGGTGTAGCCAAAATGTTTATCAAGTGATAAAATGCCAGAAAAAAGAAAGATTGCTGTTGGTACAAAAAGTTGATATTCTGCGATGCAAGCCACTCAAATTGTTCTTGTATCTTCGCATCAACGATGTGCAGTGTCGTGTAAGAGGCGATTAGAAGAACTTCCTCTGCGACTTGCAGGGTATAAAAAATTGCCTCGAGTATGCTGAATCTCAAATTAGCGGCGGCGTTGAAACAAAGACAAATGGTATGCTCCACGCAATGCAGCCAAGGGCACATAAAGCCATCTGGGAGAAAAATGTCCCGATCGCCAATCGCTCTTATATCTAGGCATCCCCACTTTTCTTTTTTAGCTATGTTTTCTCGTGTGCCGCAATTCCTCTTGTATCGAGACTTCGAAATTGAGCCACTTCGCAAGAGTACAGCAGCAATATCGTTCATGAGACGAACGCTGCGGATAATGGCTATTCCGTTCATTGTCTTCAATCACTGCCGAATTCCTGTGTGCTACCGAGCGCAACACCAGGAGCGAATTGATGTTGTCTGGATCGGAGCCCTGCTATTGCTGGGAGGAGTTGCCTTACGGTTGCCAAACCACCGTTACGAATGATGTCAAAGACGTCTGATGCGTCTCGACGTTCATATTAGAAATCACAGTTTTTTCCCTACTTGCCTTGATGTTACGGATTTCATATCACCGAATAAACTGGAAAAAGTCTTAGCGTTAGATATATATTAGGTTAGAAAGTGGGATTTGTAAAAGTATTGCGAGATTTACTGTTTGATTATACTGGATTGTGCTGCTACTTCAACTTATAACTGTAATTTATTTAAAAATTATTTTTTTGTTTGTTTTCAAGCATCACTTTCTTTCCTTCGAATATCTTTACGCATGTTCTGATTGACAATGTAGCAAGCGTGTAAGCACGTGCCCAATCTGACTCGGTGAAAATCTTGCATCGTTACTCTATATTAAAAATTTCATATGTATGAGGAGATAGTTACGGTCATTTATATTTTTTAGTTTCATCCTTTTGAGCCTAATATTTTCAGTCTGTCTGATTTATTATACCTGTAGACCTTCTCACTAAAACTGCTTGCTGAATTTCTACATTTCCATTGCAATAAAAGTGCTGTCTATGCCACCCATTTGTAAAAAGTCGTGGTCACAGTCAAGCCCATTAAAACATTTTGACCACGGCCCTCAGCACCCCAAATGTTGAAATAAGGTTTCCAAGACGTAATGCCATATGAGAACAGTATCCAAGTAGGCGCGGCTTTTTAAAATAAATGGATAAAACTAACTTCAGGCTGCAATATCGGTTTCTCATTGTATTCATAGGCATCCTCATGTAGCCCAGAGGTAGTATAAGTACTCCTTCATGGTCTCACTTCACGGGGCGAATGAAAGGTTGTCACAGGCGTCTACACTCAATATTAGGTCAATGTATGACGCTGAATTGGCACCCCTCTACCGCTTTTTTGTGACTAAGGAGGCTGGCCCCCATATTTCCTGCTGACGTGCGCCCGCCAATCTGTGTGGCATTGTTGCTCAGAAGGCTTTTACTGGTTGTGCAAGCACTGGGGTTGCATAATCTTAGAGTGCATAATCTAATGTACATAATAAATGTAACGCATTTGACAAACAATTTACAGTGAACATGAAAGTCTGCTACTCCATAGCTTTACAACTAAATAATTATGTATAGGAGTCAAATTATTTTCGTTTTACACGGATATCGCGTCGTCTTGACGCGAGAACCGAGGCGTATATACCGTAATGCTGTGATTGATGTCACACACATCTTGATAACCTAAATAAAAACTACAAACTATTCACATGCTCGCGTAGTCATCGATTTGTTATCAAGGTGTGCACGACGCCGTGGTGGCGTGGTTAATGTGCTTGAATGCTGCTCTGAAGATCACATGATTGAAGCCCGGTTGCACCAGCCACTAATAAATGCAAGTGAAATGCTAAATTTGTGTGTGCTTTTATGTAGCTGGACATCGAAGCAGCGGAGACTCAAAACTTTTGGTTTAATGCTGATGGGCCTCAATGACGAATGCTCATGAACCTACATATGTGCGACGTTGAGACGTGCATGTATTCGTGCTAATATGTTGTGACATGGAAGACACCCCCGTGCTTAGGGCCATGGTTGCACACGTACAACTTTTGTGACAGCATACAGCAGCGAAAGCTTCTGCGAGTTTGAACAACGTATTCAGTTATGGAACTGTGCAGTGCAGAAACGTAACGAGATGATTTTCAGAAGCACTAGAAGAGACCGATCCTTTTGTTTATGATTGGTTAGATACGAAATCAAAGCGTGTCTTTACAGAGACAGTGAAGTGTCTATTGTGCATTTTTCCGCCAAAAAGGTGAAGGAGTGACAGCTACAGCAACAAACTGTATTTTAACACAAAAATTGGCATGCAGCTCAAAACTTGCAGTGCGCACCTTAAGCAGAAATCACGCACGAAATGAGCACACCCAAGATGAGTGCAGACTGTGATTGCTCGTAACTTAAAGCGCCTAGCTCAAACAGATCAGGGCGCACGAAACAAACATACAGGTATACACAGGACGAGCGCGAAAATCTGTCACAATTTTTACTTGTTCGCTTGGGAGCAGCACACGTCTATTGTATTCGCGGCCATGGCTGCAAGCAAAGTGACCTTCGTGGCTCTCTTTAACAACTGTAACTTCAAGCCAAACTAGCGGTGAAAACATAATACGTAAGAAGCACCACAATAACGAGATCACAAGATGAACGCGCGCACGCATCGCAACGTTGGGGCGACGACCATTAGAGCGCGCTCAACATGCGTCATTCGCTTTATTTAGATACTGATGACGAAAACGCGCTGAAGCTGCTAAGCTCTGATGACCGCCAACAGTATAGCTCGCCGTGAACATACTAGACAACGCACGAGCTTGTACAACCTATATGAGCTGAAATGCGAGAGCCCGAGATCGTACTTCAATTAAATTGAAAATATCAAACGCCAAATTCTAAAATATGATGCGACTCGCTACAGAAGGGCATGTATTGAATCTCGGAATAAATGAACCTTAAACTCAGGACAGCAGCATGCCAAGCTTTACTACACGAAAAATGCCTATAAAAGTTTAAAGTAACTGCAGACCTATACTCTAATGGTGTTCTTGTAGTAACGTCAACATTCCAAAAGTGATACGGAACTTTATTCAGTGGACACGCTAATCCAGCTTGTGACCTCACAGCTAGCTTTGTTTCCCTTCTGAGCCCATAGGAAGACGACGATTGTGCAGCCATTAGTAGTCTTATCCAACAGAGGAAACTCCGTAAACATTTGTGACTCCACGGCCAGATAGCGTCTTCCGATGACCTCTCAAGATTAGCCAAATTTTCTTTGAAAACGTCGTTTTTTATATTTGCGTTTTCTCGTATAGTAGAACGCTAATTCGTCGACTCCACAGAAATAATTTTTAAATCTGACATCCCTCTGATACCCCACTCTAGCCCTCGAGCGTGATGGGTCATCCATTTCACAGTGAATCAATTCAGCTGTGGATATCTACGATGGAGCTTCCGCAGCCCCGAGAAGGCACTTGACAGAGCGGTAGCATTCTCTCGTTGTCCCCGCTAAAGGAATTCGAATGTGGTCTCTGGAAATTCAGAGTATCACGAGCAACGGGTGCTAATTGAACTGGGCGAGAAACACGAAATAGTGCGCGAGAAACACATGTTTTGTGTTCAGCATGCAGACATTCCAGCGCAATAGGTGCCGCCAATGACTGAGAGCAAAAGGGCATTCGTAAGGCCGTTATTTTCCCCCTTATTTTGTATTCCTACCTTCCACTCCTTCGACAGAGGGGACGGAGAGAAAATGAAAAAAAAAAAAGTCACAGCTTTGCCACAAAGGCGAAGCAATGAACGCGATAGAAACAAATTGGAAGGTCACGCGCAGAATGACAAGAAGATCAAAACGTGCCCCGCGTTTTCACGCACACACACAAAAAACGCACGAAACGTACTTACATGTACAGATTGACGTGAATAGGCGTCTCAGTTGTTACTTTGATGTGTCTGAAAAGCGCGCCTTTTTCACAAAGAGAGGCTGTGCAATAATTTCAGTGAGCTTTGTGTGCCCGGGAACTTCAACAGAATCGTTCCGACGAAACTCAAAGGCTAGCAAAGACTTACGATTCTCCCCACTGCAAGATAAAGGTGCGCGATCGAGCGTACACCCCTTAATCGCTACGCGGGCCAAAGTACGCGTGAGAGATGAGTGCCGCCACGCGCTCACTGCGCCATCTTGCTGATAATGCTGAAAACACGATAGTCCCCCCCCCCCCCAGATGCCCGCCAACAGCGGTAAGTGGTAGATATGAATATTTTGCCGTCTGAACCTTGAAGAAGGTACCTCTTGGTGGTTCAGCGGTTAACGCCGCGCATTCAGGACGCGGAGGTCCCATGTTCGACTTCGCGCGCCGGTGTCTTCTTCGGGGATTGTTTTTTTTTCTTGCGTATTCATATATATATATATATATATAGATGCGTATACATATACGGTGCATGACGCCAACATGCCACGTCGCGCCACCAGCGAAATCCAGCCGAGTGTCCATATAATTGCTATCACTAAAATAGTGTTTTTCTTTTTCTTTCTTTCATCAGGGCTCTGTTTCCCGTCTGCCCTTCCAACGATGCCGTCTTAGGATCAGCAGGCGAAACGATCGCTGTCTACAACAGTCCTATGGAGTCACACCGTTCTGGCTTCAGCTCACCCTTGACAGAGCGCCTCGTGTGTAGACAGAACAAGGCGCCCGCGACGCTGAAGACTGAGACAAATAATTTCGAGCGATGTCGTCCAACTCCCATCTGTTACTGTCCGTCGGCACTCACACTGGCCCCTTCCGCTTTCCTCCCACTCGGCAGCTTCCTTCGCCCGAGCAGTGCGAGGGACACATCAGAACCTTCGAAGCGTTTGTTGTGTTGTTTCAACACAGACCATTACCATCCGCGGGACATGCGGAGAGTTTCGATCCCTTCGACAGGAAGAAGTGGTGCCTTGCCGATCGCTAAAGGAAACAGCTACTGGGATGTCCGCATTTCTACTTCACCTCCTCAGGTCGAGGTCTCTTTCCTCAATTTCATCTTTGCTTGCTTACCTTCTTCTCCCAACCCACCTGACAATCCGCCTCCTTCCTTGAGTGGTCGTTACGGACGATGCCATATTAATGGTGTCGAGGAGTGCCGTAGCCATCAATCCACTTTCTCTTTGCTCTTTGGGCGGATATCGATCGCACGCAATAAAAGGGACCCCATAATGATTCTCAATATTGTGGCTTCCAAGTAGTAGCAGAAACGAGCGAGCCATGCACCCCTTTTTCTCGTCAGGTTGGGCAAGAGGTACTCCCCTCTTTATCTCTGTGTCATTTTATCCCCATTGATTGATAAATTTCGGCACGTATAACATATCTCAGCCAACATTTGACTGTTAGGACTGGCATATTTCTTCGTCTCTTCCCTCATTCCTTTCAAGGCCTATCCACCACTGTCGCGATTTTCTCCTCGTCCTTCTCACAGCACCACCATGTCCACGCAAATCCGTCAGCTTCGTTATCGTCGCACACATGATTTGCCGCATAAACACAAGGTGTTTACTTCTTCTATAGCAAGTGTATTGCGACATAGAGTATAGTCCGCTGTAACGTATTGTTGAAATAATGACCATCGTCACACAACGTTCTCACATACGTCTTCATATGCCTGACGCATATTCTGATATAATAGTACTGTCATTGTATATGACTGTACACATGCTGTTGCCGCGTGAAGGTATAGTTTATTGCCCCACCGCGGTGGTCTAGTGTCTAAGGTACTCGGCTGCTGACCCGCAGGTCGTGGGTTCGAATAGCGGCTGCGGCGGCTGCATTTCCGATGGAGGCGGAAATGTTGTAGGCCCGTGTACTCAGATTTGGGTGCAAGTTAAAGAACCCCAGGTGGTCAAAATTTCCGGAGCCCTCCACTACGGCGTCTCTCATAATCATATGGTGGTTTTGGGACGTTAAACCCCACATATTAACTCATCAACGTATAGTTTATTAAAATATGGCTCGACTGCCTGATTTCTCACGGCAGAGTTGTTTATGCCCCACCTCCTTTATTGTGCGGCATCACGGATGAATCGGCTTACAAAAAAAAAACACACACACACACAAAGCCCACGTGACCACCTCCAAGTGAGCGATTACTTTATGTGACGTTACTACAACGTCACAGATCACACATATGTGTGCAGTCCTCGTGATATACAATTTTACGACGTCATATCAAGACTGAATCCATTCGAATCTTCGATCTGTTAAACATGCGCTGATTCTGCAGGCCGTTCAGTACCACGTGATATATGGAAAGTAGAGTCACGCCCATTCCTTATGCGTTTAGCCACGTCATTCGAGTCTAGGCGCTGCGGTGACGCACTCATACATCGCTAGTATACGTCGAGGGCTCACTGCGAGGAAGGAGCAGTGCCCTAACGAAAGACCAGCGATAGCTGCAGAAAGCAGTAGTGCATCTTTCAGCTCCGCTGGTGACCAGACTTCATAGACTGGACAGAGTTTTTCATAAACCCCCAGAAAATGTTGTGCAGACATTAGGTTAGCGGGTGTTTTTGCGTTTCGTTCCCTATATAAACGCGGCTGGCGTGCCCTGGGGGCCAATATACGCCTGTGAACTTAGACGGCCAGCAATATTGCTGTTATAGTAGTAGTTAATCAGAATAGAGAGCTGGTCAAAATGTGCGTACAAATTTATGCGCTGGGAGAATTACTGATGACTTGTAACAAATTATGTCGAGCGTAACGAAGCGGTTTCGTATGAAGGCCTCTTTAAAACAATAATTATTTTACTACTGACGGTATAAACTAGCAGTATAACTTGTAAAAAAAAAGCTGTGCAATTCTGCTCACGTGTTGTAGATAGAGACTGCACGTCTGTGTTGTGTGCACTAAAATGACTTGGATGGACTGTCGAAGAATTTTTGTCATGTATACAAAAGAAATTAAGTGTCTAATTGTGATGCAAGATAGATTTGTCAACACGAATAAATTCTTAACCTTCTATGCTGAAACCTATCAAACGACACTAATCTCAGCGAAACACTGCCCATCTCAGCCCCTTTAATTTTTTTATATGATGCTTATGCACCATAATAAAGCACAAAACATCGCATCGTGCTCATTGTGTACGACAAAACCTTTCTCGAAAATGAACTTAGAAAACAGCAATGTTGATAATGAGCCAAGTTGAGATGAACGAAACAAGAAACAAACTATGCCCCGAAATTTCTTCACAAAGATTGGCACTTGGTGCACACCACCCAAAATAGCACGCGCGCTTATTGATTCTAATTACGGTGGTGGTTCAGAAACGAGTTCATTACCGGTGGTGCAGCGCAAACTGCTCGCGCACAATGTGGGATGAGGCTGCGTATTGGAAACGTGACTGCTTCCATCGCGCATTGTGTGCAATGCCCATTTTATGTGAACTGGCCCGTCTTGTCTCTTTTGTTTATTACTACCCGTGCCGGCCGACCATCGATCCATAATGACCATTGCAATCAATGCGAACCTCTTTCCCCCGCAGCATTCATTGACTTGTTCCTTCGAAATTTTGTAGCTTCCACCACTTCCAAAAAAAAGATATTTGAAATAAAAAAAATTCAGTAACTTTGTAAAAATTGTTGCGAGTGCATTTTTATTCTTTTTAATCTCTTCGTTATAATATTACTTCTCTTGTGCCACATTTATTGCTCACTTTTTGGTATTCCATAGGTGCGCAGCTTCCTTTAATCTCTTTTGTTTGCTGTAAGAAAAGTGTGTTCCATTCTTCGTTCTTGAATTTCGCGCACTTTCAATCCATTTCGACAGAACCGTAGTGTAATTAGCAACAAATTTTACGTCTATATTTATTCCTGACAAACGTTATTTTAGCTTGCTTGAGAGCATTCTGATCTTTCTGGAATGTCAAGGGAGTACGAATCAGTGAGTCATCCCCAAGCTGGCACCATGCCATCGCAGGACCATACAGTTCAGAGATGTGTGAAGAAAGCCCAGTAGCAATGCAAGAATTTAGGATAGCTTATTCCCAAGCACACAAACCTCTATTCTTCGCATGATGAGAGCCACAACATGGATACTAATGTAAATAGGCATATGATCATGAAATTCGCAGGCTGTACACTTATAGAACACGAAAACCAGCGTCCGAGTTCGACAAGCATTTTTTCAAATGTTACATTCACGCAATAAATTTTGACTGCTATGGAAAAAGGGTGAACTTACATTGTTCAATACCGGTATGAATCAATAAAACTACTGTGACGTAGTGAATGCCTCTTTGTCAGATGCTTTTAATATGGCTTCTTAGAAGCAAATTGATGTTTGTTATCTCTCAATCATCGTTACTTGATTCTATGAAGAAACCTAATGGTGCAACATTTTTTTTTTGAATTCATTTGCATGAAATGCCAATGCTAATAATTAGACTGGATGAACACTGCTAAGTGCTGTAAATTAAAATATTTTCACCTTGTAGTACGCAGAAGAACGCAGGAACACTTTGCCGTCCATTAGACACGTGTATATTTGAGAATTAGCAAACAATCGTTGCGTGCATTGCACAGAAAATCTCCTATATATTACTTTATTGGAAAGTAACAATATTTCTAGTATATTAACGCGCAAACAACGCTGAAACATCAATTCGCCTTAGCTGTGGACATCGTTCGTTGAGAGACGACGTCGATGAATTGCATGCGGGCGTCAGCTGTGAAACATATATATCGCACGCTCTGTTGATTTCAAGGGGTACAGAGGAGGAAAATAAGACAGTTAATCAGAGATCTATCTCTCCGAAAGCAGGACCTTCAAAAAATAGAGTTCAGGCTGAGTGAGAACCTGTGACAGATGATTCAGGTGACTTCACAGACATGGACACAGAATCTCTAAGAACTTTGAAGCGTAACAGATCTCCCCCTTCTAAAAAGTCTTTTCAGAACCCAAAATCCAAGAAATAATTGTCAAAGAAAGACTTCTTTGAAAACCTTGCAAAAAATGATTTCTTGAAAAACGTTATTCTGGATCAGGCAGTTTCTTCTGCCGGTATAGCATCAAAATAGGTTCCTTAAAAATTCTGCAGTGAAACCGCCGGTCTATTTGGTCGGCAACTACAGATTTACAATATATTTCTTCGCAAATTTCTCCCGACATAATTGCCATTCAGGAAACCTGGCTTGCTAACGGTAAAACATTTTACATGAAAAATTATCGATTAATTCGGCTGGATTGGCCGAGTAGAGGTGGCGGTCTGGCTTTCTTAATATCAACTAAATTTAGTCACACAGCCAAGATATCGTATCAGTGTATGGATACGAATTACGAAATACTGGTGTTAGACATAACACTACCAGACTGCTCGACTTTCTCTTTTGCAAATGTATACTTTCCTGCCGGAGTTCAAGACACGAGATGCCTCGATATTATGGTAGCTTCATGCAGACAAGAAATCATACTGTGTGGTGATTTCAATTCCTACCATGTGTCTTGGGGCTTCAAATCTGACGTTTGTGGGAATGAACGCTTGATAATAACTTTTCCTGCTTGAACTCACACGTTGCTACATTTGTAAGAGGTAACTCTAAATCTACTATTAATTTAACATTTTCCAGCTCTACTTTAAGCATATCCTCGTGGAATATATCAGATTGTGCTACAAACAGCGACCACCTTCCCATTACTTTTGAAATTAAGTTCCCGAGGTTTAGTTTAGCAGGGAAAATTGGCTCATTCGTAAATTATGCTAAATTACAAAAAGACTTAAAATCTACGTTAACCTTTTGCGAGGAAATGCAGGAAGACATTAGGGCTTTGAGTCTATGTGCGGTGTTGAAACGATCATTAAAAAATTCAACGTTTACTGTAAATTCCAACACAGCGGGATCTTTTAGCCCGTGGTGGAATCTAGAATTTGTCAGAGGGTATAGAAAGCGAAAAGCGGCTTGGAAAAAGCTGTTAAATAACCAATGCCCCGAAAATTGGAGGGATTATAAATTCATGGCCGCTGATTTTAAGCGTCTAGTGCACAAAGCAAAAGAAGACTATGATATCAATAAATTTATTTACCTGTCTAAGTCTAAAACTAAAAAAAATGCTTTTCAGGTTTTTACGTGCGAGAAAAATGATTCCACAGGCAGAAAGCAGTCATTCCACCATTATGCCTCCTCGCGAACTCTCTGACTTCTTAGAAAATATTAATAAAGGCTTGCAAACCAGGTTTACGACAATTATGCCAAAGTCCATGGTGAAATTAAGGGTGGATTGTGATTTCCAGGAGGTATCTTTAGCTGAACTGGCGGATGTGATGAAGAGCTTACCGCCCGCTGCTCCTGGACCTGATGGGGTGACCTCTACAATGATTAAAGTTCTATACGAAATATCCCCACACGAAATCCGCAATGTAGTTAATTATTCACTGAAAAATTCTTGGATTCCGGCAGATTGGAAGCTTTCCAAATAATTCCGATACTTAAGAAGCAGGGAAGGGAGTTTACTCTGGATAACATAAGGCCTATTTTATTGACATCTAACCTGGTCAAACTTGTAGAGCGAGTCTTAAATGCCCGTAAAATAAACTACATCAATGAACATACAATACTAAACCCCAGACAAATTGGCTTTAGATCGAGATACTCCATTTGGTGTGCACATGTGGATTTGGAAAGTCGCATACAGCTGGCTCGGCAACGCCGCGAATACTGTGCACTAGTCACTCTAGACTTAGCTAAAGCGTACGACAAAGTGGAGTATCCTATCCTAATCCAGCAGATGCAAGACTATCGCTTTCCAAAATATATAACAGCATGGATTACAGAGTTTGTGAAAGACAGAGAATTTTATTGCTTCTTGGATGGATGCTCTTCTAAAAGATATAAGCAAACACGAGGTGTACCTCAGGGCTCAGTATTATCCCCGGTGTTATTCAACAGATTACTAAGTTCCATTCTAATTGTCAGGATATCCAAATTTACGTATATGCAGATAATATTGCTTTCTTCGCAACAAACAGTGATCTGCACTCATTGTATCAGGTATCACAAAACTACATGAACATGTTAGAAGGATGGCTTGGCAATATCCATATGTCATTGAACGTCAAAAAAAGTGCGCTTCTGCCATTTTCTTTTAAAGATCATGTCAACATTTCTCTTATGTATCGTACCGAGCTCATTCCCCAGGTCGATTTCCTGAAATACCTAGGCATCGTATATAATAGGACGCTAAATTGGAAAAGCCATATAGACGAGGTTGGCTGTAAAGCGTCACGTGCCTTGGGGTGGTTACGCAAATTGGGAAACAGAAAAATAGGATTGCGTAGGAGTTCATTGATAATAATTTACAAGATGTATGTGCGGTCTATATGAAATTCGGGTGCGTATTATTTTCAGGCAGCGCGGCTTACAAGATGAGACAATTATTATTATTAGAAGGGGAAGCTTTGCGCTTGTGTCTTGGACTCCCCGAATTTGTGGCAAATAATGTTTTGTATGTGGAAGCGCGCCTTCCACCTTTGTTAACTCGGTTTAAAATGCTTACAGTTCAAACTTTCTTAAAAATATACAATTCGCCTCTGCGACAAGCTTCTTACGTTTTTATTCAATAACCAACGGCGTTCTTTGGAACACAATGGTCTAGACTACACTCCCCTCAGATTAGGTTCGTCCAAGCGCTGCTAGAGCCTCTCAATGTAAATATTTATCAGATTGGCATAACGAAGACGCCTAATTTAAAACTTGAAATGTAATATAAATTTGATGATATTTTTTCCGCTAATGCGAAACAACTGCCCCTTCAATATTTAAATATTCGGTTAAAAGATTACTTAACTCATCTGTCCATAAACAACATTATTGCGACGGATGCATCCGTATTGAACGAAAAGGCTGGAGTAGGTATCTTCTGTACTTCTCTCGACTGATCTTTCTCAGTTCGATTACCAGATTACACGCCTATATTCATCGCTGAATTATTTGCTATATTTCTAGCGCTTCGTAAACTTCCTGCAAGCGAATAAGAAGCGGTCATACTTACCAATTCTCTCTCAGTATGCACTGCACTATCTACAGCAAAAAATGTGACAGTATTGAGTATGATTAGCAGTTTATTACCAGCCAAGCTGAAAAAATTTCACTTGCTATGGATACCTGGCCACTGCGGGATTTATCCAAATGAGATGGCAGACTCGTTAGCCAAAGTGTCTTCAAGCGAACCATTCTTACCTATTTTACCTGATTTCGCCTACGTAACAGCACTCAGATATCGAAATGCTTGTTTGCACAAAGAAATAGAAAAATTATTATTGGATAAAATCAGAGACTTCGTACATCTAAGATTTTGCTGGAACAACAGTGGTGTGTATCTCGGCAGTTAGAAATTACAATCACCAGATTACGATGCAGAATTCCGCATCTGAATTACTACCTACATAAGGCTGGACTAACAGCATCTCCGTTGTGTCTCTTTTGCAAGGAATCAGAATCAATAGATCATTTTTTTATCCTGTCAACGATATGCTTATCAAAGGAAAAGATACCTGGTTGAACCAATTGAGAAGTTAGCTTTTTTAAAAATAAACGTGGAACTAATTTTATCCTTCGGAGGGATTACATTGGGTTATAGCCACAGGGAGGTTTTCTCTGCTGTGTGCGAGTAACTAAGGGCAACAAAGAGATTACCCTGTTAGCCTATTGTTATTATTTACGGCTACGAGACTACCTGAATGCCTCACTTAGCACACTTGATGATCCTGCCGCCCGGTTCTTGGCCGATCCCCCTTTGTGGGCGAGTGCCAGCAAAGCTGAAGGTTAATCATCATGATCATCATCATATATGGAGAGGAACCTCAGAAGAATCTGTAAGCGCACGCGTTAGTTTAATGGGTGCGTCTCTCTTCAAGCCAGCATTGAATACTGGCCACTTGTGCGTCACCAAAACATTAGAAATGGCCGCTTATGCATCACAGACGGATCGAGCCCCGTTGTGGAGCGGCGGGAGTGGAAACGTCGTGATAGTTCGCGCCAGCACCTCACGACTCACGAGGAGCCAATACGGTGTTGTCACGTCAGAGTAGTGTTTTCACGTCAGAGTACATCAGGAACCAAGAGCTGCTTTAAAAAACTTCAAATAATTACTTATCCAGGGTGCAATTACACTTTAGGTGTATTTTGCAGAACTTTCAAGGCTTAGCCTTTCCTGTCCGTAGCGCTCAATGTTCTTGTCCGTAGCGCTTTATTTGCTGCTTCTTTTTGAAAGTTTAGTGATATTCAATATTAAGCATGCCTCCTTTTCCCACTATTTTGTCTTTTTTTGTAACGTTGAAATGAAAACGCCTTAGGGCTACTGCAGCATGAGTACGTTTTGCCATTCGTAGAAGAATTTAGAGCAGAAATAATGCATCTTTGTTGCCGATGATGCATCTTTGTTGCCTAGGCACGTCAAAAATTTGTTGTGCCTTTTGCACCGCATGGGAGACTCCCGACATTCCCTCGGTGTTAGACCTTACATAAACGTAGACATATTGCACCTAATATTAGAAATAACGGTAAAACAGCGAAACGAAAAGACACCCTTTCCACTACTTCCAGCCTGGAAAGCACCAAAATAAGTCAACACGTAATGGCTAGCCTTTGTAAAGGTTATTTTACACCTTTGATGGTTCTTTGGAGGCCTTGTTTTGCTATAGTGGAGGTCACAGAGGTGCGCACGTGGAACGTTCGGTGTTATCTTCCTCAGAGCCATGCGTGAAGCTCTTCTATGCAAGATAAACGTATATAAATAGTTCTACAAAGCAAAATGCCTGAAACCACTTGCGCATGCGTGTTCTTTCGCATAGTTTTCTTTCATACTTTGAAAGGCAGAAGCTATACAGACATAGAAAAAAAAACGGGCCGTTGACTGGCACTTTTCAGAACACATATTATGTCTGAGTTCTGCGCACGCGTGTTTTCGATCCTGTATGTATGTGAACTGAATGCATAAGCAGATGAGATTGATAGACAGGGGACATTCTGAAACACAAAGGAATGAAGGAAAATAGAGGGAAAAGAACGGCAGGGAGGTGAACAAGCCTATAGGCAGCCGGTTTGCTACCCTGCGCTTGGGAGAGGGATGGGGGAGATGAAAGATAGAGAGCAGAGAGGGAAGAGAGAAACACGGCACATTCGAAATGCGCAAAGGGTTTAGGCGCTCAAACTCTTGAGCTTGACGCAGCATGTGGTTAAGCTGATGAAAACTCAAAATAGCAACAAAAAAGGTGATAGTTCTGCGCATGCAGTGCACGTGATGGAGTTAACGCCTACTACTCCTTCGCTTTTGCATACTAGGCGTAAACGTCAATAGTTATGATTCGTTTACGGGCTTGGCATTCCCATTGGAAAATTAAAACGCTTGCATGCGACTCCGTGGTATTGATCAGTCAGTAAAGCAGAAAGGAAAAGAGACGGGTCAAACAGCACGACGCACTTTGCGAAGAACAATCTAAGAGCCTTATAAATACGTATTATATTTTTCATGTTGTAGAAGTAGAACTTTAACAATTTTGGTCCTAGGAGGGTCAAAGTGGTGTCTATTTGTTAGTGAAGATACAAGGAGTTCAACGGCTACAAATACTGCTATTACAATTGAAAATTTTAAATTTTAGGAGCGGAAAACAGTGTGAATCTGTGAAAACAACAAGAATCGGACCACGTGCCCGGTGTCGTGCAGTTCCCAACCGAAAAAAAAAACACCACGTGTCGATGGAACTGCACTAAGAGTCGAGGTGCGGCCTCACCGGTAACCACCGCCGGGAACGCACTCCCTCACCAGAGAAGGATTGGCCACCCTGGTGCAGTATCTGGCCACTACCTCCCACATGCACACGCCAAATAACTCACGGCCCTCAGTCCTCAGCAGCTGCGAAGCAACTGACTACGGCGGCGGTCAGATCTGCAACGCAGCAGAGGGTGCTAAGAATCTCTGGACTACAGGCCGCCATTGGAACCTGAACTTGGCAACGTTTCACGCTAGAACCTTATCTAGTGAGGGAAGTCTAGCTGTACTATTCGAGGAGCTAGAGGGTGTTAAATGGGATAAAATAGGGCTCAGTCAGGTTAGGAGGACAGATGAGGCCTATACGGTGATACAGAATGGGCACGTCCTTTGCTATCGGGGCTTGGCAGACAGAAGAGAACTGGGAGTGGGGTTCCTAATTCACAGAAACATAGCTGGAAACATACAGGAATATTATAGTATAATGAAAGGGTGGTAGGTATTGTAATTAAACTGAATAAAATATACAAGATGAAGGTAGTACAGGCTTACGCGCCTACATCCAGCCATGATGACGCTTCAGTTGAAAGCTTCTATGAAGACGTGGAATCGGCAATGAGTAAGGTAAAAACACAGTATACTATAGTGATGGCCGACTTTAATGCAAAGGTAGGGAAGAAGCAGGCAGAGACCAGGCAGTAGGAGATTATGGCATCGGCACTAGAAACGCCAGAGGAGAGCTACTAGTAGAATTCGCAGAACGCAATAATTAGCGGATTTTGAATACTTTCTACCGAAAACGAGAAAACCGCAAGGGGACATGGAGGAGCCCTAATGGCGAAAATAAGAACGAAATAGACTTTATAATGACTGCACACCCAGGAATCGTGCAGGATGTGGAAGTGGTTGGCAAGGTACGATGCAGTGACCATAGAATGGTACGGTCTCGAATTCGCCTAGACTTGAAGAAGGAACGACAGAAACTGATACGCAAGAAGCTAATCAATGAGCTAGCACTGAGAGGGAAAGTACAGGAATTCAGAGTGTCGCTGCAGAACAGGTACTCGGCTCTTAGTGAAGAAACCAACCTTAGCGTAGATACAATGAATGATAATCTGACGAGTATCATTACGGAGTGTGCAATGGAAGTTGTAGGCAGGGTAGTTAGACAGGACACTGGCAAGCTTTCCCATTGAACGAAGAACCTAATTAAGAAGCGTCAAATCATGAAAGTTTCAAGTACAACAGACGAAATAAAAGTGGCAGAGCTTTCGAAGTTAATTAATAGACGTAAAGTATGCGATGTAAGAAGGTATAACATGGAGAGAATTGAACTCGCTCTGAAAAACGGAGGAAGCTTCAAAGCAGTGAAGAGGAAACTTGGGATAGGCAAAAGTCGGATATATGCACTGAGGGACAAAGAAGGCAAAATAACTACCAATATAGATAGGATAGTTAAAATAGCGGAGGAGTTTTACAGAAATCTTTACAGTAGCCGAGACAAGCACTACCTTAATACTATAAGAACTAGCAGTAACCCAGATGACACCCCACCAGTAATGATAGAAGAAGTCAGAAAAGCTCTGGAGAGCATGCAAAGAGGCAAAGCTGCTGGTGAGGATCAGGTAACATCAGATCTGCTGAAAGATGGAGGACAGATTGTGTTAGAAAAACTAGCCACCCTGTTTACGAGGTGTCTCCTGACGGGAAGGGTACCAGAGTCTTGGAAGAACGCTAACATCATCTTAATACATAAGAAAGGAGATGAAAAAGACTTCAGGAATTACAGGCCGATCAGCTTGCTCTCTGTAGTGTACAAGCTATTTACAAAGGTAATTGCTAACAGAGTAAAGAAAACATTAGAATTCAATCAACCAAAGGAACAAGCAGGATTTCGAACAGGCTACTCAACAATTGACCACATTCATACTATCAATCAGGTAAGTAGAGAAATGCTCAGAGTATAACCAACCACTATACATAGCCTTCATAGATTACAAGAAGGCGTTTGATTCAATAGAAATGTCAGCCGTCATGCAGACACTGCGGAATCAGGGCGTAGATGAAGTATATATAAACATTCTGGAAGAAATCTTCAGTGGATCAACTGCTACCATAGTGCTTCATAAAGAAAGCAACAGAATACCAATCAAGAAGGGTGTAAGGCAGGGGGACACAATCTCCCCAATGCTATTTACCGCGTGCTTACGGGAGGTTTTCAGAAGCCTACAATAGGAACAGTTAGGGATAAGAGTTAATGGAGAATACCTTAGTAACCTGCGCTTTGCCGATGATATTGCATTGCTGAATAACTCAGGGGACGAATTGCAACTCATGATTACGGAGTTACACAAGGAGAGCAGAAAGGTGGGTCTTAAAATTAATCTGCAGAAAACAAAAGTAATGTACAACAACCTCGGAAAGGAACAGCGCTTCGAGATAGGTAATAGTGCACTTGAAGTTGTAAAGGACTATGTCTACTTAGGGCAGGTAATAACCGCAGAGCCTAACCACGAGATTGAAGTAACTAGAAGAATAAGAATGGGGTGGAGCACATTCGGCAAGCACTCTCAAATTATGACAGGTAGATTGCCATTATCCCTTAAGAGGAAGGTATATAACAGCTGTATCTTGCCGGTACTTAGCTACGGAGCAGAAACCTGGAGACTCACAAATAGGGTTCAGCGTAAATTGATGACGACGCAGCGAGCAATGGAAAAAAAAATGGTAGGTGTAACCTTGAGAGACAAGAAGAGAGCGGAGTGGATTAGGGGACAAACGGGGGTTAAGGATATCATAGTTGAAATAAAGAAAAGGAAATGGACATGGGCCGGGCATGTAGCGCGTAGACAGGATAACCGCTGGTCATTAAGAGTAACTAACTGGATTCCCAGAGAAGCAAAGCGGGTTAGGGGGAGACAGAAGGTTAGGTGGGCAGATGAAATTAAGAAGTTTGCGCGTATAAATTTGCAGCAGCAAGCACAGGACCGGGTTAACTGGCGGAACATGGGAGAGGCCTTTGTCCTGCCGTGGACGTAGCCCGGCTGATGATGATGATGATGAGAAGTAGAACAATATGACTGAGACGCTTGGTTAGTTTCGTTTAGAATTTTTGTTGCACAACCTGCGCTTCATTCACGACTCACAAGTAAGGTTGAGGATCTTGCTCTGCTACTGATATTCTAGTACGTGCAGCGCATGCGAAGGAGTCTTCGAGCACGCCAGTACTCATCAAGCGTTTATCGCTAGTCCTTGATTATTAATTTTGAGTCAGTGTCTGAAAACACAAGAAAAAAAAGATCAATAAAAGGCAGCAGATCCCAAACATGGCGTGAACTGGTTTCGTGCGAAGTATTCGGTGAGTAAATGTCTACGCTGATTTTTTTTTTGTTTAGAGCCAAGTGTGAGCAAACGTAGCTGTGTGCCCACTGTGGGCTTGCGGGAACACCGACTACGCTGGAGTTTAAAGGATAATTTATGGTCTGACGTAACGTCTGTGCTCACGTTGTAGCACTGGTGTCAGTGTTATCAGAATGAACTGCACATTATGGTGCGATGATGTATATTTCATGCAGAACTTTCATTAGCGCATTGCTCTAGGGTCGAGGAATGCTTGAATACAGCTTCTTGACTCTTAGGAATACAAATGTAGTACATATTAGACTGATTTGAAAGCAGGAGTAACACTAGAACTACCACTGATTTAAACCCAACATGACGTCTGTTTTATAGGAACACGTGATTTCTTTGATGGAGGCGAAAATGCTGTAGGCCCGTGTGCTTAGGTTTGGGTGCAGGTAAAGAACCCCAAGTGGTGAAAATTTCCGAAGCCCTCCACTACGGCGTCTCTCATAATCACATGGCGGTTTTTTCCTGTCTGTTCCGATGCAAGCATGTGCGTATTTCTAATTTTGCAGCGAAAGCTGTTATTTGATCACAACCACAGCCGTCTTTGGTGCGATAGTGTCCACCACTACTGGTGTCCTTAATGGGTATCAGTAAAAAAAAAAGAACAGAGAAAAAGATGCTGAGGATTGCATGCAATTTAACACCTGGCTTTCTTCACGGCAGTCGAGTATATTCTGCCAAAAGTCCATAGTGGTGCTCGAAGAAACTTTGCAAAAAGAACACGCACAAGCGTAGTGCCGGGCAAATGAATCGCGTTATCATATGAAACATAGCTTCGTAGAAGCGGAAAATAACAAGCACGCGTCACACAAGGATTTGACATTGAGTCAAATTCAGGGCCCATGACTAAGCCTCAGGAAGAGAAACTTGACTTTGTCTTCGATGCAGTTAAGCGAATGGAAGCCTCAAATATTTCTCTGCTTGAAACCGTAAATAAAGTTTTGCACATTCATATTACCTTGAAAACTGATTACTAATCGCTTTCGAAACGGGTTACAGAACTTGAATCTAGGTTAGAGTCCTCTATCTCTGCACAAATCCCCGCAAACAATGACGCGAAACTGTCTGAAATGCAAAACCAGATTGTCGTCCTGCAGTCTAAAATTCAGTCGTGTGGTTCTTCGGAGGCCACCACTAGCCGTGACAATATTTCAATTATCCGGGACAAGATCGATGATCTTGAAAATCGGTCGCGAAGGTCAAATGTTTTATTTTATGGGATAGCGGACGGTGACCCAACGGAATCGTGGGAGGCCGTTCAAAAAATCGTAACTGATTTTTGACAGAATCAGCTCGGGCTCACTGTCACTTCTATCGCCCGTGCACATCGCTTGGGGCGTTCCTTACCCGATAAAAGTCGGCCTATCATTGCCAAGTTCTTCAATGATAAAGAGGTGGAGGCAATAATAAGTCGTGGCAGTAAGCTGAAAAATACGTTGTTTGGCCTGTCACGTGACTTTTCTAAACCAGTTCGGGAAAAGCGGCGTAACTTACTGCAGTTCTCGAAAACAATAAAAAAGGAAAGTGACCGTGTGAGGCTCGTTTTGACAGGCTTCTCATCAATGATGACGTTTATGTATGGGACCCCAATACCAGTCAAGCCGCACCCATCACTAATCACGCTGCGCTATCTCAATCATCTTCCGCTATGGTATGACTGCAGCCCGACCCTACCTTCCGTTCAACAATTAACCATTCCTTATCATCGCACCAAAGAAGTTCTGGTGGTGTTCGTTTTTTGTACACGAACATTAGAAGCGTTCAGTCCAAAAGCATTCCGTTGTCATCCCTCGTTGATTCTTGCACACCAACCATCGTCGCACTAACTGAAACGTGGCTAAACGATGACATTCCTGACAGCAGTATTTTTCTCACGTGGGCAGATTACAAAAATTTTTTCGTTGTGTTAGGAAACATAGAAGGGGAGGTGGCGTACTTCTGGCGATAAAAAATGATGTGCTTGCAGTACCTGTTCCGGTTACCTCGTTTTTGGAATGTGTATGGGTATCCCAGGAGTGTGGCGGCCGCGTCTTACTTATTGGTGTTTTTTACCTCCCCCCAGATGCAAATACTGACTTTTCTAATGAATTTACCGGTGTCTGGACGCCACTGTGTTCTCGTTTTCCTAATTCTCTCTTAATAATTTTTGGCGATTTTAAATTTCCGAGCATTTGCTGGTCAACTCTAACCGTTAGGGATGGTCAAAGTGAAGCTCATAATTTCGTCCAGTGTTCTCTCGACTTTTCCCTGGCTCAGCTAATTACTCATCCCACGCGGTGTTCCGCCACATCAGCTAATATTCTAGACCTAGTATTTACCAACAACCCTGATATTTTTTCTGAAATTACTCATCTTGACGGGCTTTCTGATCACGACGTCCTTACTGGAAGCGTCCGGATGTCCCCTAATAAGCGCAAAACTACCAATAAGCAAATAAGGTGCTATAATAGAGCTGATTACGATAGCATTATTAATGAACTCCTGTCATTCTCAAATAACTTTTTAGGAGGGTATTTATCCCGATGCGTTGAAGATAATTGGCTCATGTTTAAAATGCACTTATCAACTTAATCAGCAGGTTCATTCCCCTTATCACCATCAAAACTGTAAACACCGCTCCATGGTATAACCAACAGCTTCGACGCCTCAATAACAAAAAGAAAAGACTTTACCGCCACACCAATAAAATAGACCCCCTTTCAGTTTCCTGGTTACGCTACAAAACATGTGATAAGGAATATCAGCCGCTGCTCACATCAACTCGACGTCATTTCTTCAAACATGACTTAACATCTATGCTATTAAATAACCCTCGGAAATTTTGGCGTGTCATCAATCCTGTTGATCATCCTGATATAGTGCTTACCACCAGTAATAACAGCGTCATTCCCACGTCTCAGTGCGCACAAGTTTTAAACAACGCATTCATTTCGGTATTCACGTGTGAAGACATCCCGTCATGCCCGAAAGTTAACCTCATTCCTGATATCAGCATGCCAGAAATAATAGTCAGTGAAGCGGGTATATTCTCCTTACTAAATAAACTCAAAATTTCTACTGCTTCTGATCATGTCGGCTTTAATAATAGGATACTAAAGAATATATCAGCTAGCATTTGTCCCATACTGTCCGCCCTTTTTTCACAATCGTTATCGTTAGGCTGCATCCCACATGACTGGCGAATCGCTAAAGTAATTACCATCTTCAAGTCTGGTGAACGCTCATCGCCATTAAACTATCGTCCCATCTCATTAACCAGTACCATTTGTAAACTTCTTGAACATATAATCCACACCCAAGTAATTAACTACCTGGAAGATCATAACATTATACATAAATATCAGCATGGCTTTCGCCGAGGATACTCATGTGACACGCAGCTCGCCGGCTTCATTCATGACATACATTCAGCTCTCGACGGTGGATCCCAGGTTGATGCTATCTTCCTCGACTTTTCTAAAGCTTTTGACCGTGTCTCTCATCACCGGCTTCTAACCAAACTGTCTAGGCTTAACATTCACCCTAACATTTTGGCATGGGTAAAAGATTTCCTTTCTTCTAGAACACAGTTCACGTCCGCTAACAATTGTAACTCTTCCTTCAGACCAGTAACTTCTGGAGTCCCACAGGGTAGCGTACTTGGTCCACTACTGTTTCTAATCTACATTAATGACTTGCCATCCTGTGTCTCATCCCGAATTTGAATTTTTGGCTGATGACTGTGTGATTTACCGAATAATTTCCTCTGACAATGACCAGAAAGCTTCGCAAACTGATCTAAATGCTAATAATGCATGGTGCTCATCTTGGCTAATGACCCTAAACTGCTCTAAAACGAAGTCTACGTCTTTCAGTAAACACGTAACCCGGATTCCTACCTCCTACGTGTTGAATAATACTACCGTTGACCTCGTCTCCACTTATAAATATTTTGGAATTCATTTGCAACCTGATCTGACATGGCACTACCATATAAAACTCACCCTGGCGGCTGCTAACTGGTCTTTCGGATTTCTCAAGCGTAACCTTAAACAGGCTCCTCCTAACATACGCAAACTTGCATTTACTACACTAATACGTCCAAAATTAGAATATGCATCAGCCATTTGGGATCCCAAACATGCTTACATCATAAACGACATTGAATCACTGCAAAATCGTGCCGCTCGCTTCATATTTTCAGATTATTCACGTCATTCCAGCGTCACAGCGCTAAAACGCCGAGCAGAGCTACCCGAACTATTCCATCGTCGCAAACTTGCACGCCTATCACTTTTCCATAAACTTTATCACCACGTGTCACTTCACAGTGATTTCTTCGAGCCACATGCCGTTATTTTTCCTCGCCGCGATCACCCCTACAAAGTTAAACGCTTAAACTGTAAGTCATCTGCTTTTTCCAAGTCATTCATTCCGCGTACCACAATCGATTGGAATAATCTACCATCACACATTGCCTTAGAAAAAAACGCCACGAAATTTCAAGAACTAATTCAAAATACTGACATCATCTAACTTTTGCTCTTTTAGTTGTTTTTCCCTCTTTTCTACAACGTGCAGAGCACACGCGTAGTATTTTTACCTTGATTCAGCTTATTTGAGGTGTGATGAGTAAGTGTATATTTATTATTCGTTTTTGAGTGCACGCTTTTTTTTATCAAGTGTATTGATTATTTTTTCTTGCATTTTCATAGGTTGTTCACTGTGTACTTATCTGTATTCCAATGATTTGTTGCCTATTCTTTTCTCTATTTTTGCTGTCTTTACCAATTACTTGTTATAACATATATCTCAACCTTAGTCTGTATTTAATTTGAATTTTTTGACCTTTTCTCGTTTTTGACGTTTATTGTTTGTAATTTTGCTCATATAACCCCCCCCCCCCCTATGTAATACTATGAATAAATAAATAAACAAGGTGAATAACGCTGCGAGTGTGGTTCAAAGCTTCCCACCCACCACAAAGCGCTCGGTGATCATTCTTCACGGCCATCAGTCGCAACATCAACAAAGTGCATGTGATGCCTTAGAGGTGTGTAGCGGGTACCTTGATTCTCCTTAGACTGGCGAGTAATGACAATGTCAATATTTCTCTACTTCATAAGAGAGATCACTTATGAAACAGTAGGTACCTTGCACGGGCTCTTGGATGAGCTGTTCTAAGAGAAGTTACAACGGGCTGTCTATAAAGGCTACTCTACGAGTTTTCGCTCAGACGGTGGGGCGTGTTCCGCACAAGCCTGACATTTTTTTTTGTTAAAATATCTAGACATCATGCAGCCGTGTACATGGTAGCGCTAGAAGTATCGCGATTTCCTGCATGATGCCCATGCGTCGGGAGCGCAATCGTGATCCAGCGTGATCTGCTACGATCTTTGTCTAGAGACACTACCCGTATTATCTATATGCAATTATGGCGTCTCTCATAATCATATGGTGGTTTTGGGACGTTAAACCCCACATATCAATCATCTATATGCAATTATGTGCTCAGAAAGACGTCGTGTCGCAGATAGTCGTATTGTAGATCTCGTTGATTTTCACACAAGCCAAAAACTTGCGCATCCTTGTGTCGATGCTCGAGCAACAATATTGAAAATTGCAAGGTGGAATACCCCTGTCACACGTGGCAACTTAAGAGCACTTTGGCCGAGTACACTTCGCCGCGAATTCATTTGCGCGCTGTTACACGAGAAAGTTTAGCGTCACTAGCTGCAAAGTACACTTGCCGGAAAGTGTGTTCGCCAACCTCACTTCGCTCCGACGGCTGCGTGGAAGTGTGTAGCCTCGGTACCAGTGGCTTGTGCAGAAATACGTAGTTGCCTAAAGCGGCACTCATACCATCTGTAAAGCATTGTGTTTGTTATGAGGAATACTGCTATGTATTAAAATAAATAATAAAATAAAACAAAGTACCGCGCTGTTCTCACCATTGGGCAGCCTGCAGCCACGTCTGCTAGGGGAATGCGGCATCCCATGCTGTACAATGGCAGCGTTCGTCACGTTGTGTTCACACTTGCATATGTGTAGAATTTAAGACCATAGGTGCTACTTTCACGAAGGCAACGTGGTTAGACGATGAGACAAAGACGTAAAAATATCAAATATACGTCGTGCTACAAATTCGTCAATTGCCATTGCTATCATTTACAAAGTAGACTTCGTTTTCTCGTGTAGCAGCAAACCGCCAAAATGACACTTCGTGTGCGCAAGTACACTCGCTCAAAATCACTCAAGTTGCCACGTGTGACAGGGATACATATGAGTTCAACAGAGAGCAAGAAAAGACCATGTCCACGGATGACATAGCAGCTGTTTGAGCAGTTGACATAGCAGTATACGTATATGAATAACTCAGATCATGTTGAACGCGTCCATGTTGCTTTGGTAATGGACGCGAAAACGAGAGCAACAGGATAGCGAGCAGTAATTATATTGCACTCGCACCATGCGTTTTTCCCAAACTGATTATCACCGCATTTAATCGGAAGGCACATTGACTATGCGTACCGGTGCAAAGATAGAACAAGCCACTCTGGAGAGTGAGCGCTATAGAGCTGTAGCCAAGCAAGCATACTGATTCCGGCCACGCATGACATCCTCGTTTTTGGCCCCGACGCAGCATAACGCGCTCAGGTGGTCCTGCACCAAAATGCACGTAGTCTCAATCTACGTGAAAGTCACGTACGCAAACAGCAGCAGGCCATGTATGCGTGTACACGTGGCACCACCCTAAATGCGCTAATTTATGTCTGTTTACTGATTCGCTCGCTCCCCTAACAATCATGTAGTTCTATGGACACAAGCACGCGTGCTGCATATCGCGTTTACCGATTACGACGCTGCCCTAAATTACTACGTCCAAGGCGCATGTTCTTGAGCGCTCAGTGCAAATTCTGTCAACCCTTTCTTCGATGTTTATTTTTTGTTATAACAAAAAAAATGTAAGCTCGCAAGCCTGTTCATTACAACGAAGACAGTATCTTTGTCTCGGCCTGATCTCTGGTGTTGCGCTATATAGTGGGCCTACGTGGGCGGCATACAGCTAACATGGTGGTGATGCAACAGCCAATAGTATACATGTTCCAGTACTTTCGCAGATTAAACAACGTCGCTATTTGCGGCAACTATCGTAGTACCCCTAGTTTGCTGGTTTAGTTTAGATATTTCACGGGTACTTGTACAGAGTTTCCATAAAGGTTGCATTCGCGAGGTGTCCCGAATGATATTTTGTTTTAGCGACCACAGTAGCACATTCGAAGTGCTGAAAAACGTTGAACGGGATAACGTGAAATTCCGTACGAACTGCTGTATAGCTGAGAGAAAGTCAGTGCAACTGATAAATTAGAGCAACCTAATTATCTTACGACTTTCAGAGCGGAATGAAAAACGCAGAAAATCATAGCTTACAGGTTTGGGTCACACTTGATCACTGTTTTGATGCCCTTGGAATGTTCAGATGAACGCGAATCAAGTACCATGAAAATTCGGAACTCCTGAGCACTGCAGGTACACGCTATGTTGCCATGCATAAAGAACGGAGCTTGAAGTAGGTTAGTGCCATGTTTCACTGCAATCTTGCGAAGACAGACATGGGAGCACAAGGCTGAAAGTTCTATTCCTGGTCCGCGAAGTCTCATATTTGCTGAGAAGACATGACAACATAGTTATATCATAGGGGCCCGATAGAACAGGCATTCAAAAAAGCCCTGCGTGAAACACGAAATTACGGAAACTGTAGGTACGAAGAGTAACACGAAACTCAGGATAGGTGGTCACTCGCCAGTGGAGTGTACTAGTGTTGAATTACAGTGCGACGGTCTGCGCATGCGTGGTCTAGTCTACAAGAAGGCTCCCTAGAGCATTCATATTGCTGTTGCTTTGCGTCAAAATACTAGCTCGACATTTTTAGCTTTGTGACACAGTGGGCTGAGTGCATGATGTGTAAAGGCGCTGTGTGTTCATGCGTGCTTTTGCGCTGGCGGTGGATCGTAAGCACTATAGCCTAAGCACGCACGTGTGCTCAGACATATTTGCACCTTATCACGTTGGACACTTATTACGTTTTTGACACCATTTGTCTCAATAAGATACGTAGTGCTTGAGCACGCAGCATGTAATAGCCTGGGGTTTAGCGTCCCAAAACAACAATACAATAATGAGAGACACCGTAGTAGAAGGCTAGGGAAATTTCGTCCATGTCGTGTTTAACGTGCGGTAAAATCGCACTGTACACGTGTTTCTACTATTTCCCGTCCATCAAAACGTGGCGGCCGCGGCCGGAATCAAACCCGCGACCTCCAAGTGAGCGACTGAGCACCCTCGCCAGTGTTCCAGCGAGGCAGACACGCAGCGCGTCACAGGAGCAATGCATCGAGGCACCTTCCCACAGCACTAAAGTCATACATATTGGCAGCCTTTCAGCGCAAGGCAACATTTTTTTCCCTTTAGGTATCCCAGTGAGTAATGCTTGGTTCCCAGCGAGAATACTGCACGAACACATTGTATATCTGTATTTTTCCGGCAGCACCTTTCATTGATGAGTGGCTGCTTGCGCCGCGCTCAGAATTATCCAATGACGCCTGTACCCAAGCGAAAATTGAGGTGAGGAAAGATGAACGTGTACTATAGCGAGTTCATTGATATAATTTGCAATCCGATGGGGCAGAATTTGTGCTAACGACTTACTCATCCAATCATACCGACAGTACTGCCGTCAGTATGCTTAATGCTACACTGCATGGCCTCGACCTCCTTCGACTGATGCCAGCGCCGCCAACCATTGTACATGGCATGTTTGCTGCAGCTAATGATAGATGATGCACTGGCCGATTCCACCAGCAATCCCCTTATTCAGAAACTTTTTTAAATTTATATTTGGCGGAACAAGGGAAGGTAGGCTACATTATAGCCGGTTATCACAACATCATAACAGTAATGTACAATATAAACACAAAAAAACAAAATCAAAAATAAAATGAGAAAAAAACTAATTCATGGCGATGTACAATACTATATACATTATAGGGCATATAATGCACAAATAGGCACAGTATGTATGATCATAGTCCAGTTAATATATAAGGATCACATTGCGGATTGAGTCCGTACCGATAGCGGGAAGGTATGATATGAACTAAAGACAGATAATTAGATTTGTGTTCGTTAAAAAAATCGTGGAGGGCGCTCACTGCGCGCCTTTGATTATCCGAATGCAGCCACGGTCCGTCCAAGTATATTTAAAATCGTGAATGGTCGTCTGTCAAGTCGCTTCAAGTGATCCCTCAGTTCAGCGCGTTGTTGATTGTATTGCCGACATTCTAAGAGAATATGCTCCTCTGACGCATCGACATGATCGCAGTGGTCGCAGTGCGGGGACGTTCTTCTTATTATGTGCCATAAAAAGTGAGGTGTGTATAAAATACCTAATCGTAGACGGTGAAATAGCGTGTCGAGTGGTCTACAAATCTTTTGATTAGGTGGAAATTGGAGAGACGGATCTATTCGATGTGAGAGTGACGACTTTGTGTTTTCGGCAAACCAAGCACATTTACATTTTGTGGCACAGTTCAGAAAGAAACTTCTTGCTCTCCGAGAAATGAACCGGCGCTGGTGTCGAGTGAATCTTTTTGTGTGCTGCAGTGGCTAATTTGTCAGCAATTTCATTTCCTATTACTCCTACGTGACTTGGAATCCACTGAAAACATATATCGTAGCCGTCCAGATAATCTACGGTAATTGTTTTAGTGTGTGAGTGAGAATTTATTAGAAGGCAGAGAGGTTGGCCTGAGCTAGTTTGCACGAGCCTGCTTCTCTATGCAGGGGATAAGGGAAAGGGGAAGGAAAGAGGGATGAAGGGTGATGATGAGGACAAGAAGACGTGGCGCGTATGTACAGTAGCCACTTGGCATAGTACCCTAGAGTCTTGTATCTAGTCCAGTGCTTTTTATAAAATATAAAACAGCCTTTGTAGCAGTTTTTTACACTGTTTGGTCGTTCATTGCTGACAATATGTGACTTCCCTTCAATGACGTTCGCCCGATGCTTTCCAACGATGCAGTTAGCATTTTTCTTTGCGCCACGTATAATTCACAGTCACAAAATATGTGAGCTAAAGTTTCGCGCACTTGGCAGCGCTCACAATTCGGGCTGTCTGCACGGCCGATTAGGTGGGTGTAGTGGCGAGTGAAGGCTACACCCAGGCGAATCCGTTGCAGTGTATTAGCATGTCTTCGGCTGATTTTATCTGGAAGACGAAAAGTCATACCGGGGTCTGTTTCCCGCAGACGCTTGTTCCGGTGATCTGGTAGCAACCAGTAAGTGGCAGTGCATTCGTGCATGAGCAATCTCAACAATGTGTTGACGTCACTTTGTGAATACGGTACTTTGACGTACACAGGTGTCACAAAACGAGCGCTCAAAAAAAGGGCGCGCCGCCAAATTCTCGCGACGAAGCGCCGAGAGGTCAACGCTAAAAAAAGAGAAAACAAGCATCCAAAGACTCCCCGGGCGGGAATCCCTCTCCCCTCTCGGAAGCGTAGGTTCACCGACGAACCTCCTCACCGCACATCGGCGGCCGAGCAAGCCCTGGAAATTTCTCGATGGAAAGGGGCGTGGTGATGCCGGGTTCAGTCATCCGTCGCAGACGCCCCCGTATCGTCTCGCCCTTTCCCCCAGCCTTTGCTGCGCATCGCGCCGACGAAATGTTGAGAATTTTCTGGAATCTCGCGCGGAAGGTATTAAACCGAGCAGCAGAAATGGGAGATCAGGAGAAGACGGAAGTTAGCGCCAGAGCGCGTAGGGTATTCCGCCATGTAGTCGGCGAAGGTTTTATGTGTAGTGACAAAGCAGCAGAAGAAGGAAGTTAACGCCAGAGTGCGTAGGGTATCACGCCGCGTCTGTCGGGGAAGGTTTGGTCCTTAGTGACAAAGCAGGAGAAGAAGAAAGTATGCGCCAGAGTGCGTGGGGTGTACCGCCTTGTGGGCGAAGCCTTTTGTCTTCCATGACAAAGGAGGAGAAGAAGAGGATTTCCACCTGAGGAGTGAAGACTCGAGCTACAGGCAAGAGTGTGTGCCTACCGCTATCGAGCGAAGACGCGTGGCAACAGCGGCGGATGTGAAGCCGACGTGTTTCCGGCGAAGAAGTTTGAAGCTTGGAGAGCGGCCAATTGAAGACGCGAGGTTTCCTGGAAGAGAAACTTCGGGGGCAGCGGAACGACAACAACGCTGGACTTTCAGTGAGTGAATCTCGGAAGAGCATGATTCAGACTTTTGTTCCAAGAACTTTGGACTGAATAAGTTTTCTAACTCTTTAGTATTTAAGTGTCTTGGTTGTTCGATGCATGCGACTGCATTGTAGTGCGTATTGTTGTCTGTGTCCGTTGTTTCGAGAGTGGCTGATTGTACTGTGTAGTACATTGTTTGATTGGTGACGTATTGTATTCAACTATTGTCGAGTGTGCATACTTGTGTATCGTTTTGATCTGCCATAATTGAGAATATAATTTTGTTTTGTTTATCAACTCTCGGCTCTGACTTGTTCTTTGGGCCACAGCCGGCGTCCGCTGGCGCGCCAAATCGGACCACTTCTAAATTGTCCACGCTTTCGTGGTGCGGTTCGGGGGGCCGATATTTTGGCCCTTGGAATTAGCCCGGCGATCGCCGCCCGAATTAACGGGACCTGTGACAATTATTCTGGCGTCCGCGACTAGGACCTTTTGGTGCACAGTGTGTCCAAAGTAGTGAGAAAGAGCCTCGAGTTGTTGGTAGTGCTATCGGAACGATTTTGTGTATTGCTCAGTGTTCTCGTTAACGAGTGCAAAAGAGTGTTCCGATATATTGATTTAGGCAGATATTTTTTTTACACGCGGCAAGACTTTATTTGCGAGACACCATGATCTCGAAAAGTTAGTTGCTCTTGGTGAGAAGATGGGTCTTTCTGGCGCCGAACTACGGAAGTGGGTAAGCCAGAAGGAGAAAGAGGCAGTGGAGAGAGACAGGTTGGCAGCTGAGAGAGCCAAGGAATAAAAAGCAGCTGAGTTGAAACGAGAGAGGTTGGCAGCTGAAAGGGCCAAGGAAGAAAAAGCAGCTGAGTTGGAACGAGAGAGGTTGGCAGCTGAGAGGGCCAAGGAAGAAAAGGCAGCTGAGTTGGAGAGACCAAGGCTGGCCGCTAAAATGGCGAAAGAAGAAAGAGAGGCAAAGGAGCGACAGCTGAAGGAAGAAAGAGAGCAGCAATTGAAGGTAAAGCTGGAGAGAGAAAAGTTGGCAGCCGAAAGGGCGAGAGATGAAAGAGAGCAACAATTGAAGTTGGAGCTGGAGAGAGAAAGACTGGCAGCTGAGAGGGCGAAAGAAGAAAGAGAGAAAAGGGAACGGCAGCGACAGCTTGAGATGGAACTCGAGCGGCTCCGTTTGCAACAGCGAAGTGAAACTCCGGTCCAAGCTAGAGTTGAAAGCAGCGAACGGGAGGACCACGGCTTCCACTTGAACCCAAGCAAGCTGCTCGTAGCATTTGATGAAAGGAAGGACGACCTTGACGCGTACCTTCACCGATTTGAGACGATTGCGAGGAGCCAGAATTGGCCAGAACATCAATGGGCAACTGCTTTGAGTACTTGCTTGAGTGGTGAAGCGCTCAGTGTGTACGGTAGGCTGACGCCGACCGATGCAGCCAACTATGCAAAGGTGAAAGCTGCTTTGCTGAAGCGATTTAGATTTACTGTGGAAGGATTCCGGGACAGATTTCGGACAGGAAATCCAGGTGATGGCTAGACGGCTACGCAGCATGCCGCCCGACTTTGCCATTATTTCGACAGAGGGATTGAAGTTTCAGGGACAGCGCAGGAGTACGATGAGCTTAGTGAGCTCCTTATTAGCGAGCAATTTCTTAGTAGTTGCCACCCAAGCCTGTCGGTGTACTTTAAAGAGAGGAAGGCTGAGTCACTTGAAGGCATGCTTGAATTGGCTGATCAATTCTTGGAAGCGCAAGGTGGAACTAATTTGGCCAAATCAAGAAAGAGTGTCACGAAGATTAGAAGAATTCGGCACCCGAACAAAAGAAGCGTGCACCGGAGAGTGTTCCGCGATGTTTTCTGTGTAACCGAGTGGGGCATCGCGCGAACAACTGTCGAACGATCTTTACGAGCCCTACGGTATTAAAATGTTTCAAGTGTGGTCAGACTGCGCACAAAGCAGACGCATGTCGTAATGGAGCGAGTCAAACTCACCAGGTATCCTGTGCGCTAACAGCACCGAAATCCGATGATAATGCCGTCACCGACGGATTCGTAGAGTTGAAAACTGGGGAGAAACTTCCTATTGTAGGTGCTGTAATGACAAAACAGCCAACCGGTGCTACGAAGGAAATGGCAACGCTGCCTGGAAATGTTGCGGGCAAGAAGATTACGGTGTTAAGAGACACCGGTAGCTCCACGGTTATCGTGCGGAGAAATTTGGTACGGGAAAGTGAGTTAACAGGTGAAACGAAACCAGTTTGCCTAATTGGCAGTATGGTTCGAATGCTTCCCGAAGCAGAAATTGGGGTTGAAACTTCGTACTTCAGCGGGAAGGTTACTGCTCTATGCATGACGACCCCCCTGTACGACCTCGTCATCGGAAACATCGACGGGGCGCGAGGGCCGAATGATCCAGAATGTTTGGGAGAAGACCCTAAGATAGAGCCCTCGCCAACCCAGCGACCGCAAGATACAGTGCAGGAGCATCCCGTGACGGATCTCACTCGAGCCCGAGGTGAAGCCACGGTGCAAGAGACAGTGAATTAGAACATGATCGTGTTGAATGAGTTCACGTGCTGGGCAGCCGGACTTACGTCGGCTCGACCTCAACCAACCGACAGCGTAAAGGTGACAGAGTCGGCCAGCCAGGCCAAATGCCGAGACATGAACAAGCTGGTAAATAAACAGACAGGACCCGTTGAACGTTATGATCCGTTAAAGGTGTCGGAAGTGACAACGATGGCTGAGACGCCGCCTCAGATACCGTCGTTGGAAAGGGCTCGCCGAAAAAGAACGAGGAAAAACAAGAAGTCGAGCGAGCACCGCAAGAAAGGGCGCAAGCGCCGCTCAAGGTACACAGGATAGGTGCTGAGGTCGATTCAGAATGTGTTTGACAGACCTTTATGTTAAGTTAATGTGGTTGTTATTCTGTGTCACAACTGTATGTCCAGTGAGTCAAAATGTTTGCTATGGTGATGTGATTGTACAATTGTTGTAATGAGAGAACTTTGTACATTTGTATCGTCTGGAATATGTGATGGAGTGTTGAACTCATGTACCTGTGGTTATATTTCATGTGTGTGAGATTGAATTACAATGTACAATCGAATAGAGTGATCTATTGTGAATGTGACGTGTCATGAGCGACGGACTATGTTACAGTCTCTGAAAGTGTGGGGACTGTTCGTGCTCGTGTGTGTGGTTTTTAATATTATGAGATAATATTCTTAAAGTGGGGAGCAGTGTCACAAAACGAGCGCTCAAAAAAAAGGGCGCGCCGCCAAATTCTCGCGACGAAGCGCCGAGAGATCAACGATAAAAAAAGAGAAAACAAGCATCCCAAGACTCCCCGGGCGCGCGTCCTTCTTCCCTCTCGGAAGCGTAGGTTCGCCGACAAAGCTCCTCACCCCACATCGGCGGCTGAGCAAGTCCTGGAAATTTCTCGATGGAAACGGGCGTGGTCATGCCGGGTTGAGTCATCCGTCGCGGACGGCCCCCGTATTGTCTCACCCTTTCCCCCAACCTTCGCTGCGCATCGCGCCGACGAAATGATGAGAATTTTCTGGAATCTCCCGCGGAAGGTATTTAACCGAGCAGCAGAAATGGGAGATCAGGAGAAGACGGAAGTTAGCGCCAGAGCGCGTAGGGTATTCCGCCGTGTAGTCGGGAAAGGTTTTGTCCGTAGTGACAAAGCAGCAGAAGAAAGAAGTTAACGCCAGAGTACGTAGGGTATTCTGCCACGTCTGTCGGTGAAGGTTTTGTCCTTAGTGACAAAGCAGGAGAAGAAGAAAGTATGCACCAGAGTGCGTAGGGTGTACCGCCTTGTGGGCGAAGCCTTTTGTCTTCCGTGACAAAGGAGGAGAAGGAGAGGATTTCCACCTGAGGAGTGAAGACTCGAGCTACAGGCAAAAGTGTGTGTCTACCGCTATCGAGCGAAGACGCGTGGCAACAGCTGCGTGTGTGAAGCCGACGTGTTTCTGGCGAAGAAGATTGAAGCTTGGAGAGCGGCCAATTGAAGACGCGAGCTTTCCTGGAAGAGAAACTTCGGGGGCAGTGGAACGACATCAACGCTGGACTTTCAGTGAGTGATTCTCGGAAGAGTATCATTCAGACTTTTGTTCCAAGAACTTTTGACTGAATAAGTTTTCTAACTCTTTTGTCTTTAAGTGTCTTGGTTGTTCGATGCATGCGACTGTATTGTAGTGCGTATTGTTGTCTGTGTCTGTTGTTTCAAGAGTGGCTGATTGTACTGTGTAGTACATTGTTTGATTGGTGACATATTGTATTCAACTATTGTCGAGTGTGCATACTTGTGTATCGTTTTGATCTGCCATAATTGAGAATATAATTTTGTTTTGTTTATCTACTCTCGGCTCTGACCCTTTCTTTGGGCCACAGCCGGCGTCCGCTGGCGCACCAAATAGGACCACTTCTAAATTGTCCACGCTTTCGTTGTGCGGTTTGGGAGGCCTATACTTCGGCCCTTGGAATTAGCCCGGCAATCACCTCCCAAATTAACGGGACCTGTGACAACAGGAGCGATGTATAATGCCGCTCTTGCTTCGCTATCGGCTGTTTCGTTGCCAACCAGGCCGCAGTGTCCCGGATTCCATTGAAGTGTAATCAATTGACTGCTCCTGTGTTTTAGGTCAAATGCTTGGACGATTACTAACGCTAACTCGTAAAATTAGCCTCTTCTTGAGCAAGAATGAATAGCTTGAAGCGCTGATTTTCATCGGACAGAATCGTTCATTTACTTGGTGCTTGGTCGTTCACAAATTTTATAGCTTCATGTATAGCAACAAGTACTGCAGCTGTCAAAGATGACCTGTGATCTAATTTGTACTGTCGGGAATTACCGAGTTTAGGGATCACGAAGGCTGCAGCTGAGGTGGACGAAGTTACGGATCCATCGGTGTAAATGTGCACAGAGTCACTATATCGGTCATTCAAACGTGCCAAGGTGAGTTGCTTGAAGGCAATATAAGAAACACGCAACTTTTACGAAATTCCACGTATGTGAAGGCACACCAGTGGTTTAGTCAATGTCCATGGAGGCACTGCAGGAATTTCAGCAGGTGCAAAGCCTGAAGGGATCATGTGTTTATGCGTATCGAGGAATCGCGAATAAGTGCAGCCTGGTCGGTCCACTTGTAGCGAAGCCAATGGGTGCTGTGCATGTCAGGTTAGCAGACGATGGTGCACTTGAAGAGGCTCACAGAACGTGTAAAACTGTATAGGGTAGGTGCGGGACTCCTCTATAGTGCCAGAGGTTAACGTGCACCGTGGCAGGCCAAGGCATATTCTCAGTGCTCGTGCCTGAAGGCTCTCTAAAGTACGAAGGCACGTTGCCCGCATGCAGGAAAGAACAGGTGAGGTTTACCGTATATAGCCCGCAAATAATGTCATGTATAACTGCAGAAGATATCTCTCTGGAGGGCCCCATCTCAGTCTTGCTATAACACGAAGAACATACACAAAATTTATTAGTTTGTTCCGCAGCACAGTCACATGCTATGACCACTACAGGTTGCGTAAAATGACGACCCCTAAATAGCGGTGGTGCTTGACTACGGAAATCACTGCTCCTTCAGCGTAGCATGGGTACCACGACATTGATTTCTTCGTGAATGCCAACGCAGCACATTTTGCTATTACAAGTTCCAGGCCCTGACTGCGCAAGTACTTAGATGTTACTGATGTGCCTTGTTGTAGCCTTGCTCGCAGTTGTCGTCGCGTTGCTCCAGACGCCCATATACATATGTCGTTCACATACGCACTGATTCTGACAACGTCGGGAAGCTCAGCTTCAAGATCATTGAGTGCTATGTTAAAAAGCACGGGGCTCAGGACGGTGCCTTGCGGAACTCCACGGCTTACGAGGTGCCTGGTCGTGTCGCCATCAGAAGTTGACATGAAAATTGTACGTCCTCTGAGATAGCTCACTGTCCATGCGTGTAGTCTACCACCTGCGCCGATGTCTTCAAGTGCGTCAAGAATGGCCTGATGATATATGCTGTCGTACGCGCCTTTTATATCTTAAGAAAATGGCCCCTACCAATCTCCGACGTTGTCTTTTCTTTTCAACAGAAGAAAATACGTGTACAACACCAGCTACAGATGATCGACCCCTAAGGAAGCCATTTACAAAATCTTGTAAGCCGACAATATTCTCCAGCAGCCATTCCAATCTTGCCAGCACCATACGTTCCATCACCTTACCGATGCAACTGGCTAGGGCAATGGGTCTATAAGAAAACAACTCGTGTGAACACTTGCCTGGTTTCAGTAAGGCCACTATGGGGCTGCACTTTCAACTCTCTGGTACTGTCACCGTTTCCCACGTAGAGTTGTAGTACGACAAGAAAGCCTGCCTTGCTTCCTGGCTGAGGTGATATAGAGCCCAATAAGTAATTCCGTCAGACCCTGGTGCAGACGACTGTCGGGACGCAGAAATCGCAGCGTCGAGTTCTTGCATTGTGAATGGTAAGTCGAGGCGATCATCGCTGCAAGGCGGTGAGGCTAAACACGAAGGGGATATCGGTGAGGAGGACATACCTACGGGTAACAGGCAGTAATCTTTTGTAAGCTATACTTCAGGTCGACCTTGCTTTAGAGCCAAAGCTCGGAAAGGTAACAAATGTTGCGTAGGCGTCTGAAGGCTTCGGACAATATGCCATATTCGAGACAGGAGTTTTCTGGGATCAAGAGAGCCACAAAACACCCTCCACAGTTGTCTGTCGAGGTTATCGAGGTGTCGCAATACATTTAGTTGAGCTTGGCGTGCTGTAGATAGGTCAGATGATTATTTCGTCCTCCTGTATTTCTTCTCTGACCGGCTACAGATTGCACGAAGGTATTCATATTGTACGTGAAATTGTGATCTTGGTAGCGATACACTCACAGGTTTCGTATGCGTTGTTAAGGCTGATGCAATGAGGCTTTCTATTCATTTCAAATATAGATTGAATGTTTCCGCACTGAGCGTTTACAGAAGCTTGGAATCCTGGCCAGTCTAGGTTTTTCACAGGCAGGGGAGTCGAACGACGGAATCCTTTTAGCTGCATATATGTAGGGAGATGGACACTTTCATGTGTTTCAACGTCTACGAACCAACAGGTGGTAGGCAAGAGATTTCCACTCACAAAACATACGCCCAGACATCTGCTGTACAATGCATCACGGAGGTAAGTAGGTGAGCCATCGTTCATGGATATCAGGCCCTGATGGAGCACAAAATTGGCAATGTCCCTTTTTAATATTTTATATATGATGTTATCATCTATACAAAAATAAAAATCTTTGACCATTTGCAGCGCTCCTTTGGAGTCAGAATATATTACGCAGTTTAGTCTTTGCTGGCTTTCAACAATAAATTTTGAACCTTGTAATATTTCAACAAGCTCCACTGCTGTAGATGATATCTTTTGAAAAATTCGGAAAACTTTTCTACTTTATATTCGGGTATATGAAAACCGCAGTCTAACTTTCGTCCATTTTAGAGCCATCCGTGAAAACAATTGTGAAACCGTCTTGGTAATTGCACATTTGTAGAAGCGTTCGAAATTTGGCTTCAAGGTAGTGTATCGAAGTTTTTTGTTATATTCCTTTGATGTCTAAAGTTACTGGAGGTGACGATGACGCCACAAAGCTTGGCCTGACGGTACAGACGTAGATGCGGCCCACCTCGGTCTGAAAAGACCAGGCTTCAGGACACTAATAAAGTTTTGTGAATGAATGAATGTAAGCTGCCAAAAAGGAAAATGAACGCAACGAATATTGTTCTTGTTGAAGTGCCGCCTCATAAGCTCGTAAGGTGTCACCAATTCGCCCGTTTCTTTGAATAAGTTTTTCATGAAGCGGATGGGCATAATACCTTTGCGATTAGCGGAGGAAGTGGCGGGCGAGTTCTGGAATGCGAAGACCTTGAATTTGTGGTTCTCTCGCTTCTGCGATTACGAGGCCACTGTGAGTTGAGCGCGGTAAGCTTATGCAAATACAAAAACTGCGGGCTACGATGTTGTTTAGTTTACGCTCATTTGTCAGAGACATACTATGCATCACAGGTAATGCATATGCGATGGCTTGTCGAACAAGAGCTCTATGAATCTTCAGATGTGATTCTGATGTGCCACCCCATTTGGTTCCTATAATACATCGGAGAAGATTCAGTGGCCGGTTGATCCGTTCTTTAATATTGGAATTATGAGGTGCCCAGGTGTGATGGTTAAGGACGTTCGTCACTATGTTTGCTTAGAGTGGACGAGAAAGGATTAACATGAACAATTTATTTGATGGCATGGGTTGAACAGCTGACGGCACACGGATACGCTACCATGTGCAGCGCCGTTGAGTCGGACGTCGCGGCCAACCCAGCAGTCAGGGTCGCTACTCCGGAGGTCCAGAATCAGGCCACGGCTGACGAGGACCACACCCGGTAGGTCTCACCCACGAACTTGGTCCCGGCCACTGCACCCAGGCAGGAGTCGTTTTGCAGGCCCCGTACTTGAACCTTGTACAGGCCGACGGACTCGACCTCGAACAGACATACCGGGGTTCGACCTGGCCGACACGTACGGGTCCCATGTCCGGCGCGGGAACGCTGCCAGGAACTCGTCCTCTCGAGCGGCAGACCGCTTCGTCTGCCTTCGTGGCCTCAACCCTCGAGCTCTTTTTCCCACGTTCCTTCTTCTTGGCCAGGGCACCGCCAGGTACCCTCGGGTGCACACTGCAGCTCATGAGCTCGCGGTCTACGTCCGAGTCTGGCGCGTCGCTCGGTACGGCTCTGCACCGCTCGGCAATTTTCGATTCAGCCAGAACTCCCCTGGCACCTGGATCTTCGGCCACCCTGAACCTCGCCCGCTCCGTGGTCCTCCGAACACACGCCCGCGTCTCGCCCGGCAGAACGTCTCCCTCGTCCCTTGCCGATGTGCGACGCTCCTGTGACACCAGCGCTTGATGGCATGGGTGCGGCTACGGAGCAGTCAACCCACATCGGAGACGCGATGCTCCATCCGGGGAATGGCCAGCCCGTCCAGCGAACAGCTTGCGTCGAGACGCGACGCTCGGCGCAACCGTGACCATTAGCCAGGCCACGTTCATCGCTGTGCCGAACGGCTGACCATGGAGACGCCTCGCCGATATCCGCGATGCCCTCGGCAAGGAAGAGAACAGCAGGCCAGGCCGCGCCCCGAGATGCAGTACTCGTGCCGGCAATGCCACCCCAGCTGGTGGTTGGACGGCAGCAGCGTGGACGGCCGTGTTCCCTGGCCGGAACCTGGATCGCCTGCGTCGGACGCTTCGGCTCGCTGTCTTCCGTCCGCCGCTCCTCCGGCTCGTCTTCAGCCACAAAGCCTACTGCCACGTAATGGTCACATGTGGCCCAATCGTGGCACGCCACCTCTATGGGCCACCACAGGTCATCAACTGATTCGCTGACACTCACGCGCACATTACACGCGCCTTGCCCCGCACTTCCGTCGTTGTCGTTTTCTTCACTCATCACAATAACCCCCCACACAAGAAAGTTGTTTCAGTCAAACAAATTTTCTCACAATACACAGTGATGAGGAATGAAAACAGGTGTCTTTTTTCCTCAGCGCTCACCCATGCCAGCAAAGCCTCTCCACTCAGCCCCATATCCTTCCCTAGCTCAACTAGCTTTCTCTTGTCGTCCATTCTCGTCTGCCACACACAAACAACGTGAGGCTCTCAGATGTAACGCGAGAGCTTAGTCCTGTCGCGGACGCCAGAAATTGTGATGGTTAAGGACGTTCGTCACTATGGTTGTCGATAGCGGACGAGAAAGGATTAACATCAACAATTGATGCGAACAACAGAAGTTTTATATTGCACACTAGAGAGGAAATGGCAGGTGAAAATAAAACTATATATCCAACCCTACACGCCAAGCATCAGGCCACCTGCACGAGAGTCAGACCTCTATTAAGCGGAGAGCTCGCGGCTACGCTTACTCAGTGTCCAGCGCGTATAGTTCTCGGTTCGCAAGCAGAAACCGCTGCCTCACAGTTTGGGTCCCCGTCGTCCCGACATGATGCGGTCGTCGACGTGCACGAGGGCAAAGGTGGCACGGCTGGAACGGCTGACGGCACACGGATGCACTACCGTGTGCAGCGCCGTTTAGTCAGACGTCGCGGCCAGCCCAGCAGTCAGGGTCGCAACTCCTGAGGTGAAGGGTCAGGCCACGGCTCACGAGGACCACGCCCGGTAGGCCTCGCCCACGAACCTGCTCCCGGCCACTGCACCCAGGCAGGAGTCGTTCTGCAGGCCCCATCCTTGGACCTTGTACAGGCCTACGGGCTCGACCTCGAACGGACACACCGGAGCTCGACCTGGCCGACGCGTACGGGTCCCACGTCCGGCTCAGGAACGCTGCCAGGAACTCGTCCTCTCGAGCGGCGCACCGCTTCGTCTGCCTTCGTGGCCTCAACCCTCGAGCTCTTTTTCCCACGTTCCTTCTTCTTGGCCAGGCCACCGCCAGGTACCCTCGGGTGCACACTGCAGCTCAGGAGCTCGCGGTCCACGTCCGAGTCTGGCGCGTCGCTCGGCACGGCTCGGCACCGCTCGGCGATCCTCCATTCAGCCAGAACTCCCCTGGCACCTGGATCCTCGGCCACCCTGAATCTCGCCCGGCTCCGTGGTCCTCCGAACACACGCCCGCGTCTCGCCCGGCAGAACGTCTCGCTCGTCCCTTGCCGATGTGCGACGCTCTGGTGACACCGGCGCTTGATGGCATGGGTGCGGCTACGGAGCAGTCAACCCGCATCGGAGACGTGATGCTCCATGCGGAGAATGGCCAGCCCGTCCAGCGAACAGCTTGCGCCGAGACGCGATGCTCGGCGCAACCGTGACCATTGGCCAGGCCATGTTCATCGCTGTGCCGAACGGCTGACCATGGAGACGCCTCGCCGAGATCCGCGATGCCCTCGGCAAGGGAGAGAACAGCAGGCCAGGCCGCGCCCCGAGATGCAGTACTCGTGCCGGCAATGCCGCCTCAGCTGGTGGTTGGACGGCAGCAGCGTGGACGGCCGCGTTCCCTGGCTGGAACCTGGATGGCCTGCGTCTGACGCTTCGGCCCGCTGTCTTCCGTCTGCCGCTCCTCCGGCTCGTCCCCAGCCACAAAGCCTAATGCTACGTAATGGTCACATGTGGCCCAATCGTGGCACGCCACCTCTGTGGTCCACCACAGGTCATCAGCTGATTCGGTGACACTCACGCGCACATTACACGCGCCTTGCCCCGCACTTTCGTCGTTGTCGTTTTCTTCACTCATCACACCAGGTTAGCATGCAGTGCAATGTCAGGTCAAGGAAACGATGCTTGCACACAACAGGTACTACAGTCGGGTTGACTGAGAGGATCAACTGCTCGTCATGTCTTATGGTAAAAGGAAATACCGCAGATTTTTCCGCTGAAACGTCCATGCCACGTCCGGTCAGAAAGCGCACTGTTATATCTATGCCGTCTTGAAGCAGAGCCTGTACTTCCCGGCATTCATGCCCTGACGACCAGAGGCAGATATCATCTGCGTACATTGGATTGTGTACTGATGATGGTAAGAAAGTCGGCAGTTAGTGCATTGCTATGTTAAATAGTATAGGGCTTAATAGATTTCCTTGGGGTACACCTGGTTTGAGGCCTCATGGAGTGCTTCTGCCAGTGCTTGTCGCCATGAATACAGTTCGGCCAATCAGAAAATCAGAAATCCAACAAAGTAGGCGTCCCTTCGTTTCTAGACTATATAACCCGTAGAAAACATGTACGCGGCTGGATACGTCCAAGGCGAGCCTGATGTCTAGTGGGATGTAGTACCATAAAAATGTGAGCGTAGCAGACGAGAGTATTACATCATTTAGAAGATGAGAAGAATGAAGAGGCATTGCAACGCGCCCACTGAAAAAAGAAGAGGAGACGCTCGCGGAGAACGAAGCCGTTCGGACGCCGGCAAGACGACGCAAGGGAGCCTAGGGCGAACCCGCAACTACGCGCGAGGTTCGAAAGGCCGGGTTCCTGTCCTCGAGCCATTGACGTCCTCGGGGCACGGCGTGTCGGCGTGGCCAAGCTCGAGTTCTCGGTGAGTGGTCCTGTGGACATCTCCGGTACGGCGAGCGCCTTCAAAAGACCGGAGCTGCTGACCATTTCCACCGAGCTGATGTCGCTGACAGTGTGCAGCTACGCCTAGACCTGGTGATGCCCCTTACAGTGGTATGCTGACCTGGAACGCAAGCGGCGGCAGCATCCGAGCACGAAACGGGTCCCACTTCAAGGCACCGGGCTACGGCACAGACTGTGAGACTGTTTACTTTTTTCTTTCGTGTGTGAACTGCGTGCGTGTACGACTTATAGTACTGTATGTGCAATAGTCTTTTTTGTTCGTCCAATATAACTCCCGTTTGTTTTCCTCACCGTCTCCATCTTCCTCGCGTCACACGCCTTGCTATGTGACGAACCTAACACACGACATGTTTGGCGTCCACGAGACAGGACTACTCTTAATACATCTAAGAAGAGCATTACATCGCATATGTGTGTGTGACGGTCGATGATGGAGGCAGATAAGCTGACGGCGATCGGAAAGGAATTGGGGTTAAGTGGGTCAGCACTAAAAGAATGGATGGACCAAGAACGCGCACGCTAAAAAGAGGCACCTGACGCTCATCTGGCTGAACGAATTGCCGCGAAAGAAGCCGAGGCAGAGGCAGTTGCTAGGTTACAAGCAGAGAAGGAAGTTCTAGAGCTCAAGTTAAAGTTGCATCAGTTAGGTGCGACAGCAGGTAGCACAACTACTGGGCAGCTTACCGGGGGTGCGCCCGTAGGCACCACGCAGAGCTACCAAAGTCCGCATAAACTCATCCCAGCCTTTAACAAGGAACGCGATGAGCTGGCCCCATATATACAGCAATTTGAGCGCGTCGCTGCTAGTCAAGACTGGCCGCACGACAAATGGGCCCTATCACTAAGCCTTTGCTTGACCGGAGAGGCCTTGAGTGTAGTTGGTAGAATGGCACCAGAACATGCCACAGACTACGTAACGTTGAAGAAAACGCTACTATTACGCTTTAGTTTCACAGAAGAAGGCTATCGGTCAAAATTTCGATCAGCAAAACCACATAATTCTGAAAGGGGCACGCAGTTTGTCGGGCGTCTAATAGGTTATTTTGACCATTGGAAAGAAATGGCCAAGACAGACCGGACCTACGATGCTCTGCGGGACAAAATTGTCTCGGAGCAGTTTCTCGCACAATGCCATGAGAAACTCGCTGTGTTTCTTAAAGAAAGAATCTGTGAAAGCCTTGAAAAACTTGCGGAGGCTACAGACCACTACTTGGAGGCCCAGGGGTTGATTAACCTTGGCAAATGTAAAGGCGATATCCTGAACAAGCCTCCAGGTCAAACTCGAACGTCTGAGCGGCAAGATGACAAAGAGAGACCGCAGTGTTTCCTTTGCAACAAAAAGAATCACAGAGCTGCTGATTGCTGGATGTCACACCTGTCCCGTTTATTAGGGAGGCGATCGCCGGGCTAATTCCAAGAGCCGAAGTATCGGCCCCCCGAACCGCACCACGAAAGCGTGGACAATTTAGAAGTGGTCCTTATTGGTGCGCCAGCGGACGCCGGCTGTGGCCCAAAGAACAAGACAGAGCCGAGAGATGATAAACAAACAAAATTATATTCTCATTAACGGCAGATCAAAAACAATACACACGTATGCACACTCCACAATAGTTACATACAATACGTCACCAAACAGACAATGTACTACACAGTACAATCAACCACACTTGAAACAACGGACACAGACAACAATACGCACTACGATGCAGTCACATGCATTGAACAACCAAGACACTTAAGGACTAAAGAGATAGAAAACCTATTCAGTCCAAAGTCCTTGGAACAAAAGTCTGAATGATACTCTTCCGAGAATCACTCACTCAAAGTCCAGCGTTGTTGTCGTTCCGCAGCTCTCTGAAGTTTCTCTTCCAGGAAACCTCCCGTCTTCAATTGGCCACTCTTCAAACTTCAACTTCTTCGCCGGAACACGTCGGCTTCACACACGCAGCTGTTGCCCGCGTCTTCGCTCGATAGCGGTAAACCCACGCTCTTGCCTGTAGCTCGAGCCGTCCCTACGGACCAAAAACTTCGCCGAATACACGGCGGACTCTCTACGCACTCTGGCGCTCACTTCCGTCTCCTCCTGTTCTGTCACTACGGGCAGAACCTTCGCCGACTAAACGGCGGAATTCCTACGCGCTCCGGCGCTAACTTTCCGTCTCCTCCTGATTTCTCGTCTCGGCTGCTCGGTTAAATACCTTGCGCGCGACTTTCCAGATCTTTCTCGTCATTTCGTCGGCGCGATACGCAGTGAAGGCTGGGGAGAGGCGACACGGTTTGTCTGCCCTCCGCGTCGGATGACTCAGCTCGGTCTGACCCCGCCCCGTTCGTTCGAGAAAAATCGCGGTCTTGCTGGGCCGCCAATGTGGGGTGAGGAGGATCGTCTGCGAAGCCGTGCTTCTGCGGGGAGAGCGCGCGCCCGGGAGCCCTGGATGTTTGCTTTCTTTTTTTTTTCTTTTTACCTCGCGGCGTTTCTGCCGCCCGTTGTCGCAAGGATTTGGCGGCGCGCTCTTGTTTAGCGCTCGTTCTGTGACACTGCCCCCCACTTTAAGAATATTATCTCATAATATTCAAACCCACACAAACGAGCGCGAACAGTCACCACACATTCTCACAGACTGTAACACAATCCGTCGCTCATGACACTTCACATTCACAATATATCACTCAATACAATCGTACAATGTAGTTCAATTCCACAACACATGAAATATAGCCACAGGTACATGCCTACAACACTTCATCACACATTCTAAACAATACAAACGTACAAAGTTCTGTCTATCCAACAATTATACAACACTATACATCACATCACAGCACAACACTTCGACACTTGTGACACAGGATAACAAGAACATTAACACAACATATGTCACTCAGCCCTGCCAAACACATTCTGATTCCACCTCAGCACCTATCTTGAGTACTTCGAACAGCGCTTGCGCCCCTTTTGCGGTGCTCGCTCGATCTATTCTTGTGTTTCCACGTTCTTTTTCGGCGAGCCCTTTCCCACGACGATATCTGAGGCGTCGTCTCAGCCATCGTTGTCTCTTCCGACACCGTTAACGCGTCATTACATTCGACGGGTCCTGTCTGTTTATTTACCCGCTTGATCATGCCTCTACATTTTGCCCGGCTGGCCAACTCCGTCTCCTTTACACTGTCAGTCGGTTGAGGTCGTGCCGACGTACGTCCGGTTGCTCGGCCCGTGAACTGATTCGACACGATCGTCTTCTCCTTCGCTGTCTCTTGCGCCGCAGCTTCACCTTGGGCTCTAGTGAGCTCCGTCACGGGATGTTCCTCCACTGTATCTCGCGGCCGCTGTGTTGGCGAGGGCTCTATCTTCGGGTCTTCTCCCAAACATTCTGGATCACTTGGCCCTCGCGCCCCGTCGATGTTTCCGATGACAAGGTCATACAGGGGGGTCGTCATGCATAACGCAGTAACCTTCCCGCTGAAGTACGGGGTTTCAACCTCAATTTCTGCTTCGGGAAGCATACGGACCGTACGGTCAATTAGGCAAACCGGTTTCGTTCTGCCTGTCAACTCTCTTTCCCGTACCAAATTTCTCCTCACGATAACCGTGGAGCTACCGGTGTCTCTTAGAACCGTAATCTTCTTGCCTGCAATCTTTCCAGGAAGCGTTGGCATTCCCTTCGTAACACCGGTTGGCTGTTTTGACATTACAGCCCCCACAATAGGAATTTTCTCCCCATTCTTCAACTCTACGAATCCATCAGTGACGGCATTATTATCAGATTTCGGTGCTGCTTGCACACAGGATACCTGGTGAGTTTGACTCACTCCGTTCCGACATGCATCTGCTTTGTGCCCAGTCTGACCACACTTGAAACATTTTACTGCCGTAGGGCTCGTAAAGATCGTTCGACAATTTTTCGCGCGATGACCTACTCAGTTGCACAGAAAACATCGCTGCATGCTCTCTGGTGCACGCTTCCTTTCTTCGGGAACCAATTTCTTCGAATAATCGGGACACTCCTTCTTGACCTTGGCCAAATTAGTTCCACCTTGCGCTTCCAAGAATTGATCAGCCAATTCAAGCATTCCTTCAAATGACTCCGCCTTCCTCTCTTTCAAATACAGCGACAGGCTTGGGTGGCAACTAGTAAGAAATTGTTCTTTAATTAGCAGCTCTCTAAGCTCATCGTACTCCTGTGCTGTCCCTGAAAGTTCAATCCATCTGTCGAAATAATGGCAAAGTCGGGCAGCATACTGCGTAGCTGTCTCACCATCAGCTGGCTTTCCTGTCCGAAATCTGTCCCGGAATCCTTCCACGGTAAATCTAAATCGCTTCAACAAAGCAGCTTTCACCTTTGCGTAGTTGGCTGCATCGGTCGGCGTCAGCCTACCGTACACACTGAGCGCTTCACCACTCAAGCAGGTACTTAAAGCAGTTGCCCATTGATGTTCCGGCCAATTCTGGCTCTTCGCAATCGTCTCAAATCTGTGGAGGTACGCGTCTAGGTCGTCCTTCCTTTCATCAAACGCTACGAGCAGCTTGCTTGGGTTCAAGCGGAAGCCGTGATCTTCCCGTTCGCTGCTTTCAACTCTAGCTTGGACGGGAGTTTCGTTTCGCTGTTGCAAACGGAGCCGCTCGAGTTCAATTTCGTGCTGCCGCTGCCGTTCCCTTTCAGCCATCTCCACTTCTCTTTCTTCTTTCAGCTGGCGCTCCCTCGCTTCTCTTTCTTCTCTCGCCCTTTCGGCTGCCAACTTCTCTCTCTCCAGCTCCAACTTCAATTGCTGCTCTCTTTCTTCCTTCAGCTGTCGCTCTTTTGCCTCTCTTTCTTCTTTCAGCTGTCGCTCCTTTGCTTCTCTTTCTTCTCTCGCCTTTTCAGCGGCCAGCCTTTCTCTCTCCAACTCAGCTGCCTTTTCTTCCTTGGCCCTCTCTGCCGCCAACCTCTCTCTCTCCACCTCAGCTTCTTTTTCCGCTTTGGCTCTTTCGACCGCCAACCTCTCTTTTTCCAGCTCGGCTGCTTTTTCTTCTTTTTCCCTCTGGGTGACCCACTTCCGTAGTTCGGCGCCAGAAAGACCCATCTTTTCACCAAGAGCAACTAACTTTTCGAGATCCATGGTGTCTCGCAAATAAAACCTTGCCGCGTGCAAAAAGTATCTGCCTAGATCAGTCTATCGGAGCACTCCCCTGCACTCGTTAACGAGAACACTGAACAACACACAAAATCCTTCCGATAGCACTATCAACAACTCGAGGCTCTTTCTCACTACTTTGGATACACTGTGCACCAAAAGGTCCTGTCGCGGACGCCAGATTAATTGTCACACCTGTCCCGTTTATTAGGGAGGCGATCGCCGGGCTAATTCCAAGAGCCGAAGTATCGGCCCCCCGAACCGCACCACGAAAGCGTGGACAATTTAGAAGTGGTCCTTATTGGTGCGCCAGCGGACGCCGGCTGTGGCCCAAAGAACAAGACAGAGCCGAGAGATGATAAACAAACAAAATTATATTCTCATTAACGGCAGATCAAAAACAATACACACGTATGCACACTCCACAATAGTTACATACAATACGTCACCAAACAGACAATGTACTACACAGTACAATCAACCACACTTGAAACAACGGACACAGACAACAATACGCACTACGATGCAGTCACATGCATTGAACAACCAAGACACTTAAGGACTAAAGAGATAGAAAACCTATTCAGTCCAAAGTCCTTGCAACAAAAGTCTGAATGATACTCTTCCGAGAATCACTCACTCAAAGTCCAGCGTTGTTGTCGTTCCGCAGCTCTCTGAAGTTTCTCTTCCAGGAAACCTCCCGTCTTCAATTGGCCACTCTTCAAACTTCAACTTCTTCGCCGGAACACGTCGGCTTCACACACGCAGCTGTTGCCCGCGTCTTCGCTCGATAGCGGTAAACCCACGCTCTTGCCTGTAGCTCGAGCCGTCCCTACGGACCAAAAACTTCGCCGATTACACGGCGGACTCTCTACGCACTCTGGCGCTCACTTCCGTCTCCTCCTGTTCTGTCACTACGGGCAGAACCTTCGCCGACTACACGGCGGAATTCCTACGCGCTCCGGCGCTAACTGTCCGTCTCCTCCTGATTTCTCGTCTCGGCTGCTCGGTTAAATACCTTGCGCGCGACTTTCCAGATCTTTCTCGTCATTTCGTCGGCGCGATACGCAGCGAAGGCTGGGGAGAGGCGAGACGGTTTGTCTGCCCTCCGCGTCGGATGACTCAGCTCGGTCTGACCCCGCCCCGTTCGTTCGAGAAAAATCGCGGTCTTGCTGGGCCGCCGATGTGGGGTGAGGAGGATCGTCTGCGAAGCCGTGCTTCTGCGGGGAGAGCGCGCGCCCGGGAGCCCTGGATGTTTGCTTTCTTTTTTTTTTCTTTTTACCTCGCGGCGTTTCTGCCGCCCGTTGTCGCAAGGATTTGGCGGCGCGCTCTTGTTTAGCGCTCGTTCTGTGACACTGGACCAACACAAAGAGTCCAGGTACAAAGCCACCCTTTTGTGGAAAATGCCGCCGCACTGGGCAAAAAACAGGTGACTGCTCCAAAAGGGCCAACAGCGTTGAGAAGGCCTCATGCTCTTTTCAACAAAGAAATGGAGCCAAGATAATTCAGAGTCGCAGGCTTCCTATTGTGTTCCTTATAGTCTGGAGTGCGCAGAAACGCACCCAGTTAAGCTGAAGGAAAAATTGATGCCCACGGGCGAAGGTGTACTCGAAGGATATCCCACAACAGTACTGCGAGATACAGGATGCGATTCAGTCATTGTCAAAAGGTCTCTTGTGGCGGATAGCAAGCTGACTGGAAAGTTTTCCTCAATTTACCTCCTGGACGGACGGTTGATGAAGCTGCCTGAAGCACACGTGGAAATTTTTTCCCCGTTCTTCACTGGCAAAACTCGAGCCCTTTGTATGGATACGCCTTTATATGATGTTGTCTTGGGAAACGTGGAAGGCGTTCGAGATGCTCACAATTCTGATAACGATTGGAAGAGCCGTCTTTACACCCAGAACACTGCAGAAGAGTATTCTGGCGCAGAAAAATCCGGTTCTGCACACGGACCCTTGTATGCAAAGACTTCAACATCGGCTGCAAGGAAAACACGTTTCAAGACAAAAGTTGCTGCAGTAAACCGACAGGCAGGAAATCCACATCTACTTCTGGCTCCAGTTATTAACCCCTTAGACATCAGCCCACAGGACTTTAAAACCAAACAGGAGGAAGACAGCAGCCGGCGGAAATGCTTCGAAGCCGTTAACAAAGAGGTTAAGACAAGGTTTGGTAAAATATTGTTCTTCACGAAGGACGGAATCCTCTATAGCAAGTACACCCTGCCCTCTAAGAGGCAGGTGAATCAGGTTGTGGTACCAAGGTGCCTCCGACAATTTGTTATGAAAATCGGCCACGAAGGCATCCTTTCGGGCCATCAGGGAATTAAACGAACTACCGACCTTGCACTCGAAGGGTTCTATTGGCCAGGGGTCACGTCAGACATCACACGATTTGTTAAATCATGTGATATATGTCAAAAAACTATTTCCAAGCACTTGGTGGGTCGTGTACCTCTCGGCAACAATCCTATAATTGACACCCCTTTCAAGAGAGTAGCCACTGATATAGTGGGTCCATTATCACCGATGTCAGAGGGCGGAAACAAGTACGTACTGACAATGGTGGATATGGCAACGCGTTATCCCGATGCTGTAGCACTGCCGAGCATCGAGACAGAGAAAGTTGCTGAGGCACTTCTGGAGATGTTTTCTCGTGTAGGTGTCTCACGGGAGATAATCAGTGACAGAGGCACGTCATTCTCGTCACGCCTAATGAAGGAGCTAAGCTGACTTCTCTCCTTCTAACAATTGCCAACAACCCCATATCATCCCATAGTTAATGGCCTTGTAGAGAGGTTCAACGGCACCCTGAAACAAATGATAAGAAGAATGTGTCAGGAGTGTCCGAAGAAATGGGACCGGTACCTGGCGCCCTTACTTTTCGCTTATCGCGAAGTTTCCCAGTCGAGCTTAGGCTTCTCTCCGTTCGACTTGTTCTACGGCCGTTACATCATAGGTCCTCTGGCCATATTGAAAGAATTATGGGCAGCTGACCTTCTTGATGATGATGTGAAAACATCCTATCGGTACGTAGTCTAACGGCGGAATCGTCTTGAAGACACCTGCCGATTAGCCAAAGAGGAGCTTCAGAAAGCGAAAATGATACAGAAGAAGCATTGTGACCGAAAGACCAGAGCACGTCAATTATCTCCTGGAGACAAGGTTCTGCTTCTGCTTCCATCGGATACCAACAAATTGGTTCTGACATGGAAGGGACCATTTTATGTCCTTGAGAAGAGAAATGATGTCAATTATTTAATAGATCTCGGTACCAGCAGCAAAATATTCAATATCAGCCTATTGAAAAAGTATGAGGAACCGCTTTCTGCACCACCGCATGAAGCATCAGCTGTTTGCCGGGCGGATGACACCGAAAGCGACAAGCTACCATGTGTTTCATTCCAACGCAAGGAATACTGCACCCAGTGTCACACGCAAGCCGTATACTGCAACCATGCGAAGCTGCTTACTGTACAGTGGAGCGAGCGGCCCTGCCTTTTACGTGGTCAGTCCGGAAACTTCATATCTTCTTATTCGGACGCACATTCATTCTACAGAGGGACCACAAACCGCTTGTGTACATCACGTCAGCCAAGCATGTGAACAGCTGCGTGTTACGGTGGAGCCTCATCTTTATGGAAGTGCGTAGATTACATGAGCCGTTTGCCAACTCTGTGAGCAACGTCTGCATAAAGAATCGATGCTCAGTGGTATTAATTGCTTAAGATGTGAACCTTACAGCGCGATACAAGTATCATGACGCTTTAGTTATGTGACTTGTTTCTATTTTTTTTGGTGTGTACTTCTGTGACCGAATGTGCCGAGTGTGCGGGGCTCGGAACTGCTATAGTGTGCAGTGGTGCTTACTAGTGTGTTTCCGTCTGCATACCAACGTGTCCGCCCTGCCCCGTGCCCCAGTGCCCTCAAGTTCTTCTACCTGAAGAACTTTCATAAGTGGGGGGTGATGTGATGTAGTAGCATAAAAATGCGAGCATAGCAGACGACAGTACCACATCATTTAGAAGTTGAGAAGAATGAAGAGGCATTGCAACGCGCCCATTGAAAAAAGAAGAGGAGACGCTCGCGGAGAACGAAGCCGTTCGGACGCCGGCAAAACGACGCAAGGGAGCCTAGGGCAAACCCGCAACTACGCGGGAGGTTCGAAAGGCCAGGTTCCTGTCCTCGAGCCATTGACGTCCTCGGGGCACGGCGTGTCGGCGTGGCCAAGCTCGAGTTCTCGGTGAGTGGTCCTGTGGACATCTCCAGTACGGCGAGCGCCTTCGAAAGACCGGAGCTGCTGACCATTTCCACCGAGCCGACGTCGCTGACAGTGTGCAGCTACACCTAGACCTTGTGATGCCCCTTACAGTGGTATGCTGAGCTGGAACGCAAGCGGCGGCAGCATCCGAGCACGAAACAAGTCCCACATCAAGGCACCGGGCTACGGCACAGACTGTGAGACTGTTTACTCTTTTCTTTCGTGTGTGAACTGCGTGCGTGTACGACTTATAGTACTGTATATGCAATAGTTTTTTTTGTTCGTCCAATATAACTCCCGTTTGTTTTCCTCACTGTCTCCATCTTCCTCGCGTCACACGCCTTGCTATGTGACGAACCTAACACACGACACTAGGCAAGCTGCAATTGTCATTCTTCCAAATATGTTCTCGTGCTCCACATGAGTGACAAGATCTAAAACAGAGTCTAAAGCACTGCCATGTTGGCGAAATCACAATAATTGGTCAGGATATCTCTCACTGACTTCTATCCACCACTGCAGTCACTGTTGCACCATTTTATTTATGACTTTGGTGATGCCGAAGATTAAGCTTATTGGTTGTAACGATGACAGCACGTTGGCGGGTTCACCAGGCTTAAGAATCGGAACGACTTTTGCCTCCTTCCAGGAAAGTGGCACTGACGCAGTTTTTCAGCTGTCATTATATATGCCAAGGAGAGCTGTACTTCCAGAAGGTCCGAGGTTACGCAGCATGCTGTAAGTGACATCATCTGAGCCTGAAAAAGTTTTTTGCCAGACGTTACGTAAGGCAGACTGCAGTTCAGGTAGGCTGATATCTACGTCTAAGAATGAGTGCTCTTCCGTAAGTGCGTCTCTTATTAGTTGCTTCAAAGCTTGCTCTTTTGAAATAAACATGTTTGTTGACACTGCTTCTGCTGGTAGTGTTACCAAGGCTCAAAATTTGTCAGCCATGATCTCTTCCGTCGAATTTGTTGCCAACACTATCACCGGGAAAGAATGAGTGTGAGGTACTGGAGATTTTAAAGAGCGAAATAATTGCCAAACATATGAGATTGAGAATAAGGACTTAATGGATCACAAAACTCTCTCCATCTGCTTATTCGAAAGTTTATCAAGCTTTCTGCGTATCGCCAAGAAAATCGTTTGCGCTTCTCTATACTCGTTCACGCTGCCTGCACGGCGATATCAGCGCTCCGCTTTTCGACGAATCGCGCGAAGTTGTTGGTGTTCAGCGCCTATGCTTAAGAGCCCAGGTGGAATCGGAAGTGTTTGGCTGCTATATTCAATGTTGGTGAGCAGCCTGCTATTGAACACTTTCGCGTCACCACAGTTCTACAAAGGGCTTGCATTTAGGTGCCTGACTAATATCCCATTCGTGATCCGTGTACATCTACTCTTCCTGCGATTACCAAACTTTATGAGACGATGGCCTATCAATACCGGCCTATGGTCACTGCCCTGTGACTCAATGCCCACTGTTCATTGCAGTTCAGCTGCAATATCAGAGGAGCAAAATGTAACGTCTTAACATGCGCTATAAGATGGTCCACGAAAAAAAGGTCGGTGATCAATCATTAACGGTGCAGAGATTGTAACGATTCATAATGCTCACTATAAGTTTTCTTCGAGAATCGCAATAAGTACGTTTCACCCCAGGGAGTGTGATGAGTATTGAAGTCGCCGCGCATTATAATCTGCCCAGACAAAGATGTTAAAAGGTGGTCGAAGTCAGTAGTAAGGACTGACTTTTTTAGTTCAATCTAGACGCTCCCTATGTGAATTTCACACTTCCTGAACTTAACCTTGCGTGCCACATACTCCAGAACATATATTCTAGATACATCTGTCAGGAAACATGGTAAGTATTTGCGTACACACAGAATTGCTGGGCTAGGTTTGTTGTTAGGGCGACAAGATCTGTACATAACATAGTTTGAAATTCAAAATTTTGAATCAGCGCGGGCTTTTGATATGGCTGGAATGGGAAATTTTTGCTCGTAAACTAGCCTGCGGAAGTATCCCAGTTTCCACCGCAGGCTATTAGCATTCCATTGGAATATCGCGACATTTTGGAAGCGACTATTCATACTTATCAGCCCCGGTGGAAGCCTTGTTATTGGGTGCTAGAAGTAGTTCCATAGCAAGCAGAACCTGAATATCTGGTAACGATGTAGACGCTGGTGTCATTTTGATAATGGCCTCGAGTGCAACAAATAACATAGGCACCAGCATTGGTCCAACGTTGTCACTTGAAAGCACACCTTCCGAAGGAACTTCTTGAAGGTATGCGGTACCTGTGGCTTTCAGGCGTCGTGGTGCTGCAGTTGGCTTTGCCTTTGAAGCTGGTTCTTCTGATGGAGATGGACCTTGAGGAGGCTTTAAACTTTTCAGTGCATCGGCATATAGTGTCTTCACACGGTGTAGCTCATTCCACTGACGCTGTCGGGGGGTGCTGTTTCGGCCTAGTATTCTACATTATGAGAAGATTAGCGGATAGTCAGTGACGTTTCCCAGTTCCATAGTGTGGATTTTCTTTCTTTTGCTTCGCTGCTGCCTTTTTCTGTGGTCATTTTCCGAATGAAGACAGATGTGGTCCATCGCAGCTAGCACATCGAGGTTGGCGACGTGATGTGCAATCTCTGTGGCTGCGAGAACCTGAACATATCTTGGATCTTTGTGGTCTTCTACAGTATTTTACAATATGTTCTTGCCTTTGGCCTTTGAAGCATTGCAAAACACTAAAGAACTCCGTCACTTCATGGCATGTGAAGCCCAGCATCACCTTCGCCGGCATTGGTTGACTCGATCGAAAGTGTAAAATGACGTTCTTGCAGAAGCGAGTCTCTACTTCACCGTTCTCGGTCTGTTTTGTTGACGATTGCCGACGAATTGAGATGACTCCTGCGTCCTGCAGGTATTCTAACATCTCCGAGTAACTGTATTCCTAAGGAACGTTCTTTATCCGACCAATATTTCTCGAGTAAGAAGCAGGCACCCTTGGTTCTATACTTGACTCAAAGCACGCACTTGCGCAAGACTGGCACGAGGCAGCGCTCAAAGTCATTTCGATTCATTCAGACGTACACTGTCGTTTTTTTTTGAAAAGGAACGCGCGAACGCGTGGCCTGCACTCTGCGGCGGCTGCCTACAGCGCCATCAACCGACAAGTGAAGACAGCGCGTTCGCTTTTCGCGTCATCTGTGGCGAAGCAGGATAACGAGTCATGACCGGTACACAAGCGCTGCTAGATTACGTTTGCTCACCGATCGCGTGGCGAACGATATCAGGTGATTACTGCTGTTTGCGCCATTGTCACGCACAATATCTGAGGTGTTGGCAGTAGACTACGCACTGCAGGCGTGAGCCGAGATAGAGTGCAATCTAGCAGCGCTTGTCTACCGGCCATAACTCGTAATTTCTTTTTGGCAACAGACGACGCTGAAAGCGAACGTGTTTTTTTTGCTGTCGGTTGATGATGCTGTAGGCAGCCACCGCAGAGCGCAGGCCACGCGTTCGCGTGTTCTCTTTCATAAAGGATGACAGTGTACAAAGCCGTATTCACTGCCGCTAGCGTTTGAGAACTTGGCCTTTCAGCTAAAAACGCTCTTAGGCCGTCTTGTGCTGTAAGTAGGCAAAAATAGCGAAAGAAAACGGTTTACTGAAGAATTCTTTGTTTGGTGAAAGACATGCAACGATAATTTAATTACCTCATATTATGTGCTTTTTCGTGGATTCGTTCTTGTTTGCCAGGCGATCATTTTCTCCACATCTTACTACCAGTGCGTATATTTTTCAATTTTTTTAGAAATAAACCAGTACTAGTTCTCGTGCTTTCGTTAGATACGCCATTCTTTCACTCACTCGTGATCAGTCGTACAGAGACAGAGCTGGAGCTGCTACTGGCTGGATCAGACCATTGCTGCATTCCTTCTTATTCGTTCGAGAAAGCAGACGGCTTAAATCGAGTGCGTCCGTAATCCCTTGCTTCATCTTTGCCCGCTTAAACGGAATCCCAGGGCACAAAATAAAGGCTCCGGTTTCGCGATGCCCGGGCCGTTCTCGAAAATGGTTCTCGCAATAGCTTCTCGCTTTGTGCAGTGAGCGGTACGGTCTAAGAGGCTTAGGCCCGGCTTTTCCAGACAACGCGACTCACGCTAATCCGGCGCAAATGTCGTGCTTTACTTAACTTACTTTTAGGTTCTGTGGAAACGACAGTTAGCTGCGTAAGTCGATGTCGGTGCATGAGAACGTGTGTCTCCTTTCACGCGTCGTAGAATATTTCCCAAGTGACACACTACACCGTGAGGACGTTGGACGTTACAAAGGCATGTTGAGTTGAGCTGTGCTACGCCTCAATTTGCTCGCACTGTGTTGCTAGACGACCGGTTTGTAAATCATCATCATCGTCATCATCATCGTCATGATGATGACTACGTCAAATGTAGGACTAAGGCCTCTCCCATGTTCCACCAGTCAACTCAGTGCAGTGATTGCTGCTGCCATTTCATACCCACGAACTTCTTAATCTGATCTGCCCGTCTAACTTTCTGTCGCCCCCTGACCCGCTTCCTTTCTCTGGGAATCCAGTTAGTTCCCCTAATGACCAGCGGTGATCCTTTCTACGCGCTACATGCCCAGACCATGTCCATTTCCTCTTCCTATTTAAACTATGATATCATTAAATCCGGTTGGTTCCGTTATTCACTCTGGAACAAACCAAGGTTAAGGATATCATCCATAACCCCGGTTAAGGATGATATCTTTAACCGGCGTTAAAGATATTTTGAGGGGTTAAGGATGCCGAAGCTTAATCTTCGAGTCTGACTTAATGTCTCCGTTGGACTACCGGAACAGTGAACTTTAAAAAAAAGTCAGGTTTAGCAGTAGCGTGTGAGCCACACCTCAAACTCTACCGGTATTTAACCTTATATTGTACTCTCTCTAACCGGACCGATTGCTTGTGTTGGTGCGCACTTGCCTGTGCTCATCACTTATCTTCTCTTACTCTCTTATGTACACTTTCATATTACTGTGAGGCCAACTGGCATAGACGTGCTTGCCTTCCTTCGCCATTATGCATCTCTCTCTTCTGTGAAGTGCGACCTTGAGTGTGTGTGCTCCCATCTCTCTCTCTCTCTCTGCATATTTCAATCTCGTTATCACTGTACACAGTGTAGGGTAGCATACCGCTTATTATAGACTACTTAAAATCCCTGCCCTTTCTTTCCCTCTTGTTATTTTTTTCATTGTGAATCTTAATACCACAGGTGAAGAAAGAAAACTAAAAAAATGGCCCAGTATCTGCACGTTAACCCGCAAATGTCGTTGAAAGACGACAGTCTTGCGTTTGGAGAGAGTGAACAAAACGTTTATTTGATGATTTGCGCCAGAAAATCGGTGAATGGTATTCTAAAGGCGCTGCGTTAAGGGCGCTTCGAGCGTGCAGCAGAGGCGAACGAGCGCATCAAGTCACTCCACACGTGAGACATGAAGGCTATCTGGCAGTTATTTTGTAAAATGGGGCGCGCGCCATGCGCACCTGTCTCTGAGGTGATAAGGTATAGAACGCACGGCGACGGGTAGGTGCCACCACCGTGTCGCCTTAGCAAAGCGTTGGAAACACTTGCCGTTTCGTGCAAGCGTTGCATGGCCAGCACAGCATTGTAAAGACTACGATTCAAAAACTTACTTAGATATACCTTTTCTAGTAAAAAATACACATAAATAATATTGCCGTGTTGTTATGGTGCCTCAGAAATGCGCGATAATTGCTTTTTAATTGACAATCGCACAAGTATGAACGCTGAACCTTGAGCAATACTGGTGGGCGCTGCAAATGGGGTTGGCCGTTTGGAGTATCGTTTGGTCACTTTGGTGCCGTTTAGAGTATTGTTAAGGGTGAAGAAACAGACAAATGTACAGACAGACAGACAGACAGACAGACAGACAGACAGACAGACAGACAGGCAGGCAGGCAGACCAAAATGTTTGCGTCGAAGGTCCCCAAGAAAGACTATCGTCTTTATAAATGCATTACTATCTTTCCCAGTTGTAGGAATTGTGAGGCCACAAAACAATGTGGCCTCATCAATGAGAAATAGTATTCGTTATTATGTTTTTGACATTTTGTTACCAATGAATAGCGTACCAAGCTTGACAGTAGGTTCAGTAAAACAACATTCGGTAGAAACTAAAAGTTTCACTAAATTTGCAGCGTGCGTGAATGTGCATTAAAATTACATTAACAAACTCAAAGAAGTGCGTAAAATAAATGCAAAAAGTTACTGTGTTTGATATTATTCGTTAACATTCGATTTAAAAAGCAGGCTTTCTTACCACTGCACGCGTCCATTGCTCGCCATCGTTTTCAAGTGCACACTATTTTTCTTTTTATTTATGAAATGAAATTGAACCAAAGATCAAGTTTACTGCAACGCTGATGGTTCCTACGGGGCGACACACAACTGACACTTATTGGGACGTTAAACCCCACATATCAATCAATCAACTGACGCTTTCAGTAGAGACAATAGAGACAAATGACAAAGTGCTCTTTCAGTTAAGAACAGAGAGAAAAGTCAAAGTACAGCGGCAAAAAAAATGGAAACAGCGTGAGAGAGTGCAGCAAGCAGTGGGTTCTTTTTGTCTTTCCAGTGAAATGACACATCATCTTATGGAGAATGCGTCCCCACCACTATCATGTGTCATGGCCAGCGATGCACTTTATTCGATCAATGGCACCACTGAACTTGGCCCTTTCCGCTGCACCAAACGACGGCTGCCCGTTTACCCGTCTTTTTACGTATGGCTCGCGCTGCGTCCCTTTGCAAAAGAACGGCTGGACGTTTCAGCAGCTCGTATTTACGGGGTGGTTCTGTGCGTCAGTTGGCCAGTGGTAACTGATGTGTCCTGCGCGCATCGATCGGCTTTTCTCGTGGCCAAGGCGCATTCTTTCGCAGGCAGTCGGTGGTCATGGCCTGACGACTTAAAAAGACACCACATTCTTCCGGAGACTTCTATCTATACTTAGGCCTAGAACCTATCACAGCGGAACTTAGATCGTGTCAGGAAGAAATGGCTGGTCGTTGTACTGCTGCAAAGAATGGCTGTTAAGTTTCTCCCAGCCTGCCCTGCTGTAATTGAATGTTGAGGTGGTCCAATTTAGTTTAAGGTGGTTTAGTTGATGACGTTGTGGCAAAGATTGTCCTGTTTTTCTGTGTATTTTTGGCGTTGAAACCCTAAGACCAAGTGTATCCACGAGTTTAATGAGTGTTTCGGCCCCCCCCCCCCCCCCTACATCTTCGGAAAACAAATATCATGGCACACACTTTTTAATCTACATGTGCCGAAGATAACGAGCAATAGGCTTCGTAGAGACCCGTTTGTCTCACTGTCTTCCTCTTGTGCAAAGAACAAGAAAGAAGAGAACCAAGAGAAAGAAAGAGGAGAGATAGTTGATAAGTATCTGCACTCACATTAGCAATCATCACTGACTGACCAGTGCAAAGAAACAAAGTTTGCTTCAGGTATCGCAAGCATGGCATGCACAGTGGTATACGGGGTGTTTTCTCAAAGAAAGCTTTCGCTGAAGATTTTAAGGCCTTAATGCTCAACAATCAGGGTGACATACTCTTCAAGGTAGTTTCCTCTACTAGCAGCACATCATACTAATCTTCCACTAATTTTTGTAAAGCTTCCTCAAACAAACATTCTAGAATGCCACGAACGTCTCCCGTTGCACTCTCTAAAACTTCCAGTATGGCTTGAATTCTTCAAAGCTAATTTCAACCTAGGAAACACGTAAAAACAAGTTCACGCAGGTTGCACGAAAATATTCAAGGATGGCCCACAGCAGAACTGGTGGACAACTATCTGGTTCTGGCTTGGCAAGCCTAGTTCTCCTCATACCTGTCTCTTGTTCTACCCCTTGCTGTTCTACACTATGTATGTATATGCATTCTCTCTTTTTTTCTGTTTTCTTTTTGGATCTTCTCTTATCCTATTATCATCAGCTTAAAACAGTTGTGTATTTAGAAGAAGAGGCGTTTCCATGGTCAGGCGAGAAGATAGAGAAATTGCCGCTATACTGTCGTTTTAGCAAGCACTTGTCTTGTGGCCCTGCATATGTATCCCGACAAGCTAACAAATAGCTTATATTCTAGAGTACCACACAGATCACACAATAATAGTTCAAGTAGCATATATAAAACGTCATTTTGTTTTAGGCTATGCAGATTTCAGAGTCATATATTTACATGGCCCTACCCTCCCTCCTTATGAATGGTTACCGGCGTCGTGTGCTGTCCACGTGTGCAAATTGTGAAAGATTCTTTCGCTGTTTCTGTCATCAAGTTTGAAGAGCTGAAAAAAATTGGCAGATTCCACGCATAGTGGGAATCGATGATGTGAAGCACGAATGAGAAAGGTTGAAATGTCACTCTACTATCAGCACAACGTTACGAGGTGGAGGTAAATTATGCACTACATGGCTTCCGTGTTATTATTATTATGTTTGGATGTGCCGTTTACCTTCGTCATCTATTCACGCCACGTGATACCAAATTTAGTATATGCGGAGCTAGGGAAACAGCTGCGAGCACGCTATGAGCGTGGTATGTTGTCATCTTACATGACAAGGTTGTCAGGATTATCATGTTTGCACCAGTCACATACCTTCGTCATCCATTTACGTCACGTAACACCGAATTTGGAATATGTGGAGCTAGCAAAATGGCCGCGAGCGCATTATGAAGGGCCCAACATACTACTACGTAACGTTGACGCACGCGCACGCTGGACACAGCGACGCTGCGTTAGCAAAACACGAGCACTCTATAGTCTGATGCCAGGTGTGGTGGTGGTGGTGAAAAACATTTATTCATACTATTTACAAGTGCGGCGGCCTTAAGCTCGACCCGTATAAACTCTAGGAGGTGTCCCCAGTCCGGGAACGCTGTGGCTTCGGCGGCGGCACGGGCCCTGGCCGCGAGGGCTATTTGACCCTCCAAGGCCGCGCAGCAGAGCAGGGCAGCCTCCCAGCTCTCTCGGGTAGGGGGTGAAGGGGAAGGGATTGGCGCGACCGGTGCGACCAGAGTCCGTAGACGCCACCCAACGGCAACAGGCGAGAAATGCGACATGCTGCATTTCGCGCCAATGCATTACCCAGACTTCACTGTGTCTGCCTCTTTTCGTGACGGAGAGACGCAGGATGCACCGAAACGTGCATGCGTCAAAGCAACGCAGTTCGGCACGCGCGTGCGAGTATATGGCAGGACCGGCGCCTGGCGTGGCAACATCAACGTGACGCGACCAAACGAACGGTGGTGCGCACGCACAAGGGGACACGTCAAACTTTTGGCACTTTGACTATGACATATAGACAAGTTCTCAAATTACATGAATAATCTCATGATTATTATGTTTGCACCAGTCACATACCTTCGTCATTCATTGGCGTCACATAATACCAAATTTGGCATATGTGAAGCTAGCGAAACGGCCATGAGCGCATCATGAGTGTGGAGTGTAGTCATGTTGTTACATGACATGCATGTCGTGATTATCATGTTGGCATGTGTCATTTACCTATGTCGTCCATTCGCGTCGCGTAATACCGAGTTTGGTACATGTGAAGCTAGCGAAACGGCTGTGAGCGCATCATGAGCGTGCATGTAGTCATGTTGTTACATTACACGCATCTAATACTTATCATGTTTGCACCAATATCATACCTTTGTCATGCATTTACGTCCCGTAATACCAAATTTGGTATAAGTGAATCTAGCCAAACGGCCGCCAGTGCATCATGAGCGTGGCATGCAGTCATGTTGTTACATGACACGCATCTCATGATTATCATGTTTGCACCAGTCACATACCTTCGTCATCCATTCACGTACCGTAATACCAAATGTAGTATAGATACCATTATTAAAACGGCCAGGAGAGCTAAAAGTCGTAGGCGGCTAGATAGATAGATCGATAGATAGATAGATAGATAGATAGATAGATAGATAGATAGATAGATAGAGAGATAGATAGATAGATAGATGAATAGATAGATAGATAGATAGTTGAATAGATAGATAGATAGATAGATAGACAGATAAATATATAGATAGATAGATATGTAAATAGATAGATAAATAGATAAATAGGTACATAGATACACTCAAAGTCGCCGAAGTTCAATAAAAATGCTTCTCATTGAAAATAGAAGGATAAATATTCAATTCACGGCCATACATATTAACACAAGCTGCGTTATATATATTACGCTTTCTTTGAATAAGACACCTACACGAACAATTGCGGGCATCAAACTTTGAGAATGAATTCAGGCGCAGTGTACCTAAGTTCCGTTTTTTAAAGGATGTTGCTAGCAATTACTCCTTGAACTACCATAGGTACTTCTTGTGATTTTGATGTGAAGAACTTCACTGACCCGTCAATAAGATAAGGATATAGATTACTCACGCAGGCACAGAACGATCCGGAGACCAGTCGTGGCAAAAACGTTTCGACCGGGTCTCGGCATAGTGGTATCCCAGTTATTGAAAAAAAAAATTGTCAGAAAGCACGTAGCTTGGGAATCGACGTTATGCGAAGCGCGCATATGGAAGGACGTTAGCTGCACGCACAACAGGCATCAACTGCAGTGTGGCAGGTTGAAATGTCTCCATAGCGCGTGATGGTGGTTACGTGTGCACATGTCACGAATACACGTACAACTGTGACGTATCTGTGACGTTCATGTGTCGACGGGTCATGCATACACGTGCAGTGGACTGTTGACACCGTAATAACTTGAGCCAAATCACTACGAAATGTCAGCATCGTCAGCATAAGCATAGGTGTCCCTATAAACGTCCGCTAATGTGGCGATGAGGGCCTTTGTACACTGAAGCATGACGTTTAGTTTAGTTGCTCGAATTTGTTCATGTGTGTAATGAAGAATTGGCCAATGACACCTCCGCTTGTCGTCGTGGGCACGAATTATTGGCAGGCTCTGTGAACATAGAAAACGTCTTTCATGGATTGTGTGAACCAGGTCTGGTTGTGTTTTGGAACATTCATATTAAAGTCGCCAGCAGCGACGACAAGCCGTAAGCTAATACGTAGCGCTTGTGACAGCGAGGATGGCGGCCTTGGACACTGCGAGACAAATGAGCTTCAGTCGATGGCCCCTCACTTCGATTTCCGTTATCCCCTCGTGCCAGCTGTATGATAGAAGTGCGTATGTAATATTTATAGGATAAAATAGTTGGCACTGCAATCACAATTGACGTTCTACAAAAATTACGGACCTTGAAAACCAGTTCGAAGACCTATCCTGGCTGTGGTTGAATACATGATTGCTCCGCAGGATGTGGGGTTCGATGCCTGCTGGGGCCATGATATTTATTCTATGCGTTCCTTGGGTCAACGCTGCCGATGCCAGCTTTTAGGGGCAAAGAACCTTTCAGCTGACCTAGCTGGCACCAATCACCCCCCACAAAACACAAACCTAAACAAAACACCTGCACAACAACAACAACAACAAATAACAAAACAAAAACTCATGTGTAAACAACCGACTTTCTGTGTAATCAATTCTAATACGCGAGCACCCACGCCACTCGCCCGTCCATCTGTGAATCCACCTATCTGTCTTTCCGTCCATTCGTGCGTCCTACCATCTGTGCGTCCTACCATACATGAATTCGTACGTATACGTCCACCTGTCCGTCATTTAGAAAAGTCAGTGAATTCGACATAGACATTATGAACCTTATGGGCGATTACTTTGCCGACTCGTTGTCATTCACTTATATGTTTATAAAATTCTATAGCCATCACTGCATCCCAAATTGACGCTTCACGAAGATTACGGCCCATTTCAAAATCAGTTGCGGGACCTGGAGTAGTTCTGTAGTAGAATACTTGGCTGCCATGAAGAATGCTGAGGTTTGCTGCTAGGTGCTATCAAGTCTGGAAAGGCACCATGGCTCCGCCTCTGCAAGCCTTTCGTGAAGAGGTCAAAGGAGCTTCGATATTTCACTGGAATGCCCGAGGCCTCAAGCCCTGCATTTCTAATATCCGACAATTTGTGTTTAAAAACCAGTTTCCAAATATTGTTATCTGTGAGCCACGGCTACACAATGCAATACGACTATCCAGGTGCGAAGCCTTCAAGTCCGCTACCTGGAACGAACAGAGTAAAGTCATTGTATATATCAGATGCGACCTTACCTATATCGAGCGCCGTGTAGCACCTCACGATGACAACCAGTATGTCTGTTTGACAGTTAAACGTAGAGGCCTCAATTTCACGCTGGTAGGCGCATGTATATCAGCTTCAAACCGTTTTGAACCTGAAAGACTACGTGCACTGTTAACAACCACACCTGGACCATGGATCATCACCGGAGATTTCAACACTCACCACACACTATGGGGAAGTCAGAAGACAGACAGTCGCGGAAGGCAAGTATTCTCCTTTGCTCTGGAGCAGCAGCTGCTTTGTGTAAACGACGGAAGCCCAACGTTTCTACGGGGAACGACATACAGTAGCTGCCTTGACTTGACATTTGTGTCACGAAGCCTAAATAGAAAGGTCAAGTGATTCGCAAACTACGAAACTCATGGACGCGACCACATACCAAATTAATTAAAGATCAAGGGCCTGGAAAAATCGCCAAATTACAACACTTCTACACGCATCGACTGGAGAAAGTTCAGGTCACTGACGGAAAAGAGGTGTCAAGAAAATAAAGCGCCTCCTCTTTACACCCTCGAGGATATGATTAGAGGTGCTACTCAAGAAGCGACCTATCATATTCAACATACTTCAGAATATTGTCAACATTAGGCGGAATTGGAACGGCTCAGAGCGATCCGTCGTTGTGCAGAACGAAGATATAGGCACACAACGTCTATTCACGACTTGATGGAGGCAAGGTACCTACAGAAAAAAATTCAGTGGCGAATAAATTCACTTCATTCTTTTTGCTGGAAATATCTGTGCGAATCGTTGGATCCACACAAGCCTTTGACGCAGACATGAAGGATTGTTCGTAGCCTACGAACATTGCCACATCAACATCGCCCTTTCAAGTGTTTTTCTCTCCACCAAGGCCGCACCGAAATTGAAGTAGCAGAAAATTTCTGCATGAAAGTTGCCGGTAAGGTGTCCGTGTGCATCACGCGCCACCTAGAACACGCTTCAGTTTTCAGAGATTCAAGAATGGACACCTTTTTCTCTCTAGAGAAACTACAAGCGGCCTTGACGGCATGCAAACGATCTTCATCGCCTGGTTCGGATGGGATCACGTACATGTCTCTGTGAAACCTCGGAGAAGCAGCTCGACGGGTTCTTCTATCCGTGTACAACGACTCCTGGAGCAGCGGATTTATCCCTCACTCATGGAAATCCAGCCGCCTCGTCCCTGTGCTTAAACCAGGTGAATCTCCTCTGCACTTCACCTCTTATCGCCCCATCGCGCTTACGAGCTGTTTTGGGAAAGTGTTGGAGAGGATGATTTTGACTCGCCTAGAGTGGTAACTGGAGCACCACGAGGTATACCCTCATGCTATGACGGGCTTTCGGCGTGGGCGGTCCGCAATTGATAACGTTATAGACCTGGTCTCAGCTGTTCAGCATCAAAAAGTCTTAAACGTTTATCTGCGGCGTTGTTCTTGGATGTGAAAGGTGCATACGATAACGAATCACATGAAGCCATTCTGGATGTCATGGAAAATGTTGAATTAGGGGGTCTGGTTTGCCAATGAATCAACAGCTATCTGAAAGGCAGAACTTTCTTTGTAGAGACGGAGAATGGCAGAAAAACGCATCATTGCAACCGTCGTGGTGTCCCTCAAGGTGGTGGTCTTAGCCCCACACTGTTTAATCTAGTGCTACTCGGCCTGGTTGACGCACTTCCAGAATCTGTCCATCTATCAATATATGCAGATGACATCTGCATCTGGTTGTCAGGTGCAACACGCCTTCATTTGCGTGCCCGGCTTCAGAGAGCGGCGACAATAGCGACGAAGTACCTGGAAGAACGGGGACTAGAGCTGTCATCAGACAAAAACTAGCTTATAGCATTCACACATAAGGAGATGAGCCAATATGTTATTAAAATAAACGGACACACAATCAACTATGTGAAGACCCATCGATTCCTCTGAGTCATAGTTGATCGCGACCTCTCCTGGAGCCCTCACATCGCCCGCATGAAAACTAAACTCACCATGAGCACCCACGTACTGAGGTTTCTTGCTGTAAAAACATGGGGTGCATCGGTACGAGCAATGCTTCAACTCTACACTGTTATGTTTCTCGGTAATATGCGATACAGCTTACCCGTGCTTTGTGGGATCCGAAGAACAAACTTGCGCGTCCTCCAGTCGATATAAGCCCAAGCTCTAAGAATATGCCTTGGTCTTCCGAGATGCGCGTCTACAGCAGCGACAGTCATCATTGCGCGTGATTATCCAGTCAACGCATACATCCGCGTAGACGCCTTGAGAATGCACATAAGACATTTCGCTCGTCTTCCATCTCATCACCTCACCTCATTTCGAACTTCTAGGCCCCACTCAGCGTTCAGCGCAACGGTAGCTCAGCATTGCGCAGTGCTTCCATTGCACTTCACGCATGCAGCACGGCCACCGATACCATTATGGTGCCTACACCCAGTCAAAGCCCTTCTTACCATTCCTGGCATCCAAAATAAGAAAAAGTCGTCGCATCTAGCCCTGAAACAGGCCACATTACTCTTCCTGCAAGAGAAGCACTACGGAGGCCTTCACATTTACACGGATGGCTCGGTGTCCTCAGTAAGCTCTGCAGGGGCGGTGGTTATTCCCGCGAGGCACATCACAATTAAGTTCACGGCATCGCATTTGACGTCGTCGACAGCTGGAGAACTCGCCGCCATACGTGCAGCTCTGGAGTTTATAGTGGAAGAACCTTCGGGAATATGGTCTATCTTTTCGGACTCGAAGGCAGCTTTTTAATGTCTTATATCACCCTTTCGCCACGGATCTAATGAACAGTTAGTAGCTGAAATAAGGCTTCTTCATCACCAAGCAATCGAAAAACAGCACAGCATAGTGTATCAGTGGATACCAGGTCATTGCGGTATATATGGCAATGACCGCGTAGATGAGGCCGCTATATCTGCACACGATGGTACCCAATACACAGCTATCCCGTTCTCAAGAACCGACGCAGCTACAAGACTTCATTCGCTTGCACGTGACCTCACATTGGGACAGTGGAACTCAACAGACTTCACAAACGCGCGCCTGCATAACTTGGATCCCGATCTGCAGCTTCGTCTTCCCCCAAGGATATCTCGAGCTGAAGAGACTCTTCTATGCCACCTGTGGCTTGGAGTGGCCTTCACGAACGCATACTCTTACCTCATTGCAATGGCCAGCTCTCCTACATGCACTTACTGCAGCTGCGAAAAAACCATCGCGCACCTTCTGTGTGAGTGCACCCATTTCAACGCGCAAAGACAAGAATTCACTGCAGCTCTGGATAGACTAGACAATCGGCCTTTGTCGGAACAAAGGATTCTGGGTCATTGGCTGAGCCCATCCTCAGCCCAGAAGGCTTTGAAAGCTTTGCTACGCTTTTCGCGGACAACTGGCCTCAGAGACAGACTTTAGTGTCTCATACTCTTTGATGTTGCCTTTCCTTTGTCGCTATTTTTTTGTAATTTCTTTTTCTTCGCAACATTTCTTTTTACCATCTTTCATTCTTCTCATCCCTTTCCCCGCACAGGGTAGCCAGACAGTCTAAGAACTGGCTAACCTCCCTGTCTTTCCGCTTAAGCTTTCTTCTTCCTTGCTGCTAGGACTCTGACCCATTTTTCTTTACATTTGTCGGCTTAGAGCAGCCAATGTCATTTTTTCCTGTGTCTGTTCTCACCGTTCCTTCGCAGGCATGAGGAGACCTGTGGTCCATACCCGCATACCAGTGGCACATACCCCCGCGCGAATATGCGCCATTGTTTGAGGAAAATTTACATAGGAAAATTACCTATGTCTGTTCTCGCCAATGCTTTGTGCATATAAAACGTCAATCACCTGTAGCACATACCCACCCGAGGGAGGGATTGTGGCTCACGCTTGGCGGAAAGGCTTTTTAGATTTACGCGGCAGTTTGCGCCATTAATGATTTCAAAACCCCTGAGTCATATTCATCGAACGATCTTGCGCTCCCATACTTATTTTGCATTGTCCTAGTTAAGGGGGGATTACGAAAGCACCCAGACGTATGTGGCTGGACAGACAGACAAGCAGATACATATATGGGTAGATAGATAGATAGATAGATTGATAGATAGATGGGTAGATAGATAGATAGATAGATAGATAGATAGATAGATAGACAGACGCCAAACGCCCATGCAGCACGCAAAGAAATGCTTCGCTATAAAGAAAGGGAACAGTGCCAGTTCTAATTTACTTTCAAATTGGCACACAATAATAAATTCTCCATATAGTGACTATTAGAGGCATAAATAATAATTTAGTACAACTTTTAGTTTGGTTAAAAAATATGCAAGGAAAACAAAGGAAAACACAAATCTCAAAGCCAGGATCGTTGTATAGTACTTCTCAAAAACTGCGAAGCTCTATTTATGTGCACTCCGATGGAGGCGGAAATGTAGTAGGCCCGTGTGCTCAGATTTGGGTGCACGTTAAAGAACCCCAGGTGGTCTATATTTCCGGAGCCCTCCACTACGGCGTCTCTCATAATCATATAGTGGTTTTGGGACGTTAAACCCCACATATCAATCAATCTATCTATTTATGTGCACACGCCAAAACACTGTTTCGATTGACAAAACAAATAAAAAAGAAAAAAAGTCTCACCGAAAATTTGATTTCTTGGCGCAAGCATACACAGGTCACAAGTGATACGCAAAGAAGAACCCCAGTCCACTCTCCGCAGCCCGTGCCACGCTGTTCCAGCCAAGGAACGTTTAAGTTGGGGTGCAGCGAAGCGGATGGCAGGCGTTTTTAATGAAAAACGCAGCTAATGAGTTCTTCAGCCTTGCGTGCCTGCTTGAACGGGAGACCTCAAATATGCACCCAGTACTTCGAAGAGCTTTTTTTCTTCTTTCATTTTCTTCCCGTATGCACCAGGCATCATTGCAAGTGCACTGGGTATTCGCGCTCAGGCCTGACGATATTTGAACATGGGCCGCATCGTTTCTAATGAGCTTCAAAGAAAGCTCCTTCCATGGAGTCTGCCCATGGATGCCAAATAGGTAAGACCACATAATGAAATAGCTCCTGCTCTACATAGTTCACACGGCGTGCTAGAGCTTTCTCGAGGGAACAGCTATATAGCTCGCTTGAGAGCTCTGACGAACTTTTTAGTTTTTGATTATTTGAAAAGTTTCTCTTTCTTTCTCGTCGTTCTTTCATGGCTTCTTTGTTTATGCAGGATACATATAACTTTACATCCTTTTACAGCATATGATAAATGGCGAATAATAGATAGGCCGGAATATTTCATGCCTTTGGTATGAGGAAATTTTATTCAAGCAGTATGCATGAACACTACATACACTTATAGACAAGAAACTTCAAAGTCGCGTCCGCATAAATTATACAAACGCGAGACGCAATTCTACACAGACTTCAATAATACACTGTTCGCTACTACAAAACAACGAAAAGAAACTTATTACCTAACAACGAAGGGATGCGACAGTGAAAGAAAAATAAAAAGAGGGGAAGGTTCGAGCAACACAGTGAGTTGGATGGCTTGTTCTTTTTTTTAACTAAGTATGGCGCTGCTGGAAATTTCAGATTCTCACCACGTAATACAAAAAAAAAAAACCCAAGTGTGCCAGCGACTCAAAAAGGCATCAACACCACTTACATCTAGCTCGTCAAACAGGTAACCAAAAATGATTTTATCACTTCAGTGTAATACTTTTAATTTTGCTAGCTATAGTTGTCGACGAGCTTCTGGCTCGCAACAACGTCTCAAGATCGCGTACGCTGTGGTTAAGAGCACAAATTGCGCAAAACATGGCGTTATTTCTTAGCAATAATTATGTCGCCTCAACTACAAAGGTTCAGCCCGCCAGGTGTCATACACCTGTAGTAGTAATGCATCCAAATAACGGATAATCTGTGGTCTCGGATTGTCTACAATCAGCGCAGTTATCGTTTGGCACCACGTGCCACCTTGCAAGGCGTTGACGGGTCGATAGCACGCTCCACCTTCTGAAAAGTGGGGAGAAAGCAGCTAGATTATGTTAGCACATATTTTTATAAAGTGAAGAGAGGGAAACGAGCTTTTAGCTGCCGTCTGAACCTCCGCGGTCTCTAGCCGCGGTAGTATAATTGCGTCATCAGTGACTAATCTATTCTAGTATTGTTTTGAGAGAAAATGAATCTTGAAAAGCGGTTTATTTTTGGGACAATCACTCACTTAGTATAAGGGAATCGCTCACCTGTGATAAAAATAGGATAGATGTGTTTATGCAGTTTATTTATTGTGCATTGTTTCATCATTTATTGCGAACTCAAGAGGAACAATCAAGTTCCGAAAGATTTCGCAGCCTGATTAAAGTCTTTCACAAAGGAATTCAGTTTAGTGAGGTGTTCGTTTTTTAGATGCGGAGCATGTTATACTAGGGGCTAGTCATGCGCCGTCGCCGTACGCAGCCTTCCCTCCTCCTCCGCCAGCCATCTGTGCATCCCTTCCTCCTCTCAACACAGAGCGCGCTGCGTTCGCTTCTCCCCTCCGCGCGCCCTGCGACCTTTAGTTTTACGTGCGCCAGCTGTATGCTAACGCGCGCATGCGCAGGCCGGGGCCGGCGCTCGCTATAAATAACCGAGTGTCGGAGCACGCCGCCCTTCGTTGGTTGGTTTGTGCGGTCGCTCCACGTCCGATGTCGCTGGTTATAATGTATGCTAACAGATCCGCAAACACACTTACTGACATCCCTTTCAATAGCGTCAGCGAATGTGTTGGCGGAACCGCAAGCAATTCCGAAGACACTTCGTCCGTGGACAAAACCACGCTGAGAAGAGCTCGCGATGCGGAACGCAAATGTCGGCGTTTGCGTTCCGTGAGCAAGGCCACGTACTCATACTCGTATACTCATAAACGGGAGTCGTCAGCGTCGAGCCCGGCGCTCAACAACACGCCAACGGCGAGCACTGCGTCGCTAGCGTCGGCGGAGTCGACGTCATGACGATGTACCTCGTGCCCAACCTATCGCGTGCCGCCGTGGAAAAGTACGTCGACGACGTCGTGGAAGAATACCTGAAACAACGACCGCAACGACGACCCTTCGTGATAGTTGGCGACTTCAACGTTGACGTCATCAAGGACGATTGGGTGGTCGACTACATGGAGTCGTGGCACTCGCTGAAACGAGCAACGCACAACGGCTAACATCATCCGACCACTGTTCACGGGACGTGCATCAACCACATCTTTTCGAATTTCGACTTTCGACCGCTGCAACCAGACCCACAAACCCTTCACTTTGCGGACCGGCATATCTGTTCGGCATATCTGTTTGTTGCTGGTTCCCAGATATCATGATTGCATTTATAGGTGTCACAGAACGAGCGCTAAAAAAGAGCGCGCCGCCAAATCCTTGCGACAACGGGCGGCAGAAACGCCGCGAGGTAAAAAAGAGAAAAAAAAAAGAAAGCAAACATCGAGGGCTCCCGGGCGCGCGCTCTCCCCGCAGAAGCACGGCTTCGCAGACGAACCTCCTCACCCCACATCGGCGGCCCAGCAAGCCCGCGATTTTTCCAGAAAGAAGTGGGCGGGGCCATACCGAGTTGACTCACCGGCCGGAGAGGGCATTCCAACTGTCTCGCCCTCTTCCCAGCTTTCGCCGCGTATCGCGCCGACGAAATGACCAGAAATTTCTGGAAGGTGGCGCGGAAGGTATTTAATCGAGCGGCCGAGACGACAGAACAGGAGAAGACGGAAAGTTAGCGCCGGAGCGCGTAGGAATTCCGCCGTGTAGTCGGCGAAGGTTCTGCCCGTAGTGACAGAACAGGAGGAGACGGAAGTGAGCGCCTGAGTGCGTAGAGAGTCCGCCGTGTAGTCGGCGAAGTTTGTGGTCCGTAGGGACGGCTCGAGCTACAGGCAAGAGTGTGTGTTTACCGCTATCGAGCGAAGACCCGTGGCAACCGCTGCGAGTGTGAAGCCGACGTGTTCCGGCGAAGACGTTGAAGTTTGAAGAGTGGCCAATTGAAGACGGGAGGTTTCCTGGAAGAGAAACTTCGAGGGCTGCGGAACGACAACAACGCTGGACTTTGAGTGAGTGATTCTCGGAAGAGTATCATCTCGACTTTGGTTCCAAGAACTTTGGACTGAATAGGTTTTCTATCTCTTTAGTCTTTAAGTGTCTTGGTTGTTCAATGCATGCGACTGCATTGTAGTGCGTATTGTTGTCCGTGTCCGTTGTTTCATGTGTGGCTGATTGTATTGTGTAGTACGTTGATTGATTGGTTTGATTGGTGACATATTGTATGCAACTATTGTGGAGTGTGCATACGTGTGTATTGTTTTTGATCTGCTGTTAATGAGAATATAATTTTGTTTGTTTATCAACTCTCGGCTCTGTCTTGTTCTTTGGGCCACAGCCGGCGTCCGCTGGCGCACCAATAAGGACCACTTCTAAATTGTCCACGCTTTCGTGGTGCGGTTCGGGGGGCCGATACTTCGGCTCTTGGAATTAGCCCGGCGATCGCCTCCCTAATAACGGGACAGGTGTGACAATTAATCTGGCGTCCGCGACAGGACCTTTTGGTGCACAGTGTGTCCAAGGTAGTGAGAAAGAGCCTCGAGTTGTTGATAGTGCTATCGGAACGATTTTGTGTGTTGTTCAGTGTTCTCGTTAACGAGTGCAGGGGAGTGTTCCGATAGACTGATTTAGGCAGATACTTTTTGCACGGGGCAAGGTTTTATTTGCGAGTTGCGAGACACAATGGATCTCGAAAAGTTAGTTGCTCTTGGTGAAAAGATGGGTCTTTCTGGCGCCGAACTACGGAAGTGGGTCACCCAGAAGGAAAAAGAAGAAAAAGAGCGAGCCAAAGAAGAAAAAGCAGCCGAGCTGGAAAAAGAGAGGTTGGCGGTCGAAAGAGCCAAAGCGGAAAAAGAAGCTGAGGTGGAGAGAGAGAGGTTGGCGGCAGAGAGGGCCAAGGAAGAAAAGGCAGCTGAGTTGGAGAGAGAAAGGCTGGCCGCTGAAAGGGCGAGAGAAGAAAGAGAAGCAAAGGAGCGACAGCTGAAAGAAGAAAGAGAAGCAAAGGAGCGACAGCTGAAAGAAGAAAGAGAGGCAAAAGAGCGACAGCTGAAGGAAGAAAGAGAGCAGCAATTGAAGTTGGAGCTGGAGAGAGAGAAGTTGGCAGCCGAAAGGGCGAGAGAAGAAAGAGAAGCGAGGGAGCGCCAGCTGAAAGAAGAAAGAGAAGCGGAGATGGCTGAAAGGGAACGGCAGCGGCAGCACGAAATTGAACTCGAGCGGCTCCGTTTGCAACAGCGAAACGAAACTCCCGTCCAAGCTAGAGTTGAAAGCAGCGAACGGGAAGATCACGGCTTCCGCTTGAACCCAAGCAAGCTGCTCGTAGCGTTTGATGAAAGGAAGGACGACCTAGACGCGTACCTCCACAGATTTGAGACGATTGCGAGGAGCCAGAATTGGCCGGAACAGCAATGGGCAACTGCTTTGAGTACCTGCTTGAGTGGAGAAGCGCTCAGTGTGTACGGTAGGCTGACGCCGACCGATGCGGCCAACTATGCAAAGGTGAAAGCTGCTTTGTTGAAGCGATTTAGATTCACTGTGGAAGGATTCCGGGACAGATTTCGGACAGGAAAGCCAGCCGATGGTGAGACGGCTACGCAGTATGCCGCCCGACTTTGCCATTATTTCGACAGATGGATTGAACTTTCAGGGACAGCACAGGAGTACGATGAGCTTAGAGAGCTGCTAATTAAAGAACAATTTCTTACTAGTTGCCACCCAAGCCTGTCGCTGTATTTGAAAGAGAGGAAGGCGGAGTCATTTGAAGGAATGCTTGAATTGGCTGATCAATTCTTAGAAGCGCAAGGAGGAACTAATTTGGCCAAGGTCAAGAAGGATTGTCCCGATGATTCGAAGAAATTAGCTCCCGAAGAAAAGAAGCGTGCACCAGAGAGCATTCCACGATGTTTTCTGTGCAACCGAGTGGGTCATCGCGCGAAAAACTGTCGAACGATCTTTACGAGCCCGCCGGCAGTAAAATGTTTTAAGTGTGGTCAGACTGGGCACAAAGCAGACGCTTGTCGGAACGGAGTGAGTCAAACTCACCAGGTATCTTGTGTGCAAGCGGCACCGAAATCTGATAATAATGCCGTCACTGATGGATTCGTAGAGTTGAAGAATGGGGAGAAAGTTCCTATTGTGGAGGCTGTAATGCCAAAACAGCCAACCGGTGTTACGAAGGGAATGCCAACGCTTCCTGGAAAGATCGCAGGCAAGAAGATTACGGTTCTAAGAGACACCGGTAGCTCCACGGTTATCGTGAGGAGAAATTTGGTACAGGAAAGAGAGTTGACAGGCAGAACGAAACCGGTTTGCCTAATTGACCGTACGGTCCGTATGCTTCCCGAAGCAGAAATTGAGGTTGAAACCCCGTACTTCAGCGGCAAGGTTACTGCGTTATGCATGACGACCCCCCTGTATGACCTTGTCATCGGAAACATCGACGGGGCGCGAGGGCCAAGTGATCCAGAATGTTTGGGAGAAGACCCGAAGATAGAGCCCTCGCCAACACAGCGGCTGCGAGATACAGTGGAGGAACATCCCGTGACGGATCTCACTAGAGCCCAAGGCGAAGCTGCGGCGCAAGAGACAGCGAAGGAGAAGACGATCGTGTCGAATAAGTTCACGGGCCGAGCAACCGGACTTACGTCTGCACGACCTCAACCGACCGACAGTGTAAAGGAGACGGAGTTGGCCCGCCGGGCAAAATGTAGAGGCATTATCAAGCGGGTAAATAAACAGACAGGACCCGTCGAATGTAATGACGCGTTAACGGTGTCGGAAGAGACAACGATGGCTGAGACGACGCCTCAGATATCGTCGTTGGAAAGGGCTCGCCGAAAAAGAACGTGGAAGCACAAGAAGAGATCGAGCGAGCACCGCAAAAAGGGGCGCAAGCGCTGTTCGAAGTATTCAGGATAAGTGCTGAGGTCGAATCAGAAGGTGTTGGGCAGTGCTGAGTGACATATGTTGTGTTAATGTTCTTTTTATCCTGTGTCTCAAGTGTATGTCGAGCGAGTCAGTGTTCTGTGCGATGGTGTGATGTATAGTGTTGTATAATTATTGGATAGACAGAACTTTGTACGTTTGTATTGTTTAGAATGTGTGATGAAGTGTTGTAGGCATGTACCTGTGGCTATATTTCATGTGTTGTGGAATTGAACTACAATGTACGATTGTATTGCGTGATATATTGTGAATGTGAAGTGTCATGAGCGACGGATTGTGTTACAGTCTGTGAGAATGTGTGGTGACTGTTCGCGCTCGTTTGTGTGGTTTTGAATATTATGAGATAATATTCTTAAAGTGGGGGGCAGTGTCACAGAACGAGCGCTAAAAAAGAGCGCGCCGCCAAATCCTTGCGACAACGGGCGGCAGAAACGCCGCGAGGTAAAAAAGAGAAAAAAAAAGAAAGCAAACATCGAGGGCTCCCGGGCGCGCGCTCTCCCCGCAGAAGCACGGCTTCGCAGACGAACCTCCTCACCCCACATCGGCGGCCCAGCAAGCCCGCGATTTTTCCAGAAAGAAGTGGGCGGGGCCATACCGAGTTGACTCACCGGCCGGAGAGGGCATTCCAACTGTCTCGCCTTCTTCCCAGCTTTCGCCGCGTATCGCGCCGACGAAATGACCAGAAATTTCTGGAAGGTGGCGCGGAAGGTATTTAATCGAGCGGCCGAGACGATAGAACAGGAGAAGACGGAAAGTTAGCGCCGGAGCGCGTAGGAATTCCGCCGTGTAGTCGGCGAAGGTTCTGCCCGTAGTGACAGAACAGGAGGAGACGGAAGTGAGCGCCTGAGTGCGTAGAGAGTCCGCCGTGTAGTCGGCGAAGTTTGTGGTCCGTAGGGACGGCTCGAGCTACAGGCAAGAGTGTGTGTTTACCGCTATCGAGCGAAGACCCGTGGCAACCGCTGCGAGTGTGAAGCCGACGTGTTCCGGCGAAGACGTTGAAGTTTGAAGAGTGGCCAATTGAAGACGGGAGGCTTCCTGGAAGAGAAACTTCGAGGGCTGCGGAACGACAACAACGCTGGACTTTGAGTGAGTGATTCTCGGAAGAGTATCATCTCGACTTTGGTTCCAAGAACTTTGGACTGAATAGGTTTTCTATCTCTTTAGTCTTTAAGTGTCTTGGTTGTTCAATGCATGCGACTGCATTGTAGTGCGTATTGTTGTCCGTGTCCGTTGTTTCATGTGTGGCTGATTGTATTGTGTAGTACGTTGATTGATTGGTTTGATTGGTGACATATTGTATGCAACTATTGTGGAGTGTGCATACGTGTGTATTGTTTTTGATCTGCTGTTAATGAGAATATAATTTTGTTTGTTTATCAACTCTCGGCTCTGTCTTGTTCTTTGGGCCACAGCCGGCGTCCGCTGGCGCACCAATAAGGACCACTTCTAAATTGTCCACGCTTTCGTGGTGCGGTTCGGGGGGCCGATACTTCGGCTCTTGGAATTAGCCCGGCGATCGCCTCCCTAATAACGGGACAGGTGAGACAATAGGTTATTACATCATCAAAATGTTCAAGCCTGTGCGTGTTGTGAATGAAATGGTCTGCGCATGTCCTCCGAGATCCTATATATTGTGAATGCTTCATGAAAATAGACTTTGTTGTGAGTTGGCGCTCTTTCTGTCTCGTCTTTTTTTTCTTTGACAACCTTGCGCCACGTATTTTAGCCTAATAATTCAGCAAAATAGTGTTTTCTCCTGCGTTGGTTCTTCAGATGTTGTCGTGCTACATTCGTGATTTTTGATACAAAAACAAAAAGCACATGCTCTTGTTCACTTCTATTTGCCCAACTTTGTACCATGTTATATTATACTTGTTAAAATGCTTTCATTGTATAATTTTAAAATTTATAATGTGTTGCAGTAGATGCTGTTCTTTATTCTATACATTCGCACTGGAAGGTGAACATTTGCCACTTAATAGCCTCGCTCATTCACGCCATTTATTATTTTTTGTAGCAGTTTAATAGTTGCTGCCACTTCATTTTCCTTTTAGTATCTTCATATTCCGCAATGGTCGAAAGTGAGATGGGAATGACTCGCGTATATATTGTTTATATTGTGTTAGCTAACCGTTCATGTTTACCGGGTCACAATCTTTGCAGAGGTTGATGAACAGCTTTAGGGACACGAGCGAAGCGAAAATGGGGTCGTAAAAGAGCCTGAGTGAAGGCATAAAAGAATTTATGCGTGCGAACGCCAATGTGGCAGATTGGACATCGATGGAATGAAACTACCATAACCGGGACGCGACATAAAACCAGCTTATATGAATGACTGGCCGTTCCGGCTTTCGTCGCCGCTCTTAACCTTGCTCCAACCCATCCAGAACGTACTCGTGTCTATAGCTATAGAGGAGTTTCCTTTTATCTTTCCTCAGCTCTCGTCAGCGCGTACAGTAGCGATTCGGTCACTGGTTTCAGTTCTCAGTCATGCCTAAGTCACTCGGAAGGCAATATTTTTGGGGTTTCTGCGTGGATGCTGTGCCTCTTCTCTGGCTGCCAGCTGCGAACAATGCGTCCTCTTCTGGAGAAAAGAGTAACGGACAACAGTGAGTTCATTATCGCGTTTGTACAAGCTCGCGCTCAGGGCATAGACACTGTATCACCGCATTACTTGCTAGGCTCCGTGCAGTCTCCTCTTTACAGTTGTTTAGGTAGCACTATGGACCACGACATTCACTCATATTGCAATGCCGATTTTCCCCCTTATCCAGCGTTTTTTTTATTCCATCCTTCCTAGCGTTTATGCTGTAAGACGGCCTCATAAACACCCATTTTTCTTCTTTCTCTGTCGCCTGTATATCTGGTGAATCACTTGACGAAACTGCAGTGTTCTAAAAACCAACAGGTACACTTGAGATAGCATGGCGAAAAAATGGTAACAAAAAGAATAATTTGTGCATTCATGTTTTATAACGTCATTAACGAATCATCTAACGAGAAAGCAGTAATTCCTTTGATGAGAATACGCTACGCTCTTGAGACACTTGTTAGGTCGTATCGTCTGAGAGCCTGCACACAGTCTTTCCTCGATCTCCCATTTCTTCTCTCTCTTTATTTGTTTGCACGAGCTCGGGAAAGCAATAATTAGAACGATAACTTGACTCGCTTGGTTAGGCATATCAAAGGCTCTGCGTTGCTGTCATTCCCTCAGGAAGGAGTCGCCGCAGAACGTAGCGGATGATGACGCGGTGGAAATGAGAACGGTGCAAAGAAGCCTTTGGAGCGTCTGATGACCAGCGCCTTCACTGTTTCTCTTGCAACCACCGACTGAAAGATGGTTCGTTACTCGTGTTCATTCTACAGGCCTGAGAACAATGGAATTCAAATCACTTGCTCAAGCACGTATCTTGATCTTTTTTTTTCTTGTTGTGATCCTTTTTCTGTTTTCAAGATATGGATATCTCGCGTAGACACACCAATAGAAAAATGAAATTGATTTTCGTAAACTTCTTTGCTTTTATGTATACTTCTGTAAACATAATCTCTAGATTGTGTATTGTTTGTTCAGTACTTAGGAAAACGCACATTACTCTTCTTTGACTGTAAAAAGCATTATGAAGTGTCAGCAACGCATGAAACATACAGAATTGGCAAGACAAACAGACGCAAAGAGCGCAGGCCGGTACGGCCATATCTTAAATGGTGGGGTTTCTTTAAAACACTTGTGTGAGCGAAGATAATATTAGAGACGAGGCCCATACGGCACACATTGCAAAACTAGTGGAGGAAATTAGGAAAGAAAAGAAAAGAAAAAGGCGCTGGTGTATTCGCGAAGAACTTTCCTAAACACTGACCCGTAGGCTACAGAGCACAATCACGTGTATCATACTGCCAATGAAGGGAGTTCTGCTATTGCGTCTATATTTTCAACGGGAGATATAAAATAGTGCTCCTTCATATTCTGCGTGCAGCTTTCTGAGACAGGACGCAGTTCGCTCGAGCGAGATCTTTGTACGTACTTCATTCACTACGCTGTCACTTTTCATTCGAGCATGCGTGAGAAAGCCCCACCTTAATGGGGCTTCTGAATTGATAGGCAGTGTATGTGTCGGTATGCAATACTGCTTACGCGCAGCCTTAACTTTTTACGGCGCTGCAAAACACGCTACAAACCACGCTAGTTCGCGCGGGAGTAAATGTGAAGGATCTCAGCACCCGTACCTTTCCATTTGCAGCCAAGATAAGTTGCCCGCGAGCATCGAAGTGCTCGCGTACGAAGTGGGTTGTACAAATAAAGGTTTACTTACAAAGCTCCCCCTTCGCCCCCTTAAAAAAATCATATGTCGTTTACATTGCACAACGTGCTGAACTGTTGTGGCGATTTCGAGATGACCAAACTTTTATGAGTATTCTCCGCATAAATCAATACAAACATCAAAACATAAAGAATGAAGGGAGAAAGTAGCTAACGAGGAAGACTGTAGCAGATTAGAAAATCTATATACTGTAGAGCATACAAACACATCCACATTTGCAGCAGAAGTTACTGCCTGAAGCGTTTTATTTGCCGAATTTTCGCAGAGTTGTGAGTATTCAGAGTGTTGTGACAGCTTCTGCTCGCTTCACCATTCTACAGAAGAAATCGCAGACTGTCACGCGACGGGTTTCGATGTATTGTATCATCATGAGCTTATGCGTAGCCATCTACATCCGTTTCTATTGCGGGAAAGCTTCGTAATCAGTATGCTCAAGATATTCATGGAGAGCTCTAGAACTACCTAATGAAATCTTGGCATTGAGAGAATGAATCAAAAAGTCAAAGATGGCGCTGCACAAAAGAATGAAAGCAAATAGCGATACATAAAAGTATCTCTGGAGCACTTTTCACAAGACTGCGTTCTTTGTATTTTTATTTTGCTTCACAAAAGTAACTAACTGTAGGGTGGCAAAGCTACAGATGCGAGTTGACTCAATTTTTTCTTCCGGCAACTGTGTAAACAAAGCAGTGGAAACAAAGAACATTTACAGAATGGAAGTGAGGCACAGAGCATGTGTTGTAAACGCGTCTTTCACGTGTTCTGCAATCCAAATGAGCACAGCTAGTCCCCACGTCGTCACGCATGGCATGCCGTTTCTGCTGGCAGTGGGCAGAAGCTGCTTATTCGCAACATAGCCGTCGTCTTAGCATTTTTACAGGTACAATCCTATGGGTAGCACTGCTGAGGGAATATTTGTGCCGGGCTGGATACTTTATTTCGAAGTATGCAAGGTTTGGGCCCTGTCAGCTTTGATAAGGTAGCAGACAATGCCATAGCGACGAGCATTGGTTATCCAGTGTATTTTTTTCTTGCTGTCCGCTTAGCATTCTTACGAAACTTGATCGGTACACGTTTGATTTTTGTCAGTTTTATATCCTACTGAATATCTTTTGTGTCTGTAACAAGGCCTGAAGGCTGCATCACTGGCTCACACTTGCATATACCACTCTCTCTTCAGCCGGAGATTTTGAGGAACTCTTTCTATGTTTACCCTATTGATCTCTTGACTTCGTAAGGAAAGCGTGTGCGTCTGTTATGCAAATAATGAGTAACTTTTGAAGAAGTTTCATATCAGTATTATCGGTTTCCAAGCAGTGCGTCTCTTTGTCACACTAGCAGCTTTAAAAATATTACAGAGGTTGAGTGCATCAGTTGGTTAAAATATTTATGTGTACTGCGGGAAACTAAAGATGGCGTAAACTAGATGTCAAGCTCGACATTTCATAAACTATAAAACAGCCCTGAAAACTATGTTGTTTTGAAGTCTAAAGTGGCATTTATATTTCTTCTTTTCTTTTATTTACCTGTAGGTACTGTGTTCGTGGATGGAGTTGCACTAATTGCAAGATAATAAAATAAAACCAAGCAGCAAGACCCTAGATTTTTAAAATATTACAAATAATAAAGGGCAGAGGGGGCAAGAAGGAGGTGCTGTGACAAACCTTCGCCCCCCTCCCCTGAAGAAAAGGGAACTCTGCGCACGAGTGTGATTATTAGTACTGTGTCCACAGCGCCAGCAATCGGTACAATGTATAGGACGTGCGCTTAAACTTGCGTTCACGTGCACTCACGAGAAGTCACGTGCACTCATGAGAAAACGAAAACACACACAGGAAGGGCGTTCTGGCAACAACCGTTCAGAAATGCCGGTCGATCGAAAAAGTGCAGTATCGCTTTCAGGGCCTTCTGTGAAGTTCTAAAATTTTTCCTCCGACATTCTAAAATTTTTTCCTCCGACAGAGGTTGATTATCTAATTTGCTGAGTTCCTTGCGAAAGTATAGTCATTGTCTAATATACTCAAGGCAGTCACAAAGGACATGTTGGATGGTTTTTTTTGCCACAGTGACCACAGGCTGCGGTGTCGGCCATACCAATGCGGAAAGCGCAGGTGTTGGTAAATGCAACGCCCAACCAAAGCCTACATAGAAGGGTCTGGTCTGCTCGGCAAAGCCTCGATGGGACTTGAAGAGATGACGTAAGGTGAAGCGAGTACAGTCGGGCATGCTTGAAGTGCGGCTGATTCCATTGTGATGTGGTTTGCTGGCGAGCAAGCCAGCGGAGCTTTTGTGAAGCCTCGGTCCTCGAAAGTGGTACTAGTAGTTCATGATTTTCTGCGTGCGCTGAGCGGGCAGCTTGATCAGCCCGTTCATTGCCAATGATTCCGCAGCGACTGGTTAACCACTGAAATGTAATTTGGTGCCCGTAAAAAGGTGTATAAACTGTGCTATCTCTAGTACTAGCTGCTCGTGCGGTCCGCGGCGTACGGCTGATAGTAGAGACTGCAGTGCCACCTTCGAGTCGCATACATGCCAGTTGTCTTAAAATCTCCCCAATCCAGAACGTCTTTCAAAAGTTAAATTTTTCATTTGGTTGTCAGCGCAAGGAGCTTGACAGTTAGCAATGACTCGACCGAATCCTACACATGGCCAAACCTGCCTCATATAAATCAATTTTATTTCTTACACCACAGATCACTCTATAGTAGAAACTCTTCGCCACCATTTCAAGAACATGCTATAATCTGAAAGATAATCTCACTAGTATAAACAGAGCTCAGGTATTTTTTCCCCGGAAACTCACATTTCCTCCTCTGGATCCCAATAATCATCTTTCGCACGTGTCGTGGTTAGACATCCGGTGAAATGGTGGTGCGCGCGTGGCGCTGCCCTGAGAAAGTGAAGTGCTCGGCAATTTCCGATCACCGTGAGAACACGTGCCAGCCATCCCCCCTTCAGCTCGTACGGTCCAGGCTGCGGAGAATGACAGTACAGCATGCCTAGTCCGAAGACCAATACACGCGAATCACGAATATACTCAGTTCGCTTGCTTCTCCGAGGCTCTGAATTCTTTCCTAGCATTCCACATTCTACGTGCTTGGTTTAAGCGTGAATCGCGAAATGAGCGGTGATTATCTCTACGCCTGCCACGGCATGATTTTCTTTGCTAGCATGTGCTTCCAGCAGTGTGAGCGTAGGCTCAGCTGGAAGCACACTACCATTTGGAAGATGCTTGATTGATGGAGTAATTTTTGCGTGTGATATAACGTGCCAAAACCACCATATGATTAGGAGAGATGCCATAGTGAAGGGCTCCGGAAATTTCGACAACCTGGGGTTTTTTAACGTGCACCTGAATCTGAGCACACGGGCCTACAGCATTTTCGCCTCCATCGAATATGCAGCTGCCGCAGCCGGGATTCGATCCAGTGACCTGCTGGTCAAATGCCGAGAGACCACTGCGGCGTGTCCATTGAAAGATTCGTCGCGCTGTTTCGCTCTGCTGGTTCACCTCGTACGTTCCGCTTGGTTGTTTGTCTCATAAATGGGGCAAGGTTGAAAATCGGGGAAGACTCGCAGAGGCAGGCTGCCAAAAAAGACAAAATATATGCGACCGGGGTAGTCGGGTGGTCGTGCTAACGTTTATTTTACTCGCAGCAGCGCAAGGAACGTAAGTAAGCAGTAGGAGAGCGTGGGAGAGCGCCTGTAGTTGACACTGTGGTCTCGTTAACGCGACACTGCGAGAATATTAGCGTAACGGTAAATAAAGCTTATTAGTTGTTGAGGAAAGAGCGTGGGAGCTCTTATTTCTTTCTTGAAAATCTTCGCTAGAATCTTCGTCGTACTTCTGCAATACCGTAAGGAGTTTGTGTTTTGCATATGTGGCTGAACTCATTCAATAGGTGTTAGAAATGAGGTGAGTTATGTAATGTTTGTGGTTCAAACGCGGAAAGAACATCAGCTAAAGAGGAGATGAGAGCAGTTCTCGTTTCTATGTTCCCTTTAGCGCTGTTTAAGCCCAAAGGTGACCTATATGTAACACACACACAAGCATAGCCACACCTCATAGACTTTGTCAACGAACACTCGCTTTTCAGGCATTTCGGCATGATGTTCTTCCGTCAATTAAGGGGGCAACCTCAAATGCCTAATCGACGCGTAAACTTTACCTTCGAAAACGGCGTCCCGAGTCCAAGACATAAACGTCCTGTGGCATCAGGGATGAGTGGGGCGAAAAATTATCCTCGCATGATGACGCCACCACGTGCTGTCTTTATGACGTAACAGATCAGGCAAATTTGTTATCTCACATGATGTCACGTTAAGGTGTAATCAAATCACATCATACGGGGGATAAAAATTAATCCAATCATAATTCGGGTGTTCTACCACACGGCCACGCCTTGGGACGCAATGCGAAACTTGGCATGGTGCCCCAGATCTTGAAGGCATTCGAAACCACGTTACGTGCTTTCCAAGCTTCGAAGAGCGGCGGGGCTGCATCAATACATTGACAGAGAAGACAAGACACCAGGCTAATTTCTTTCTTTAGGAATTAGTTTAACACGTAAATGAAACATGTCTTCACAGAGGTAGTTGAGCGTATATTGGGCATTGTTTCGCCACAAGAGCAAAGTAGTGAATGGTACAGCAATAAATTTCAGTGTTACGCCAAGAACAGTGTGTAGCTCAAAGCTTGCCGTGCACGCCTGAAGAAGCAATCACGCGAGGAAGCAGCATTGATTGATTTGTGTAATTTAACGTCCCAAAACCACCATATGATTGTGAGAGACGCCGTAGTGGAGGGCTCCGGAAATTTTGACCACGTGGGGTTCTTTAACGTGCACCCAAATCTGAGTACACGGGCCTACAACATTTCCGCCTCCATCGGAAATGCAGCCGCCACAGCCGGGATTTGATCCCGCGACCTTCGGGTCAGCAGCCGAGTACTTTAGCCACTAGACCACCGTGGCCGGGCCGAGGAAGCAGCATACACAGGGTGACCGTGGACACACAACAGTCAACACATGTCGCTTGAAGCATACTGCAAAAATAGGCACAAAGACGCATAAAACGAATGCACAAGTACACACAATACGAGCGCGAACAACTGTCACAATTCTTACTTCGTGTGTGACGCGTGCGCCTTTCGTAAACGCGGCCGCGGCAGCGAGCCAAGGGACCTTCGTGCTCACTTTAGCAACTGTAACTTCAAAGGAAACTTGCGGTGGAAGCACAAAAAGTATAAAACGGACGAATCCCGATATGAGTACGCTCTAGTGAGCGACCCCCCCAGATAGCACCTATACGCAGTTGGAGCACGCCATGGGAGGCGGTTGCGCTTAGCAACGAGTGGGGTGATGACCATTTGAGCAAGCGCGCTTCTCACGCCATCTCGATACTGATGACGAAAACGCGTTGAAGTTGCTGAGCTCTGAGGACCTCCAGCGGTTCATGGTGTATATAAATGGCTTGTCGTTAAGATGCCCCAGAACATCGATTTTCTGGTATAATGATTTGCGTGGCGTGCTGCGGAGCGAGAATTCACTGTTTCGACGCTTCACTGTGCAACTCTTTCTTCTCAATTGTTTCTTGCAATAGTTGGAATTTCTTTCACACGTCGTATCCGAGATGAAACTACGTCAGCGGAGATGTAGTGGACCCCGGCATGAAACACTTTCATGTTCAAAGAAGGTGGCTTTCGCCTTCAAGCCGTCTTAAGTGAAAAGTGAAAGGACCCTGTAAGTTTTTCAAATGTTGCATTTTATTTCGTGACGGCAACGGATGAAGATAGAGAATGGAAGTATGAAAGCAGACAGCAGTTGAAGTGGACGTGGCTGCTGGATACGGCGTCACAAATTAGCTTCGAATCCACAAATATGCTCACTCCTGCATGGTCAGTACGAATATTCGGATATACAGAACTCTCTCGTAGGGCGTGATCAGGGCACAAAGACATTTTCTGGCACGAACGTAAGCCTTGTAGCTCAGCGTGGAAGAAGAATATAAAACATTGGGGATAGAGGTGGTCGAGGAGGTTAGGGAGATAAGCGAAAGCTATTTCTCGTCCATTCTCGTGATGGGATGTTACTCATCCTCGGAGATACTTTTCTCACTTTTAAAGCTGGTGTCTAAAAGCACGTTGCTTCCACGTCCTGAATCTTTTATCGCAGCACTCTATAGGTAGCGGCCGCGGAGAAATGAAATGTGGAGACCGTTTTTTTTGTGGTGTGGGATATACGTATATTTTGGTGTGCCACTTACATATCTTTTTCGGACTATACCCCCCCCCCCCCCCCCTATGAATTTAACTAGACTATGAACGGTTTGGAATTTCAGCAAACTAAATTAATGCCTTAAATATGTCTCACAAATTGCGTTATTTCTTTCATTGCTGACATATTTGGCACAAAAAGTTCGTTCTTAGTTTTAGATAGAGCATGAAATTCACCGATATTGCCAACACGACCATTCCAACCTAACCATATGCATTGTTTTACTGTTTTCGTTATAAACTGCCTTTGCACATAAACACGAGAAACCTTCTTAGTCCTATGTTGACTCTTGTGACATAATTAGATAATGATGGACATTTCATGCTTATTTACCTAGGAAGAGAGGCCGAATAAGAAAGCAGAAAATAGGCTAGGCAACGTGACGTTCTGTATCACTAAATATATCACATTATTCATCATTAAATCGTGCACATATACCCAGAACTACAACGCCACAATACTGTGCTTCGGAGGTTAGGAATTACCTCGATTTCGTCGAAAATACACAGCGAAACATCTCATCATTTACGGGCAATTTCTTGCCACCACGTTCCTGTGGGAGACCCGTCGGTAAGTTGTAAGCGATGGCTGATTCATTGCGAAGAAGACTGCGGCAAGAAAGAAGATGTAACCGGTGACACCAGCTTTGCCTACAAAACTTTGCTAGGTGCGGTCTAAAAACGAGCTATGCAAGACGGCAATTTATCAATGTTAGTTGATGCGTGTGCTGGGTGCTATTTGGTGAATGTTTTTTTTTTTTGTGTCATTTATTGGGGACCTCGTCTACACTAGGCACGCGCAATGTGCTCGCTTACAATGAATGAAAGCTCCCTCCGGACGTTGCATGCACCGGATGGCGAGGCAGGTACTCCTCTCTTTATTTGCCAGGTAAAAAACTATCGAGAGGAGCACATTTACTTTACTGTTTCCGTTCGGAAGGCGGCGCAGGTGAGCGAAATGTTGATCAGTAAACGAGTTCATTTTGTTATTACGTTCGTTCTTACATGCTGTCGCAGCCAAAAAAGAAATAAGAAGAATGAGAGGGCATTAGCAGCAAGCAAATGAATTGTTGTGACCTGCTTTTGAATTTTATGATAACGACGAGCATAGGACTATCTGCTTTTCGCTGGTGTTTCGGGGCAATATCTCTTGCATTAGGGTGGTCACTATGGGCGCTTGTCAAACACAGCTAGCGTCGATGTACTCTTCTAAAGCCGGCTACACGACAAACCACAGCGAGAGGCGAAGAGGAATGCAGCAATATCCAGATTACTGTGAACAACATCAAACAAACTATATAAAAGAAAACCCAAATAAATGATCGTGGAATCAGAGAACTGCGTAGGGCTGACATTACAAGGGGGCAAAATAATAAAAAATGGCGATAATGATAAATTGCTATTCGAGCATCGCATTTCCCTGCTGGGATCATAGTTACCAGTTTTCGTATTGAATACCTTGGCCTCATTTTTGTGATGAATTGGTCACTTACGACACGCCAAGATACTTTGATAGCAAAAGATAGGCACACATAAAAAATGATCCGTAGTGCATAAAGCTAACAAGGCAACACGCAAACATTCTCACGTGGCTTCGAAAACAGTTCGCACGTATTACGTGGCCACAGAATATCAAAACAGGAAAGGTGAACATCATTTTCTAGACTATGCTACGAGGTGCGCAAGGCAACTTACTCGAGACACACACTTCCGTGTTTGCGTTTGGACTAAGGGCGTCTCTATGTAATTTCCGGGACACCATTCTTGTCAGGTCCTGGCGAGGTGCAAAGTGAGGCAGTGGCGGTGTTTGAGCGATGTTCGTCGGAGGGGGAGGAGGGAGGCGGGTGTGTTCGGCACGTTGCCTCAAGGGCCCCAACTATATCTTGTTTTTCTGCGTGTATCCCTTCTCGATTCACAATATCCTCACACTGGGCTTAATAAAATCTATTTTCCTCTTCGAAAAGTCCGTATTACTTCTTCGTAGAAACAAACGCTTTCTGTTCGTAATTCTGTAATAGCCTGCCAGCGGGCACGAGGTTTATCTCTTCACATTTTGGTATACACTCCACCCTTTCTCATGTCGCAGTTTCTCCCCACCCTTTTTTTATGTTCTTTCTAATTCATTATATTTGGTTTTCTCTCACGCTCACGTCGTTTCTAGCTGGCTGTCGTGATCACTGATCGCCAGGAGGTGGTACGGCTTTGTCGCAGTAACTGTTTCATTCTTTCTTGCTCTCTCTCTCTTTCTCAACCCTTATATCGCATAATTGAGCCGCTCTTCCATTTTGAGCCCCCCCCTGATACGCCGTGCAATATTACTCTCCCACAACTTCTCTCCAGGATCATGGCGAACCGAGTGGCTTTGGATCAGTGCATCTCTTCTTGCGAGGGCGCCTGCCCTAACCCAGGTCATTCGTGCCAATACCTCGTTAACGCGCTCTGCATCCTAGTTTTCACGCTACCACCTCGAGGTACGTAGCTCACAATGTTATCATTTCTTGAAATAATTATCCTCATTTCCTTATCCCCCATCTCGTGTATTACGCATCATACTTTTAGTTAAGTCACGTGAGATTGATGCAGCTCCTGGTGGCGCTCACTCTAGCATACACGTAAGTTTGTTCGAAAGCACACAAGTTCAGGAAAGAAGAATAAAGGGCGGAGTGCTTCAAAGTATATTGAGAAATGGGCAATTAACGGCGGAGACATTGTTTAGAAAGCGAGTGCTGGACTGCTTTGTATTATAAGGGCGAAGCTCCTTAAGGCGTAGGTATGTACGTCATCCGATGTATGCGGTTTATATAGTAGAAGTAGGTAGCCACCGTTGGCACATACCCGATGTCGAGAAGGTATGTGCCACTGGGGATGCGAGATGGGAGATGGCGGTACTTGGAGTGCTCACTAGATGGACGCGCGGACGGACGCATGGAGGGACAGACAGACTAGCAGACGAACGGACGGATGGATGACCGCGCAGACGAATGAACGCATGGACAGACAGACGGACGCATGGATTGACGCATGGATAGTCGCGCGGACGGACGGAAGCAAGAACGAACGGACGGACAAAAGCACGGAAGGGCTGACGGATGCTTCGCCCCACCTATCATCATTCACTTCGTGAATATGCTGTGATTTTTTTTTCTTTTCGAGATCATATCTTTCTTTCCTTCGACTACACAAGATTATCATAAGCGTTTTCTTTTTCTCGCCATGTTCCTTACGCTCACGAACTCTGTGTTAATAGATGCATTAACGTAACTCGTAAAGCATTTACTCACACAGAGTTCGTTCTAAATCAACTAAATTACCTGAAAGGTCGATGAAGGAAAGGGTTTATTTGAGATAACGGTGCCAGTTATGAAGTTAGGTGTGCGAAGTGTTTTCTCTTTTTTTTTGAGCACTCGAGAAGAATGTAGCAGCGACATTCAAAACTACTCTGCGTCGACCAATCGCTCCTTTATTTAGCGTAATTTTTGGACATTGTGTTGGGTCGTTTCCGCCAAACACAGCTTCGCGGCAATGTGCTTTGGCTAAGACAACGACTTTTTGAAATGTTGACAGCCACTGAGGAAGCATAATACAATGCTATGATGACTGTTGTTGGTACAATTATGCCTAACTTGGTTATAGAGCATCTAACCCGCCACGGTGGTCCAGTGGCTGAGGCACTCCACTGCTGACCCGCCGGTCGTGCCATCGACTCTCGGCTGCGGCGGCCGCATTTTCAATGGAGGCGAAAATACTTGAGGCTCGTGAGCTTAGATTTTGGTGCACGTTAAAGAACTCCAGGTGGTCAAAAGTTTTGGAGCTCTCCACTACGATGTCTCTTATAACCAGATAGTGGTTTCGGGACGTTAAACTATAAAAATTACTATCATTAGACAGCATCTATTTAATAAATATACTTTGAGCACCGAGAGAAAAAAAAAGAATGATTTACTGGTGCACTTTTTGTGCACCAAGTGTTTAAATGTGGCAAAAAAGTGATGAACTAAGAGTATGGGCGTCTGTTATACACATCTTTCCTACCTGTGTATTATCAATACAAACATTAGCCCACTTTCTGATTTGCAAAGAGCTTTAGCGCACTCTAACCAGTAAAGTACACCTTAGTAGACTTGACCACAAGAAAACAAACTTTGGTGTGCTTTACTTCAATTTGTTCAAATATTTATACCAATGCGGAAACTATGATGCTTATTTCTACGTGCCTCTGGGCCACAAGAAATATTTATGCGTAGATGAGAGTCTGTTCATAGCACTGAAACAGGAGTTGCCCATGCTTGCTTCGCAACTGTGACATTGCTAAGCACTAAAAGTTTTGCGGAGGCGGGCGTTTCCTTTTTTCGCGTCATGGGGATTTAGTGCCCCTCCATTGTCGGTAACAATACGACCAACGAGTTTTAGGGGTAAAGTTCCTTATAGCGGCACCTGTTCGTCCCTCGTAGACGTAGTAGTAGTCGTATTGTGTAACCAGTCTTACATTTTGACCTCCAAGGTGGTGCCGGTGAGAGATTACTTCTGTGCGTTGTTGAACAATAAAAAATTCGCAGCGTGCGCGTTTACTAAAAGCCGCATTCTCCAGTCTCTCATTCCCCCTTAGCAGCCATTGGCATGTACATTGAGCACTATCTGACAAGAAATGGTTGCTACGTTATACTCGCTGGGCATAACCTCTTTTGTTTTAGAAAGGTTTAGCGAGCGTTGGGCTGCAGTGCCACAAATACAGTGAACTAGTATATACTATGAACTCGAGGTGGTTAAAGGTGGGAAGTAGACACAAAGGGCAAGCTTTAAGAAAGTGTGCGTGTGCCTCCTCTCGTTCAGTCCTTGGAATGTCCGCTGGATGGCAGTGCTTCTATATGAGGAGTATATGATGCGAGATGCGAAAAGATGTGAGATGGTGGTACTTGGAGTGTTGAATAGATGGACGAACGGGCACCCAGACAGATGCATGGACGGACTCACCCATGGCTGCACCGACGGATGGACGCATTGACGGACGCAGGGGTAGATGTATGGACAAACGCAAGGACGGACGCACAGATAGACGTGCGGACGCACGAACAGACGTACGCATGGACGGACGAATGGACGTACGGACAGTCACACGAACGGACGCATGGATGGACTGAAGCAAGAACGAATGGACGGACGGATGCTCCGCCCCACTCAGGCTCCATCATTCACTCCGTGGATATGCTGCCCCTTTTCTGACACTTAGTTTGTCGAGATATACTTATTTTTGATTCATTGTTATGAAGGAAGAGCACTATCACATTGCCTTACTCACCGATGCTATACGCATCTTGTACGCAATATCAATCTTCAGTCTTTATACCTACATTCAGTTCGGTGCCATGCTTGATTAAAGCACTGTGGCTTAGTGTAAACTGAGCCTGTTCCAGTAACCTGTACGCACTCTCATAACGACAGGTAAGACAGCGTCAGAGATTCAAATTGCAATATTAGAACAGAATCTTCAGTTTCAGTATTTTACGAATGAATGCTGCAGAATCGTCGTTGACGGCTACTTTATCGTTGCTTGGCAACCACGTGGGTTCGTATAATTGAAGGTAAGAAAAGTAATTTCCGGACTTGTCAAAATTCACACTTGCGACAGATGTAGATAAACACCGACTGGAATATGAAGTAAGCTCGTAGACTCGGATATCTTACTAGCTTAGCAAAACTTTTTCTGACACGAACATTCATCTCGAACTTCAAATATTTCTCTTACATGCGACTATGCGAGCTACAACGAAGCGGCTCTGGAGGTTATCAATACATCCAATAGAAAGCTTGCAATACGACTATGCGAGCTACTACGAAGCGGCTCTGGAGGTTATCAATACATCCAATAGAAAGCTTGCAATACATAACATAAAGTTTTGTGTTACACCTGCCAAGAGCCCTAATATTAGAAGATGACACGGACTGCTTGTCTTCGTTATTTTTTTTTTTCAGTTTTGTGCTTTCTACGAGCTGTGTGAAAAAGAAAGTTATTCATGCAGGTTGTCAAAAAACGTTTCGCATTCAATTTATTGTTCCCTTCCTCAAAACTCATTCACTTTTATCGAGTCGAATAAAAATATAAAACAGCATTTAGCTGGACCTTTTAGAGAACAAATAAACTGGAGGGGATGGAAACGGAGCCGATAAACTTTGAGCGCTGTTTTCGAGCACGCAGTAGACTTGTGGAAATGAGCAAGCGTTGAAAAGTGAACTCGGCTGTCCCAGTCATGGACTGCAGCCGTCGTATCCGAGAGTCGCGGAACAAGTTAGAGCTGCATGACAGATAGATTCAAAAAATACACCTACAGCGAAGGAATGGGACGAGGGTTTGTTCGTAGTTGGCATAATAATGGAAGGGGGCGTAGTCATTGTCGAGTGAAACCGCTACTGTATGCCAGAGGTCCGCGAGTAGAAATCAGCGACTTTGATCAATGGCCTTGTCGCTAACTCCCGGTTGCCTCGCCCTTTTCTCGTGAGCAAATTGCGTGCCCGTTCTTCTGGGGTCAGAAGCTGTGAACAGGCGCGTTCGTGCTATCTCCTGATAGCGTGAGAACAGCAGCGCCAAGGGCTAAAAGGTTTGTTTTTCTTACTTGTGCCTTTTTTCTGTTTATGTATCGCTCTGCCATGGTCTAGGTTAAAGCGCAGTATTTTATAAATAAATAAATAGATAATAAAACAGTCGCACTTTTCTCCTGAATTTGTAATGTTCGCTACATCTTAAAGTGCACACAATTTGATCAGTGCACAGTAGCGCATTATGTGGCCCGCTTATGACACCACAGAAAACCGAACATGGACTGAGGTGCGCATTTGCAGGGTTTGATTCACTGAACATGCCCCGCCGCGGTGGACTAAGACACTCGGCTGCTCACCCGCAGGTCGCGGGATGGAATCCCGGCTGCGGCGGCTGCATTTCCGATGGAGGCGGTAATGTAGGCCCGTGTGCTCAGATTTGGGTGCACGTTAAAGAACCCCAGGTGGTCGAAATTTCCAGAGCCCTCCTCTACGGCGTATCTCATAATATTACTTTGGTTTTGGGACGTTAAACTCCACATATAAATCAATGATCAATCATCGATTCACTGAACATACCAAAGTCACTTGTAACAATTGACAATATTTGGAACGTGAACCATTCGAACAGCGTTATGACAAGACGTTAATCTTTTTCAATGACCCACTGCTTTCCTCTTGGTGCAATTTTAGAAAGTAAATAGCAATGTTGGCCTATTTCGCATGGTTTCGTGGATGGCACTCAATTGTTGAGTCTTAGGTGTGTGGAAGTTTGTCGCGGATACGAAGACAGTGATCTGCGCGACAATTGATCGGTGTGATGCGTCTCTCTTCAATTATCAACTGTGTTGTTGAGACGCATGCGGAGTCCTGCATAAAAGTAGTGGCGCGTCAATAAATACTTTCCAAGACTTTTCAATTATATAAGCTTTAATAAAGCTCACGCTAGCTTTCAATGCGTGAGAGCTAAAATGACATCAATGCTGTGGGTCGGTATGAAGTGGCGTAAATCAATGTATCACTAAAAACCCAGCTCGGCAGAAAAGATGAAAGATTAACCTAGGACCGCAACCCGCTGACCAAGCTGCCTGGAGAAAAAAACATGACGTAATATTACGGTACCTAAATGCAAGCATAACCTAAAAATAAAAAAAAACAAACACGATCACACCACAAAAAAAGAACGACAGAGCTTCAACACAGATGTTGAAGTACGTTGCATATGAACTGTTCATAAGGTATTACGCCTTTGGCGTTTGTCAGCTGAGGTCGTTAATAGGTGGTGATACAATAACATATCGACCACTTCACTTTCAATAATGTGCAGCAACGACATAATGCGTGATTAGTGTTCTGCGTCAGTGAAAGTGTAATTGACCAAGTCTGTTTTGCACTGCACGTCATGAGTAACATAGAAACCAATGTAAAGGTCGATCTACATCTGTAGAACGTTTTAGGCCTGTACTAAGTGATTCTAAGAGAGGGAAAAGAAGAGAAAACTGAGCCACGTAACTGTCTGCATCAAGGTGCGCCACCTCAACAATAGCTTACAGGGATGGGGGTGAGGAGGGATTAAAAGGATAGAAGTAAAGGTATAGAGAAAGAGAGATGCGCTAAGCCAGCGAGTGAGTACATATCGAGGGGATAGGAGAGATAGGAAAGATGGAAATCCAGCCACAGGAGTCCGAGCACGGGGCACCACTTGCGAAAGCTCTTGTCGGCGTCAGGAGGTCGGCTCTTGTCGGCGTAGGGCAAGTCCAGTGGGTCAGAGCTACGCTGTCGTCGGAGATCGGCGTCAGGAGATGACGTAGGGCCAGCCCAGTCGGCCAGAGCTGCGCTGACGCCGGAGATCGCGAGAGCACAACCAGTCGGCACGGAATCCAGCGAGCGAGTCCCCACGTCTTAGGCCTCGAAGCAGTGTATGCATTATTTTTTGATTGGTATATATATATATATATATATATATATATATATATATACAACAACTCGTCGCCAGGGCCAAGAGGGCAGTAGAAGCCAGAGGGTTTCTGGACTAAGGAGCTTTCCCACCTCAGGGTGACACCGGGCCTTGCTCGGGGCACTGTTTCAAAACAGACGTTTACTTCTCTCTCTGGTATAAAAGCCTCAAAACTGCCAAGAATTGTCATATTACTGTGCACATTGTGCTACACATCTGCGTGCTGATCGCTAATGAAGCTGGTTCAAGATGGTTTCATTTGATTATTTCAGTATGTGACTCCACGGATATTAACGTTAATTATGCATTCAGAGCTTTATGCCATGACGAAAATAGCATAACAAAAGAAGATTTCAAATGCTAAGCATTTCTTGACGAACTTCGGCAACTTTGAGCGCATCCATCCACCCATCCATCCGTCCATCCATCTGTCCATCCGTCCATCCGTCCATCCGTCTAGCCGCCTACAACTTTCAGCTCTCCTGGCCGTTCTGCTAATGGTATCGATACCAAATTTGGTATGGTAGAACATGACTATATGATGAGCATAACTGACTAGTCACAACATGAAAATCATGACGCGTATATCATGAATGTCATTATTTACAGTCCTTGGTCTTCCTGCTCTCGCGGTGGTTTCGTTCACATGACATGTCGCAAAACTCGTATGGTATGTCATGACGGCATGGCAAACAGAAGTGACAGACCCTAACGTGGAAATCATTTTATGTCTCGTCATGTGACTACACGCCATGTTCATGGCGCGCTCACGGTCGTTTTGCTAGCTTCAAGTTTTGTATTACGGGAGGCGGTAAATGCATGAGAAATGTATATGACTGGTGCAAACATGATAGTCATGAGATGCGTGTCATGTTAGAACATGACTACATGCCACGCTCATGGTGCACTCGCAGCCATTTCGCTAGCATCCCATACACCAAGTCTGATATTACGTATCGCATATATATATATATATATATATATATATATATATATATATATATATATATATATATATATATATATATATATATATATATATTATATATATATGTAAATATATATATATATATATATATATATATATATATATATATAGTGTGTGTTTGTGTGTTTCTGATAATTATACTGTTGTAGCACCTAAATTCTAAAATCCCAAGAAAATAAATTATTCATGCAGACTATACCCTCAGAAAAGTAAAAAAGCGCACGTAGACATGGTCACCCAGCAGCTTTATCTGCCATACGCAATAAAAAAAATTGAAACACCAAAACCACTTAACATTGATATCTCTTGTACTTAAAAACAGGACATTATTCTAGGACAACTATTTTCTTGTACGCAGCCACTGTCAAAAAAAAATGTGAATCGCACTAAAAAGTGGTAAATTGGCACAGTGAAGAACTGAGCTCAATGCCAAATAGGCTTCCCCCACTTAGCAAAAGATAAAGACGTCCTCGTGAATGCATGGGCTATGTGAAGTGAATAAGTAATATACTTCGTGAGTGAAGAATTCCCGCAAAAGGAGTATACTAAAATGTTTTCTACCCCTGAATCACCAACGCAAATACTAAAGTGTTGAGAGTGGCGCACGTGGAACACATGAAGAATGTCAGGGTTCAGTTTTGGCACGTCTGGGAAGCTCAATGTTGACTGCATGTGTACAAGCTGTTTTCTTCAGCAAAATTTTGTCTACTTCTTTTTATTTTTATCGAGGGAACTGGAACCCAAATCAAAAACACTTGTCGCAACCATTTTCTGCACTCATAAAACAAAACTTCTGCGCGTATTCTTTTCTACATCTGTGAACACGGGTGAGCAAGCATTTTTTTATTATTGCAGGATAAAAATGAGTTATGTATTCACGTCTGAGTATGCATACATGGCTTTTTCCATTGAGATTTTTGCTGCCTCACGTGTAAACAACTTTAAAATATTTCCTTCATAGTGTTCTTTACGTTTCACGACGCACGCTTTGTAACCCATCTGAGCGAACGCCGAGCCACAAGCTGAGGATATCTGAGCGAGCGTGCTGCATACTACTCGCCACGACTTCCGTCATGCATAACAACCTCAAGCTCTACTACACGCCCATAGTGTTGTTTCCTACGCATACCACATTCGTTGTAGTAAAATTCAAGCCACGTACGACCATGAGACGCGGAAACCGGAGAGGGACGTGAGTAGCGCGGATCAACGCCTTTGAGCAAGTAAAGTGGAAAAGTTAGAGAGATGGAGAAAAAACTCGATTCTGCGTGTTTCTTCTCGCACTTTTATTCTCAAGCTTCTCCTCGTTCTCCCTGTTGCCTTTCAGAAAACAAGCTGTGCATAGTCATGACATGCCCCATTCTCTCTTCTGCCTCCATATTTTGTCGCGCCTCTTTTTTTAACCAAGGCAGCCGAAGCCACCGAGCTGAGCTAAAATTGCGCGGGTTATACATGACCACTTAAGACACGACCGCCGTACGAAGCGTCTGCCATGGCAAGGAGCCGTTGGTTGTAATTGAATAACGCCATAATGCCCGTCAGGCACGCTACGTTAACGGCATTTTTTTCAAAGTGAGAGATGGAGGTGGGCACTCAGGGTATACAGCAGTGCGATAGTGGCACTTCACTGTATATATAGGAAGGTTCTCCATAAAGCTTGGCAAGTGTGCCTCTTGCGGAAACGCATAGATTACCGCCTGTCGTGATACGCTACACACTGCATCTTGGTAAGGCTGTCGAGATTCGCTAGTCCACGAAAAAACCCACATGCATTCCATAAAGCGCAATGTTTTAGTGCCTCTGTGGTTCACTACTGGTGAGCAGTAGACTCTCTAAAACTCGTCGTGTACCTTGACATGGTCGCGGGGTGGCGCTGTTTCCTAGCCGCGCTAAGTTAGTCGGCGAGTCAATTTTGCAAGACTTACTCATTGTGAAACTTCATGTATGGTTATATTAAGCAAGATGCCACGGACAAAATAACACTGAAGAAACCGAGTAAAGAGCCGGACAATCAGGAAGAAAATATGGGTCAAATAACAACTGAATTGCTTATTCGAAGAATATTTCCCGCTGACAAAAGGTAACTTTCTGTTTGTGACTAAATGCACACTTGTGAATACCAAGTGCAGTGGGTGTGGTCTTGGTACAAATTTCTTTCAAAACACTAGTATCAGTTATTTAGGCAACTTGGCTGCCTACCCATACTGCTCACCTTCTGGTTTATACACTCTTATTTTTTTCGTTTGAATCTGCTTGGCAGATAAATTTATCACTAGAAAGTAACATTTACCTTCATTTTTAAGTTGGCTTTAGGATATACGAATTTCCTGTGTTTTGCATACTGCACAATGTTATCAAAATCTAACAAAAAATACTCCTAGTAATGTATAAGGGAGGATATTTTAAGTAATGGTAACGTAAAACTGAAGAAATAAAAGTGGATGAAAAGATAACTTGTCGTGGGCAGGCACAGATCTCGCGAACTTCGACTGTGACATTTCTATCTGCGACACTCGAAGGTCGCAAGTGCAGTCCCTGCCCACGCCAAGTTATTTTTTGTCCACTTTTTTCATATCTACATTAGAATTACATGGGATAACATTCCATATACTTTCCATGGCATTATTGTCTATTTTATCTGTTTTATATTGTGTCTAACAAAGAAAAGGAGCCCTTAGGTGTACACTTCTTTGCTTCTCTCCTTAAGCTATGTAATTGAATGACCGCACCAATATTACTCACCTTAATCTGCTTAAATGACATGACTTAAAAAGGCTGTAAAACAAGGTTGTAAGGGTGAGAGACAAGATCTTTAAAATGCCATTCACCGCAAGTTTACGGGGGGGGGGGGTTTCCAGGCCCTTGATTAGGAAGAGTTAGGAATTATAGTTAAGGAAGAGTATCTTAGTAATCCGCGATTGCTGACGATATTGCCTTGATGAGCAACTCAAGGTACAAATTACAGCTCATGATTACTGAACTAGACAGGGAAAGCAGAAGAGTAGGTCTGAAAATTAATATGCACCAAACTAAAGTAATCTCCAACAGTCTCGGCTGAAAACAGCACCTTGTGACTTTACAAAATCTAGCGTATCAGACGCTGGATTTTGTAAAGTAATATGTAAACTTAGGGCAGGTAGTAACCATGGAGCCGAACCACGAGAGTGAAGTAAGTAGAAGAATAAGAATGGGGTGGATTACATACAGCAAGCAATGTCAAATAATGAAAAGTAATCTGCCACTAACCCTCAAAAGGAATGTATATAACAGCTGCATCGTTCCGGTACTTAACTACAGAGCAAGAACCTGGAGGTTCACAAAGAGGGTTCAGCTTAAATTGAGGACAAACTAGTGAGCGATGGAAAGGAAGATGAGCGGTGTAACCTTGAAAGGCAAGAAGAGAGCAGAGCGAATTAGGAAACACACCGGGGTTAAGAATATCATAGTCGAAATCAAGAACAAAAAATAGACACGGGCCTGGCACGTAACGCGCAAGCGAGACAGCCACTGGTCATTAAGGGTAACTGACTTAATTCTCAGAGAAGGCAAACGCACGATGAGGAGAAAGAAAGTCAGGTGAGCTGATGAGATAAAAAAGTTCGCAGGTATATTGTAGCAGCAGCAAGCACAAGACCGGGTTGATTGGCGGATCATTGGATCATGGGCCTTTGCCGTGCAGCGGGCGTAGTCAGGCTGACGATGAAAATCACTGACACTGGGCATTTATAAATGCAAATGATGTTGTATCAGACAAACGTCATCGTTCAGCACCCATTATGACGAAAAACCACGTAATAACTACGTTGGGATTAACTATTTCAGCCTCTGCATCTATGAAAATGAAATGCTCGCTCTTTGTCGGAAAGAATTTACGAACTCGAAGAATCTCTGAAGAACATATCTCCAATCATCACTTCTTGTAATTATTTTATTTGTCTTTTCTTTGGACACGTGCTCATACGCTGTCTTTTTTTTTCACTCAGCTTACGGACAATCCCGCGACTATGCTGTACTTTGTCATTCAGTGAAACGTTTCTGACGGTGGCTTTTGTATCGCGTGAGAAGCGTTGCGCGCAGCGTCACGTTATGTGAACGTAGCAAGAGTGGACGACCAACTGAAAGAAATGAAGTAAAATATGAAAGGGTGAAACAAGGACTGTTCAGTGCTCGGAGAAGAGCACGGTTTTCAGAAGGGAGGCCGCGCATGCTAATTAATGCGTGTTCTTTCCTCAGTTACAAGTGCTCTGAACTCAATGGACCCGCCAGGAGCGACCCAGATTGTAGCATCTATGGCGGATGACAGGAAAGAAAGGTAGCAGGGAAAAGATACATCGCCGCACCACTTTCACAGCCATGGTGGCGAGTGTGAAGGGTGGCGGTGCGTGAAGCTGGCGTCGTTACAATGGCGCCAGCTGCAGTTGCACGCAGAGGGGCGGCCGTCCAGTGAGCTCGTACGGAGCAACAAGCAAGACAGCGCGAGTGGATAAGGAAGAAAAAGGGGTGCCGTGGGGACATGAATAATTAGGGCACTCGTGTTTGGCCCACTGCAACTACGGTCGCCGGTATGGAGCGCTAGGGAACCGCTGTGCATACGCTTACGCGAGTGCTTTGAAGCTTCTCTGGGATGATGGATGGGGAGAGAGAGAGAGAGAGAGAAACAAGTGTGTGCGTGTGTGTGTGTGTGTGTGTGTGTGTGTGTGTGTGTGTGTGTGTGTGTGTGTGTGTGTGTGTGTACACGCGTGCTGTCACATACGGTTGATCTTCGACAGATCTCTAGACGGTGAGTGTAAGCATAGAACAAGTGGGGTTGCTGTCTGTCCATATGTCTCATGTATATATTATTATCGACCACGATGTTGGCGAGGTACTCAGGTATTCAAACCAGGACGTAATTATTCACTTTTGATACAAGTCGTCTAGTTCCCAGAAGTAGTTGTTGTAGAGATGTCAGTTTGCAAATGCTTTAGTTGGGGCCTCAATCAGGGCTTGGCAAAAATAAGACACCTTGAAACTGTATCGTGATACGATACAAGATACTCAAACAAAAGTATTGGTGATACAGATACAAGATACTGCCGCAAAACTTGTATCCAATACAATACTTGCCAATTGTATTTTAAGATACCTCACAATATTCGGAAATTTGTTGTTATTCGCAATTTTTTGTGTGCTTCTGAAATCTGCCTAATTTCATTTTAGTGGAATCTTTGTTTGTACCTCAAAAACTTTGTTTCGAGGTAATTTAGCTAACGTCCGAAAAACGTATTAAGGTTTGACTTAGCTTTTTAACAGAAAATCTATGTAGACACTTTACCAACAGCGGTCCTTGCTTGTAATTTCCGTAATTGGTGGGAGTCGCTTCTGAGCTTGCCGAACAGCCAGCGGATTGCTATCTAATCACACGGGTTTCAATGAGAAGCCTTCGCACGATGGCGCATATACCGTTGTGCACTTTGAGATTCTCTACAAAAATTGTTTTGCAATACGGAATCACTGCTGTACAGCGTGTACAGCACCGGCAGCAACATTTTTGTGGAACAATGTGCATATAGGCAGGCCTACCTAAAGCGCAAAAAGCTGCTCTTACCTTTTTGAATTCTTCTTATTTGCCGGCAAAAACGAGTCATTATATAAATAATACCTGTAATCAATATCCTCTTGTGAGAGGACATGTGCACCTCAGAAACACCTCAGACCCATTGCATTGTCACGTTGTGGTGACTATGAAAAAGCAACCGCCCTTGGTAGAAATGAAATATATTATCTAACTTGTGCCCGTAAAAGTAAGTTCTTCAAAATAAAAGCAAAGCGCGCTGTACTTATACAGAGGCAATCAGTGTCGTAAGCCTTCGGTAATCTTATCATAGGCAGCACGCGTCCTTTATTTACACAGCAGTGATGGCACATTCGGCGTTATCGCTGGTGCGTCCGTAAGTTCGCGAATTACCAAGAGTATGGGTACTGTGCGTATTTTAATAATAATTCTTAAATTTGTGCGTCCTCAAATTATTATATGATTATGCGGACCAGCAATGGAGAGAGCTCCAGAAATTTCGACCATGTGGTGTTCTTTACTATTCAATTAAATCTAAGTGCATATGCTTCTCTAGCATTTCAAATTCATTGACATGCGCCCACCGTAGCCGGATTTGCACGTAATCTTACAAGCACAATCTGAAACAATCTCGAAGTTTACGGAATATTCCAGCTGGTTTGCATCGAGTGGTCATAAGTTTTTTGTGACTTAGAAACGATCACACGAAGTAAAAAAAATAAAAAAGTAAGTGTGCGTGGCTGCCTATTCGCAAAAATTATCGTGGAACAACGCCGCTATTCACGCTATTGGCAGCTATAGCTGCGGTTTCCTGGCAAATATTCGTGGTTAAGAATAAGGATGACTAAAAAATACAAACATTTATAACAGAAATAAAAATTCCGTTCTGTCTCAAGCATTCGTGGTGAACCAGTTTGGATGCACAATACAGGTACAATACAGGTGCTATGGCAATAAACCTTAGCTATTAGGAGTGCCGCCTGTACAGTGCATTCGTAGAGTGGCATCGAAATTTGTACGGCTTTCCCCACAGGTAATATGGTGCGCGGCGCTTGAAAGTAGCGGAGGGTAAGTGTGAAGGCTCTGACAAAACTAAAAAGGGAAGAAATCTAGAAAACAAAACACAAAGGCAAGCACGCGAATGTAGTTTCTGTCGAGACTCCGCGAGTTTTGTTGTGTCGCTCCGCTTCCTGAAAGAGTCTAGGACACATCATCGCTTGCCATGATTGATGGGGTCTGATGTAAATGTAAAATGATGTTGCTGTTTTTGGTTATATTAAGGTGGCTTAGTGGCGCCAGTACCAGCTTGAGGGACGAAATTCAGTCAGTGACTATTGTTTTGCTCAGTGAACCATTGGGACTGCAGTATCTTTCATCTTAGGATACACGATACAATTTTTAATATAACGGAACTACAGATACAGGTACTCGTCTTAAGAGATGTTTAGCAAAACAGATACAAAACACGCAAAGAGTATTCAAGATGGTATCTCGGATACATGTATTTTCGATACTGCCCACCCCTGGCCTCAGTGGCTATAGCCACACGTCATGCATAGGTCCTCTGGGATTCATAGTTGACTAGAAGAAATAAAATAGCGTGGTGGGCGTGGCTGCAGCGATATCAGTTGTTCCTGTGTTAGTAACGAAGCACAGTCCAGCTCAATTACATTTAAGCTTTCTGTCTATACATTAAAACCCTGTAATTAAGTGTTTTTTTTATTTAAAATATTACTTTCAAGAATATAGTTTAAGAATATTAGTTTTAAGAAATCGCAGCTATTCCTGCCAATAGCGTGAATAGCGGCGTTGTCCCACGATTGTCTTCGCGAATAGGCAGCCACGCACACTTACTTTCTTTTTTTATTGCGTGCGATTCTTTCTAAGTCACAAAAAAATTATGACCACTCGATGCAAACCAGCCGGAATATTCCGTAAGCTTAAGATTTTTTCAGATTATGCTGCTAAGATTACGTGCAAATTCGGCTACGGTGGGCGCATGTCAATGAATTTGAAATGCTAGAGAAGCATATGCACTTAGATTTGATCGAATGGTAAAGAACACCACATGGTCGAAGTTTATGGAGCTCTCTCCTTTGCTGGTCCGCATAATCATACCATAATTTGAGGACGCATAAATTTGAGAATTATTATTAAAATACGCACAGTACCCATACTCTTGGTAATTCGCGAACTTACGGTCGCACCAGCGATAACGCCGAATGTGCCATCACTGCTGTGTAAATAAAGGACGCGTGCTGCCTATGATAAGATTACCGAAGGCTTACGACACTGATTGTCTCTGTCAGAGTACAGCGCGCTTAGCTTTTACTTTGACTTACTTACCTTTACGGGCACTGGTTAGCTAATAATTTTCATTTCTACCAAGGGCGGTTGCTTTCTTCATAGTCACCACAACGTGACAATGCAATGGGTCTGAGGTGTTTCTGAGGTGCACTTGTCCTCTCACAAAAGGAAATTGATTACACGTATTATTTATCTAATGACTCGTTTTTGCCGGCTAATAAGAAGAATTCAAAAAGGTAAGAGCAGCTTTTATTTAAACGCAAACATTTTACTTTATCTAAATAATTACCTCTAAGTAGACAAGCATTTAAATAATTACTTATATTGAATAATTATTTGAAAGTGTATTCTTAAAACTAATATTTTAAATAAAGAAAAAACACTTAATTATAGAGTTTTATTGCATAGACAGAAGGCTTAAATATAATTGAGCTGGATTGTACTTCGTTACTAACATAGGAACAACTTATAGCCCTGCATCCACGCCCATAACGCTGTTTTATTCCTTCTAGTCAACTCTAAATCCCAGATGACCTATGCATGACGTGTGGCTATAGCTACTGAGGCCAGGGGTGGGCAGTATCGAAGATACATGTATCCGAGGTACCATTCTGAATACTCTTTGCGTGTTTTGTATCTGTATTGCTAAACATCTCTTTAATTATACACTTTCAAATAATTAGTTATTATAGCTAATTATTTAAATACTTGCCTACTTAGAGGTAATTATTTATTTAAAATAAAATGTTTGCGTACTGCCTAAATTGATTTTTTGTGCCTGCTAGGCTTACCACGATGAATCCTTATTTGCTCCGGCATCTGACATGCACGTCTACCCGTTATTTATTAGTGCGAATTTTGTGCATTATTTAATTTATTTGTGTTATTTATTCTTGCGGGTTCAGACACTACACAACACATATATGTTAAATCAAATTCTTCCGTTGAGCGCAAAAAATAAATATTGCCCGATTGCCTGTCAGAGTTCCACTAATTTTATATATTTTCAGAAAAATCTGCCATTAGTTTAAAAAAAAACAATCACACTTCAAAAAATGAATGAATGCATCGAACTTGTTTAAAAAAGAAATGTGCCTGTTTAATATATTAAAATGATTGTGAAATGGTTTCGTGAAGCATGCTTATTCACGCCTTTTATTGCGGAGCAGGCATATTGTACTTTATTGGGAAATTAAAGTGGTATGTGAAGCATAGATTAACTTCAATACACCCGAACGAAAACAAAACATAACCGTTATGTGCTTATAAATGACGATGATTTATCAGATCGATAGAAGCCCTAAATTCTTTATGCACATGGTGCGGTCCATATACAAGTTCCTAAATCAGGCATGTGGAGGCAGTGAGCGTAAGAACACAAAAAAATGATGCAGTTAAGAACAAGCGGAATTTCAATTTCTCGAGCCGCAACACCTGGAGAGCTCGGCGCGATTTTTAATTAAGCAAAGCCGTAACACCAGAAAAGAAAAAAAAAAGCTTAGCGCTACTGCTTATTTATGCGCGTGGAGCGACAAACTGTGGTAACTTGTAAGTCCAAGGCACTACTCTACTTTACGTTTTCGCATTTTCGTACGCTTCAGAAGAATAAGAGGACACCATGTTTCTTCATTGTTTCTTCCGCGATACAAAATATGTTTATTTTGTTTACCCTCTTGAGTTAAATGAACCTCGAGTTCCTGCTCGTTTTTCGGCTCGGGAACGTTGCTGTACGTGGCATAGGTTGCTTTCCTTTAATGAGGTGCGGGTGCAACGCCGCATTCTACGGCCTCGTACAGCTGCAAGATTGCCTCAGACGTTTTACACCTTGCAAAATGCAAACATGTAGAACAAGAAAATGTCTTTTGTAATCACATTGCCAATTAAAAAAAACTAGGGCACATCCTTACTAGATGCCATAAAATTAGGAAGTAGAGCTGGTGTTGGTGGTAGTGGTGAAAAAAAAAATTGTGTCTGGCGGCCCGGATACTACAATCAAGTAATGGCAACAAGGACAGCGGCGAGCTTCGAGGAACAATGGCCTCGGCGTCGTCGTCCTCGTATCTCAAAACTGAAACAAGGAATGCCTTCTTTCTGTAGACCCCGGCTCGCACCAGCGTTCTGCTCGCCGGTAACCAGGCGGCCAACACCACGGCTCGAGATTTCACTTACCGAACCACGGCTGGTTCAGTGGCCGCCATTACCTTTGAGAGCGGGGCGATGAAATAATCCACACAACAACAACTATAATGGTTGTGGGGTGATTGCCTGACCACATGCAATGATATTTCACAACATTACAGAGTAAACAGACGCAAATACCCACCACCAGACAACAAATTGAACAAAAGATTGATTGATTGATTTGTGGGGTTTAACGTCCCAAAACCACCATATGATTATGAGAGACGCCGTAGTGGAGGGCTCCGGAAATTTCGACCACCTGGGGTTCTTTAACGTGCGCCCAAATCTGAGCACACGGGCCTACAACATTTCCGCCTCCATCGTTGAACAAAAGACAGGCCGTAACTCAGAGGTCATTACAGGCAAATACGTACGCCAGCCCGGTGAACCTACGCCTGTGTTATCCTCATCTATACCCGACGGACGCGTGGAAAGCGTGCGGAAAAGCGACGATAGTTATAGCGCGAGAACAAAATGACGACACAGAGACAAGAAGGACACGAAGGACACGAGCGCTCAAGCAGCCACACTTCTAAGTGCGGGGAAAGGGCCACACTGCGGCACATGCTTTGAGTGTGTGCTGGAAAAATTAACTTCACTGCCGCCGCTGCTTTCGCGACTCATGTGTAGGCAGCGACAATCTCCGAGGCCAATTGCTGCTGCTTCCACCACGCGAGGGCAGGAGCCGGCCTCTGCCATGGCTGCGGTCACTGTTGCCGATTGGCGGCGTTAGCTGCGCTGCCGCTGGGAGGCGGCACTCTCTGGCGACGGGCTGGTTGACCAGCTTTGAGCCGTCTGGAAAGCCTAAGATGCTGCCCGGGTCCAAGGACTTTGAGCGGTCACCTGAGGCACCACCATCACAATCGATGGAGAGTGGGAAGGAAAAGGTCTAATCCCCTCTTGCCCACCTCGCCCGGTGAAAACTTCATTCATTCATTCATTCATTCATTCATTCATTCAACGAGAGAGGCGGACTCATGCGTGGTCCTTACATACTGGTTGGAGTCTCTAGCCGAAGCTGCCAGTCTGGCCCTTTTAACCAAGGGCTTTTGGGCTTGAAGTACTGAGTGATCCATCAGAGCCACTTCTCAGTCCCATTTGGCAAGGTTTGGCTGCGGGATGAGAGCACAACTTTTCTGACATGTCCATGCTATGAGGTAGGTGTCAGCCACCTCCCCATTCAGTTTGTACATGCCGGTGATCGAAGAATTGAAGGGTTTCATTAATGCCATTGTTGTATTTGTTTCATTTGTAACGCCAGCAAAACCAGCTGCGCGCGCACCATTTCGTTTGGGCCGTGTGCGCCTTCATTCTCCCTTTCCCCCCCTCCCTTCACCCTCTCCTAATGCTAATGTATATAACCACGCTGTGGACAATAAACGCGGTTCGTTGACTGCCCGACCATCGTCCTTGCTGCTTCGCTGCGCGCGCCTAAGTTACAACAGTGGTGACGAGCCCGGAAACCGCCCATGCTGCCGTGAAAGTTGAAGCCGACGGCCTGCCGCAACAAGTACCGGCGACCATGACTAGCCTCCAGCTCCCAGTGTTCGACGACACAAGAGATAAGTGGAAACCATACCTTGTTCGGGCTGAAGCGTATTTTGAAGCAAATGCCATTACTGACTCCAAAAGGCAGAGAGCACTTCTAGTGGCAGCACTCAGCACGCAGACTGTGCAAGTGCTAGCGGGGCTAATTGCACCTCGGACGCCGAATTCCCTTACTTAGGCCGAAGCGGTCGCGGCATTAAATGGCTACTACGATCCCAAGCGTCACGAGATTGCAGAAAGCTACAAGTTTTTCACACGTTGCCAACAAGAAGGGGAGTCGGTGCACGCATTCCTAGTCGAAATACGGCGCATAGCAGACAATTGCAACTTCGGAAGTGCGCTGAACCGGACGTTGAGGGACAGGATTGTTTGCGGCATACGCTCAACTAACTTGCGCAAGCAGTTACTGGCACATAAAGATTTAACCCTCGAAGAGGCTGAATCAATGTCCATTGCAGCCGAGGCAACCGACAGCGATGTAAAAGATATGAGTGCAGAGCCGCCGACTGTGCTAAAAATGCAAGCCCATCATCGCTCGCCCTCTCGAGGTAATCACACACTAGGCGCGTCGCATGACTGCGGCCGATGTGGAAGCACGAAGCACGACGATAACGCCTGCCGCTGGGTTAACGCACGCTGCTATCACTGTGGGCGGCGCGGTCATTTGGCAAAGAAATGCTACAGTGCTCCAACTGATGCAAAGGTGGGAAGGCGGGCAGCGAGTGTAAGGGCACTGACAGTTGAAAGCGCGTCTAGCAAAGACGACTTCAATAGCGCACACGTTTGGACGTTGATTTCGGGAAGAAAAAACGGTTTAGAACCACCTATACGCCACACGTTTCGATGGGGCAACGTAGACCTTGCCATGTAAGTGGATACGGGTTCCCCGTTGTGCGTCGTATCGCGCCAAGTGTACGATCGACACCACGCACAGTGGCCGCGCTTACAACCACCACGAATCAAGCTGTCATGTTACGTGGGACAGCTTCCGGTGTTGGGGGAACTCGAACTCCCAGTGAAGTATAAAAGTGTATCTGTGCCTTGCCCGCTCATCGTGCTTGACTGTGCAGGACCCAGCCTATGTGGCCGCGACCTTATTGCTTTGCTTAGCAAGACGGGCGTTCCCATTGGAGACCTGACTGCGCTGGACCCTACAGCAATCGCCGAGCCAAGCGACCCTAGGCTGAACCGACTGCTCGGCGAGTTCGAGGATGTTTTCTCAACAGACCTTGGGCTAATCAAAGGTCCACCAGCCAGCCTAAAACACAAGGAGACAGCGACACCGAAATTCTGTAAGCCCAGATCTCTTCCTTACGCCCTCCGCGATAAGGTCTCTCGTGAAATTGATCGGCTGGTGTCACTTGGTGTTCTATCACCAGTGCAACATGCAGAATGGGCTACACCTATTGTAGTCGTTTTGAAAAAGGACGGGAGCGTGAGGATATGTGGTGACTTCAAGGCTACCCTTAATCCGGCATGTGAGGTGGAGCATTACCCTTTTCCGGTGATAAAGGACATGTTCGCGAGCTTAAACGGAGGCGAATATTTCAGCATCTTGGATTTAAAAGATGCATACAATCAAGTGCCCCTTGACGAAGCGTCCAGCGGGCTGTGCGTCATTAACACGCACCGAGGGCTTTTCCGGTATAACAGACTTCCGTTTCGAATAGCTTCCGCACCGGCCATTTTTCAAAGAAAGATGGATGCAGTACTCGGCGGGCTGTCGGGTGTCCAAGCCTACCTCGACGACGTGCTAGTTTCAGAAGGCAAGAGTGATAACGGACAGCAGCTCAAGAGAGTGTTGGAGCGGTTCCGAGAGCACGGCGTTAAACTTAGGATTGACAAATGCAAGCTTCGGCAACCTTCTGTGACTTACCTTGGCCATCGTGTAGATCGGCAAGGCCTCCACCCCATTGAAAAGAACGTAGCCGCCATCAAGCAAGCCCCGCGCCCGCGTAACGTTAGCGAATTGCGCTCGTTCCTTGGCATGCTCACGTTCTACGCACGTTTCCTGCCCAACATGTCGACTGTGCTCAGCCCCTTGTATCAGCTCATGGAAAAACGAGCCCGTTGGGAATGGCGGGAACCGCAGCAGTCAGCGTTCGAGAAAGCGAAAGAAATGTTGAAGAATGCGCAGCTTCTCGTTCATTTTGATCCCAACAGGGAACTGAAGCTAGAATGTGATGCTTCCCCGTATGGCGTGGGTGCTGTTCTGTTTCACTCGGCGGGAAATGAGCACAGACCAATCGGTTTTCGCTCCAGAACGTTAACAAAAGCGGAGCAAAACTACTCTCAGCTGGAGCGAGAAGCCTTGGCACTGATTTTTGGCGTTTCTCGTTTTCGTCACTACCTCCTAGGTCGGAAATTCACCCTGGTAACCGACCATCAGCCACTGCTGGGACTGCTCAAGCCTGACCGCCAAACACCGCCGATGGCCGCCGCGCGCATTCAACGGTGGGCACTGTTCCTAGGAGGCTACCAGTACAAGCTACAGTACGTTCCGGGGAAGCAACTACTGACAGCAGATGCCCTCAGCAGACTACCAGCCCCGGCGGCAGCGGAACCAGTAGCCGAAGGGGAGCCTCCCGAGTACGTCCTGTCGTTGGAGGCCCTGGACGAAGGTATAGTGACGACGCACGAGTTGCAGGAGCTCACTGCCAAGGACTCGTTGTTAGCCCGTGTGGCGGAATACATCTTGCATGGCTGGCCTCGAACAACAAGTGGAATGGTGCCCGACTTGCTGCCCTTTTTTGATCGCAAAACGGAGCTGTCGATGGCTCACCGGCTAATCTATTGGGGCAACAGAGTCGTCATACCACGGAAGGCGCAGGAAAGGATGTTGCAGCTGCTACATGAAACACACCAAGGCTCCTCGTCAATGAAAGCGGTGGCACGGTCACTATTTTGGTGGCCAGGGATGGACAGGGAGATTCAGGAATTGTCGGCGCAGTGTGTAAGCTGTGTAGAAAACCTGCCCATGCCTGCGGCAGCCCCACCGGTGAGTTGGCCGAAGACGGCCGAGAGGTGGTCCCGAATCCACATCGATTTTGCGGGCCCAATAGCCGGCAAAATGATACTTGTGGTGGTAGATGCTCACACAAAGTGGATTGAAGCAATACCTATGATGCATGCGAACACAGCGGGTACTGTTCACTGCTTACGAAGTCTGTTTTGTCGGTTCGGAGTGCCACGCACAATCGTGTCCGATAAATGGCACGCAGTTTACGAGCCAGGAGTTTGCCACGTTTATAGCAAGAAACAATATTGTGCACTTGCGTACAGCGCCTTTCCATCCTCAGTCGAATGGAGCAGCGGAAAGAGCACTGCGAACCCTTAAGGATGGCTTGCGGAAAATGCAAGATGGTGCACTAGAAGATAACATCATGCGCCTGCTATTCCATTACAGGAGGACCCCGCAAACGGAAGGAAAGTCACCCTCGGAGATGCTTCTCGGTTACCAGCTGCGGTCCCGTCTTGACACCTGCCTGCCGCCCAGGGATGAGAACTGCTCGCCGGGTGCCGACGATTGCACCATCTCGCCAGGAAGCAGCGTCTACGTGCGCAACTACGGTGCCGGTAAAAGATGGACGCCTGGACGCGTAAAAGCTGCGTCGGGGGCGAGAATGATAGCAGTGGACACACCAAGAGGGTTAGTGCAGCGTCATGTCGACCAAGTCTGCCGCCGCCGTGAATCGACGCCGGAGTCTGCAACTGCGGGGACGACTGAAGGTGCGGACGCTGAAGCTGAACCTGCCTGCGTGACTACTACTGTCCCGTCTCCAGCGTTGCAACGCACGTCCAGGCGGAATGAGCAAGAGCGATGCCCAGAGCTACCGGCCGCGGATGGTCGGAGTGAGTTTTCCCCACCAACTGCTACAGAACCTCCAGTCGCTACGGACGATCCCTCGCCTGAGGTGCTCCCGCATCAGCCAACGCTGAGGCGATCGACAAGAGTTAGGAACCCGGTACAACGGTTCCACTTTTAAGAGGAAAGAAATGTTGTATTTGTTTCATTTGTAATGCCAGCAAAACCAGCTGCGCGCGCACCATTTCGTTTGGGCCCTGTGCGCCTTCATTCTTCCTTTCCCCCCTCCCTTCACCCTCTCCTAATGCCAATGTACATAACCACGCTGTGGACAATAAACGCGGTTCATTGACTGCCCGACCATCGTCCTTGCTGCTTCGCTGCGCGCGCCTAAGTTACAACAGCCATGAACATCATAGTGTTAGTGTAAAAGTGAAGCAGCACACGTTGTCTCCCTCTTTTTAGTCCCTTAACTGGAATTGAGTAGCGGTGACGGATATCCTTACGATAAGTTGTGGCATTGTCTATCCTTTCCTATACATGGCTATATGGCCCTTTATTACTCAAGTATGCGCTATGCTTTATGCCTTGACCTTGAGATTCCCTTCCTCCTCCCCATCGCCACGTTTACTACCCCATTTTGTACTATACTATGCTTTCCTTTTCTATTTGCTTGTTTGAGGTAATGCTTGTTATCTTTTTCTACCTATTTTGTTACCTGTTTTTTGTTTGTCATTTTATTTTTTGTTTCTTCCCTTTCTTCCCTCCTTTTTATCTCTCTGTTTTTACACTTCTCTCTCTTTTTCTTCTTTCTACCCTCCTCACTTTCTAAGTCTTTTTTTCACTCTCTTTGTGCTCGTTATTTTACCTTCTATCTTTATCTTTTTCTTCCTTTTCTTTCTGCTGCGCTGTCGCCGGTACTTACCTACACCGTAGGTATGTACCGGCCACGATGCATCGAGTAATGGAAATGATAAGGATAGGCGTAACCCTAAGAGACAAGAAGAAAGCAGAGCGGACCAGGGAACAAACCAAAGCTCAGAATATTGTAGCTAAAATTGACAAGAAGAAACACGGGATGGGCACGTAGCGTGCAGGCAGGATAACCACTCGTAATTAGGAACTGACTGTATTACCAGAGAAGGAAAATGCACGAAAGGGAGACAGAACGTTATGTGGGCCGATGAGAATAAGAAGTTTGAACATATATCATGGCAGCAGAAAGCACAAGACCAGCATGATTGGCGCACCATGCGGGAAGCCTTGCCCTGTATTGGGCATATTCAGGCTGGTCGTGATGATGATAATTAATGATGCTATAACTAGTCAGGTGGACGAGTTCTGCTCCATTATTTAAGTCGTGGTTCGAGAAACGCAATATTGAAAATCAATCGACGAACTAATGATGGTATAGAAACTGAATTAATACTGTGGTAAACATACATCATGCCTCTGACTTTGTGCTAGGCATTTATATAACCTTCCACTGGCCGTTTTGTGCCGCGAGCTTCCGGTGTGTTATTCCGGTTTTGAACATATTCACGGTTTAATATTTAGGCTTACACTTGTGATTTTAAACAACTATTTTTGACAGCTACTGGTTACAGCTTACTCACCCCCGTCTAAAGTCAACCTACCTTGATCGTATGATTTCCTGCCGGGCAATTTACTGTTGCATTCATTTAAGATATTCACTTACAACTTAGGTAAGGAAGGTCTCAATACTCGAAACAAGTTGCATTTGATATTGAATTTATTATTGCTGACAATGTGGATACCATAAAACTGCGTTGCAAGAAGAAAATCAAACAGGCCCAGGAAAATATGAACTTCGATATTAACAAAAACAAACAAACAACACGAGACGTAGAAAAACTATGCGCAGTTCTGGGAATGCAAGCAGAGATTTTCCTTGCAAATACTTGCGGCGATTGTATTTCTATCAGCAAACAATGTGTTCTCGTATTTATAATACAAGGTTGAGCTTTTATTGCTGATTATTAAGACAAAGTTGTTTGCTAGGTAAATGCACTTGTGAACCAAAAATAGCGGCTCATCGGGTAATGTCATTCAGTCATCAAACCAAATACTTCAAGGCTATTGGGACGAGAAATTGTGAGCAATGCTTAAGTGTGATAGTGACTACTTCACCCCGGTTGGTTTCTACTTAAAGACCTTAATTGTTTGCGCTCTCTAGCAATGTAATCTTACGCATATGAGTTGCAGCATTTTGTCTTAATTAAACTGAAGAAATGTCGACAAAGAATCCTCTCGTAGTCACATTAATTAGGCCGTCTACACGAACTTTTCTTCTAAAGAAGCCCTACTTAATATCGGCCTGCCTGTACGATGGTCTAATAGTTATAAGGTTATAGGCATCCACCTCCTTCCTTACGCCAGTGGTCACATTGTTTTTAAATGTATGGTTATACTTGTCAAAGTACTATGATAAACATAAAGCATTTAGCTACACGTGGTTTTTCATGCAATTTCCCCTAGCAATAAACTTTGCCACACGCCCAAAAACAAGTTGCAGCTTTGTTGCACAGCTCGAAAGCTCTACAGACACAGCACGCTTTACAGTGTCGTAAGAACAATTTCAACAATATAAATATAAGTTGTGCTAGCGCGTTCAGCTGAAACAAGGTTGATATCAAAAAGTAAACTCACAAGTGCTACTTGTAGACTTAATCGAACGGTTGCTTAAGAACACGACAAATTTTAGACTAAGTCGTGCAAGGCTTCGAACAGTGAAGCATGGCCTGTATCCAACCGGTGGCCAACCTATTAAAAGCGGCGTGGTTCTTGGTCGAGCCCTTCATGACCAGGCTCCGTGGTAACGCTTGTGGGCGTGGTAAAATAAATTAGATAAATCCCATTACTCATACAGGCATTGGAAAAATCCACTACTCATACAGGGCATGGATAAATTCCACTTGTCATGCAGGAATAGGGTAAATCCCACTATTCAAACAGGAATGAGGAAAATCGCATTACTCATACAGGGATTGGGTACGTCGTACTACTCATGCAGTGTATGAGTGAATCTCGCTACTCAAGCAGGGATGGGGTAAAACCCACTACTCATACAGGGATATGCCAAATCTTACTACTCAAAAAGTGACTGGGTAAATCCTACTACTAATGCAGGAATTTGGCAAATCGCACTACTCAAGCAGAATTTTGGTAAATTGCACTACTCATACAGGGATTGGTGAAATCCAACTACACTTACAGTGATTGGTTAAATCCCACACTCACATCATCATCATCATCATCATCATCATCAGCAGCAGCAGCAGCCTGAATACGTCCACTGCAGGACAAAGGTCTCTCTTATGTTCCGCTTGTGAGCTGGGTCCTGTGCTTGCTGCTGCCAATTTATACCCGCAAATTGCTATTTCTTATTCTCATCTGCCCAACTAATCTTCTGTCTCCTTCCAAGCCGCTTGAATTCTCTAGGAATCCAGTTAGTTACCCTTCTAGACCAGTGGTTATACCGTCTACGTGTTACACGCCCGGCCCATGTCCATTTCCTCTTCGTGATTTCAACTATGATATTCTTAACCTCAGTTTGTTCCCTGATCCACTTTGCTCTCTTCTTGTCTCCTAAGGTTACAGCTACCATTTTCCTTTCCGTTGCTCGCTGCGTCGTCCTCAATTTAAGCTCAACCCTCTTTGTGAACTCTATACTCATGCTAGGATTGGACAAATGCACTACAGGAATCGGGATCGGGTAAATCTCACTACTCATAAAGTGATTGTGTCAATCCCTCTACTCTACAAGGATTGGGTAAATCCCGCTAGTTATACAGAGATTGGGTAAATAGCCCTACTGATACAATGATCAGGTAAATCGTATCATTCATATAGGGATTAAGTAAATCCCTCTACCCATACAAAGATTGGGTGAACCCCACTACTTCTGCAGTAATTTGGCGAACCCCACTACTCATACAGTGATTGAGTGAATCCCATTAGTGCTACAGGGATTGTGTAAATCCTCCTGCTCACCACCAATCTTTAAAATTGAAGGCAATGGTTAGCCCAACAAACTGGTACGTACTGTAGATATCTGTGTCATTAATGAAAAAACTACGATAATCATCAGTGCGTTTGCGCCACAGGAGTAAGGTGAATCTATGTTTATACTCTTCTTTGCACTTCGTCCGTCTAGTTGCTTGATCGCCTCTTTGACTTGCCCTAGACAAAAATTAGTATGAAAAAGTAAGGGGCTAATGGAATGTACCTGCCTGGGTCACGACATAAATAAAAAGGGAGTCTGGTCAAATACGCCGTCAAACATTATTTTCTCCGCACGTGGTGCACATCATTGTATACCACGCGCGGCGGGCTGCAGGTATGCTCCACAAGTGATCAAACGTTCATATCTGCCCTGTGACAGGGAGTACAGACATTGGTAACATAAATTTCATTGACAGCTTCAGAAAAAAAAACTGGCATCCACAGCGTTGACCCGATGATTGCAAAAAAAAATGGCAGATCCCATGTACAGTGGGAAGCAATGGTATGCGAAGCACGAATGAGAAATGTCGATATGTCACTTTAAAATAAGTACAACAAATGAAACTAGCTTGAATCAGCTTCATTGGCGATTATTTAGGCGAAGAGTACACCACCATCCTGGGAACGTTCAATTAACAGCATTGAAGATGGCACTGCACATCGTTGCCGCAAGATTCTGCATGGCTTCGAGAGCAGACAAGCCGTCGAAGGTGTCACGCGAAAACAAGTCTTCTGCCGTTGACTTTGAAATATTTCTTCAAAAACACACATCTGTTACGCGGCTTGCTCAAGAGCCAAAGTGGGCCGAGGAGAAAAGTTTCTTGTTCGCTAATGACACGCTGCGGCAGGGGCTTGCTCTGCGCCTGAGATTGATGGTACTCCTGCATGGTGCGGTTGTCGGGAATAGAAGATGCAAAGGACCATGACCGAGATATTTTCTATTGCTATGTTTTGCATCACATTGTGGTTATTTCGATCGGGATTCATAGTATATTGTGTTTAGCGGAATAGTTATGACTTGAACTTGAAAACTACGTCATGAAGGGTCGATTCGGTATGTTGCATGTCAGCTCAGTCATGAGCAATCCTGAGATTTTTCTCCAGCGCCTTCGTCGGCCCCGGCTGTATTTCAGCATGGCAGTGTCATAAGCCAGCATATTGCCGCAGGGATTAACTTGAATTTGAGGATGAATAAAGAGAATGATTGGGTTCAGGATTTCATGTATATGTTTAGTACAACAGCAGCCTTTTAAAAGAGAGCAGCCATTACACAGCTTCTCATGAGTAAATCATAGAGAACATTGTTTATAACTATTGAACATTTTTTTTTGCAGTTTGACACTTCTGCGCTTGAATTTAGCATTACCAAAATATATTGACAACTTAACAAAAAAAACTAATATGTAAGAGACGAGTAGGAGACGGAGCCATACCTAAATGCCAGCATCTCTTTAATCTCATTAGAAATATCTTCAATGAGTGCGTTCTTCACTATAGAAAAAAGAGACAAACAGAATCAGCTTGCGCTACATGTTTGACAATTGAATAGGGCACTTTACCAAACCTTCGAATGTACTCTTTATATCAAGCGCCTGACCGACAAATGAAAGTAGCTTCAAATTTACCTTGGGAAGCTGTAAATACCCCTGAAAATCATGACAAACATCCTGTGAAAGGAGGGAAAGAAATCAAGTGCAGAAAAAGCCGCACAGTGGATTGTTCTCGGCTATTAGAAATGTTTTAGGCTTATATTTAGGATTTTGTTGGATGTTACTCACAAATACCCCACGCGTATGATTTGAAAAAGATTTTTCGTGACTTAATGGTCACGTAAGAAATTTTTGTCTGAAGAACTTAATGCAAAAACAATGAAGTAAACATTTGGGGTGTATTTTGCGAAATAAACTTGACCCTCAATGAGTAAACACACTGGCTTACTCGTAGACAGCTATATCTTTGGCCTTGTGTCTTTTTTATTTGTTTTACTTTCTCTAGAAGACTCGTTGTAAAGTCACTATGTTTACTGACAAACCTCCTCTATACTATATCTGGTTCTCTTCCTCTTTCGTACCCCAGGATACTATTTAAAGCATCATTAATCGAGTCATGGGCCGATCGAGTTATCGTTGCTTTCACCCATACTCGCATTAATTTCAAGTCTGGCGGACAGGAGACGAGACAAAATGCATGTTTCTAGTTTATTCAAGCGCATTGACGCTGGTAAGCTTTTCAATACTTTTTCAAATGAATTCGAACTATATTATTATTATTATTATTATTATTATTATTATTATTATTATTATTATTATTATTATTATTATTATTATTAATATTATTGGCTACCTACAGCCAGGACTCTTTTATCGCGTAAGTACGTACACAGAAGGCTTTGCTACTCCATTCCCATCTAGAATGTTGCCGCAACATACAAGAGAAAAAAATTTAAGGCAAAATTTTTTTGTCTGCATCTAACGCAGGCTGAGTTCTCATTTAAACGTCTTGCCACTCGCTGCCCTCCAAGTGTAACTCGATTTTCATAGCCAAAATTCGATTAGTGTCTCTAGTAGCAGTGTGGTCATCTGTTAAGCAGATTTTTTTCTCTATGGCACCAGGGAAACTTGGCCATTAGTCTTAAAGGTACTTTTCTCGTTTTTTACTCACAAAATCGCCGTCCTCTATGAATTTGCTATTTTTCTGAAAAAAAAAAAAACAGAAGCTCTTACTCTTTGCCGAGGCACGCGTTCCTATTACCAGGCATGTGTATGTTTTCTGTTATCGCAGTCGTTGCTTAGCTCTTGCAGCGAAACTGACATTTTTTTTTCTGTCTCGCACTTTACGAGAAGTGGCCATCTATCCAGGCAGTTGCTTCCTAAGTCGCGATTAGTATTTATTGGAATGTCACGTTTGCGTCGGGTGCATAGGTGAAGGGCACGCTTAGGTTCTGCCGTTCATTGGAAGCTCTATGAAAGCTTTAACTTTATTTTTTTACTAAATAATACTTTGAAATTGTATTCCTACAAGAGCTTTGGTTACAATCACCTTAGAGATTTGCGGCAGATAATACTGTAGACTTGTCAGGCGACCTGTTCTAAGCCAAATGACGCATGGATAATGTATGAAGTAGTGATTTCAATCCATTTGATTGCTAAGTACGCATCATGTGTAAGACTACAGGAGGAGAAGTGTGATGGGCCTTCGTTATTCAACTCTTTCTTTTCTCACCTTCGTAATTGAAGTGGCCTCGCCGCAGCAATATCAACTTCACGGCAGTGCTCACTCTACAGAAACATCTTAGAAACGTGCCCATATGGAGACTGATGTTAGCCTTTCACGCTGAAGGCAATGAATACTCGGTCGTAGTGTTTGCACTAGTGATTGCTGCTCACTACTGTCTTGAACAGCTGATTCATTGATATGGGGGGTTTAACGTCCCAAAACCACCATATGATTTTGAGAGACGCATCTTGAACAGCTTCTGCAACTACTGTATCTATTATTCATACGTCATACTACCTACAGCGTTGCCCTATCCAGCTGTGATGTCTGGCCAATTAACTCGGTCGAGCACACCATTGCTCTTCAATATTACAGACAATTATGGGCACTGAGTACGCTCCCAAATAATTGCGTTACTCTGACAAATGAGATAAGAAGCGTTACTAATATTTACGTCTGTGTCGGGCTTCTGCCTGCATACATAGAAAACCTACATTTGGTTTCAACACAGACATTGAAAACCTACTTCTGAAGATTTTGGCTGTCCTCGTATCATCGCCTACTGCCTCTACCTGGATCACTCAACGAGTGAATGAGTCGGAAACCAAGACTGCGTCTGTCCTAGATGTTACTCTCATTTGTCGTCATACTATATTCTGCACACATGAATATCATGAGCGGATTTTTTTCCTTGACTTTTTTGATTACTGAACAAACAATGACCCAAAAAATCAGTGGGTCCAACATTAACAGTTTCCTGAAGAAACTTGACCTATACTAAAAAAAGTGACAAATTCATGCTTGAAGTCAGCTAGAAGTACTGTGCGCGAAAAAAGGTTCAGAATCAGTTTGAGCATTGCTCAGTTTTCTCTCATCCAACAAAAGCGCAATGGAGTGGTGTTATGTCACGAGTAGGCATTGCAAACGCACCGGCTCCGTGAACAATGAAAACGTTTCCTTGACGGGTCCTATAGAGGAACAATTTGTTCCCAGTCGGCTTTTTGTGTTCTTGCCATCACACTGTCATTAACAGAACTTCGCTTTATTTTCGGCAATACTTATCCTTACACTGTTGTTTCCTCTTTATCGCTTGCTTCCTCCCTCTTTCAGAACCTAAGTTCAGCATTAGTTATTGTTTCTTTCGCAGCTCCACCACGATCATGCATTTTGTGCAAGACCGGTTTGGTCACCTCATCTGTTATTAGCACAAAAGCGTATTGTCAATATTATTTTGTTTGGAACCTAAGCTTTGTTTCTGTGTTTACACCAAACTTTCTTTGTTTTCTTCTGTGTTTTTTTCTTTCGAGCTGCCCTTTCGCTCTTCGCATCGAATCGTTTTGACGTGGCGTAAGTTCAGAACTTTTCTCCATCCTCGACAGATGCGAGTAGGAAATTGCCATTTTCCCATGGTGTAACGTCTTCATGTATTTGTACTCAAGACAGTATACAGAATACAGGGAATGGTGTTACTGAAGCAGTAAGACAAAATTTCTGAGACAGTAGAAGAAGATTAGTTCAACACAGCATCATGATTTCACGGCATCAGAATATAAACGCGAGAAATGTACTTGCAAGATGTACAGGGAGAGTAGAAGCAACCAAGGTGGTGGAACAATCACAACACTATCGCTGTTGCAATATTAGTCTTTCTCGTCACTTGTGGCTTGTTCGAAACAACCGATAAATCTTGTTCACGACGTTGGAAAGGAATAAGCGACCCCCATTATTCAGGCGCTGTCACGAAGCACCGTAGTGGGGGATAACATCTCGAAGCAAAAAGTCCGCGACATCAGTGGAACCGCTTGTAGCAGCGCTCACGCGCCTATAGCTTGTTGCGTAGTGAACATCTACAACACACCTGTTCCCAGCCAAAGACTTCCAAAATGGTCCAAAAATAGAGGCCGGCCAATGTAGTAGAGAAGATGGTCGAGATGTCTATGAATTGAAGAAAAGCGGGGGGCGACAAAGAAGAATACATGAAATGCTGACAGGACTGACAAGCGACAACGTATCGACGCACAGAACGATAAAGGCCCGGTCAAAAGAAACGATGCCGTAGACGATAATAAACAAGTGGGTTGCGTGAAGATGTGCAATTGTTGAGGTTGGGAAGCTGTTCAATGACAATGTGAACAGTGGTTGAGGAGTGTTGCAGCAACCATAAGTAGTAGATCTGGTTGCTCGGAACTGGTTTTCCTCAGTAAGGAGAGCCATCGCGCAGCACGAACAAATGAAATTACGGGTAAATGCGGTTACACCGCTCATGGTGCATTATCTACCACAAGTGGACATCGCTGAGCTGTTCCTGGCATATGTCGGGGAAATCAGATATGACTTAGACAGACGCATCAAAATCATGAGATGAAAAGTCAAACCAAGGGCATTGAAGAGGGTTTTGTTGCAGAGACGTACTCGTTACAACACTCATATACATACAGCCTGAACCTTTAGAAAGACGCTAACCCGTAAAACGTGCACTGCATAAAGAATAAATGAAGTCTTAATTTGTATTTTGAAAGCCGCCTGTTCATAAAAACCAGCAATACCTAAATAAAAACAATTTCACAGCTCACTATTTTATGAGCTCTGAGACTCAAGTGAACACAAGTATTCGTATTGTATTGCATTTGTGCAGTACTTCTCAGCGTGTGTATAAAAGCTTGTCGCACATAGAGCTGAGCAAACCAACCATTTTTATATTTCCTCGTTAGCTAAATGAGGCGCGGTATCTCCATACTGTTTTCTTGTCCCATCTGTCTCGTTTCAATTACCAGTGTTGTCGGTTTTACAAAAGAAATAAATACATTTAGTGATTCGTTACGCTTAGGCAAGAAATGGGTTTGGATCCACTGTTTCATCAAAAACGCTTGGATTGATAATGCACTATTTTAAATGACGATTACAAATGTACTGTTGTACTTAAAGTTCAAGAAACTTATCTGCTTTTGCAAAACATGACTGCTATATGAAGTGATGATGAGGACTCTAATGCAAGGTACTAGTACCACACTGATACTTTTTTGGTGTGACACAAGATTACCTTACACGAACGTCTAACGGCTAAACTTAGCTCCCTTCACAAGCACTACGATGCTTCATTAGTTAAGTCTTCTTCAATGAGGTACCATGTGCTACCACGCCAGGGGTCTTATAAATTTTACTCTTTAAAGCATATATGTCTTTTAATTATTACTGATACGTCAAGTAGCCTACTATAGTGAACCCTTCAAAAGTACTTCCCAAAATTGTTCCTAAATTTGTGCTTGTATTGTTATGTGCAGTTGGCACCAGAAGTTCATAAGCGATTAAGTCTGGGAAAACTCTTAATTTCCCAGGAATCTACAAAAGTATTCAACTGAACAGCACGCTACACGTTGGTAGCGTGTTTTAAAACAGGTCGGAAGTCTGAAATCGACGTTTCCTGGCGAGGTAGCTATAATATTCTGCTTGCTTTTGCATCTCGTCTTTCCAAACTTCCAATTGTGAGCGTGCCTTATGCCTTCTAGATTTAGGCACCACCAGTGCTCAGTTAGCGAGACTCGATGTTACCTTCGTTGTGACCACGTAAATAACTACCCCTATTCTTCCTGAGAGAACATGAACTGAAAGAAAAAAAATAAAGTGCAAGGTCATAGATCCCCGTTGATCATCGGAGCATAAAGCCACCTTCCATGAAAATGAAGGAAAGGAACGCGAAGAAAAATTGGGTATATGGCGGAAAATAGTAGTCTTATCAGGAATTGTATCATCGCTTGGCATGACGGCAGATAGGTATGAAAGTAAAAAATGCAAAACCAAAGACAATTTATTGTTCCCATTTTTGTCGCTCTTTCGCGCTTCTACTCCCGTGCATTACCCGTCTTTCGATTACCTAACGTCCTGTGCGGACACAGCAGCGTCCAACATATAAGCTGAGCAAGGTGGGTTTTATTTCCCTTCTTTGCCTAGCTTTTCGGTGTTCCTCAGCCTTGCAGAATAAAAAGTTGAGGCGAAAACGACAACGAAGGAACTTCAAGATAGATGAGCTGTTTTTCTGCTACCTCACTATAGATCTTTCTTTATGTACATTTCATGGCCTTTGCGTGTCTGCCGATATTTCTGTCCTGCGGGCACAATGATGCAAAGCGCGTTCATCCTACACGCGGTCTTGTTGTCACTCATTTCTAGTGTTAGAGCATTGAGAATTTTTCATCCAATCCTTATGGCTTCTTTTAGAAACAAGAGAAGAAGGGGGATGGGGTGTGCGCTCGTACGTGGTGCCCCGAACGTCGAGGCCGCATAAGCTTCGGTAAGAACGAAGACGCCGTTCATGTTATTCTGGCCGCAGATGTCATTAGCTTTCACTTTGTTCCTCTTGGTTTTTAAGGCAATCTCTGTGGCGGCCGTTTTAACCACATTAATTGGGTTGTGTGTTCTGCTAATAAGTGTACTTTTTCCCTCCGATTTTTCAAAATGTATCTGACGAACTGTGCAACATAAAGCTTCCGAACCATCGGAACATTTTTGTTGTATTCGACGCATGTAGCTACCTCAAAAGAATTGTGCAGCAGTTTCTAGACGTGACGACAACGATAAAATGAGTGTTTTGTAACCTCTTTTTTGAACAAAGTATGTGATATATATATAGGTGCCGAAATAATATTGGTGCTTTGTCGCAGGACCTACATAAGTGGGTATGCACCACAGTTAATAGGTGATCAAAACAAGCTTTTGTGACGAGTTGGAACATTGGACGACCCACTCGTTACGCTATTCGCACTGCGTGACGCCACGTTGTTCCTTTGCTATTCTAAATCGCTTTATTACTCATATTGCCACAATTTGTTTCCCGACACCAAGCCTCCCTAAAACAAGTTTGCGAACAAGTATCAAGCACCGGCATAGCTCAGTGGTAGAATACTGGGCTGGCACGCAGGGGACCCGGGTTTGGGCCCCACAGTGTCCTTGGTACTAGGTTTTTTTTTGTTATTTTGCAATAGTGGTTACGGACACCAGCGGAGGGAGCAGCGGCGGCGAACGACTACAGCGCCACGCGTGACCCGAGTTTTGATCTCATAACAGCTTTCACTGTAAAATACTGAGAAAAGTTACATTTTTAGACAGTAGAATCTGCGAGCAGCCACACAGTTTCAGTATTATGTGCTTGTCAAGCTGACCACTTAGCCTCAAGGTATACCATTGCAGTCGCTTTTGAGATTCAAGTAGAGAGACATTTGGATGGCGTGCGGATCAATAACGATGCGTTATTCACTCCCCTCTGCGCACAACGCAAGGCAGTCGAGCTGGAAGGTCCCCGAAGGCGTTAAAAATAAATAAATGAAAGATCGAATCATGCCCGCATGAATGCTTTTGGTGTCATTTTGGTGTCAAACACGTAGAAACTAACGCTGATGTCGATAAACGAGTCCTCGAGACAGCTAGTTTTCAATCCAACCTACTACTGCAGCTTAGCGTGCAAACAACCAAACGTTGATAGCAGTGCGATAAGATTGCTGAGCGTCTATCTACGCGAATGAGCGTTTTGAGCTCGCCAACGAAATTCAGGGAATAATAGTGTTTTAATTCAGACATTCCAGCATTGGAATGTGTTTCTATATATGCCATTTCTCCAATCCAGCATAATGTGCGAGGGACGTTGCTTATCGGCATGTACGATTCGGCATGTGTTGTAGCATTTAAATCTTTACAGTTATACCAAAGCACTCGTCACGATACTCGAATCTTATTTATACCGACAAATACGCGTTTTAGAAGCAGCCACAAGTTTTTGAGCGGGACTATTTATTTAGTCGTGGAGCGAATGGGCTGCTGCGCTTCTGTCATCTGGGCGGGGCCTTTCCTGTCTTCTAAAGTTGTACCCGACAATAGGTTTGTAGAGCATCGGATTTGTTAACTGGAAGGTCGCAGGTTTCGTCCCTGCCCATGGCAAGTTAGCTTGCCATGTACTTTTCTTTCTATGCATTTACATTATATTTGCTACTAAAAACATCCACTGTACTTTCTTGGGCCGTGTTGTCTGTTAATTCTCATTAGTACTGTGTCTAACAAAGAAAAAAGCGAGCCCTAAAAATTTCAGCTTCTTTTATTTTTCTCTATAGGTTTTTTTCGCCAGGAACAGCGACCTCATGCCTTATAAGTAGCCTGTGTCTACGGTAAAGTCATTTGTAAAACCTTTTTTTTTTTCACGTATGTTTAGGCTATAGCAACGGTTCTGCACTGTGACCACAGCGAAAGACAAGGCAGGGTTCTAAAACGTTTCGCCCCTAAAACAGATTGAGTAGACGTAAAAGCAAGGCTTGTTCATTTTTAGGCGACATCGCAGCTTGGATGTACTTCAGCCACAATAGCGCAGGCAAGCTTTCACCGTCAATGTAGTTGCACTTGCCCCGATACGCACACTAGAAAAGAGGGCACGCGGTGGCGTCGGCGGCCGCCGTAAAACTGTTCCTGATGGATTGTAAAGCGAAAGCCTCTGCTGTCAATTCAAAGTTGACCACCGAAGCTCCGAGTGGAGGCTGCGTTATTTTTCGCCTCTTATTTCTTTGTTCCACTGGAGGCATCAAGAAAGACTACTAGATTTCCAAGTAAACTAGATCGCTTATATAACAAACATTACGCATCTACATGGAGTGAATCATGCCCAGTGGACAATCATCTGGGTAGCGTATGGGTGAGTAACCGTTCATTACCGGAACATTCCCCCACATAGTGTAAATTTAAGGACATAAAGTGACATTAGGAGTCGACTACAAAGCAAGTTTCTAAAATCAATAACGTCTACGCCAAAGTCACCGACGAGTATCAAGGGTTTGCGCTTTTACAAGTTCTATGTTCTTCTGTCATGATCATATTTTCGGTTCATCTTTTGCAAACCTTTCTTTTTTTTCATATGCTGTTATTTATGAGTGGGTGCCTAAATTTTGCAGCCTTGCGGAGTAGTCGCGTTTTATTTTGTTCTGGTTATCATTTTGCTAACCTTTAACAGGATGCTGTGCCATGAAAACGCACACCTACGACCGACAAGTCTCGTCGCTAAGGTGCTTCACTCCTAAAAGAACACATTTTCCTCGACAAGGCTCTTGTCTTCGTACGTTCACCGCTTTCACAATGTCACTGCACCAACTAGATCGCACCCAGCCTCTAGTGAAAGAAGGTTCACGCAAGCCTACCAACGAACGTGCAGCACCATGCAAACTTCAAGTACCGCACCCGTGGTTCTCCGAGTGATGCAGCAGATTTATCCTAATCAAATATTGATAGAATCACGGGATCAAAAACGTTCAGATATATGACGCCAGTGGTTGAGGCACGCTTGGTAATACCATAGGTTTACAGAGCTTCGCCATGCCTCATTGAGGCACTCAGCTTTATTACATAGTGAAGTAGGCGCCACACGTACAGCTCGGGCGTTTTTCTTTGCATCTTATACGCCTTCAGCTGTGGTCATAACTAATAGTCATAATTTATCATATTGTATCTCTTACGCACTTCGCCTCAACTATTCAACAAATTCATCGGCTATTCAAAGTTCAGAGAATAAGCCTACAGGCATTACACTCGATTTCGCATATAAAGGGAGGTTATGGTGAAATCCTGGTGTGTTTATGCTAAATGCAAGAAAAAACTTGAGCAGGTGTTTGTGTTGTTTCGCTCTCTTCTCTACGGTGCGTGTCAGCTCACCTTCTATTAGAATGGATACTCAAAGCGTGGAAGAGTGAACAAGAACAACTTGGTTGTAAGGATAATAATAACTGTTTTTTTAGGTTTTAAGTTCCAGAAACCCGATGTAATCGTGAGGGACGTTGTAGTGGAGGGTACATGAAGTTATGATCAACTGGTACTCTATAACATAGACCTATATTTAGGTTGTGTTATAGAACAGGTACTCAGGCCTACTCCGGCGTTTCAATCCCTTCGAAATACGGGTTCTTCGACCGAGATCACAAGTCACAGATTTCGGGTCAGCAGTCGAGTGCCTTAAAAAATAGTTCACCATGGCAAGTGTCTGTTGGAAGCCTTATGGAAATACCTCAGGAATATAGTTGTCAGTGCCAGAGAATTCCATCTCAATACAATATGTGCTGTCGAACTACGGCTGTAAGAGCGTCAATAATCAGGTGCCCAAATTGAGTACTCAGGCAAAGCATGCGACCTCTTGTTCAGCCTCCATTTCATCCGGGGATAGTTGCGGGAAAGCACTCCGGAGTATTTCGGGATGAATCAGACATTTCCAACCATATTGCATTGCCTGATGAGAAAATGCATCCTGCCGAAATGGCGTGACTACGACGTAATTGTTGCCGATCAGTAGCTAGGTGATCGAGATGACTTGGTTTCATACTGATGTTTTACGGCCGCGCTAGACCGAATACAAGGGACAGCATGAAGACGGGACATGCACAGTACTTTCCTTGTGGGTACAGCGCATGTACTCTTTCCATTGTCCTTTGCCTTGTCTCTAGCTACACCGTATTACATAAATAGTAGTAAATGTAATCCCAAAGGCACATATGGGTTATAGTTTTCCAAATACTTCAGCTCATCACTTGCGTTGGCAGTCGTATATATTTCGTACCTAAAGTTCATTTGCCTATTTTGTTGGTCGAAAGAATACGTCTTGGCAGCAATAGTTGGGGCTGCCCTTTTCTTGACATCAATACGTTGTTTTTTGCTTGTTTCTCACTCAGTATGTTTTGGTTTGAGATAACGGTGCGAATCGCGCGAGGTGCTTTCTGTTTACCCTATTTGGTCTCATCTGGAACACACAGGAAGGTCCTTTTTCAATACCGCCAGGAGTGCTCAACGAAACGAAGTGAATCAGCTATGGTTCTCTCATCAAATAAAACAAATATGTTGTTGATATAGCTGCGAATAGAAGGAGTTCTATATCTTATTCGAAAACTTTTTTGAATCGATCAAGAAAGGGAGCAGCTTGTTCTTAGTGGCACTGGTCGGTTCACAAAAACACATATCTTGTTTACCACTTGATCATAGCGCTGCGTTTCTCAATTTCAAAATATTGCGACATAATTTGGCCTACAACAAACAACGCAGGTTAACTGAGACACATCACCTCATAATGAACACGATCCCTTCCATGATTTTTGTTTTAAAGTAGTGGGGCGGATGTTTATCGATTTCACTCGTCTTTGCCAATGATACAAGTTTCGCGAATGAGCAAATTTACAGTTGAAATTTTCTTCCTCACTTAACTCTTCAATAGAAGCAAAAAGCATGCACAAGTAAACAATACTGGGTTGCCAAAGAAGCCCTCTCTTTCAATCACAACCCTTGCATTCCGGGGCTCATCATAGCGATGCTGCTGTTGAAATGCCGCAGAATTGTAGTTGTACTCAAAAGCAGGGCTTGGGCATTAGGGAGCCTCAAAAGTGAGAGATGGCGTAGCGAGCAGCCAAACACGGAGAGCTCTCATTGAAACGCTGCTCGACGAACTTTGCGCTGTTTGATAATGGATACATGTGTGTTTGCTGAGAGGGACATGAAGTCAGTGAAAGAGGCTGAAATAAAAAAGTCTGTCTGTGGGCACGAACCAAACTTTCTAATTGCGTACGCGTCCTTCCGATGGTAAAAAAGATCGTGTTGCCCGGCTAATAAAAATGCTTACTAAATTTGGTTCATGATTGTTCGGTTTCCTTCATAGGTAGGCTTTTATACTTTCGAGCTTAGATTTATTCAGGTGCTAAAACAAGCTTTTCATTAGTTTTAAATGAAGGTAATAGGTGTAAAATCTACTGTTCAGTTTGTATTGCGGAAAGCCTTCCCCGGTGGATCAGCCTGCATGCGTCTTACAGTATTCAGTTGCCATCACTATGCACTCTTTCTTCGAAAGTATCTCTCAAGAATACCTACAGAAAAATAGCAAATAGTTCACACGTCGCTTGTAAGAGTCATTACCAAAAAAAATGACGTGCAGTGTAAAATGTAAGCTCATAGTCTTTGGGCAAAGGTGAATAGTTTTCAACTTATAAAAACCTGTGCTTTCACTTCTTATTCAAGTTACTTGTGTAAATTATTGCACTAGTTCGCTCTATAATCATCAAAAGTACTAAATCAATGCACAAAATTGTGTACAAAATAAATACAATACAAGTACACTCATCCCTATTTTGCAATTGACTGAAGCATTAGTCTGAACTGCTTCGTCAACGCAGAAACAAGTTGAAATAATAAGAAGCACCTACGAATTCTCAAGCTTTCACGCGGTAATTCCACCTCTCGTTCAGGAAAATCATCATTTGGCTTTCTTCTTGCGTCCTACAGTTAATCCCAGTACGTTTTCCAACTGCAGGCATAGGTGCTGATTTGCGTACACAAAAGTGGTTCCTGAACAAGCAATTTACTTCAGCTGTCGCTAAGCACAGAGTTTCGCCTTTTATAGTACTTAGTTGTGCATAGGCCGGTGATTGAACTGCAGAACATTATCAGGTTAGTGTGTATGTTTAGCAGTCACGCGATGGAAAATTTTTATGCCGTCTTCCTCGACGAATTCTCCAAAGGCTTAAGCAATCCCCTGGACGACCATGGTGAACTCTTCACTCAACAGGAACGTTTTTCAATTTATTATTTCGAATTTGCGAATACAATTTCATGACGATAGTTCTACGTTGGTTGTTGAAGACAAGCTGCTTCAGTTGACTGCAGTCAGTTTTGATAACGTCCTTTCGACTCACACACTAACTGTCTTTTTTTTCGAGCCATGCGCGATAAGCTGACCTGTCTTAAAACTGCTTATTAAAAGATCTTGACTTGTTTTTACGTCACACATTTCTTTACGCGGCACTTTCCTTCTCTCTCCTAACGTCAGCCTGCATTTCACGAAACTCATGTTTCAACTCCTTGAAATGTTGTTTTCATTTAGGCTTGTGCTACATCAAGAAACACTCCAAAAACACCCCGGCAGCAGAAGCAGCAGCAGAAAGCAAAAGAAACACTAAAAGATGCAACGATAGTACTGACCTATAAACGCAGTATTCAGTGGCTCAGAAGGCTGCGCGCATATCCGCTGTTGCTGCCCAGGTTTGTTGCTCCAAGTCATACAGTAATGCAGGTGGTGCTCACTGCGGGTCACGACGAAAGCATGACCGCGATGATCACAGCCATGCCCTGAAAAGATGCAGAGTGATTCGTCGAAGCTATTAGGAAGGCACCCAGTCGCTCTCGCGAAGACCACCGTTTTTTTTTTCTTGGCACGAGGCAGTGCATCCATGACATGCGCTGTGAAAGATATACTCGGTGGTGTAGTAGGCAGTGCAAAGATTCGCTGTTGTGGCCAAAGTCCTCTACGTCCTGTCATACAAGACGACTATGTCGCTAGGTTTCTGAATCGAAGGTCACGCGTTCTATCTCAGTGGCCGCAGCAGTAACATATCGATGGATGCAAAAATACAGAGGCACATGTATTGTGCCATTTGAGTGCACGTTTAAAAAAGCTGGATAGTAGAAATTTTTGGAGTCCTCCACTACGGCGTCTCCTATAATCACCCTATGATTATGGAGCGTAAAATACAAGATAATAATAAATATTCAAACAGAACTTTGTTCACTATCAACCTTCCTTTTATGCCCAAATTAAGCCATAATACAAAAAAATATGGCTCCTTTGAATTTTGAGCTGTCGCCCCGCCGCGGTGGCCTAGTGGCTATGGTACTCGGCTGCTGATCCGCAGGTCGCGGGTTCAAATCCCGGCTGCGGTGGCTGCATTTCCGATGGAGGCGGAAATGTGTTAGGCCCGTGTGCTCAGATTTGAGTGCACGTTAAAGAATTCCAGGTGGTTGAAATTTCCGGAGCCCTCCACTACGGCGTCTCTCATAATCAAATGGTGGTTTTGGGACGTTAAACCCCACATATCAATCAATCAATTTTGAGCTGTCATTTGAGAAAAGTGCAAGTATCTCATATCTATGACTGGTGTATGAACAATAGGGGCGCTGCTATGAAGTGGGCTACAAGGGTCACACCTAAAATATAATTTTGCTCAGAGTACATTATATATAGCGCGACCCACTAACTCTTACACAAATTTACTTCATCATAACGCAAGCGTACGGTATTCAGAAACAGGCGAAGCGACCGAGACACGCTTATTTCCGAATCAGACGTTATGGCCATCTGTAAATGCATGTCGGTGCATTTATGTACTTTGTGTACGCTGTTGCCCCAGTTTACTACCACTACCTCAAAACAACGCTGTGAGCGCTGCGTATCGAGGTGGGCACGGCGGACCTTGCGCAGAAATGTGGGATAAACGGCCGTTCTTCTATTTCGCACGGGCTTTGCTGCTTGGTTTCGCCGGAGCATCTTCATCGCTGGACAGCGCCGTGATTGACACGTGCTGTTCCGAGACGCACTGGTTACTGCCTGGACTCCGCAGCGTTCAGCTCGTCGACGTGATTCCGGCAGCTCCCCTATCTGGCCACGTGACATCAAGTGAATCACCTACAAAGGATTGATTGATGATTGATTGATTTGTGGGGTTTAACGTCCCAAAACCACTATATGATTATGAGAGACGCCGTAGTGGAGGGCTCCGGAAATTTTGACCACCTGGGGTTCTTTAACGTGCGCCCAAATCTGAGCACACGGGCCTACAACATTTCCGCCTCCATCGGAAATGCAGCCGCCGCAGCCGGGAATCGAACCCGCGACCTGCGGGACCTACAAAGGATCGACCCAGCAACTTCACCTTCAGTGGGCACGGCGGACCTTGCGCAGACATGTGGCATAAAGCGCCGTTCTATTTCGTACAGGTTGGTGCTTGTTACACTACATGTAGAAGTGATTGCCGCGGTCTCGTGGTCCTGCCGTGCCCCCAGCAGTGTCTTTGCATCATGTATGATGTGTACTGTGTGTGCCTGTTGGTATTGTGTGGGGATGTCGAGGTAAATCCGGGCCCTACGGTAGAGGAAATGTTTGAAACACTCCTTTCGGGCCAAAATAACATAACTTCGCAAATCGCAGCACTTAGAGCTCAACACGATGACATGCAAAAGCTTATGAGTGATTGGGCCTTGCGTTTCGCGGAAATGGAAAAACGGGTAGCTAGGGTAGATAATTTGGAAAAAAAAATCGCTTCTCTCCAGGCCAAAATAATTGACCTCGAAGATAGAAGCAGTCGCGCAAACTTGGTCGTTTTTGGAGTGAACGAGGATCCTGCGGAAACCGAGCCTGATTTGAAACGCAAAGTACTCACCGAAATCTTTGACAAAAAGCTTCATGTTCTTTGCAGGTCAGTTTGCAGGATACATAGGATCAGAAAGCCAGCAAACCAAAGACCAGTGATTATATTCTTTCAGGATTTCAATGAAAAAGAGCAAGTTTTGATGAACGCTAATAAACTGAAGGGTACCGAGGTATCTATCCAAAATGATTACTCGAAAGAAACACTGCGCAAACTCAAGCTACTGTGGGAGAGCGCAAAAAATGAAAAACTGTAGGGAAAGAAAGTAGCCTTTGTACACGACAAACTTCGAGTAGACAAAGAAAAATTCGTATGGGACGATATCACAAACTCTCGAATTAAACTCGGCGCTTCTCCGAACAGGAAATTCAGCGCTTGACCAAGATCCCCTGAGGATAAGCAGCTCCGTCTTTAAAACATAAATACTCGCAGTGTTGCAAATAAATCGGAACAACTTGAAGCTATCATATTGGACCATAACCCACATGTTGTAGTTACTACAGAGACTTGGTTACAGGGTGATATCGAGGACGATACTGTTTTTTTCCCTTCTTATCAAGTATTCTGCCGTGATAGATCGTCTAGGGGCGGCGGTCTTGCCGTTCTGGTAAAACATGGAATTAACTGTACTGCTTTGCAACAGATAAGTAATCATGAGAGCCTTACTTTAAAAGCATCTTGTTGGGGGCGTTGTTTTCTCATTTTTGCGGTTTATCGTCCACCCGATTCCCCACCGGAGTACTTAAAAGCTTTGTATGACCATATGGCGACATTTTGGCATGAAAAAATTTTTCTGGTAGGCGATTTGAATTTGCCTGGCGTCGATTGGGAAAATACTATTTGCAGTACAGGATTAAGCACTCACGCGTCTTACCTTTTTGATATAATGTTAAGCCATGACATGCACCGAATCGTAACACAACCAACACGTGTTTCAGGGTCAGGCAGCTCGATGCTTGATCTAGTTTTTCTGAGCCGTATAATTGAAAATGTTACCGTGAATGTTAGTAGCGGTATTTCTGACCATTTAATTGTTGAGTTTTCCTGTGTTTTTGAAAATATACGCTACCCCGCGCCTCGGCCCAAATCTGTATTTGTCAAAAATTTTTCAATGGCCCAGGATGAAAGTGTGTTAGACCATCTCGACCTTTCCCTCAGCTGGTTTTGTGGTTCCGATGCCGTCGAATTATGGGATAAATTTAAAAACATTTGCTTATATTGAATCGACAACTTCAATCCAAACAAAATAAGACAAGTACGAAAAGCAACTCCATGGATAACGCGTGAAATTTTGCATATCAAAAGGAAAATCAAAAGGCTAAGACGAGGAGCGGCTGACCGTAATACTATTAGTGCCAACCAAATCGTTCTACTCCGCAGTCGCAAACTCAAAGCGTCTGTACTTCGAAAATACTTTGCCAAACTATATCAGAAATGCCCCACAGAAGTTTTGGCGTTTCCTGTCCAGTAAAAAAAAACCTATAAAACAACTTAACCGCGGTGGTATGCTCCTTGTTGAACCTCTCCATATTGCTGAACATTTTAATGCTTATTTCCAAAGTGTTTTTTCTAAATCGAGTGATCCCATGCCTACAATCCATGTGCCTTCAGCTCCCGATGATGACTTTATATCTTTACCTAATGTTGTTTCATTGCTCCTTAACCTTAAAACAAAAGCTTCCCCAGGCCCGGACAAATTGCCCAATATTTTTCTTCGTGGTTATGCCGAGATGTTGGCTCAATTTCTGGTTATAATTTTTCGCGCATCTCTTTCAACCGCAATTGTACCTCCTGACTGGAAAATAGCCCGCTTGGTACCCGTCTTCAAAAAAGGTGACCCTGCATGCCCTTGTATTTACAGGCCGATTTCAATGACATCATCGTGTTGCAAACTTCTTGAGCATATCATAGCTAACTACATTCACAAATTTTTACATGACCGTAATTTGCTTTCTTCTGTTCAACATGGTTTTAGAAAAGGTCTCTCTACAGTAACGCAATTAACATCGGTTGTTCACAGTTTTGCCGCCATTCTTGACAAGTCGGGCCAAGTAGATGCTATTTTTCTAGATTTCTCCAAAGCTTTTGATGTTGTTTCCCATGTTCACCTTATCAATAAATTACAATCTACTGGCCTTCCTGCTTTTATAGTTAACTGGATATCTTCGTACCTGAGTAACCGCAAGCAATTCGTTCGCATTGATAATGACTGTTCACAATCCCTCCCCGTGTCACCTGTTGTCCTGCAAGGAAGTGTCTTAGGTCCTTTGTTGTTTCTCATATAAGTTAACGATATTGTGGTTGTAATTACTGGCCCTGTTCAAATACGGCTGTTTGCAGATGACTGTGTATTATTTAATGAAATAACATGCCGAGAAGACCAATCAGTATTGAATTCCAATCTTTGTAATATATATGACTGGTGTACTAAGTGGAATATGAACCTAAATGCCGACAAATCAGTTTTTATGAAAATAACCAATAAGAAAATTCTCTATCCTTCCCTTACAACCTTTCAGGACAACCTTTAAACGAAGTTACAGAATATAAGTACCTGGGTCTTACCATAACAAACACTTTAAGTTGGAACAAGCACATTTCAGACTTTGTGCGTCATCCTCTCGTAAATGGAGCCTTTTGAGACATAAGCTCAAACATGCTCTTGCAAGTGTTAAAATGCTAGCCTATACATCTATTGTAAGACCTAAATTGGAGTATGCATGTATAATCTGGGACCCTTACACAAAAAGTAACATTCATGCACTTGAGATGATTCAGCATAAAGCGGTTCGGTCCGTTTACTCTAAATACCGTTCGAGCGATTCCCCAACCCAACTCATGAGAGACCATAACATACCAACGTTAGAACTAAGACGTAAAATCCAAAGATTAAAATTTTATTATTTTCTCAAGAATAACAAATTGTCAATGAGACCAGAACAATACATCCAACCACTCACCGCTCGCAGAACAAGACACCGGCATGCCGACTCTCTAATGCCCTTCAATGCTAGAACTAACATTTTCAAATTCTCCTTTTTCCCGCGCACTGTAACCGAATGGAATCAATTACCAGCATTATTCATAACTAGCACAGACTCAATTGAACGTATTGTATCTTGACGTGTATTGTTGAAGTGTTAAATGTCTTTCTTATTCATTGTTTGAGTTATGTCCTTATTCTTCGCGCTTTTCATGTTCTTGATCATCTGTTGTCCTTATTACGAGCTTTGTAAATACGTCCCTCCTGCTTGGGCCCTTCACTGGGCCTGCAGTATTATGTAAATAAATAAATAAAATTAATAATTGCTGTAGGCACGTGTGTTCAGATTTGAGTGCACGTTAAAGAACCCCAGGTGGTCAAATTTCCGGAGCTCTCCTCTACGGCGTCTCTCATAATCATATGGTGGTTTTGGGACGTTGAACCCCACAAATCAATCAGCGCTGCGTGACGATGTTGCAAAAAAATGACCAAACTTAGAGGCGTGATTTGGTTTTAATAAAAAAGGTAAAGAAGCTAAGCTTTTATAAACCACAAATTATAAGCAGTGACTACTCTATACAGACACGTTGGCATTGCTGTTGCTCCATTGATTATTAGTTCTATCCCACTTTCCTCCACTACACGGGCCTCGATTACTGCGCTAAGTTCCAATATACCGGCCGTAAACGAAAGTACCACGAAAACGCAGCGTTTGTGTGCTCAGAAGGGTCTCCAGCCTCCTAGTTAAGAACAACTTTACTTGACATAACTCTTAAGTAAGCAGATTTGCTGGTGTGAGTGTGGCGCTGTCTCTGAGGGGTGCGCGGCAAACTTTTCCTTCCGTTGGGGTTTCCCGTAGGCGCGTACTTCAGTGATCCTCTCGAGAATACACTACTTTCATCTTATCTCTCTAGAAAGGAACAGCTTCGCCTAGGCAACTCGTTAAAGAGCCACTCACACATAACTGGTTGGTTAGGGCGAATATTAGAGAAATGAAGTAAAGGATGTAGTTTACTTCGTTTTCTAGAATTTCGTCCTAAGTGTTTTTCAAGTTTCAGTGCACTAGTAGTTTTCTTGGAGCAGTTTTGAACAGCATGACTGATGTCTGGTAATTAATCCTCAAATGAACACGCCAGCCCCAGTGCTGGAATTTCTCCATGGCATAACACGCCCGTTCTTCAATTTTTGAATCCGCATGCACGCCTTCACTAAATATCTCAACTTTCTTGAAGTGTCTATAGTTATCGAGTCACTGCTAGAACACACATCGGAGTGGTGCATATGAACCGCTAACAAGTTCTGTGGGCCAATGACTAGAACACCAAAGGATGCGTAAAAGAAACAGAAGATCGCTGGTACCATTTAGATGCTTATCGAACACGTGCCAAACTGCATAATAGTCCTACCCGTAGAGGTAATAAAGGTTGAGAATGTAGGCTGCTTCACACTTATGAGCTTTTCGTCGACTTTACCAAAAAGTCAGTGCAGATCTACTTTCAGGATAAGTGGTATCTCCATCAACGTCCGTAAATAATGAATTGGCACTGCCAGGCCAACCATGGCAGACGAAAAAGACTTAGAGTTGGAAATTACTCTTTCGGAACAACAACATTGTGAAGGACGCTCTAGGCTAAACCATTGGTCCTAAGGCTCCCGCAGTGCGCATCCCAAACACACTGATGATACAGGAAGCGTTGTCGACAAGTCCGGTTCCGTATTACGTCAACCTAAAAGCAGGAAGCGGAATCTCGATATAGTCAGGTTTGTCACTCTAATTAAAGCCATCGGTTGGGACCGGAAGCACCGAAAAGCAATATGCCTTATTTAGGACTGCTTTTAATGATTCTTTGCTAAGTGAACGTATTTTTTCTTGAAAACAGCATGATCGTTGGCCTACACAATTGCCAGATCCCACGTACCTTGCGAATCTATGGTATGCGATGTATGCGAAGAGAAGGTGACTGTATTGTAATTTTTTTTAATGAGTGAAATCGAGTGAAATGATGCTAAAAATATGTACGAATGTTGTACGCACGGACATTCGCATGTTTATTGATACGCACCGATGCAAACTGCAAGCTGGGTATTAGCAACACCAAAAGCGGTAAGCTGATAAGTAGCGCTTGCGCCAACGAGGATGGTCGTCCTGCACACTGCTAGATAAATAAGCTTCATTGGGTGGCGCTTCACTACAATTGTCATTAACCTGACGTGACGGCTATATGATATGACTACGTAGGTACAGTTTATAAGCTCGAATAGTCGGCCCTGCTACTTAAATTAATGTTTCGCGGACGTTGCGGTCTGCTTGAAGAGCCGTAAGGCTCTGTGGTAGAACATTAGATTGCCGCGCGGAATGCTTGGGTTCGATTCCGGCTGGTGCCTTGAGGAAGTGTGCTGGTGCCTTGAGGAGGTGTGCGACGAATCATTGGTCAGCCGCCTTCTCGTGCAACAAGCAAGAAGAATGTTCCATGACAACAGGTGGCGCTGACAGATGCTCCCATGGCAGATGTTCCCATGTTTTCACCCTAAAAACGTAAAGGGGTATAGATGACATGGTAGCTAAGTTGATAAAGCATTGAATGCGTTATTCAAAGGTTGCATGTTCGGTCTCTGCCCGTGGCAAGTTATATTTGTGTCCACTTTTCTTTCACTTTACAATCACCTTCAATTACATCTCCTGTATTTTCTTTGGCATTATTGTCTGATATTTCTCATTAACCATGTGTGCTATTGCCATTCCTGGGTAGATATCACTCGTGGCACATACCAGCTCACTAGTATGTGTTACCATCTGAAGGAAAGTGCTAGATGGTGTACACAACGAGATTGTGACATTATTCACGTCATGACCAGCAAGACGTGTTCGTCAAATCATTTTACCCTCCAATACTGATTTTGGGTTACCCCATGTTAAGGGGGCAATAACGAGAGCACCCAGACGTAGGTGGTTAGATAGATAGATAGATAGATAGATAGATAGATGGATAGATAGATAGATAGATAGATAGATGGATAGATAGATAGTGACATTGATAGATAGATAGTGACATTGATAGATAGATAGATAGGTAGATAGATAGATAGGTTGATAGATAGATAGGTTGATAGATAGATAGGTTGATAGATAAATAGGTAGATAGATAGGTAGATAGATACATTGATAGATAGGTAGATAGGTAGATAGATAGGTAGATAGACAGACAGACAGACAGACGCCAAAAGTGCTTGTATACGAAAAGAAATGTTCCGTAATTAAAAAAAATACACACGCGAGGTTTCTGCGTTTAACGCTCACACGCCATACACACGTATGGTCAATACCACCGAATACCACAACACATAGGGTAACAGAGAATCCTTTTCTGTTGTGAATAATCGGCAGACTGTAGCATTGTCTTAATAGTAGTAGTTTTCACCTTGAGAGTTTTTTTCCACCACCAGTTGCAACAGGAAATTATCCTGTAAGGTGGTCCCTGCTTATTCGGAAAGTAATATAACTCTGGTTCCGGCAAGAATATGTATTGTTTAAAAACTTCAAACTCTCGTTCATTCAGTTACATTTGGCCAAAAATCGGAGGATTCAGATGATTTCGGAGCAACTCTGTCGTGAAGCGCTGCCAATGAGCCATGCAAGGGAGAGCAAACGACATTTGTGAGCAACGGACACGGCCCGGTCTCTGGGTTGCCGTCTACAATCGTACCACAATCGCACTCGTGGGGTCCAAAGCTTCGGTGGTTTTGCGTCAACTTGTTTCAATCTCGAGTTTAGAACGTTGGCATTTAAGAGCCCGCTTTGCGGAAACTTTGGTGTGCGTGTCGATGTGGGCACCGTTAATTGCCCATGAAAAAGCATTCTGTTTATCTTCACCGAGAAATCAAGGAGACGCAAATAACACAACTATTGAAGCATGCCACCATTGAAGGACGAGCCGCTGTGGCTCATACTTGTTTTGGCTATGAAGAATATGAGAACATTTTGGTTGATCTGGTTTGGGTCAACTGCTGGCTGTCCGTCTTGTTTTGCTCGCGACAATATAAATATTCTACTCGAGTGAGAACAAAACCCAGGGCCTCTGCATGACAAGAAGATGTTGCATCAAACAGCCAAGGCATTACTTGGAACTGGTTTAGAAGAACCCGTTCTGAAAGGATCGAAAAAAAAACTGTACGAATGTTTTTTATATAGACACAAAAAATAATTTGATGATGATTTTTGCTTTTATGTACCTATAAAACACCACTTTGAAAATATAAATGGCCACTATAGCAAGACGTCTGCTTCTTTTTTTTTATTTTTGTGGCATCACCCCACTGTAGGCTTATTGAACTTTGGTTCCCGGTGGAGACTTCAACGACGCCGTGTCAAAAGGCAATTTTGGGTGTTTGACATCGTCTGTTGCGAATTCCGCAAGAGCGCAAACTGAAAGATCAGTGGCGAAGTGCCCACTAGACATAATTCACCAATTCCGAAAGTGGCGAAGTACCACTACGCAGATTCACACCTTACCGAAGAGAGATAAAAAGAGAGATAAGGAAATGCTTTGTGAAAGACAGGGAAGTAAACCAGAAGGAAATTTCTGCTTTGCTACCCTAAACTGGGAAAGAATTATTGGATAGGAAGGTAAGGGGAGAAAAAAAGAGGGCGATGTGTTTAAAAATGCTGTTTTGTGGATAGTCAGTATGGTGACAATTACATATCAAGGCTGAGCTATTTGTGAAAAGGGGGTGGGGTGGCGCAAATTTTACCTTAGAACTCATTACGCAATTCACAGGTGTGACGCCTGGTGCAAATGTGCACACCTGCCTTGTTATATTACGTCTGTTAACAGAACTTATGATCAGCAAGATCGCCGAAGACTTACACCGTACTTGGGACTGTTTCTAGAAGAAAAAAAGCATATACTGGTGATTTTTCTGGTGAGAAGTCCCGTTAACCAATGTTTCTGGTGATAATCATGTTAACAGTTACCACGTAGCAAGTATGCACAATCGCACCAGGAGTGACAACAAAAAGATATACATATAGGAAGGAAAGGCATGAAGGTCAACAGAGTCGGAAACATCTAGATTGATATTTTACACCATTGTGAAGGGCAAAGTGAAGATCGGACATGAGTGAAGAGAAGAGGAGGCGCAGAACAACTGGGTTCATTACAAGCTGGAATTTTGCTTCTATTCTTTGAATGTTTGAAGATTCTTGGCTCAGGGACGATTCCACCAAGGCCGATAAATTTTTGGCGACATGGGCTCTTCAACACTATCTCGTTATAAATTTCTAACCCAATATCAGTAAATGCTACAAAGGTTATCATTTCTTTCGCTAACTTGGCTCGATCATAGAAAGCTCTGCGCACATAGCGAGTTTATTGAGCTATATTGTTTACTTAGCTAATGAATTATAATGTCAAGTACAAGTGCGACGAGTAATCCTTAAGCTAAAGTGTGAGTTATTTATTAAGTAGCCTAAATGACACACCGCAGGCAACCATTGAGACGCCGGCGGCTGCCCGCATGAGAGCTTGCTTATGAATGGAAACAAAGACAAAATTTTGAGCGCAGTCTCGACGCTGTAGCTATGCCACCAGGGTGCTTAAGTGCAGTGAAAGGCAGAGATGGCGCATTAGCAGGTCATGCCACGATCGGGCAAGTTCTCGACTACAGCGATGGTGAGGCCATCTTCTTTCATCTCGAGTACATTGCTAATCCAGCGGATGCGGTGAAGGGTGCGACGGCGTAGATAGTTCACAGACTCTTTATTAGGCCCTCCATAACACCCAGGTTCCTAGCGCTGTCCCTTTACGGCGGTGACAACCCAAACAAGGGAATATTTCAAAGCCCCAGCAGAGCAACTAAGCGGCACAGCAAAATAAAAGCTGCTGTCCCCATGGGTCTTTAAGAAGATGCTAGTAGGAAAAAATAAAACAAAAAAACGCTTTGCTCGCAACTCGAAGGTTCTCTCGGGCGACCAACATTTGTCGCTGAAATGAAACACCGCTGTACAGCGCGAGAGTAACGCATAAGCCGCGGATTTCGCTCCACTGTAAGCGCTGGCACTGCCGTTCTGACCAGCAGTAGTTTCTCTGGCTCTGTTGTATGCATACAGTTGAAATCCCGCGATTTAGTTTCCGTGCTCGCTTGGCTCTATAATCTCTGATGCTTTCTCGCTTTTTTTCTCAAATAGCGTGGTGAGTGCACCGACTGACCAAGCCTAGCATGTGACATATAGCCATTCTAGATACGAGAACAGGTGCATTGGAATAAAACTTTGTTGTCCTTGTCTTCAGAGACATAAGTAACCAACCTGTCCGAGCCATACCTTCTTGTCTAGTGTTTTTATGCATTGTTCTCTCCTCAACGTACTATGCCCCCACACAATTTTCTGCTAGTTTCTGTTGCAAACTGCTGTTGCAACATGTTGTAAACTGCTTCCATTTCACGCCTGCCACGTGTCTCGTTGTTACAGTTTTATCTCGTGGAGTACGAGTTCACTTTTATCCCGTGGTGGCCAACAACAAGCCAGTCTATGACGGACGGCAATGTAGGGTGGTTTTTCGTGTTTCCAGTGTTAGGTGTGAAAAAACACGTACTCGCAATGCATGAGAGGGTCTTTAGTATGTCTTCTCAAGCACTGCTTTTTTTTTCTTTTTATACGACTACCTTTGTTACTCTCGAAAATGTATTAGCCAGTAACGAACACGATCGACAAAAAATAATGGCTGCACTCGTCATGCACGTGTTTTTGTATTGGTCAATAATTTAAACTAAGTGCCGATCTCATCTGCTTTTAAGTTGAAAACCGTTGCAGTCTATAGCGTGAGAATCTTTATACTACACCAAGGCTGCCCAGCTAGCATTATTTATAATAAAGCATAAGGTGAAAACACTGTTTCGCTGCACGGTCAATATTCTAATTTCCATGACTAATTTTGTAACTAAATCGATATTTTAGTTTTATGAACCATATTATTATTCGCTGGTGTTATCGTTTATGGTTGAGGCCAATTTGGCCATGGCCACATTGTTGAAACTCGTATTCAGCGTCACTGTACACTTTCGGCTATAACAGAAGCACCCTCTACGAAATAATTTATCATGATGGCATATAGCATGTTATACACTACGCGCCTGTAAGTATATAGGAGTACCATAAACATCAAATGTTTGCGGGACGTTGGATCCAAGGCCAATGAGAATTTTCGCTATATCTGCGTAATATGTCCAATCAAGCTAGTGGCTGTATAGGTCGGAATGCCAAGTGTAGTAATAAATATTTATTTATAAATTACATTCCCATACAAAGCGAATATTCAGATTTATCGTACAGTTCGCGTCCCGAAACCTTTTGCTGTTGGTAGTATACCTACGTAGCTGCACACCTTTTGACGTCATGGCTGATGATGACGATGAATTATTGCTGAGACACCTGTAATGAATGGAAAAAATTTTAAATATAAGGGTTCGTTTTCTTCGTTGAACGCAATGTTAAGGAGAACTAACGACTAATATACGCAGGGAAAGTATAGGGAATGGTATTTAATGTAACTCTAATGTAAGTGAGAAGAAAGAAAAGCGGACGAAAAGTTAACTTGCCACGGACAGGATCAGAACCAGCGACCTTCCAAGAACGTGTCCGCTGCTCCACCACTGAGCTATGGTGGCGCTGTCTCTCTATGTGACCAGTGGTGTGCATGAGGGCAGAGGTGCAAGCGGGAATGGATGTAAATCAAAGGACTGTGGGACGCCTCGCGTTGGGTGCTCACGGGAAGACGACAAACGAGGCTGTAAAGGGCGATATGGGGTGGGCAGGTTTTGAGGCGAGGGAAGCGCAGAGCAAAATAAGGTTCGAAGAAAGGCTAAGAAATATGAAGGAGAGTAGATGGGCAGAGAAGGTGTTCCGTTATTTGTATAGGAAGAGCGTGGACACACAGTGGAGAAAAAGAACTAGAAGACTCACTAGTAAGTATACGGCTGGTATTGTAAGCCGTATGTCAACAAAGAGCGTTAAGGGAAAAGTCAGGGAGGTGGAGAGGATTTACTGGATGGCAGCTATGGAGAAAAAACCGGCTTTGAGTAACTACCGAAAGGGCAAAAATGAAATAAGGAGGGAGGCATTTTACGATAATTCAAGGGGAAGCGCTTTACTGTTTGAAGCGAGATCGGGTTGCCTTAGAACGCGTAGTTATAAAGCAAGATTCAGTAAAGAAGAAGAACAATGCACATGCTGCGGGAAAGATAAGGAAACGGCGGAGCATGTTCTGATTGAATGTGCAGATATCCACCCAGGTGTACGTTTGGGCACGAGCCTACAGGAAGCCTTGGGTTTTAGGGACAACAATGGAAAGCTGAACACACCCGCGATTGAAATAAGTAAGAGACGGTTAGAGTATTGGTGGCAGAAAATCAGAGAGAAAGGACAAAACATATTGTCCAAACATATTGGAAAAATAAAATATGGACAGTGTGCCGTAAATGGCAGAGAACTTAAGCTGAAAATTTACCTTTTTTTCCATTAAGATAGAATTTATCGAAGTAGAGGCATTAGGCCAACATAAAAAAAAAAAAGGTTTTTTTTTTTTTTTGTCGAGCCTGGTGGCATACTTGTCACCACCCCGTTATAAAGGGGACGCTCATAGCATCCATCCATCCATCCATCCACCATAATAATGATAAGAAGAGAAAAGTACCATCCGTATTTGTCTATCCTTAAGATGATGCTTCAACAGGCTGGCACAGAGATGGAGCTCGGGGAATAAAATATACAAAAAGGAAACTGTATGAGCAATAAAATGGTAAATATTACGCATTCGCTCCGCCTCCCTCAGCACGCACTCGAACCATTGCAACGCGCAGCTGACCTGGAAGGCCATCGAGGAAACCAAGGCATGAGAAATCTGCACGTTTTAAGACAGGCAAAAGGAACAAGGTCTAGGCCCGCAAAACTCACGTAATAAGTCCGGCTGGCCTCTATGGTAGCGCCGCTTCAGAGAGCTCATCTGAAGGTGTCATGGTGAGCAGGACTACAGCAGAAAATTGACTCAGAGGAGTGTCGGCTCGGAAGAATGTGAGCACCGCATGAACATCCGCAAAGAGTGTGCCTATTTTGTGTTCTTCGAGACGACAGCAAAGGCCGGCGGAGTCGAGAAAGACGGTGATGTCGTGTTTGAGCTCGCGGAGACGACGGGTGCACTTCACGTAGGGAGCTGGGCGGCCTCTGAGGTGGGTTTGTCGGAACCGCGGCGACAGCATCCTGGAACGAGTGGCACAAAAGTAACACTATGAGGTTTCTAAACCGATATTTCAACTTTCAACGTCGACTTCATTGTTGCCTTTAGTGTTCCTTTAAAGAACCGCAGGTGGTCGAAATTTTCAGAGTCGTTTACTGCGGCGTCTCTCAATCATATGGTGGTTTTGGGACGGTGAATCGCACGCACCGATCAATATTATCATTCGGTAGAAAAGCGAGGTACCAGTTACTCATCTATAAGGCATTATAGTAAGCTTATTTATGCTGTGGCTCAGGACGATAAAGAGTTATATAGCAGAAATATTTGTGCGGGGTTGAAAGTTGCAAGTGACCCACTCGTTAAGCAATTATCTTACGTTACCTTACGTTAACACGTTATTATTTCACTTTTCCACCACGTGTCGTCTATGATGGCATTATTACTGATCCAGTGCAGAATATTTAAGAAACCATAAAAGTCGTGCAAGTTCTGGTAGACATTTATGTACTACCCTAAATGTAACATGTCTAGATGTATGATTACTAGCCAAAACTGTTTCAAGGAATTCAACGTCAAGTAGTGTGCCTCGTGTGCTCATGTTGCTCATGTCAAATAACTCATTACTCACTCATAAATAACCGTAATTGTTTTTTGACAACGTAGTTAGAATATTTTCACCTTTCTTGATTGATTGATATGTGGGTTTTTCCCGTCTCAAAATCACCATTTAATTATGAGAAACGCCAAAGTGAAGTGCTCAGAAAATTTCGACCACCTGAGTTTTTTTAGTATGATCCCAAAGCTGAGAACACGGGCCAACAGCTTTTTCACCTCCATTAAAAATTTTTGCCATTCTTGATGCATCCCAAAGTTTTCTTGTTGCTGTGCATTGAATCAAGATTTACAGTTCTTAAGAAGATTTCTCGCATGATGTGGCGCTTCTATAGCGCATTTTTCAAAATAACATTGATGCACCCACTTTATTGGTGGTTGTGGAATACGCGACCGCCACTCAGAACGCCTGTGATAAATTCTTTACGAACTAGAAGTTTTTTTTTTGTGTGTGACAAGCGGTGGTGGTTTACAACTGCGTTATAAAAATCGGCTGTTACAGTGTGCTAGTAGTAGCCTACGCTGTAAAAAGTTAATCACCATGGCACTTAGACAGCAGGGGGAATGTTAATAGGCTATATGCGCCTGCGAGAACCTAAAGGTTCTGTCCTGTGGGTGGCGGAGGGGGACAATGGACACGCACGCGGTACGCTTTACAGGATGTCACGCTGGCCCGTTATACGCGCAATGCCTCTCAGCCTGGCTTGTTGGATATGTCAGTTGTATGGGGTCATGCCTTGGAACAGAATCGATAGGCTCTCCTTGACATCCTACATCTTCTGGTGAGTGTCGTTGCCTGCTTTCACCAGGAACTATGTGTGGTTGATTACGACGCTCCCAAACAACGCCCAGTATAAGAACTACCAGTGCTACTCCTGGGATGGTATATGGTAGCAATGCCATTTTTGATGCTAATGCAATTTTGTGGTTTGCAATCTGATCAAAGACTTGGTGAGTCGATGGTCCAACTTTGGCATCAATGAGATAAGGAATTCATTAGTAATAACTAAAGTTGATGCAATAGAATTGTGCAAAAGGCGTTTCTACAAGGTGTATATACCAAACCCTGAATATGTTCTGTATGCTATCTGAACTAATTGCTTCACAATTATTTTAGCAACATTTTCCAGTATCATTGGGCATAAATGTCGATCTCAAGTCTCTTTGTTGGTGTTATTTTGCGACCTGAATGCGCGGTTCATCTCAATACTTTCGCGCTGAATAAAGAGAGAGCGCGAATCCTCTTGGTGTTTTACAGATGCGCAAAAACAAACGCGGAGCGCACGCGCACGGTCAGAGAGTCGGAAAAAGAACAAACTACTCGTTAATAAAACATTTGTGTAATAGTAAGTAGCTACACTCTAGAGGAGTATTTGCTTTGGCCTTATGCTCTTACTGCTATCGCTGAAATGACTAAAGCTTCGAGGTTACCTCCCTGCATCAGATCTGAATGTTGTGTAAATGATATTAAACTGGCAAGTTTTAGCAATGGAACCAACGGAAGCAATATTTAGCGATAATAAGCACCTCATTGTTTTGTCTCCTTGTCGTTTTCGTTTCATGTACAGTTCAACGAATTAGAAGAGCGTTATAGGCTGTGTGTAGGAGGTGCAAGTCCGGCACTGGCATCAAATACAACCAGACGGTCTTGCCAAAAGTGCTTGCGTGTAAAATACAGATACTCAGTGAAATATGTGTAAATGACTATTTACGTTGTGGTGGTACACCATGGTGCTATAGTGCTTACGGTGATCGGTTGCTGACCCGAAAGTAGCGGGCTCAATCAGAGTCGCGGTAGCCGTATTTCTACGGAGGTGATATGCGATAGAAAGTCGTGTAATGTGCGATGCCAAAGCAAATGAAACAGCAAATGGCGGAATCTTCAGGAGCACTGCCCAATGGCGTGGGTTATAGTCATATATCGTGCTTAAGCACCTAGAAATCTACAAATACTTTTTTATGTCGTATTTACCCGACAAAGCATTTTCTGGCCTAATAATATTTACAATGAGAACGGTTCAGATAGTTTCCTTACTTGTAATAACTACGTAGGCTAAAACTGTGAGTTATTGAAGTATTTTGATATTTCCACATATTCTTTAGATAGAGCTTAGTCATATATTAGAGGTCCAATACATTTACGATGAGAATGAGAAGTATCAGTAAATTTCACAAGCAAACACAAAAAAGCACTTATTCTTTTTTGCATGCGTTTGGCGCTTTGAAACTATTTTTTTCCCACCTCAAAATAAAAAAAAACCGCGAACAAAGGATGATGAGCGTTGATATGTTGGAACTCTCTTGAACAGAAATCGTGATGCTTTAGCTATCCTGTGCAATGAAGCCAGCAAGACAGAATGAACGTCCTCTGAATTTCTGAAACCCGAACTGCGTTTTCTCCGCGCGTCTTCTTCGATGCAAGCCATATCCCTGCGACTCCCAAGGTGCAGCGTGTTCAAGGAAGTTGATCCTTCCTGTCGACAGGCGCACATGCGCTCAGAGATGTAGCAGACGCCTCTCCACCTGCCAAGCGTAAGCCTAATAGACGACTATTCTTGGCATTTTGGGATTCTTGCACGCCAAAGCTGTCTTCAAACATCTGTCTTTCGAAGCCACATTGGTACCTCAGAGGAGCACGCCACGGCTCAAGGCATACTGCTATCAGCCCAAACGCGGGTCTACGAAGGAGCGTAGGGAGGACGGGAGGGAGCGTGCTGGGCTCGAATGAAACACAGAACAAGTGAATACCTTTAATTCCTAGCGTGCCCCGACTGATTTCAGTGGCCTTGTGAGTTCATCACGAATAAAAGGGTGGTTTACCGTAGACTATTTTTTTCTTTGGTTATCCCCTGATTTATATACTTATTCACTTCGCTATTCTCAGATGTATACACATTCCACAGCATTTACTTATATCTAAATCTCAGTTATTCGGAGCGCTGTCTGCAATCACAATACACATACACACACACGGTACAAAAGCCAATTTGTAAATCACGCCTAAAGAAAGGTACTGTGAATCCTTCGAATAGTTGTTCAAACACAAAAGTAAAAAAAAAGAAGAGCAAGCACCACTATTGATTTGACTGTATCAACAGGCGTCAATTGTCAAGCAGCTGTAATGGCCCTCCATGCAGGAAAATTTGCCTCCTCTTGCGAATAAGGGAAAAGATGGCGTGCCAATGTCAATATTACTCTTTGTTCAGTAATGTGGAGTCTTTCGAAACCATCCGCTAATCTTTTTCCAGTATGCTGCAAGCGAGACCCGGACACTAAGGTCATGCGTGGTTGATGAAAGACATCTTTTGTTTGTTATTGTTCGCAAATTCTTCAGAGTTTAGCTTCGATGAAACAAAGAGGTTTCCTTGCTAATCAAGTTTGTCGCATCGCAACTGCTTTCCTGACATGGTTGTCTAGACAGTGAAACGACTTTCGCGTTGTCACCGTGTGTCGCCCCACAACGGGTGTTTTTGCGTTATCGCTTCCTCGTTGACCATTGCTGACAGAACCATGCACAGAATGACAACCTCAAGCACTATTTTCGGTTGATTACTTTGCGGGTCCCCCGCAGGTGGGAGTACCAAGAGCAACACTACTCTTTATTGTGCGTCTCCAGTTCTATTTTATGTTGCCTCAGCAACAGATATGGGACGCCCATGTCACGTGGTTGCAGAAGAGGGGCCATAGTTTATCTACCACTTACTGACCGCTGGCAGTCGATGCATTGGCGTCCACATTCCGCGTAGTACGGCATGTATGGTAGCATTTAGGGGCGAAGCTTTTTATAGCGGCACCCGTTCGTCCCTCCTAGTCGTAGTGTGTAACAATTGTTACATTTTGACCTCCAAGGTGGTGCTGGTGGGAGATTTGTTCAGTGCGTTGTTGATTAATAAAAAATAGTGCTCAATGTACATGCCAATGGCTGTTAATAGGAAATGAAAGACAGGAGCATATGGCTTTTAGTTAACGCGCACGCTGCGATTCCCATTAGCAGCCATTGGCATGTACGTTGAGCACTGTCTGACAAGAAAGGGTTGCTACGTTATACTCGCTGGGTGTAACCTCCTTAGTTTTAGAAAGGTTTAGCGAGCGTTGAGCCGCAGTGCCATGAATACAATGAACTTGTATATACAATGAACTCGAGGTGGTTAAAGGTGGGAAGTAGACCTGAAGCGCAAGCCGTAAGAAAGTGTGCGTGTGCCACCTCTCGTTTAGTCCTTGGAATGTCCGCTGCGTGGCGGTGCTTCTATATGGGGAATATATGATGAAAAGATGCGAGATGGTGGTACTTGGAGTGTTGAATAGATTGACGAACGGACACACAGACAGATGCATGGATGGACGCATGAACGGACGCAGGAGCGGATGCATGGACAAACGCAGGGACGGACGCACGAGCAGACGCACACACGGACGGGCGGATGGACGCATGGACGTTCACGCAGACGGACGCATGGACGGACGAATGCTTCGCCCCACTCTTATCATTCACTCCGTGGATATGCTGCGAATTTTTTTTTTTTTGCTGTGGTATTCAAAACGATAGCATGAAAGCGCACGTTTCACGGAAATTCCGGTGTCGGTAGCGTTGGTTGTGAGCGAAAAAAATAGCCTTGGCTCTGAACGAATTGTTCATTGGGAGACTCAATTAAAATAATGTTTACCTCAAGTGAGAATCGAAAGTAAACTGTCTGCATGAGAGGCAGCTTTTCAACCAAGCCAAGATATAGTTCAAGTCACTTCGACAAAGAAAAAACGTTAATATCATGCAGTCGAAGGAGGTTTTAACGCAATAAATGTTGCATCGTAGAAGGATTGAATTGTGCCAGGAGTCAAAGCATGTGAACGGCATAATAAGTGGGTGTTTTAAATGTTCGCGCTTACTTATTTATTCAATATTTTCTGCAACAACATGAAAAAAGGGAGAAGTTGTGGAAGTTCGCTTGTAGCCTGACGAACGCGTTGTAGGCCCTTCGCTGGTTTGGAAAAAAAGAAGAATTGGGCGTAGTGTGTATTCAAAAACGGCGCTTGCAGTACACTTAGAATATTTTAAAACGGGCGATGTTACGCGCGCACTCGTTAATTTTTTTACGGCATGGTTGAGGCATGCACCAAGAGCGGAAGCGAGGCTAGTAGTTGAGTAGGCGATACCCATGATGGCCATTTGCACTGCCACGTTCTGCTCTTCAAGGCGAAGCTGAAGTGCCCTTCATGCGTTGTTTTTAAAAAAATAAAAAATGTGGTAGAACATGATTCAGCACTAGGAAAAAAAAACAACGAATGACATTTAGTTTACTAACTACTACACGCTCATTTGAGTGGTTATTCATTAAAGTGATTTATAGCTTTAGTATAATTGAAAATCAATAATGATGTACCGACAAAAATATAGAGGTGAACTGAAGGCTTTAGTCACCGCAAGTAAACACAATAATATTTCCTGTTTCCAGATTGATTGATGTACTTGCCTAGCAGATGGAAAAAAAACTGTGTTGTGTTTTTAGTACAACCTTTTGAAAACTATAAACACCACATGTCTACGTCGACCTTTTTGATAGAGTTGGTTTCAGCGTAAATATGGCCTCCTTGTTTAAACTAAGTGACACGTCTGAAACTTTCTCGGTCATGATGTCACGTGGAGAGACCTCTGTAATGTGACGAAAGCAGAGGTTTGTGAAAAGTTTCCCATCTTTATACCCTTGAAAAAGTATGAACTTCATCTCTAAGAGCAAGCCGTTCTTCCGCCATTATCGGTGAAGTGACAGAATTACTAGCGGATTGGCACGATGCTGAGAACACACATGAAATGTAGTGACAGTACACGCGCTTCTTTAAACTTCTGAAATGAACTTGATGTAAAAAAAATCCAGTCATAAACGTGATCCCTATGGATAACCGTAGCTGCGTTCACGAAACAACAACATGTATCTTAGTTGGCTTGGAATATTATGCAGATTCCGCACTTCTGGCCTTGAAAACAACAAGAACATTAAAATAAAAGCAGCCATGCATTCCCCTCTCAGAATGGCATTCGTTTGCCGTATAGCAACAGACAAGAGCTCCACTAATGAGCGCACAGCACGCGATAAACCAAAATAAACCGAATAATAAATAAGAACAGGAGTGCGCTTATTCCAAGGATTCAGTAGAACGAGGTGCACAAATAAGCATGCCCGATACTCCGTGGAGGTGTGCGCGATCAGCCGCAGCAAAACGCGGTAAGGCGGAAGTAGGAAACGCAATGTGAGACGGCACTTCCTCCCGAATGGGCATACGGTGGGAAACGTTCGTTCCCGCTACCTGCGCGCCAGACAACATACTCTAGCAACACGGCTCTTACAAAACGGGAACGTAACAACTGAAAGAAAGGGAAAGAGAGTAAAACCTCAAGACAAAAGATGCGCAACATGAAGGAGGCAGTCTTCGCGCTTTCCGCTCGCATGTTCTTCCCCGTTGCTGGAGATGAAGCCTCGGCTATGACGGGAGCGAAAAACTTTCTCGGTCGATGTGAAGAACAAGCGCTGACGCGTTCGAGTGGACACGATTGCACCGCTCTGAGATTTCATGCACTGTTTCCCGTGTGATGCAATTTGTTTTTTTTTTCCCTCGGGGATGAGCTGGAACACCATCAGTGCTGTGTTGGATCGAAGTGCATGCTTTACCGGGCGTTCCTTTCTTGAGAGCACTGCCCTTGTAAGACAAAAAAAAAAAAACGTGTGCGATGGACTGATTAGGTCTGCGGAGATATAGATAACATTTGTGTTTCTAGCTGGGAGAATGATCATAAAGCTTTGAACAATATTTTACTGCGAAACAACAATTTCTTCTTATGAGGCTTTATAAATTCTGTGAAGTAACTAACCAGGCCGCTTTAAGAAAGGCGAATGTTGCAATCACAGCTTTTGTTTTGGCTGTAGTAGCGGTGGAATCATTGTTACGTTGTGCTGAAAAGACTCGCTGCTCTACAGATATCCACGTCCACTTCTGTCATCATGGATGCAGTTTGTTTCTTTCTGTGTTTTCATGAGCCGAAGTTCAGTGGCAGTTGTGTTTTGCTGGAAGTATTTCTTGGCTGTCCAGCAGAGCTAATTCTGCATAATTCAAGATAAGACACAATAATTCTGTAAGTTTGTGTATTATTCTGCCGACTTTGCGAATATATGATAAAAGGCTACTAGAAAAGGATTTGAAGCAATCGATTTTCACTGTCGATGGTTTTTGCCTTGTATAAATAGGTTTCGGCACTACTCAGATCTGAATTTCAGATCAGAGCGCTTATTATTATCATTATTACCGAGAAGGGCCTCGCGTAGCTTCCCTCTTGTAAAACTCAACTTTCTTGATGGCTTCCTGCTGATCTGTTCCAGGGAAATGGGCAAAAAATTATACGTATAAATTAAACAGTTTTCTATTACTTTCATGCCTACTATGTTTAGCGCAGCATGAGCAGCATACTTGAAGGCCTCACAAAATTTTTCTTAACGGCAATGCCCCACCAAGCTGTACTATTTGGAGGGTGCTTGTTACGTTGCAAAAGTGTATCATTACAGGTGGTGTCTTTAAAAGCTTGCTAGCTTGCTTCCATCCCTCCATCCGTCCGTTCATGCCTCCATCTATCTTGGTAATATTTTATTAATCATTTCTCATCGTTACGTGCCATAACTACGATGTGTCTATGAAGCAAGAGACTGAATTCAATTCTGAGAGTGTGGGATCCTTCAACATCCACCTAAATCTAGGTGCTCGAACGTTCTAGCATTTCAACCGCATAGCTTGTGCCGGGAGTCGCACCCGCCTAACAGAGCTTAGCTGCGCGACACTATACATGATATGTTTAGACGGCTGTGCTAGCTTTTGCGGGGTAGTGTATCATTAGATAGCTAAGTGCATTCCTGCAATGAGGACAATGCTTACGTGAAGCGAAAGATCGAAATTTTCATACTAGTAAAACTCACTACGTATCGAAGTATCTTGGTTATATCGATAACAATATCTTATAATAATGACAAATTATCTTGTTCTGTAATAGCTGTACCAAAATGTGATGACGACGAGGATTTTGAAGGACGCGGTGATGTGATTATGGCGCAATACGAACAAAATGAAGAGAGTCAAGATATAGAACGCTGAGCTCTGAGAGGAACAAGAAGAAATTCTATAACAGCAAAAAAAAAATTAAAATTATTGCGGTGTTACCTTAATGATAGAGTTTTCTGTGAAGACACTAGAGAGAACTCTGGCGCAGGTGTTCATCGAAGCTGCAACGCACGACGCTGCAGCGAGCATGACAATGACGGGGAGGACACACGTTTTGTCTAATCTTCGTTATTTCGGGTCAGTTTGGTTCCTTCTGGCCTGAATACCTTTTGCCACAAAATGAAGTTCAGCGATGGTTTCACAGTTACGCTTCACCACCTTGAACTTATTAGGCTCACCCACTCAAATTGGATAACCAAATTCTCAATGTCCAACCCCTTGTTCGAAACAAAACCAAAAAATAGCAATAAACCAAGTCGCAAGTGAGTTCAAAGCCTCAAGCGCTAACACTAGATAAACTTGTGTACTATCCAGTATTGCAATAGTGGCTGAACGATCGCAGTGCCAGAGTTTCCTCTAATTAATTTTAGAGAATTTATGCCTATGACGGTAAAATTAGGACAACAAAAACGAAAGAATGTGTGGTAATGACCATGCACTTCCGCCTTTTTTTGGTCCTTAAAATGTTCAGAGGTCCGATACTGCGCCTACCATTCTGGTGAATATCGTCTAGATGCCACAAAACTGTAAGTGTATGTTTGAGCATATCTACTGAGTCATCCCCAGAAAACTGTCGATAACAGAATGAAATAATGTAATAAAGTGGCCCGAAAACATGTGTTTAGAAAAAAAGGTTTAGTGATTTCGAGTACTTCGTGTGTTTAGAAAAAGTTGTTAACGATTTAGAGTACTTGGTACTCTACTATGGGAGAGCACTGAGCCGCGCATAACGTATACATCTGCGAGAGTCATGAGTAGTCAAAAAGGTGCTTAAAATGACTCTCTTCATTCATTATAGTGTCAAGGGGGCAGAGTAGGCAGAGGGTAGAAATATATTTACAAATTTTACACGGAGTGCACAGTGCCTTTGAACCAAGATGGCGGAGTGGCAACGACAAGACGAGCTTTTGTAGAATCGTCATCTTCGTCGCCTTTATTGTCCATTCCTTGATATAATGATGGTTTGTATCATATAGCCGCCAACGATGAAAGCGCCGTCTCGGCGCTTAAGAAAGTGCATGATCCTGCACAGAGAAGAGCGGCTTAGGGCGGGAGAGGTGTACTATATCAGTAGACGACAGAGACGATGAGGATAGAGTTTCCAAGGGGGCGATCTCATAGGTGATCTTGGTCAGTTGGCGCAGGACTTTGTAAGGCCCGTTGTAGCGAGCGAAGAACTTGGAGGACATACCAACGTGACGGGAGGGAGTCCACAGCAAGACCAATGATCCTGGGGAGTAAGAGACAGCTCTTTGGCGACTGTCGTAGCGATTATTTTGAGAGAGCTTCGAGGCTAAAAGATTATCCCGGGCAAACTGGCAGGCCGCTCGAGCCCGAGTTGTTGCATCGCGAATGTACTGAGTAAAAGTGTTAGTATGCCACGGCAGAAGAGTGTCAAAAGACAAAGTGGGGTGACGGCCGTACAAGAAATAGAAGGGAGAAAAGCCAGCGGTGTCGTGGCGTGATGAGTTGTAGGCAAACGTCACGTAAGGCAAAGTGGCATCCTAATCACGATGATCTGCGGAGTCAAACATGGATAGTATTGTCGTCAGTGTGCGGTTGGGGCACTCGGTGAGTCCATTTGTTTGCGGGTGGTAGGAAGTGGTGAGTTTATGACGTGTGGAACACGAGTGAAGAATGTCGTCCACGACCTTGGAGAGAAATGAATGACCTCGGTCGGTCAGCAGTTGACGCGGCGCTTTATGGTGGAGAATAACGTCGTGAAAGGAGAAAGTCCACGGCTTCAGTAGCACAGCTTGTTGGTAGTGCTCGCGTGATCGCAAACTGCGTCGCGTAGTTTGTAGCCACTACTACCCACCTATTCCCACTCAGAGACTTTGGAAATGGTCCAATGAGATCGAAGGACGATGCGGTAGAATGGGTCTGCTGCAATGTCGATAGGCTGAAGTGGGCCAGGTGTTGCCTATGAAGGATGCTTGTGGTGCTGGCGGGAATCACAAGATGCAACGCATCGGCGCACAGAGTGGTAAAGGCCGTGCCAGAAGAATCGGCGCCGTACGCGGTGATACGTGCGGGCTGCTCCGAGATGTCCAGCAGTTGGGGCATTATGAAGTTGTTCGATGTTAAGTATGGCTTGTATCTATATTAAATATAGTCCATTTCAGATAAAGCCAGTAAGAAAGTTTGTTCAAAAACAATAGTGTACCATTCACAACAAACCATCCACCCTTGATTGGACGACAGGGGGTTTCTATAAAAGGGGTTGTCTTCGGTTTTGTGAAACACCATTCAAGTAATGTTAGTCGTTTACACAGAAATATAATTTTGCGCCTCTGCCTAATATTGTATAAAGGATGGCGGAAAGAAAGCGCAGCAATACGTTAACAAAAAAAAAGAAGTCTCTTTCTTTCCTCTCGGTTAAGATACTGTAGGCCCGTCTTTATTATCTGAGTCTTATCGCTTGCTATAGTAGGTGGCGCCGTTCTTTCGCAGCCTTCACGTCCAATGGACGTCGTCAAATGTGTGTTAACTGATGCGATCTTTTTTTATTCGGATACGATGGATGTATATGGGCTCGCTTGGTTGGTAAATGACATTGGTAAACAGACAACAGAGCGGGAAGAAAACACCGAGTAGAGCGAAGATTGAAAAAATGTGTTTTATTTGTTCGTCTTATTTATCAAACGCGCTGGTGCTGAGTTGAAGCCTTCTTGTTCAAAATATGCCTAAAGTAGTTCGTGTTGACGAATGTGGAGGAACTCTGATAAACCTTGTCTGTGCTGGCTAATGTCATGTTGACAGAAAAAACAATATCACGGGTAATACTGAATAAGGAGTCAATAAAATACACGCCTGAATACATATCTACAAAACATGCAGTCACTGAGCCTCAACAGAAACGAGCTGCCGTGATATCTCCATGATATATTCCTTCGATGTGACAGACATAGGGGACATACTAAGAACATGATATAAAGCTTGTACAGTTCATGCCATTTTAGGCTGCCTGCGTTATCACTGCTGTAATTATAAGAAATGTACGCGACTTCAGATTAGTTCATTAGATTTGGTAGAAGTGAATCAGTTATAGTAAAAAATACCGTGTTAAATAGCAATCATGCTAATAGTTGGAACTTGTAAGGTGCCTCGTAAGCCAGTGGAAACTTATCCTAATGAAATGCCTCATTACCTAAGCTTTTTCAGTGCCATGGCAGAAAAAGCGGAAGCGAAAACTCCAAATCTTGACCAATGGAAGTCGTTTGTGTGCAAGACCAAATGTTATAATCAGAAAAATTAGCTATTTTTATATAAAAGCCTTCGTGGCATGCTCGAAGAACTGAGTGCTTTACAGTGTATTACCCTCTGCAGCAACCAATTCTAGGCTGCGTAGCTGCGTAATTCGCTTGAGAGAGAAAGGGACGAAAGTTTTCGCAACGCCGAGACAGCTTTAATTATCCCGTCCACGTTAACGCAGGTACACGGACAACTCTCCTGACAGCAAGCGAGTCACCGGGAATTATAATTGCACTGGCATGTAGCTACGGCAGTCGCTAGGTCGTCAACTGAGAAGTTTTTTAAGATGGCAGGTCAACCGAACAGAGCTCGAGCTCCACGTTAATATCGCTTCTGAAGAACTGCACTTTTTACCTAGTACCACGAAGTTGTCACTTGCTATAGTGTTTCTGGACGAAGAGCGACTGTTTTTAGTCTGTACTAGAAGAAATAATAAAGTTGAAGTTGAATTACGTATGATAGGGCTAGCACGACAAAGGTACGCGCAGCCCGGTATTGAAACCTGTCGACGTACTCATTTCCATTTCTGTAGCTTTGACTGACAGCATATTAGTTCAAATCGTCTGGTTGGCATTGCCGAAGAAAGGAGGAAAATATTGGCAGATCCCACGTACAGTGGGAATCAATGATATGCGAAGCACGATTGAGAAATGTTGAAATGTCTCTTTAAAATCAGCACATTGTTACGAGGTCGAGGTGAATGATGTCGTACATAACTTACGTGTCATGATTATTATGTTTGCATGTCTCGTTTACCTTCGTCATCTATTCGAGTAACGCGATACCAAATTTAGTGTATGTGGAGCTAGCGAAACGATTGCGAGCGCATCATGAAGGGCCCAATATGCTCTAATGTAGAGTTGATGCGCACGCACACTGGGCACAGCGACGCTAAATTTGCAAAACGCGAGCATTGTATAGTTGACGCTAGGGTCGACCGGGGGCGACCAGCGTCTGTCGGCGCGGCCCTACGGCAACCGGCGCGAAATGCGACATGCGGCATTTCGCGACGATGTGTTACCCAGCCAACACTGCTTTTCCCTCTTTTTGTGACGGAGGGACGCTGGATGCGCTGAAACGCGCATGCGTCAAAGCAACGCAGCGTGGCGTGCGCCTGCTAGTATATGCCAGGACCGGCGCCCGGGTCACGCCACGAAATTGAACGCCGGAGAGCACGTGTACCGCGTCACGTCGAAATGTATTGGCGCATTGACTGTGGTATGTAGTCATGTTTTCACATGACGCACATTTCATGATTATCATGTTTGCACCACTCACATACCTTCGTCATCCATTGGCGTCACGTAATACCAAATATGGCATATGTGAAGCTGTAGCGAAACGGCCGCGAGCGCATCATGAGTGTGGCATGTTGTCATGTTGTTACATGACACGCATGCTGTGGTTATCATGTTTGCACCAGTCACATACCTTCGTCCTCCATTCACGTACCATACTACCAAATTTGGTATAAGTGATGCTAGGGAAACGGCCGCAAGCACATCATGAGCGTGGCATTTAGTCATGTTGTTACATGACGCGCATGTCATGATTTTCATGTTAGGGCCCGTTGCTTTTGTTCACCATGCAATCATGTCGTACCATGAAAGTTCTTAAGCACGTCACGTGAACGAAAAATCGGCAAGAGCAGCTTGATTATGAAATGTAAACCATGACATTCATGACATGCATATCATGTTTTTTTATGTTATGACTATTCAAGTACGTTCCTGATACAGTCATGTTATGCCATACGAAGTTTGGTACCGATACCATTATCGAAACGGCCAGGAGAGCTAAAAGTCGTTGGCGGCTAGATAGATAGATAGATAGATAGATAGATAGATAGATAGATAGATAGATAGATAGATAGATAGATAGATAGATAGATAGATACGCTCAAAGTCGCCAAAGTTCGCTAAGAAATGCTTCGCATTAAAAAAAAACTTAAGCCGGTTTCGCTCAGTAAGAGAAAGACACATGTGGCGGCACATGTATATTAACTCTCGGCCGCAAAGGTCGGCATACTCACTCATGAATGGACTCACTAGCTCACCTTGACTGAAATCGAGCCGCGAGTCATACATCGTCACACAATCATTCACGAGTCACACAACCGAGCGGTGAGCTTGAGTTAGTCAGTGTCAGAAATATTTGGTGAAATTGAATCAGTGTTAGTCCCCCATGAACATAGCACGATCAATCCTAGAAAGTTGTGACGCTATGCCTCTCAATGTTTTCATGCTTCAAATTGGCCTCGAAAAGGCATTAGACCACGTGCCGCACGTCTTGGTCCTTTCATTACTTGAGCACATGAACGTAGGAAGTTTGGTCAGCGACCGAGTGCGAACGGCTTACACAGGATGCACGATGAGATTGGTAATAAATAAAACTGCGGTTCAGCATGAGAGATGGGTGCCCGCTATTGCTCCTGCTTTACGCTATTTTTATTGAACATTTCTGTTTAAGCGTAATTCATAGCAACGCAACATGCGGCTCTAAATTGCAAGAAGCTGAGGTTAGGCTCCTTGCTTAGACGGATGACATTGCTGTTTTCTGATCAAAAAAAAGTATGAGATTATAATGCATGCTGTCAATGCCATGAAAACTTTTTTCCAGGTGAGTGGCGGTGCTGTTAACTGGGGTAAGTGCCTTGGTTTCTAGCATGGGGAACTGGACGTCAAACCAAGAGTATTTCTAAACATTAAATGGCATGAAACACCAGCCAAGTATTTAGGAGTACCACTGAACTTACTCTCTGGATTTCGAGCCGACCAGTTGTGCCCCCGCGACCTCCGATGACAGTGCAGCTTTGGCCGACTAAGCTCGCCCTACGCCATCTACTGACGCCGACAAGAGCTCTCGCGGCGTAGTGCCTCGTCCTCGAACTCCTGCGTACTTTAGTCATTTTCTGTCGTTCGCTGTCCCTAGGCCTCGCTCTCTCCTTCCCCCTCTCTATCTCTATACCTTTAATCCTATCCTTTTATTATCTCCTTACCCCCATTCCTCGTGAGCTACTGTTGAGGTGTCGCATTCTGATGCAGACAGTTACGGGGCTCACTTTTCTCTTATTTTCTCTAAGATTCACATAAGAATCACATAAGTACTGCCGTGACAGTTAAACGTATTGAGAAAAAAAAAAAGAAACAGAGGCGTTGCGCAATGATGTATAAAAATGGAATGGTTGGGGTATTTTAATATTTGCACGGGTCACAACGCGCAACCTGCTTTAATAGGCAAGCTGTGGTACGTAATTGAAGCTTTGCACTGCAGTAGAATATGTGTACAAAACATAGACAGCAGACAGTAAAAAACATAGACATAGACATAAACATTTGCAGTTTTGATTTGGAGCTCTGCATGGAAAAAATCTAGCCATACAAACCTCTTCACAAAAATTCGAGATGACGGGCTTGGATTCGTTCATTTAGACATAACACAACTTTTATATCGTTTACTTTTTCTGCGTGATGTAGATGACCTTTTTTAAATTTAACTTTGATACAACTAACGCCGGCTGAAGTGCTGCAGGGATTTTTCTTGTCGTCAGCAAATATGCGAGGACAAATACATGGGTATCTAAAGGAAGTTGTTTCGTCCTTCCATTTTTTATCAGCGATATTTTTGTTAGAGCATTTGACTGAAGTATCACGCAAAAATTGCATAATCACCTCGTCAATGTTGTACTGCCTGTACCATTGTACCATCAGCTATACTGTGCAGGCCCAGGACAGAATCTTCTTAAAAGTTGTAAAAGAATGCTTGTAGCAGGAGGGGTACAAACGTTTATTTAATTTACACACTTGTACGTTACCAGCTAAAACATAGTTGGAGAATAGAGGATTATTTGTTACATGAAGTACACATTGTTACTTATGTATTACACCGGAAACAATTGAAAACGTGTTTAAAGATTGCTGCAGCGGGTTTTTTTTCTGAGACATATTAAAGAGAGCCTTAAAAAAGAATTACCGTCAAGTTCACAGGCATCCGTTTGCTTTCAGCTAAAAGAAGGGTGCCGTACCTTATGATATAATCATGCTTCTGGGCCTGCATGGTATATGGCAAACCCAATGTGCCTTTAAAAAGGGAGATGTTGAAGTGCGATCTGTGCGACAGTATTTTAGCGAATCAGTGTGCCATTTTCTTAAAGCGCTGAAAGGGCGAGAGGATGTACCAAAATAAATTGCGCGCATTCAACCATTGTTACGAATGCCACAGTATTGATTAATAGTCAGCTAAGGGCTGACAGTTCTTCGTTGAATTTTGCGAGTGTATTCTGTGATACACTTGCATTTTGTCGAATATCTCAAATGTTAAGAGTCTTGATACGCAATGCAATAAATAAAAAAAAGACAGCGTGGCTCAGTGGTAGAAAACTAGACTGGCACGCAGCGGACGCGGGTTTGAATCCCATTGTGTTCTTGGTGTTTTTATTTAAGACTTTTGTTGTATTTTTGTGGTAATGGTTACGAACACCGGCGGCGGCGGACAACCACACGGCGCGGCGCGTGCCTCGTGTTTTGATCTCATAAGAGTTTTCGCTATAAAGGCTACGCACCGACCACAATGGTGTGGTATTACCGCACTTAACGCACGAAAAATCAGCCCGGCTACACACCCTGCTTTTAGATTTCATGAAATAATGTTTAAAAGACCCACTAGTATGACGGCTGAATATTTTGAAGTGGCAACCAGCAACAGGCATGTAGACTTAAGACTCACTGGTGTCAACTTCCTAAAGCTAGTAGGTATTGGTTAAGATGCAAGAAAAACATAAAACAGAAGAAGTGGGCCTCAATTTCCCCTCTGTACATCACAAATTGTAGCCTTTACGGTTACTAGAGTAGAATTAGATTTAGTGCACGAGTTTTACGTCCAAAAACGATTTGAATATAGGGACGCCATTGTGAAGGGCTCCTGAAATTTGGAACTTCTGAGGTTCTTTAACGTGCACTTAATCCCGATGCAGTGCTTTCAGCCACTTTTGTCTGTATCGAAAACGGGGCCCCAGCAGCCATGGTTTGATCCCACAACATTCAAGTTCAGTCGAGCACTACGACCACAATTGATTGATTGATATGTGGGGTTTAACGTCCCAAAACCACTATATGATTATGAGAGACGCCGTAGTGGAGGACTCCGGAAATTTAGACCACCTGGGGTTCTTTAACGTGCACCCAAATCTGAGCACACGGGCCTACAAGATTTCCGCCTCCATCGGAAATGCAGCCGCCGCAGCCGTGATTCGAACCCGCGCCCTGCGGGTCAGCAGCCGAGTACCTTAGCCACTAGACCACCGCGGCGGGGTCACTACGACCACAAGACCACCGTCGTGACTTAAAATGATTACTAAAAATGTAGACATACAAACACACAAACATATATATGTGTTCGTATACACGTGTACGGGTCTGAATTAAACACATTCTCAAAATTAGAAGGCTTTCATTGAAATTGTTTACTTCTGCATGGTGCGAAAGTTGCTATGACGTTTTCTTAAAAAAATCTGTGTCAAAAATGAACTCGACAAAGCGACCAGAGATAACGTATGCGGAAATATGAGCGGTCTTCAGACGAGACGAGCCTTATTGAATATCAAACCCCATATTAAGTGGGCTCGGTGAACTATGGAGTAAAGCCATTGGAAGCACAGCAGCAGAGAAAAGTTCCGTCCACGTATATGTGCAGAGCGAAGTTCAGAAAAAAATTTCACGAGATAGAGAACGGAATAACGCTAAGACTGTTTCATTCACAAGTTTCTCATTAGCCCGATTATGCTCTAATTTGGATTTCCGAAGCAGACACTGCTTTAATATAGACGCCGCTGCTAATAGGATTTACTTCCGTGTTATGGCTGCTACTTGAGCCAGCTGGCTTCTTCGAAGCTTATGTGCGTGAGCATTATGGAGGACAGAAAAGTAGTTTTTTTTGTAAACGTTTGCGCGGAATCTTTCCGCTGTATGAAAATAAGATATCCAATTCGCTGAAGTACGTAGGACCCGAATGAAAAGATATCACCCAGTATCGGGCTACGTGTACGGTTTCGCCTTTTGAAACCAGTATTGGCAATACACGATAGTGAGTGGTAACCAAAAAACCTCTTTTAAGTAGTCTTGACAAACGGCAGCCGCAAGGGACAGCCCCGTTTTGCCTGCCTGCGACAGTAGAATACTATTGATCAGCTGCCAGCTCGTATTATGTTCACGTGCTACGAGACGCCAACCAGGCTCACAAAGAGTTTGCAACACTCGCCTCCATGGATACAGGTGGCGCTGACTGAAACTCCCACGTTTAAATTTACACACAAACCCCATAAAGTAGCTGGGGGGATAGTCGCTGTGGTAGCTTAGTGGTAGAGCATCGAACGCGTTATTCGAAGGTCGATGGTTCGGTTCCTGCTCATGGCAAGTTATCTTTTCGCCCGCTTTTCTCTCTTCACATTTACATTACAAGTATTTATTAACTTCCCCGGTACATTCCTTGGCATTATTGTTATTGCATTCAAGAGAGATTATACCCAACATCTTATTCATTGACTTCTGTTCAGCAAAGTAGCCCAGAAAGAGAATAGGGATGAAAGAAAAGCAAAGAGGTCAACCATGGTTGAGCCTGGTAGAGAGAACGCAATTCTGACAGTGGCATCACTTGTATCCAACATATGCTGGCGGGATGACCCGGGACTCTCTCTAGTATTTCCGAAACTTGGTTCTACTTGAGGGAAATTTTCAGGAACTCTTTGGTTCTAGGCCACCTACAAGTAGTCCAGAGGCCCTATGATATCGCTGAAGGGCAAGTCTGATGCATCGTGGGTGCGGCTTGCCTCGGCGCACACACACACACACACACACACACACACACACACACACACACACACACACACACACACACGCGCGCACACTGACGTAAAATTGCACCAATAGGCGTAAATGGCGATAACTTGATTATAATTCACCTTATTCGTTTGCGTACAGCGTAAATTTGTGGCAGCGGACCATTGAATTGGCACTCACTACGACGAGCTTCGATGTTTAGACGTTTTTCGTGCAATCTGATTCATGACACGACAGATAGCGTTCCTATTTAAATAATGCGCCTTAGTCCGTCATATAAGAGCAAATAAGTGGGACTGATCTAACAGCTCTGACAAAGTGGTGTGCCTGAGGCCCTGAGTTCGGTGCAGCTGTAACATTGTCATATATTTTAAACATATTAGGGGATTCATGGATCAGGGATATTGTGAACATCTCCGAGTTGCCACCGTTCTTACAGCGTGCATCCGTCAACAAAGCTGATTTGAATGCAATGGCGTTATTGCGCGGTTTTTTGAGAGTGCTCTGATCGTGTTTGAAATTGACTAATTCCTCTAGAAAGCTCTTGATTTGATTGATATGTGAGATTTAACGTCCCTAAATCACCATATGATTATGACAGACGCCGTAGTGGAGGGCTCCTAAAATTTCGACCACCTGGGGTTCTTTAACGTGCACCCAAATCTGAGCCCACGGGCCTACAGCAATTTCGCCTCCATCGAAAATGCAACCACCACCGCAGGGATTACATCCCGCGACCTGCGGGTCAGCAGCCGAGTGCCTTAGCCAGTAGAGCACCACGGCGGAGTGGCTTGAAAGTTCTCCTTCGAGAAGAAGCAGAAATGCAAGTCGTGCTCCTCCTTCTTTTCATGCCTGGTTTACTTATTTTAGTAGTGGTGCTTACTTGTTCTGGTACATTATTTTTTCAGAGGCTCTGGAGCGCTTGGTGTTGTCTCAATGTAGCATTGGAGATAATAAACAGAAAACTGGTCAAAATCACAACTTGATTATGACACAGAGGTCCAGGAGGAAAAGAAAATTATTCTATACGTAGCTTGGGTTGAGCATAACCTACTTGAAAGAAGAACACCTCAAGCTGCGGGAAGAAGTAAACACGAAAAAGTACGTGTATAAAAAACAGCCACACTCCCCGAAAAATCTGTCTAACGGCTCCAGAGAAAGCGACGAGCACCGAAAATAACAAGCTACTGTCAAGGCAGTGCCGAGAGAAAACTCAGTATGCCAAGCGCATCTCCAAGTTGAGTGCTCCTCTCTAGGAAAACAAGGTGGAAGCTGAGAAACATAAGTAAAAATCAATGAAGAGTGCCGGGATAACAGTCTCAAAGGAGAGTCGACGTGGGCGACACAAAGAAACGTCACCACTATACGGAGAGCAAATCTTGAAGGCTGGAAGAGGTGTTTCTGTCGAACAAATGCACATACCCCAGAAAGACTAATGTCATGGTGGTGGCATGGTTAGTCGCTAGTGGTGAAAAACAACTGTGTTGCCTTTCTACAGAAGACCAGGCTTTATCAAGGGGGTCATAATGTATAGAAAAATAGATAAGGAGGAAGGGGATGTAGCCTCTTTTGGGACCGCACTATCGTGTTGTCTTGTTCGCCATCTTCGTGAGCCCTTGCAGCAATCACTGATCAGAAACTTATGGCAATCTTGTCTACATTGGTGATGTCATGTTTTCGATGAGGCATTGATCAATAGCAGGAGAAAAAAGAAGGCAGATGTATTGGTGCAGTATGTGCATTCTCTCAGTGATTTCAGGCATCCATTGTGACAACAACGGGTGCCTTAGAACACCATTGCGTATTCTTGATTAGGACTGATCCTTCCTTCTATTTGAGGTGTTTTTTATTAACGTACGTCAGAGAAAGAGACCATGTGCAAAGTAAAGCCAATACAAAATAAAGGAAGCGGTTCGCATCTTCCCACGTCTTTCGGGGAACTCGGCTAACTGCCTCGCAGAGGGGTGGAGGTTCCGTGTTAATGTTGTGTGATTTGGTATGGTTTGGAAATGCTTAATTGTTATTTTGTCTATACTATTCCTATTTATTGAATGAAGGAAAGCGCTGACTTCATTGAGTAGTGGGATGTCAATGTTGGATTTTCGCCCACTACTGGTTGAAGGTATTTATGCTTTCATCGCATCTACTTGAGTCAAGCAAAGCGTCAAGTCAAGCGAAAGCCAACTAAAGGCGCCCTTGACCGAATACAAAACGCGTGATTGAGTGCCTCCATATACTGGGTGGCCAGTGACTGGTTGTATAGCACGAGCAGTCAGTTTTTACAAGCGGACGCTACCTGGGTCAGCCTTGCGACGGGAGTGGGGGGAAGAGTGATAGTTGCTATAAGACGCGAGCAGGCGGCTCGAGACGTGAGAAGAAAGCATGCGCAGTGGGGGTCACTGCCGACACTGCGCACTGCCAGTCACTGACGACACTGCCGACACCAGATCTGCGCCAAGGTGCGACTATAAAGTGCTCCGCATTTAAAACTAAGGTTTGCGGATTTCACCAATCCTAAAAAGGTGTGTTGCTTGGTAAGGCCAAGCTAAAGTGGACCTCATTCAACTTGTCACTCCTTAGGCTAGACACCCGCAAGTTGAGATGAATAAATTCAAGGCACCGTGGGGCCATACATGCCGTTTACTATCGTCAAATCGTACAATTGATAGAGTCGTGTTTTAGAAAATGATAATCAAATGATGGCTGATGAATATTATGTTTGCGTAGCACCGGTGATACAGCAAGATAAGATGTGCATACTTCTTGTTTCAATGTGCGAGATGAATGGCGACAATAAGTCTGGGCTAAACGTTGCTCAGTAGTAGCTTAAAGGAATGTCCGAAGAAACAGATATAAAAACTGCGAAAATATAATGACGCACGTAGTTCAAGAGCCTTTCGAATGAAAAGTAAGGATTACATATCAGGCCAAAAGGATTATATATAAGGATTATATATAAGGTCATGTACCTTGCCAAAGCAGGTACATGATTATAAGGCTCATCATATTAGCGTCTTTCAAAAATTTTCTCTATCCAGGTATTATTTTAAAGGTACTGGCATCGCACAGCACACGGGTAGCTAGATCTCAGAAATGCGAATTCTGAATGTAATTCAAGGCAAATTAACTTACCTACATGTAAAAGAAGGTAAGTGTTATTTCTATTTATTTATTTATTTATTTTTGATGTACTTATGCCTCACAAGGACCATTAAGTGTACTGCGTAATGTCAGCGTACGGTTATTTTCTGCGTGATATTCAAGAATGATTCCATGGTGTATGCCTCCTGTGTTGCACGCCTACAGCAAGAAGATTGTTCCGTTCTTTTTGTATGAATGAAAAGATAATGCAGAAGGGTGATAATATAAAAAGCAGGGTGATAAACACGCCCTAATAACCTGGTGATGTATACATCCACTTAATATCAGTGAGAAGAAGTGACGGAGTGGCCGATTGCGTATGACTAAATGTTTAGGTTTCTTTTTGAGGGACAAATCTCCTCCTAGTCTAACCTTGTACTGCGTCAGGCGTAACCACCAGTATTTCCTGAACACTGTCTCACAGAAATACACACAAACTGCCGTTGAGTGAGCGTAATCTAGATGGTGCTGTACCACTACTCTCCGATTTACTGCTGCGCGGGCTCTGCCTAGGTGCGCGGGGAACGAGTGCCTTGCTCAGTCTCCTGGATCATCGCCTTACGTGGCGGATCAATCGTCGGTGGGGCATGTATTAATCGGAGTGGCGGGTGCGGACGGCCGCGGCGGCTCATGTCCACCTCTCTGTCTATCTGTTTGTCTAGACAGAAAAACAGATAGACAGAAAGGTGGACAGACAAACAGGAAGACATAGACACAGGCAGAAGAACAGACATACATAAATAGATACATACACACGTACAGACAAACATACAGAAACACAGACGAACGAAGGGACAGGTGGACGGACAGATGAACGGATAGACGGAAGCATGAACGGAAGCACGGACGGACTGATGAGCGAATCGACAAACGCACGGACAGACGGACGCACGCATGGACGGATGAATAGATGCACGAACAAATACACGGACGGACGCTTCGCTTCACTCATCATCATTCACTCCATGGATACTCCATTGATATGCTGTGAATTGTTGGGGCAAGATGTATTTAACTGAAGTTGTTTTGTTTCTCTGGCCAAAAACTGGGTATAATTATAAGGTGCGCCTTAGTGCAAAGAATAGTGAGTAAAAACATGTGCAAGGTGCGCCTTAGTGCAAGGAAGAGTCAGTAAATAACGCCGGACAGTGTCCGGCGGTATTTAGGGGGGTGGGGCTAGAAGCACTTGCTGCCTATGTGACGGCCTCGAGTCCTTGAACACGGGTGGCTTCCTAGGCGTGGCGGACTGCCCATAGTTGATCGGCGAGGTCGCGGCTGAGAAGAGCCGAGTCCAGACTAATTTCGTACCCCCGCCCCCTTATATTCTTTTGAAGCACACCTGAATCTGTGCACGCCGCCGCTTTTGCATTTCGCCTTGAAGAAATGAAAATGACATGCCTGGAAATCGAACTGGGGCCTACGACAATAAGAAGATGACCTCTTTGGTGGAAACAATACATAAATATGAAAAAAAGGGGAGAGGAAAGAAACGTCAACTCATTCATCGCCTCCTTTTTTCATTTTTATGTATTGTTTGCGGCAAAGAAGCTCTGTTCTTATTGTGTTATGCACCAATCAGACCCAACACAAGTTTCGCCGTGGCCTACGAGCTTGGCAGTGCCACTCCTTAACTGTTTAGGCACAGTGGCTTTCTGCTGGCTATGTCAGGTTGTGGTCTCCATGATCAGCTTCAGCAGCGCACGGCACTGCTTCCACGGTCGGGTAAATCATTCGTCAGCGGTGGTGGCATTAATTGGTTACGGTGCCCCAAATAAAGGGAAGAAAAAATAGGAAGAAAAGAATAGCCGGGAGGTTTACCAGCCTATAGGCAGCCGGTCGTTACCCTGCGCATGGGAGGGGGATGGGGGCGATGAAAGACAGAGAGAGGGGGAACTCAAGATGATAATAATGCTGGGGATTTGAGCCCTGTGGTGGTTGTTGTATTTCGATGCAGACAAAAGAATAGAAGCCCATGTAATGTGCACTATGCCTGCATGTTCAACGCTCTAAATATTTTTACCCTATTGTCAAAATTTTGAGCACTTCATTTTAACGTCCCTCATAATCATATCAGACTTCTGGCAATTAAATCACCATGAGTGATATTCGATGACTAGTACGAACGGCCACCTAACACTGAAAAAAACATCTGTGCGAATGGCGAAAGAATGTTGTTGAGAGTGTTACACGACTCTAGACAAAAAAAAAAAAAGAGAGACAACCATAGAAAAAAGGTGGCAGCTGTGTAAAAGAGGCATTAGTAAAACAACTCAACACATATAGCTTTTTCTAAGACCATATTTTGACAGGCTTATTAAGAGTTCTTTTAGGATTATAAACACAGTGAAGCGTCGGTTCTTGTCACCCGTGAAAAAAATGCTGGCTTCAAATGAAGACGTAAAAACAACAAAGAGATGTGGTGAAAGCAAAAAGAACTTCAACGCATAAAAATTATTAGTATAGAATCTGAAGATCAGAAATCTCAGGTTTTATCTTGACACGCTGGCTGTTCTCTGTGTTTATACAGTTATCCTGTGATTCAGTGTTGCGTTACTAGGCTAGATGCGAATAACCCAACTTAAGACGAGAGAAAGACGAACAAAAAGGCAGCTACGTTCTTTCTCCCTGCTAAAACAGCACGATGTCTTGACGACAGTGGCTGAATTCGAATGAGAGGAATGCGACGCCAGAGAAAAGGCCTCTTTGTGGAAACTAAAGCGCTGAGTATACATTCTCTCCACGGAGAGGATACTGCGTGTCTCTCGGGAAAACGCCGTCACCTACAATTCTATTTGTATCTTTCTTTGTCAGTCAGGATAGCACTAGAAGTGCCCGTGTAAGAAAGTGTCAACGTTTGAATCATTGTTTGTTCTTGTATTGTATATTATACATCAACGTTCAGGGGTTCTCTTCACCGTCTACTAGTTGTCGAAAGTTTTTATTGTTTGTTTTGCAGTAAGCAGGAGAGAAGCTGTGACTCGATACATCGTTCAAGTGCTTCTTCATTCACTGCAAACATTTGTTTCGTTCCCGGCGACCTCTTGAACGATGCCTGCTTATTGGTTAGGTATAGAGGGCGTGTGTGTATGTTGGGGGGGGGAGGGAAGGGGTCCTTTGTTTGCTCTGACGAGGCACGAACTGGCTGGACGGCGTGATTTTCTTTCACTCCACTTCGACACTGCTCCTCTCACCTATCTTTCAACTCTCACCTTGGTTCTTAACGAAATGGCAAACACGTCGTGCGCGGGGTCAGCGCTACTATTCTAGAAGCCTATTGTTTCTCTGTTTTTTTTTTTTTGGAAAGCGTTTGCTCTAGCGTATGCTTTGATGGTCCTTTTTTATTTGTACATTTCCTATCGCTAGGCAAAAAGAAAGATGTGAAGACGCTTGCGATTCCTCTGTTTTGGGTTGAAGCACCTACGTTGCGTCTTTTAAGGACAGTTGGAGACTTACACTACGTAAATAAATAAAAAATGGCAGCATATCCACGGAGTGAATGATGGAGAGTGGGGCGAAGAATTCCTCCGTCCATTCGTTCTTGCTTCCGTCCGTCCATTCGTCCGTCAGTGTGACCGTCCATGCGTCCATTAGCCCGTCCGTGCGTGCGTCTGTTCGTGTATCCGTCCCTGCGTTCGTCCATGCAGCCGCCCCTGCGTCCGTTCATGCGTCCATCCATGCATCTGTCTATGTGTCCGTTCGTCCATCTACTCAACACTCCAAGTACCACCATCTCGCATCTTTTCATCATATATTCCCCATATAGAAGCACCGCCATCCAGCGGACATTCCAAGGACTAAACGAGAGGTGGCACACGCACACTTTCTTACGGCTTGCGCTTCGGGTCCACTTCCCACCTTTAACCACCTCGAGTTCATGGTATATACTAGTTCACTGTATTCATGGCACTGCGGCCGAACGCTCGCTAAACCTTTCGAAAACTAAGGAGGTTACGCCCAGCGAGTATGGCGTAGCAAACTTTTTCAGTCAGATAATGCTCAATGTACATGCCAATGGCTGCTAATGGGAAATGAGAGGCGGAGAATTCGGCTTTTACTTTCTTACGGCTTGCGCTTCGTATCCACTTCCCATTTTTAACCACCTCAAGTTGATTCATGGTATATACAAGTTCAGTGTATTCATGGCACTGCGGCTCAACGCTCGCTAAACCTTTCTAAAGCTAAAAAGGTTACACCTAGCGAGTATAACGTAGCAACCCTTTCTTGTCAAACAGTGCTCAATGTACATGCCAATGGCTGCTAGTGGTGATCGCAGCCTGCGCGTTAACTAAAAGCCGAAGGCTCCTGTCTCTCATTCCCCATTAGCAGCCATTGGCATGTACATTGAGCACTATTTTTTATTCTTCAGCAACGCACAGAAGAAGTCTCTCGCCGGCAGCACCTTGGAGGTCAAAATGTTATACTTGTTACATACTACGGAAGACTAACAGGTGCCGCTATAAGGAGTTTCGCCCCTAAAAGTATAAGCGGTCACACCCCTCACCAGCATGATAAGCTACAGTAACTTGAACTTACTTTTTTTTTCTGCAGAATGACAAAAATGTTGATTATTGCTCTTTAAGCATTGAGAGTTGTATTAACATTGACGCATTCCTAGCATTTACTTTGCAGCGTATGATTCTATTTTACACATATAGTTTTCAAAAATAATTTCGTTTTCAGCTGCTTTAACGTAGATAACTTTCAAACAATTGTATTCATTTCTGCGAAAGGAAGGAGAACTCAATCAATATCACCGCATGAAGGTATTGATTGATATGTGGGGTTTAACGTCCCAAAACCACCATATGATTATGAGAGACGCCGTAGTGGAGGACTCCGGAAATTTCGACCACCTGGGGTTCTTTAACGTGCACCCAAATCTGAGCACACGGGCCTACAACATTTCCGCCTCCATCGGAAATGCAGCCGCCGCAGACGGGATTCGAACCCGTGACCTGCGGGTCAGCAGCCGAGTACCTTAGCCACTAGACCACCGCGGCGGGGCACCGCGTGAAGGTGTGCGATAATTTCAGGTGCAAAACAAAGCAAAAAAAAAGGTATGTGTACCCTCTCGCACTCCAACAGCTTAATGAACAAAACAAAGAGAGTTAACTGTATATGGCATACCTGTGTTTCACGCACTTCTACGTGGTTCTGAAATTCGACATCTGAATTAGGCGCACTTTCTGGCTGCTAAACACAGACAGGAATAACGTAACGAACGCGCGACTTATTATTTTTTGCTAAAAAATTAAGACAACACATCTCCCAGCCCTGAATAAGTCACAATACGGAATATGCCCAGAGTATGGCTGCTAACACATTTGACAATGTCGACCTGCTACCGGAAAATGCACAAAAGGCAGCTATAGTTGTTTATTCGAGGCCACTTAAACGAGCATATGTGGTACAACTTGCAACGTCAAGTAAATAAAGACAAATTATGTTCAAGTGCTTCGACTCGAACCACTCAAACAGACGCAATACACCAACCAGCGTTATTTAAAACATACATAAAGCCGAGAAAAAAGTCGACATGGCTCAAAACATTTTACTTATGACTAAAGAAGTACATCTTCTAATGGCTAAATGCATAACCTGCAAGGATCGGGACTATAGAGCAAAGTGATGAAATCAGAAGTGGCCAGCGTGAAATTGACTTCAAATACCTGCGAATCCAGTTCTGTTCCTCACCTCTCATCAAATACACTTTTATTGTACTAGCACTTTTACAGATAATCTAAAGACGTCTGCGGTGGTCTAGGGAGCCCTACCATAATTTACAATTTGGCGCCATGCTTGAAGGTATTAGTACAAATATGGATGGACTACTCGTGCAACTCAGTGAAAGCCTGCCTTGTAACTCGGTACATCTAGTTGACCGTAATAGAGCAATCTTTCAGAACGCAACTAACAATTGACACAATGCATAATAATACTGTAATCATTTCGGAGGAAATGACAGAGATAAAAGGTGTAGAATCAACTGCAACTTTGAAGGTGGCAGCATGTTCGACTGCAGCAAAGCGGGTTGGTAGATGATTCGAGTGGTTGAATGCTAACTTGCAGAAAAAAAACAAAAAAAACAAAAAAAGATGCTAATGCAGCATAGCGGAATTCTAAGCTTGCGAATATGATCCATGCGTGTACAAGCAATGTGAATAAAAATATCTTTTTTTTTACAACAACGACTTGTATGCCGGGGTCCACCAAAACTTTAGTGGCGTATTTTCGTCACGAAAATGACGTCGAAAAAGTGCACAAGACCAGATGGCGAAGGAAAAAAAATGTATGGTGGCTCTATTACTGTGAGACCCGAGAACGTGCGAAGCATGTTTGGGGTAAGCATTTAGTGTTTCTTTATCACGAGAACAATCATGTTAGGGAGATCCGAAAACATGTTATGTGACGTGTTCGCTACTTCCCACTGCCCTGTATCAACCTGCTTCATGTTACAACAATTGGGAAAAGAGCCATCTGACAGCTTCGTGAGGTTGAGCTTCGTGGGCAAGAATTTATATGCTTTGCTACGGGCCTATATACATATTTCACAAAAACGTCGTTGGCCCATGCCCAAATTTTGGTTTGAGGGCAAGCTTCAGTCGTATAATGCTAACATCTTCACAATGTGCACGGTCTCGTTTTGCATCATGAAGCCGCGCTGTGCGTAGTGCGGAAGGTCGCTTCTAAGTATGCGGCAGGCACGGGCACCACGAAAATCCGGATGTGGCTCATTAGTAAGGAGGGCCTTCATTGAATCAATTACAAAGCTCTGTGTGCGCAGAACTTTTACTGAAGCGTAGCTGCCACTTATAGTCTTGGGTGGATTATGCGCTATGAAGTTTTTGTCGTTTCAAGACAAAAACAAAACGCAGGTATGGGAGCAGTGACGGAGTGTAGCCTGTCGTTAGATTAAAAAGGATTAGAGACATCCTTTCGCGCAGGGATCCGCAGTTATATGTGTGCTTACATTAAAGTTATTTTCAGGGTATTGCTTGAATAAAGCTAAGACATACCAT